>NC_083721.1:50776056-51401056 GCF_028564815.1 Eubalaena glacialis
AAATAAACATTATACACAAGCTCTGTTTTATTTATCATACTTATAATAATCCTATAATTCACAACAACCCCTAAAATATTCATTTAATGTGAGGAAAGACTAAAGTATAAACAGGTGAAATGATTGCACAATCTCAGTGGGTAAGAAGTACAAGAGAAGGGTTTTTAATTTGTGTTGGTCTGGTACCAAATCCCTTGTTTTTAGCACAAGACCAATGTGTTTCCTTATGAAGCAGAAACAGTGACAATGGCTGGTTGTAGAGCTAGGAGTTTTAGCAGAGCTAAGAGTAGTAGGTCAGGAATAGTGTAGGTATCTCTTAACAACCTACAAACCACTCCGTAAAAAAGAAAGCCAACCTTTGAAATAAAAAATGCCCATCTTCTGTCAAATAAGAACTTTCTGAGCCTTGTTTCCTTTGCCTTCTTCTGTTCCAATGATAGAGAGACTAGATGAAACAAGATGAGGAAGTAGATACAGATGATAGACTGAAAGCTATGTTATTATATTAGGACTTTTGTTGCCTAAAAGTTATTAGAAAAGCTGTAGGTGTTAGCAAAATTATCATTTAGGGTGGAGAAGATAAAGTTAGGGGTCAGTGGTAAAAAAAATTAAATTTGTCCTATTTTTTTCTGAGTTTACCTCATTCAGTAAACTGCTACTTTCATACATATTATTTCCTGTTACAGAAATATGAATAATTACAATGTCTTCAAATGATTCAGAGATTCAATTTAGTTTGGATGAGCAAACAAATTATTTCATAGTGAAGAAAAAAATCTAAGATTCCAGCTTCTTCTAGTTCTAGAATTCCTTGCTAATTCCTAACCTGTACTCTTTTGTTCACTTGTAAATACTCAGAATGTCTCACTTTTGGTGGGAACTTTTTTGCTGATTGTTATCTGTGCAGTGCCCGTTTATGTTGTGTTTCCTATTGTCTGTTCCACAATTTTATGGAGAATCAAGTAAATCTAATAAATATGAAGAGTAAATTTAGAGAGTTGAGGTCAAATATTTCTCCCTTCCTTAAATAGTAGAGTTTTATAGAAATATATTTAATAGTGTTTTCAACTTTTCTCCTTGTATTGCTTTCATAGCTAAAGTCTGGGTAGCAAGAACATTGATTGCTTTTCTCTAAAATGGCACTGTCCAACAGAATTTGTCCTGTTATGGAAATGTTCTATATTTGTGCTGTCTGATATGGTCACTATTTGCCACAGATGGTATGGAGCACTAAAATATGGCTTGTGTGACTGAGGAACTAAGAATTTAATTTAAATAGCCATATGTGGCTAGTGGCTACAGTGTTAGATAGTACAGCTCTATAAAATACATTTTTAACACTGAATAAATCTCTGACTCCCACAAAACCCCTCGTAGACTTCGCACTTTATTGCACGTATTCATTTCATTTTAAAGAATATTATGAAGATTAGACTTCTTTCTTTTTCTTAAAGGTAAACGGATAAGCAATCCTCAGCTTAGGGAAGAAATGCTTTTGTGAAAGCTCAATATTTTAGGCCAAAGTGTCCATTTATCTTCAGTAATATCTAGCTTTGAAATGTTGCTGCTGTTAGCACTAAATGAAGCCTCAATTTTCATGCTTCAGAGATGGCATTAATGAACATTAACAGTGTGTGCGTGGTGCGCACAGCATTAAGCAAACGGCCACATACGTTGAGGTCTGTGCTTAAGTCCTGACTCAGGAGCCCTACAGATTCCTTGAGTATCATTTTAAAGACACTGCTTTCTGTTTTAAGAAAGGAGCAGATGCATCTTTACATATAATGCAATCAGCAAAGTTCAGGAGATGTAAGGCCAGACTATATTCATATTTCTGTCACAGTGTTGAGTACATTGGTGGTACTTAAACCAGACTTCACAACAGCTAGCATCTCTTGTTTTTAAAAAAATTGGTTTCTGTTTTGGCTGTTTGAGATCAGGAACTATTGAGTTTTCATGTGAGTGAATTTCTTTCATTGTTTATAATCCTTTCTAATGCAGTGCTTTGCGGTACACTAGTATTTCTATTTTAAAACCTAATTTTCAGAAGTTTCTATCTTTATGAAGAAAACAGTTTCTTCTTCTTACTCCTTTGAAAACAAGACAGTGATTTTAAATTAAAATAAATTCTTGGGCTCACAGTATTGTCTTTCTTTTGGAAGTAATATGCATCTTGAACCATGGATAAAAGTATGAGAAAAAATATCTATGTATGCACATATAACTTTTTACATATATTGCACAACACTTCCCCTGCACACAAACACACAAATCAATTCTACCCCCATTAGAACGCACCTGTATATTTTTATGTATGTGTAACTGTATAATGCAGACTTGTAGTTTTACTTCATAGATGAAATAAAATTGGGCAAAATACTTTAGATGACAAAAAGCTGAACCTCACTAAAATTTATTCAGTCTTAGTATATATTTTCTTAGAAGTCATACATTTAAATTCTCCATACAGTGCCAAAGTCTCCTTGACAATAGGTGCGATGGGTTGCTTTTAATCTGTCCCTTGGGCATTTCCAGTGATAGGGGGTTCACTACTTCACCAGGTAGCCTGTCTATTGTCAGCTAGCTACTGTTTTCAGAGAAAGTCAGTATAAGAGTTGGGTCTCCCTCTGTATATCATCTATTTACTGGTTCTATTTTTGACCATTTTAATACATATATTAAAAATACATATAAAGGATCCAAAAAATCTACGTCCATGTGGAAGGATAAACATATCTCAAAAAAATGATATTTGTAGAAAGTTCTAGAATTCTTAGCGACTAAAATGTCAGTGACCCATATAAACTAAGGTTATACTTTGCACTAAGTAAAATTCCATTTATGAAAATATTTATTTGCAACATGGATAAAATGGAAGATGGTTATCAAATTTTCATAATAATTTTTCCATCTATACATGGATTTAGTGTAGAATTTTTCTAAATAATGAGTTGTTTTAGTGTACTAAAATGTAAATCAATTTATAAAAACTCAATTTATGCTCAATTTCCCTTATCTATTAAAAGTGATTAATTTACTTTATATCAAAAGCTTGCTGATGTCTATGAAGCACTATCAAATGTTCTGTAATGGACGTCAGTGAAAAAGAATGACTTCTTATTCTGTGTTGGAACTTGAAGCAAAGAGAGCTTTTCTGAAAGACACTCTTAAAGACATGCAATGACAGCTCACATCTGCATCAAAAATTAATATATTTTTTTTGATAGTAGGCAAATCTTGCCAGAGTTCTGGTTTATTACATATGCAGAGAAGGACACAAGCATGGGGCATAGCATTCAGAACTCCTTTGAAATTCAGTCACTTCACAACAAATTGATATTTTTAAAACTATGCCAAAACCATTTCTATACATTGGTTTGATTATGACTTTTTATTTTTTAAGATTCATGGAGATGCTATTTATCTTAAAGATCTGAAAAATATCTGAATGAGCAAATACATATGGTGCCATTCACTTAAATTATATATGAATTTCTTTTTAATAGTGCTTCCTGCTGGGGCAAATTTTTGTACAACTTTGCTCAAAAACTGTGCTACACACTAAGAAACTATTATAACTAATAAACAAGTTCATCAAGGTTAAAGAATACAAGATCAATATACAAAAATCAATTGTCTTTCTATACAATGGCAATGAACAAACCAAAAATGAAATTAAGGAAACAAATCCATTTAAAATAGTATCCAAAAGAACAAAATAGTTAACGAATTGATTTAACAAAAGGAATGCAAAATTTATATCCTGAAAGCTACAAAACATAGTTGAAAAATTAAAAAAGATCTAAATAAATGCCAAGAAAGGTATATTCCTTTGTATGTATATACCACATTTTATTTATTCATTCATAAGTTGATAGATATTCGGGTTGTTTCCACTTTTTGGTATTATACATGATGCTGCTAGGAACAGATGTGTATAAGCTCAGGTGTGGACATATGTTTTAATTTATTTTAGGTACATAATGGATTTGTTTCCTTAGGGAAATGCATATCAAAACCACAATGAGATATCACTTCATACCCAGTAGGATTGCTAAAATCAAAAAGACTGACAATAGCAAATGTTGTCTAAGATGTGGAGAAACTGGAACCCCCATTTATTGCTGGCAGTATTGTCAAATGGTGTAGCCATTTTTGGAAACAGTTTGGCAGTTCCTTAAAACATTAAACTTAGAGTTAATACATTGCCCAGCAATTCCTCTCCTAGGTATATACCCCAAATACGTTAAAACACATGTCCACACATAAACATGTAAATGTCTGTTCATAACAGCATCGTATATAATACCCAAAAGTGGACACAACCCAAATATCTATCAACTGATGAATGGATAAATAAAATGTGGTATATCCATACAATGGCATATTACTTGATGATAGAAATGAATGAAGTATTGAAACTTGCTACAACATGGATAGACCTTAAAAGCATTATGATAAGTGATAGAAGTTAGACATAAAAGACCACATATTGTAATACACCATTTATATGAAGTGCCTAGAATAGGCAAATGTATAGAGACAGAAAACAGATTAGTGGTTGCCAGGGGCTAGGGGAAGGAAGAATAAGGAATGCTTGCTAATGGATACAGAGTTTTGTTTGGGATGATGAATATGTTCTAAAATTAGATAATGGCGATGGTTTGCACACTTCTGTGAACATAACAAAAATCACTTTAAAATATACTTTATACTACACTTTAAAAGGGTAAATTAATGGTATGTAAGTTATGTCTTAACATGACTGTTGTAAAAACCAAAAGAGAACTGTATTTTCTTTAAAACAGACAAAAGATGTAGTCTTTTAAACATTGAGGAGGATCTTGGTAGAGAAAATTACTGAATACAACCAATAAAATATTAATAAGTATTATAATGAAACTTCATGCTATGATAATAATATGTTTGTATTTAGGGAGGAATAAAAAAGGAATGTAAATTGAGTGGGGAAAAATTAATTCTTTTTCCTGGTTAAAAAGGAAATGGTCATGCAGTAGAATGCAAGAGAGAAGAACATTATTACATATCCTACAGAAATTTAAAGGACAATAAACTATTATATGCATCTTTAGTCCAATAAAGTTCACAACTCAGGTGAAATAGACATTTCTTAAATGACACAAATTAGCAAAAGTCACTCGAGAAGAAATGGATAATCTAAATAGCCGTATTTAAATTAATAATTAAAACATCTCCAAGAACAAGAACTCTGAGTCTAGATTGCTTCTCTGGTGACTTACTATACATATTTTAAGGAGGAAATAATACCAGTCATATACTAAATCTTTCAAAAAGTAAAGAAGGAGGCAATAGTTCCCATCTCATTTTGTAAGACAAGGGTACCTTAGTACTAAAACCAATGTATTATAAGAAACAAAAAGTCATAGACCAATATTCCTCATTAAATAGATGCAAAAAATCCTTAACAAATATATTAGCAACTCAAATAAAAAGATATATGCAAGGCACAATATACCATAGTTTATCTTCAGAAAACAAGTCTAGCTTAACATTTGAAAACCAATCAATGTAATGCATTACATTAACAGAAAAAAAAGGGAAGAGAAAAAATATCTTTTTAATATGTGTAGAAAATTTTTTTACAAAATCCAACACCAAGTCATCATAAAAATATTCAGCTAAGTAGGAGTAGAATGAAACTTTCTTAATTTTGTAAAAATTATGATACACTCTTTCTTACCAGAGATAAAAGTAATGTTTTTTCTAAGATTCTAACATCTGTTGGTTTCACAAAGACAAACTCAATGGCAAATCACTGGTGTGGGAGGTTCATGATTTTCATTATACAGGAAAGATGAAAAAGAAATAAATTAACAGTAGTTACAATGTGTTACTATTTACACATTTAAAACAGGGACAGTATGGTGCATTATTTCACTCCATTTGGAAAACAATGAATGAGTTGAAGACCTTCTCTTAGAAGATATGACTAGAGTATCCTTCAAAGACTCTTCTAAATACCTCCCACATTTCCCCCAATTGAGGGCAATTTTCAACAGTGAATTGGCTATGTCACAAGATATTTCATCTACTAAAACACATGTGAGAATTAAACAATTATTGAACATTGACTACATGCCAGAAGCTATGGTGGGCACTTTATATTCTGTATAATATTTCAGATTATTCACTCTTCTTCAGAGTGGTGTGTACAGAAATAATCATTTTAATGTAATTGTCTCAAAGAGAATAACAGAAATCTTATAGTGCATACTTTATTAGTTGGAAGTAAGTATACTGGCCAATATAATTTTTCAATCAATGGTTCTTATGATTCAAATGTTATAACAAATTAGACATGTCATTTACAAATTTCTGAGTATTTACAGTAGACATAAAAACAACATTAAATTTACCTGTATGGAAAACTATCACTGAATAAAGATAAAAAGGTGGGAAAAAATTAAGATAATCTGTGGTTTTTTTAATATTCCATGCTAATAGATTTATTTAGCTCACACCATACTTTTTGCTTAATGGCAAAACCTTGAATACTTTCCCCTAAGATCAGTAACAAGGCAAGGATGCCAATTCTCTTGCAATAAAGAAAAAAATAAAACAAAATACATATTAGAATGTAAGTAGCAAAACTATTCTAAGATGATATAATGTATGTAAAAAATCCTAATGACTACAGAGCAACTACTAGAACTAATACATGAATTTATACAGGTTTCAGGATGAAAGTTCAGCATGCAAATTCTATTGTATTTCTATATACTAGCAACAAACAATTGGAAAATAAATTTTTAAAATACCGTTTATAATAGCACCAAATTACATAAAATACTTAGAAAAAATTTAACAAAATATATGAATGTTCATGAAAACCAATCTAAGACATTGCTGAGAGAAATTAAAGAAGACCTAATAATGGAATGATAGACCCCATTAAGATCACAGCAGGGCTTTTTTTTTTTTCTTTTTTTAGAAATGGACAAGTGAAGCTAATATTTAAATGAAAATGCAAAGGTCTTGGAATAGCCAAAAAATTTTTTAAAAGAACAGTTAGAGGACATACACTACTTGGTTTTATGACTTACTATAAAGCTATAGTTTTCAAGGCAGTGTGGTATTTTGGAAAAGATAGACATATAAATCAATGGAATAGGACAGAAAGTGCTGAAATAAACCCATGCATATAAGATCAAAGTGTCATGGTAATTCAATGCAGGAGAAGTATGGTCTTTTCAACAATTGGTTATCCATATGGAAAAAAAATTAACCCCAAACTCTTGCATACACTATACACAAAAATTAACTCAAAGTGGATCATATATCTAAATGTAAAAGTTAAAATGACAGTATTTTTAGAAGAATAAACAGGAGAAAATTTTCATGACCTTGGGGTATACAAATATTTCTTACCAGTACACAAAAAAACCCCACTAGTCATAAACAAAACAAAACAAAATTGATAATTTGGGTTTATCAAATTACAAATTTTTTGTTTTTTGAAAGATAACATTAAGAAAATATAAATGGGAAAATATTTGCAATATATTTATATGATAAAGGACTTATATGCAGGCTTTAACAGACACTTGCTACTTGATAATGAATTCAGAAACAACTCAACAAAATTTGGCAAAATATTTGAATATACACCTCACAAAATAGATACAGAAATGGCCAATAAGCATATAAAAAGAGCATAATTAGTCACCAGGATAATGCAAATTAAAACCACAATAAGATATAACTATACACTTCCTGCAATAATAAGAGGATTTTTTAATGTGTTGGTAAAGATGTAGAGCAATTGGAAACCACAGTCATTGCTTGTGGGAGTATAAAAATGTATTATTTTGGAAAATATTTTGTCAGATTCTTGTCAAATGAAGCATACTTAACATATGGCCCCCAATTCCCACTCCTTGGTATTTAACCAAGAGGAAATAAAGCATATGTCACACAATGATCTGCATGACAGTAATCATGGCAGCTTGAATAATACTAACACCAAACCAAATATACCCAAATTTCAACAGGTAAATGGCTAAGAAAATCATGGTGTATTTACACAATTGAATAGTATTCAGCAAAAAGAAAGAACAATGTAATAATGAAACAGCATAAACGAATCTTAAAAAGTCATTCTGGGTGAAAGAACTTAGACACAAAGAGTATATACTGTATGATTCCATTTATATTAAATTTTAGAACAGACAAAACTAATTTGTAATGATAAAAGATCAGTGCTTTCCTGGGGCCAGGGAATTGACTTCCAAGTTTAACAGCAAATGGTTTGGGATGATATTTAAATTTTACTTTAGTGAAATTGATTTAAAATAAGGTCAAATGTTTCATCTTTGACAGAAAGAACTTACAATAACTTCATTTTGATTCCATGTTTTGGATGAAATTATTAAGCCAATATTGGAATTAATTGATTTTCTGCTTGTAGCATATGGATAACACTCATATATAACTGGCGTCATTGAACTATTTACAAAGTTTTACAGTTCATGGAGCTAGCTCACTAACAGCTATCATTTCACATTTCATAGGTTTACAAAAATAAGTGAAATTAATTTATAAGCATAATCTTTTGATCTTAATGTAAAACTATGCTTAATAGAGTGGTACAGCTGTACATGTTAAATTATTGTCTTTGAGTGATTTTTCTTAAAATAGGTATTAACTTTCGAAGTGGATACCGATGCTTCTGCAGATTCTTACATCTTCTGGTTTTTAAGGAGTCAGTGGTATCACCATCACAAATGTAGGTGGTAAACACTGACAAACACATTACAAATTACACAAGTACCATCAATTTTCTTGAGAAAAAGAACTTTAGTGCTTATTTAAAAAAATAAACATGTACTTATGCATTTTTAACTCATTATCAATGATATGGTTTATTGAAAAACAAACTAAAAAGCATTACCAAACAACAAAATAAATAAGTATGTAATAAACTTCCCATCCACTGTGACTGTAGTGTTCAGACTGTTCTTTATAGAGTAGGACAGCCCAGTCTGTTTCCCATCCATATTTCATGTACACCTAGCCTATAAATTCCTACATTTCCTATAAAACCTACTCTATGGCAGTGTGGCAACTTATACACATCATGAAATGAATACCATGATAGGTTTAGTGAGCATCTATCATCGCATATAGATACAACATTAAAGAAATAGAAAAAAAATTTTTTCTTGTGATGAGAACTCCCTCATCACAAGAACTTAACTTTCATTTTTAACGTATAACAGTGTTAATTATCTTTATCATGTTGTACATTACATCTCTAGTACTTATAACTGGAAGTTTGTATTATTTTGACTACCTTCACCTAATTCTACAACCCCCTCTGGTAGCCACAAATCTGATCTCTTTTTCTACGAGCTTGTTTGTTTATTTTTGAAGTATAATTGACCTACAGCACTATGTTAGTTCCTGGTGCACAAAATAGTGATTCGATATTTCTATACATTTCAAAATGATTACCATAATAAGTCTAGTTGTCTTCTGTCACCATACAAAGATATTACATAATTATTGACTATATACCCCACTATACATTTCATACCTGTGACTCATTTATTTTGTAACTGAAAGTTTGTACCTCTTAATTTCCCTCACCTATTTCTCTCCACCCCCCACTCCCTCCCCTCTGGCAACGACCTGTTTGCTCTCTGTATCTACGACTCTGTTTCTGTATAGTTAAGTTTGTTTATTATTTTTTATTAGATTCCACATTTAAGTGAATTCATACAATATTTGTCTTTCTCTTACTTACTTCCCTTAGCATAATACCCTCTAGGTCCATCTATTATTGAAAATGGCAAAATTTCATTCTTATGGCTGAGTAATATTCCATTGCATATATACACCACATCTTATTGATCCATTCACCTATTGATGGGCACTTAGCTTTGCTATTGTAAATAATGCTTGAATACTGTATCTTGGTTATTGTAAATAATGCTGTAATGAACATAGGGGTGGGTGCATGTATCTTTTCCAATTACTGTTTTCATTTTCTTCAGATCAATACCCATTGCTGGATCATATGGTAGTTCTGTTTTTAATTTTTTGAGAAATCTCCATGCTGTTTTCCATAATGGCTGTGCCAATTTACATTACCACCTACAGTTCACAATGGTTCCCTTTCCTACACATCCTTGCCTACTCTGCTTATTTCTTATCTTTTTGATATAGCCACTCTTACAGGTATGAGGTGATATCTCGTGCTTTTGATTTGCACTGATGATTAGTGATGTTAAGCCTCTTTTCATATGCCTGTTGGTCATCTTATGATTTCTTGGAAGTTTGTCTAGGTCCTGTATTTTGTAATTGGGTTGTTTGTTTGTTTGATGTTGAGTTGTAAGAGCTCTTTGTATACTTTGGATATTAACCCCTTGTCAGATATATCATTTGCAAATATCTTCTCCCATTCATTAAGCAGCCTTTTTGTTTTGTTGATAGTTTTCTTGGACTGTGCAAAAGCTTTTTAGTTTGATATATTCTCATTTATTTATTTTTGCTTTTGTTTCCCTTGCCTAGGAAAGACTAATCCAAAAATAAACATTGTTAAGACCTATGTCGAAGAGTGTACTTCCTCTGGTTTCAGATCTTACATTTAGGTCTTTAATCCATTTTAAGTTATTTTTATATATGGTGTGAGAAAGTGGTCCAGTTTGATTCTTTTGCATGTAGCTGTCTAGTTTCCCCAACACCATCTATTGAAGAGGCTGTCTTTTTCCCATTGTAAATTCTTGCCTCCTTTGTCATAGCTTAATTTACCCTTTAAGTATGGGTTCATTTCTGGGCTCTCTATTCTGTTCCATTGAGGTATGTGTCTGTTTTTGTGCCAGTACAATACTGTTTTGGTTACTGTAACTTTGCAGTATAGTTTGAAATCAGGACGCAAGATTCCTCTTGTTTTGTTCTTCTTTCTTAATATTGTTTTGGTTGTTCAGGTTCTTTTGTGTTTCCATATATATTTTAGAATTATTTGTTAAAGTTCTGTTTAAAATGCCATTGGTATTTTAATGGGGATTGAATTGAATCTGTGGATTGCCTTGGCTAGTATGGTCATTTTAACAATATTAATTCTTTCAATCCATGAGCACATTTATCTTTCTATCTGTTTGTGTTCTCTTCAATTTCTTTCATAGGTGCCTTGCAGTTTTCCAAGTACAGGTGCTCTTTAGTTAGATTTATTCCCAGGTATTTTACTCTTTTTGATGTGCTTGTGAATGGGATTGTTTTCTTAATTTCTCTTTCTATAGTTCATTGTTAGTATATAGAAACTCAACAGATTTCTTATATTAATTTTGTATCCTGCAACTTTACTGAATTAATTGATGAGTTCAAGTAGTTTTTTGGTAGTGTATTTAGTATTTTCTATGTATAGTATTATGGCATCTGCAATGACAGTTTTTACTTCTTCTTTCCAATTTGGATTCTTTTTATTTCTTTTTTGTGTGTGTCTGATTGTTGTAGCTAGGACTTCTAATACTCTTCTAATACTATGTTGAATAAAAGCGGAAACTGTGGTCATCCTTGTCTTATTTCTGATCTTAGAGGAAATGTTTTCAGCTTTTTACCATTGAGTATGATGTTAGCTGTGGCTTGTCATATATGGCCTTTATTATGTTAAGTTATAATCCCTTTATACCCATTTTGTTGAGAGTTTTAATCATAAACAGATGTTGAACTTTGTCAAAAGCTTTTTCTGCATGTATTAAGATGATCATATGGGTCCCATACTTGTTAAAAAATTCTGCTATTGCCCTCTTGAAATTCTTAATAATTTTATGTTTGAAATTGTGTTTTGTAAGTGAAGTCTGAGGGGATAATGAAGCATGTGTACAAGGAGAGGTGGAATAAATAACAAAATGAGGGTAAAGAAAATAAAAGCAACACATTTCTAAACATGGCAGAAAATCTTGATATAGTTTTCTTCCTAATCATGACTGCCAGTGGCTTTTGTCTTCATAGACTGAGGCATAGTTCAAAGGATATTTTAAAATTCTTTTATTGCTGGTTTCCCCAGATTGCTGTGTCCTCACTGTTTTGTTGGTATGGCTATTCTAATGTTTGTAAAGCAGTGTTTCATATATTTTATGCCACCCATCATTCACTCTATAAAAGAGTTGCCATGTTGAAAACAAACTCGCCACTTTTTCAGAGAAAAATATTTGTCTGTTTCCTAGACATTTATTTTTTTAATCAAAATTGATGATTTTAAATTGTAAAACTAGCACACATTTTTTATTAAAAAGAATACAGTAATATATGAAACATAAAAATTGAAAAGTCATACTCTTACCCCTCTCTACCCCATAATTCTTCTTCCTAGAGGGAACCAAAATTAATGGCTCAATATCTGTCCTGTGTGTGTGTCTCATCTGGTCCCATAACAGGATTTTGTACTCTCAAGAACATATTGCAACTATCCTTCCATAGCAACATATTTACTTGAGGGTAAAAAATTATAATATACTAATACTGTATTTTTATTATTATTTATTTTATGTATTACAATTTTTAAAACCGACGCCAAATTGGTTATTTCTAAATTTTCAAAATGTAAATAACCTGCAATGAACAGATTTTTTTTACATTTATCATTATAATAAACTTTAATGACATAAAATAACATAAAGGACATAAGGACCTGAAATGGATACATTTTGTTGTGAAATATTAGGTATATTATGACAATCATCCACCCTACTTGTGCATCCTATCAAGAATAGTATCTCTCCTTACCTACTAATTGAGAATTACTGCTTTAGGCTAATCACTAAATCTGAAAACAAAGTTTCTGTTGCATTGTTCTTAATGCTAAGAATGATAATGATAATCACAAATTTACTTGGATTGCTGCAAATGCACGTCATTAAAAGTTGGCCCCTGCTTCCCCCTTTCTTGAATTAGTGCCTCAGGACAAAAGATCAGAAACTCCCTTGCAGAGTTGCCTTAACAATATTCAATGACCAGTAGGAAAAGCTTAGTTTTCTGTGCCTAATCTTCACAACTTTTACTAAGAAGTAAGATCAAAAGGATCGTAGCCTAAAAGTTGTTCTTCCTTATGACTTCTGTATAGTTTCATATTCTGCACACGTTGAAGCTCTCATTAAGGTTGCTGTTGTGATGTTTGCCTAGAAGGAGAGGATTGACAGTTATTTTGATTAACAAGAATTGTCAGTTTGGATTTTGGCTTTTGCGGTGGTGTTGGTATCTCTCAGATGCTACCCGCAATCACTAATTTGTAGACTACAGGTCTATCCATAGGCCCTGGCACTGGCTTTGTATTTCCTTTTTTTTTTTTTTTGCTGCTTTGGGTCTTTGTTGCTGTGCGCGAGCTTTCTCTAGTTGCAGCGAATGGGGGCTGCTCTTCGTGTGGTGCATGTGGGCTTCTCATTGCAGTGGCTTCTCTTGTTGTGGAGCACAGGCTCTAGGCATGCAGGCTTCAGAAGTTGTGACCCACAGGCTTTGTTGTTCCATGACATGTGGGATCTTCCCAGACCAGGGCTTGAACCCATGTCCCCTGCATTGGCAGGTGGATTCTTAACCACTGCACCACCAGGGAAGCCCTAAAGTCATTTTTAAAGTCCTTTTATCACTAGAATTTCATATTTCTCTGATTCTAAATAAGATAGGATGTTTAGCCTGCATTCTACAGAGCAGTCAAATGTCAAGAATTGTGCCAATGTCTGGCACACAGTGGATGTTCAATAAATTTTTCCGAATAAAAACAATTGGAATTGGAATTTATATTCACTCATTCAATCAATGAACAAGTATTTATGGAGTGCTTTCTAGTGCCAGACACAACTCTAGGTTGGGGTTAAAGCAGTGACTAGATGGAGCATGAGGGTCTGCCCAAGTAGGAAAAGACAGGTAATAAAAAGTAAGAGAACATGTATTCAAAATAATTGTGGTAGGTACTGTAATAGGACTAAGTAAGGTAAGAAAGCCTTGGTGAATGGTTGTGCTATTTGAGATGGAATGCTCAGAAAACGTATCTCTTAAGAGGTAATATATGAGCTGAGTCTGCTGGAAGATCAGGAGCCTGCTGAAAGTAGAGCTGAGAGAGAATGTTCCAGGAGGAGGAAATAGTACAAAGGCCTTGAGGCAGAAACACTTAGAGGGCTGAGAAATGGAATGGGGCCCATCTGAAGTCTAGTGATTGGAAAAGTTGGAATGGTAGACAGGAGACAGAGTATGAGAATCTTCTAAACCAAAGTAAGGATTTTTAGATTTTACTCTAGGTTTAATGTGACTCATTAGAAGATTTTTAAGGTGTGCAATGATATGAACTGATTTATACTAAAAGAAATTATAACTGTATGTCTACTGTATCAAGAATGGACCTGACCGCTCTATGTACATCACAACTTACTCTCATCTGGCATTTCCCATTGCCTTTGTTTGCTTTATTTTTCTCCTTTGTACTCATCACCATCTAACATACTTTATGTATTTACTTTTTGTTTATTGTGTGCTATTCCCACTAGAATGCAAGTTCTATAAAAATTGGGATTTTTATCATTTTTGTATCTTCGGCAGATGGAAAAGTTCCTAGTACATAGTATGTTGTAATAAATATTGCTGAATTAATCAGTGGATTTTTTGGAGGCAGTGTGAGATAGGGCTTAAGTAGAGCAGTAAGATCAGAAAGAGATTACAATAAGAATCTATGTGGGATATATATATATATTATATATAATATATATAATAATAATAATATATAATATTAATTAATAATATAATAATAATATTATAATAATATATATATTATATATTATATATATTATATATATATAATGTTTTAGACAAGGGTGGTAAGAATGGAGATGGAAAGATGTGGAAAAATTCAAACTTTATTTTGGAGACGTAATTGATGGTAGTTGCTGCTGGGTTGAATGTGGGAAAAGCAGGATATATGAGGACTCAAGAATGACTTCCTAGAGTTTTATCTAGCAACTGCATGTGATTATGGTGTCATTCTCTAAAATGGGAAAGTTAAGGAGAGAAGCATGTTTTGGGGAAGAAGTTAGTGGGAATCAAGATGCTCAGTCAATAGCCCAGTGGAAATGTCAAGTACACAATTGGCTATATGTATCTGGTACTCAGACCAGAGGTACTCAGATGAGAGGCCTTTGGCTTTCGTAGTCATTAGCATAAAGATGGCACATAAAGCTACAGATGTTGATGAGATTGCATAGAACAAGGGTATAGACTGAGAAAGTTAGAGGGCTCAGGACCAAGAAATGAGTCAATAATGTTTAGTGGCAAGGCCATCAAAGGTGATGGAGAAGGATGCTGGATTAGAGTGAGACTGGGCAGAGCTATGGAAGGACAACATGGAAGGTGAGTCAAGAAAGTCATGAACAGGTTTGCTGAATGCACCTGGAGGGCAATAATATGAAGATATAGAAGTATCCACTGGTTCTTGATTAGAGTAAGTGAATTATAGTGCTTGGAATGGAAGCCAGATTAGAAATGGTTGAAAGTGAATCAGAAATGAGGAAGGAAACAACTGTCATTGTGGATAGGAACAATAAGTAAAGGGGATATATTAATCCAGGAAAGAGGGGGGACAATCATGGGAGTAAATTCTACAGCTGTTAGTAGATGGTGGGGAAGGTGCTATGTTGGCTTAAAATAATTGTTTAGAAGAGATGATGTTTTTATGTGTCTCAGTGATCAAGGCTATTTAATTACATTATTTTTCAAGGCATCTTCAACTCTAATGGTTCCAATGTCAGAAGGGTGACTTGTCTTCACCAGCAAAATGGCCTGAGGTAATTATCTGAATCTCAGGCACTGTGGTTTACTGTCACAATGGAGCTTTGCTTAGAATCTTAGCTCTTCTTGGCACTTGCCACATGACTCTTCAAGCCTGTGTTTATTTACGTACTCTATGCGAACAATAATACTCACTACTTGAGGGTTGTTGTGGGCATGAAGTAAGATAATGTCTGTATGGATTGACTTATTTATATATGCACCAAAAGATAAGTGGACATTTGCTGAAATATTAATACCCATTTGGTCATAGTGCAGCTATTATTTTAAGCTATAAAACAGTGTTAGATAATAAATGCCTTGAAGGTAGAAATTACATTTTACCCATCTTTGTATCCTCAGTACCCAGCAATGAACTTAAGTCAGAGCTAGTGGTCAGTATATGTCTGTCTAATTAAATTTAAAAAAAGAAGAAGAAGAAACATAAAGCAACTTCCTGCAAATTGTAGAGTAAGAATTAGGTATGACTACATTCATTCTGGTTTTGTTTTTCTGCCCTTGGTACAGTGGGATGTGGAATGGTTTCCTTATGAAGGATCCATTTGGCACCTGAATTAAAACAACTGTTTGAGAACACCCATGTATAGATCTTTCATATCTGTCTGAAGTCATACAACTGTGTCTTAGCTTCTAATTTCCTTAACTGTTTCATTATTATTCATCCAAGACAGAATAATTTGTTGTAATTTTACCTATAATCCATATTTTGGTATGAGCATTTCATTTTGGTCCTGAAAGTTTGTTTAAAAAGGCTTATGAGTTTGATTCCTACATGTTTTAGTCCTTTATCATATGTTCTAAACTGGTCCATTGTGTTCATGAGGATTTCTTAAAGCCCATGCATTAAAACTATAATGAAGTTCTAAGAAACATGACCCAAAAAGTATTTCCCATTGTCTCAATTTGTTGGAGTTAGGTCTGAAAAATGTCTTAAGATTTTGGTCTAGATGTATGACTCTGTGTGCTCATCTGTCTTATTTTGTCACTAACTCTCCTTTCTTGTACTTGCTGTGCTCTCTTCGTGGTTTCTCCTGTTTAAAGTCTTGGGGTAGTTTAAGAATTCAAAATGGAAGTTTCAGTAGATATGCTTTCCTCAGTCTGTAAGGACAGGTTTGTAGTTTCATTGTGTCCTGAACAAGCAGATACATGGACCTCTATTAACAAATTAGACTTTTGATTAGATTAGCTTAGATTGAAGAGAAAATATCTTTTCATTTGAATGGAAACAATTGAAGTTAATGAGATGAAAAAATATTTAAGTTCAGCATTTATCTTTTGCCCATTGAAATGTTTCTGCATCTAATAAAATCAGGGTTTTAAAAAATGCCATGTTCTCTAAGAACCAGAAAAAGGACATTTACTGTCTTTTAGAGAATATTGACATATCTATAAAAATTATTACAGAATTTAGTGGGGTTAAATTATGTATTAACAGATGAAAAAAAAAAAATATATATATATATATTCTGGATCTATATCAAATCCTGGTGAGAGATCATAGGGTCCATTAGGTTGGAATTGTTTTTCAAAGAGTATTATATACATGGGATAGGGAGTGGCTACCTCTTTATGTGTCAGATTTATGAGGCTGTATAGTAAGTGGTAATATATACTGTTTAATTTCACTCCTGAGAATAAACCTTAAGTAAAAAATCTGAACTACTCATCCAATCTCAAAAAACCAACACAACTAACAAATTCCTCAAATTTCAGAAACATTTAAAGCAGCATTAATTTAAAATGGTAAAAAAATGAAAATAATGTAAGTAGTCAAAATAGGGGAAGAGATGAAATATTATATCATCACTAAGAGAATGTATAATGAGATATTTATAATAAACTAGAGGAAAAGCTCATGTTGCAGTATTAGATATTAAAAATAGTACAATTTTTTGTATCTAGAAGAGCTCAACTAATATACATAGAGAAAATATTTAGATCAGAAGGAAATTGACCAACATTTATCAGTGATTATGCCTGGTGATTTCAATGTTTATCTTTACAATTTTATATGCTTGGTTTTTCGGCAATGAACAGTGTTACTTTTATCATCAGAAAAAGTGAAATAAAGTTGTGTATAAACAGCTCAGTTTAGCGATGATGATTTATCCTCTCACAGTGGTCACTTGTGATAGCCTCTTGATATGGTGTCTTCCTGTCTGAAAGTATTTCTTGTGTTCTTTAGACCCTTTGATCCCATTCACTTTGAAAGCAGCATGACCTTGCAAGCCCAGGGTTTACAGCTTTCTTAGATGAATGATATTCAGATGTGATTTTTAAAAAATCAGATGTGAATTTTGTAAAATATTATTTTCCCTTTGTATCTAGAAATACATTTGTGCTAAAGATTTAACCACAAGCCAAGTATGAAGTAATTTGGTTTGGTGGTTACCAAGCTATTGATAAATAACTGACATTATTAAGTTGAATTTGCTTTTTAGATTCATTCTGAATATGGACCAACTTTTCTTGGAAAAGTAAACTTCATCTTTAGCTGAGATTGAGACCGTGTACTATGTGGCAAAATTGTAGTATAGCCCACCTACTTCCAAAAACGATTTGGTACAGAATTACTGAATATATTACTGAATGGCTTTCTGGGAAGCCCTACTTTGTATACGTACCTAATGAATCTTTATTACATAATAATCACTATTTCATTCCTCAAACTTTGGAACATTTATTTATCCATGCATTCAACAAACCTGTAATGAGTGCTATTATGGGAGAGATGCTATGGCAGCCACTAGATCTAATACCCCAATGTATTTAGGTATATTAAGATTCTAATCCATTAGATGAAAAACATAATACAAGTTAAATATATAATTGGGTTTTATATGTACGCAAATATATTTAGCTACCTGAGGGCAGAGATTTTTTGTCTCTTTTGTTTTCCCCAGCTCCTACAACAGTCCCTGGTAAATAGTAAATGTTCACTTAAGTATTTGTTAAATAGATGAATAAGTGAGTGGACTGATATAGAACTCTAAGAGGCATATGGGTGACAAGAAGGAGACATTTTGTCAAAAGTCCTGGAGCTGGGATATACGCAAAATGAATTTGAAGAATAGTCACCACTGACTTGTGTCTAATTACCAAGGAGAACAGAGAGCAGGTCCACCTCTGTCTCTGCTTCCATAATTTGTTCTTGCTTTGCTCTCTCTCAGAGCACTGCTCCCCTAGTTCTCCTAGTCTCTGCACATTGCAGAGGTGCCTCTCTGCTAGCATGGAGAATTTATCCCACAACCTTATACACAACCTTGGTACAAAGGGATGCTGTCTGTTGCTCTTTGTCCCTCCAGTAACTTAGTGTGAAAACTAGTCTTTCCATTTCTGCTTGATCTCCATTCTCTCTGCGAATTAGACACAGCTGATTTTTCAAAAAATTAAGTCTTAAGTTCCTAAACAGACTGGAAGACAAAGAAGCCTTTTGATTAATTAAACAATGCAATCCAGCAATCCCATTGTCTGGTATTTACACAAGAGAAATGGAATCATGTGTCCACAGAAAAAAATTGTAACGGAATATTCACAGCAGCTTTATTCATAATAGCCAAACATAGAAACAATCCAGATGTCCTGCAAGAGAAGAACGGAAAAACAAGTTGAGGCCGATTCATATGTTAGAGTGTCATAAAGCAACAAAAAGTGATAAACTACTGAAACATACAACAATATATTTCTCAAAACTATATGTTAAGGAAAAAAATCAAACACATAAGTATATATAGTATTTGGCATAAAATTATTCCATTTATATGAAGTTCAAGAACAGGTAAAACTAATATATGGCAACAGAAATTGGAAAGTTATTGCTTGAGGGTGGAAGGAGAGGAAAAAAGGTTGAAAAGGGATGAATTTTCAGGGGTGTTGGAAGTGTTTTATATCTTGTTTGGAGTGACATAGGTGTATACAATTTCCAAAACTTACCAAAATAAACGCTTTAGGTCTGTGTATTTTTTTTATGTAAATTATACCTTGATTTTAAAAAATAAGAAAAAAGGTAAACTACTTTGAGAATTAAAATATAAGACAATTCAACACAAGTAATAAGTATTTACTAAGCACTTCTATCTCAGCCACTGTTGGAGGAGACAGAACTATGAACATGAATAAGAAAGGGTACCTCCCCTGATGAATTTATAGTCTAAGAAGGAGAACAGATATGGAAAAACAGACATTAACAAATATTTTATTGATAAAAACCTTTTCAGAGGTATAATATGTTTTCAGAATATACCTAGGCATGAACTAGATTGCATTTAAGAATTATATAATATAATAATCATCTTAGGTAAAGACTATTGTATAAAAAATATTCAGTTGGCCAAATCCTGTAGTTATGCTGTGGTAGACAGCCTCCAACATGGCCCCCAACTGTATTCCTATCCTTGTGAAGACCCCTTCCACAATGCATTTATTTTGGTTTTGTTTTCTGTGACCAGTAGCATATGGCAGAAATGCGGGTAAGCCATTTCCAAGATTAGGGTATAAAAGGCTGAGGCTTCTGTGCATATAGGGTTCTCTCTCTCTCTCATCAATCAATTTGGGACAAGCCAGCTGACATGTGAAAATAATCAGGCAACCACAGAGAGGCCCACGTAAAGAGAAATGGAGACCTGTGGCCAACAGTCACTAAGGAAGTGGGGCTTTCCTACAACCACATGAGTTAGCTTGAAAGCATATCCTTCCCTAATTAGGTCTTCAGATGAAACTGCAGCCCTGGCTGCCTTCTTGACTATACCTCCTGGGAGACCTTGAGTTGGACCGCTGAGCTAAGCCACTCCTGAATTCCTGACCCACAGATATTATAAAATAATAAATATTTATTGTTTTAAGCTGCTAAATTTTGGGGTAATTCGTTATACAGAAATAAATAACCAATACATGATCTCCCTAAAATGTAGAAGACGTGAGTTTATGGGTTAGTGAATCATTCCTGATTGTAAACTGATCACCTCAATTTGTCAGTTTCACTTAAATACTAATTAGTTAATGACTGTTTGAGAACCAAGATTCCTGAAAATTTTGTACAGTTTAATCCCCAATTTATATTCATAGAATAGTATCCTTACTCAAACAATCTAGCCCTTTGAATGAAGACTTACAGAATATATCATTCTAGCTACCAAACTAAAACATGCAAATTCATAATTTAATAAAATTTAATTGCTTCTCAAGTGTGAAAGGTCAATTTTATATTGTTGAATTTATTAATGAAAAAACAAATAAAAATTGAAATGAAATCAAATTAATATTCACAAGTAATCTTCACTTTGACCTTCAAAATATATAATATAGTTCTAAGTCATTATAGCTTAGAGACCACACTTAATTTAAAAAAATCACAGGGATGATTTAGGCTGATTTTTAAATTAAGGCAACAGAATATGAAATTTTAGAGTAATTGAGATTATTGCTTTACCATGTAGAGGTTACCAACATTTACTCCTTGCATGTTTAAATTTTAATTATACCACCCATGACAGATATTAATAACTTAGTCTAAACTCATTTCTACATTAAGAAAACAGGTCTTGGTTACTGTCACTGGAAGAGTGTGATGTATCTTGAAGCATAAGCAGACCCTCTTTCTCTCTAGCTAAGCAGAAACTAGAGAGGATGCAGATCCTTGCCTAAGCCCTAACAGGGCTTCCCCTAGAGTTATGGTAGCTAAAGGAAATGTTGTAAAGACTTGACTGGCAATGGGATCATTCATTAATTCCAGTAGGCTGGAGGGGGATTATGGAAAACTACTAAGATAAGTGAAGTTTGGTCTATTCCTCATCTGGTTTCAGACCAGTGATTCTTCAACATTGATGTGCTTCCAAATCACACGGAGGACTTATTAAAACACACATTGCTTAGCTTCATTCCTAGAGATTCAGATTTGCTAATTCCAGTATGTGACATAGGAGTTAGTTTCCTGGTGATTCTTTTGAGATCACATTTTGAGAACCACTGATAGGTTGTATTGTTTCTGGTTGTCTTTGGAAGAACTGTGTTTGCGTGTGTGTGTGAGGGGGGAGGGGGACTAGAGAGAAAGGACACCCTGGTAGTTTGGACATTTATTGGACACTCTGACATTTTGATAGGACCTTGAAAGTGAGTTTTGGCCAGTGAAATATGGGAATAGTCTTATATGCCACCTCCATGGCCCTAAAATGTCCCATGTGATCTTCTATATTCTTGTTGCTTTTTGGGCAGCTGAATGCAAAGGATTAACTGAGGCTTTGAGAAAAACTTTCATGCTTTCCTTTGAGGAAGACTATGGGACAAAAACTCCTCACTGTGTATCATGTGACTACCAAAGTCATGAATCTGGCTTGGGCAACAGATCTGTGTCATTATGTAGAAGTGTGTATATGAGATCATCAGGTTCAGGCATGTCCTGAAAGCATATGTAAGTGGCAGGAGCAGGTGGCTCAGATGCTTAAGCTCCTACTCTTGCTGCGTTGTTGCCTGTCCCTCAGTGCATACCTGTGGCCCTATGGGACATTTCCTATGACTAGCTGACAGAGAAAGAAAGAAGAATATGTGACCTTGTTTACAGCTCTGTCTGATAATAAGCTGACACAACTTAAGAGTCAACTATTTTAGCACTAATATCTCCTGAGCACTATGGGCAGAAATTAGAACACTTTGCATTACCTGCTTAAAAAGATGGATACCCAAAGGTATGTATCTAGCATGATCACAGGGCAGTTAGTTAAGAGTTTGTTTAGATGGTCAGGAACTTAGAAATCACAAGATTGGAGAATTACTGACAAAAAGGTCTGGGGAAAGAATATGTGAATAGGACTCTTGAAATGGGACTGTTTTTGTTAAATGGGGGCAGTTATAGTTAATTTTATGTGTCAAATTCATTGGGCCATTCTGCGTGTGGCTGGGAGAGTGTTTCTGGAAGAGATTAACATTTGAATTGGTAGACTGAGATAAGTAGATTGTTCTCCCTAATCTGAGTGGGCCTCATCCAATCCATCGGAGGCCTGAGTAGAACAAAAATTGAAGTAAGGGAGAAATTTCTCTCTCTGCCTGAATGTTTTCCAGTGGGGACATTGATCTCCTGCACTTGGACTATGACTTATGCCATTGGCTCTCCTAGTTCTCAGGCCCTAGGACTATACCATCAACTTTCCTGGGTGTCCAGCTTGCAAACGTCAGATAGTGGGACTTAGCTTCCATAATCTTGTGAGCCAATTCCTTGTAATAAATCCCTATCTATCTATCTGTCTATCATCTATCGGTTCTGTTGATTCTGTTTCTATTGGTTCTGCTTCTCCAGAGAATCCAGAATAATACAGAGACTTAGAGAATATTTATATCACATGTGAGTGCTTGCCAATGGGAAACCCTGCAGGTGAGGCTTTTTGTTATCAAGATGATCTATCCATGGATGTCAGTCTTTTTTTGTAGCTAGGCTGTGCTTGCTCAGTGGGTTAATGAACAAAGTGACTGTGGCTGCAAGGATGGAAGTTATTATTCATGGGCTCAAAATTACGGGCTTACTTTTACCAAGACTGAACTGGCAATCATCACTACTGAGTAGCTAGCCTGCCAATAACAGGGTCCATATTTTAGCCCCTGATAATGTACCATTGCTTGGGGAGACTAGCCAGCCACCAGGTGGCATATTAATCACAGTGGGTCTCTTCCATCATGGAGGGAGCAGCAATTTGTCCTCATGAAAAAAAAACACAGTCTTTCTTGCCCTCAGTGCTTCTTCCAGTACCATCATCCAGGACTAACTGAATGCCTCAAGGTATCTCACATAATCTTACTTTTGACTAGCAAAGCTATTGTACAATAAAAGAATAGAGACAATGAGCTTTTAAACTCATGGGGGTGGGGTACTGGTTTTTATCATGTATCGCTTCACCCGCAAATACAGGTGGGTCCAATAGAACAGTGTAATGGCCTAGTACATAGTTACAAAGCTGCCTGGGGGACAATCCTTATGGACTTGAGGATTTCAGTAGAGGGGGTTTATTCACTTTTACCCCAAATGATCCTCCCATAAAATTTATACTTCCTCCTCCTGCATCTTTTGGTTCTGCTGGTATAAAAGAAATCTTATTTCCCAAGAAAGGAATGATCCCACTAGGAAACTAAAAAAGATTTCAATTTAACTGGAAGCTGAGATTGCCATTTGGTGCCTTTAGCCACCTCAGGCCACTAAACCAACATGCAAATAAAGGAGATGCTCTCCTGACTAGGGTGACTGATTCTGGTTATAAAGGGGAAACAGGTTGCTACTACACAATTGTGGTAAGGAAGAGTGGAGCCCATGAGATTCTGGATTCTTTTAGGTATCTTTTGGTACTTCCATGACCAGTGGTGAAAATTAATGAATGGATGGCTATAGTAACTTAATAGTCAAGGCCAAAAGATGTAAGAGAAAGATGATCTTTGAGAGCATGGAGTTGGATACTTGGGTTTGTATGTAAAATAAACGTGATGGATTAGGTGCTCACTAAATTCACTTTCACGACTACATCTCTATAACCCCCAAGCAGACCTTTATGCTTCTGATTCCATTTCATTATCATTACTCAGGGCATCAGGGTAACTGGGATGTATTTCTTCTCTTGAAACTCTGTCTTGTTTCTTTTACTTCTCTTGAATCTGACAATCAGCTAGTTCAAATGGGAATCTCAGATGTAAAAATACAAGGTAAGTTGCATGGGAAATGTATTACAATGAATGAGGATCTTGAGTGTTAAGATTTGAAGTAGATTACATGGTAAGTTATAGCTGTACTATTTTACCGTTTGAATTAATCTGAATTGATTTCTTTATTAACTGGTCTCTTTTTTTTCCTTTTTTTTATTGATTTTTTTGTTGTGGACCATTTCTAAAGTCTTTATTGAATTTGTTACAATATTGCTTCTGCTTCATGTTCTGGTTTTTTGGCAGTGAGGCATGTGGGATCCTAGCTCCCCGACCAGGGATCAAACCCCCATCCCCTGCATTGGAAGGCGAAGTGTTAATTACTGGACTTCCAGGGATGTCCCAATAACTGGTCTCTTAACAGACTACAACTCTAATATTCTTACCAGGTTGATTAGATCACTCATTTAACAGACATGTTTGGGCTACTCAGTCTTTGCTTGCTGGTTCTCAGACTAACTCAATATTTAGTAAAAGTTGAATCTGTTCTCCTGTTACCTAAATTCTGACTTAGTGGTTTCTAAGAGATTTCCCCAATATCTACCAAATAAAATCTCTTTGCAAGACTAATATGATTTATCGTGCCAAAAAAAATATGTATTTCGCTCTTACATGTCTTTTCTAGCTGACTTGCCTCTGGACAATAATATACTCTTTTTGGTGGTTCCTATGTGACCTGCCCCAACCATACTGTCCTTTCCTATTGAGCTCCTTTTTCTCTCAGAGCTTTTCTATTTCCCTCCATCCTTGAACCCAGTGTTTGTGGAGCTAAGCTTCCCCCTCACTTACTTTGTGTCTGGTGACATAATCCAGGAGTCCCAACATAACCCAATCTAGTAATGAAAATAACTGTTTTTCTAAAATTAAATTTGTATTATGATTATTTGGCCTGGACCAAAAATAAATTACATGGTAAAGAATTCAGAGAATGTTAAAGCTGGAAGAGATAAGGAGAGTCCAGTTTAGTCTGATCCTCTCATTTTATAGATGAGAGTAATGAGACCCTCAGGATTGCTTAGTGCCCTGTTAGGAATTGATGTCCAAACAGTCTGATTTTGGTTCAGCACAAATTCCCTAACATCATGCTGCTGCTCTGATATTATTTTTAGGATGTAAATATAGTGTTGGTAATTTTCAGATCTCAAATTTTACGCAATAATTTTTCATATATACACAGTATATTATAACTTTTAAACAACTTAACTTGATGAGTACTTACACATAAAAGGCAATTATATTTTCTTTTCAAAATCCCCCCATTTTTTTTAAAGAAGAGCTTTTACTACATTTCCCTTTTCCCTGAACAACTGTTAAAAGTGTTCTAAGAGACAAAAACAGAGGATATTTTTTTTAATTTTAGAAAGGCAAAGTCATTTTTGCCTTTAATTTCTTTCTTACAAATTTTATTTTTCTCCCTGAAAAAAAATTTTTTTAGGATGCCCTAGAAACTAATAGTGACTCAAAACAAAGATATCTTTTCTGAAAATGCCCCATTGTTTTGTCACTCCCCATTCAGGCCAATTTCAAATTTACAGATTTAAATTACATGAGGGAGAGTTATTGGAACTATAGATTAGATTATCTTTCTTTGGTTTTTGGTATCTGAGACAGCAACCCTACTAATGAATGGAGTTTGTCCTGCAGTCTATTGGCAGCTATATAAAAAAGTTGGTTAAACCTAATGCTGAGGGCTTTCAGTAAAAGGTGAAGTTTCCAAAATCTGTGGATTACTCTGAGGGTATGCACAAAAGCCATATCTGGACATGGAAAGTGGAAAGCTGAAACAATTTGTATATCTTGATAATTCAAATAAATGTTTGAACATTTACCTCAATTACCTTGAATCTGCAAGAAAATGTGTTCTTATGTCTGAATTAGTATGAAAACTGCCTCAGTGTTTTATTCCAATTTACATGTCCAGATATAGCTTTTGAGTAATAATAATTGTGGCAGCTTCCATTATGTTCCAGGCACTATTAAGTGATTTTCATGTATTATTTCTAACCCTCATACTGTCCCCACAAACTAGACATTGTTATTCCCATTTTACCCATAGGAAACTAAGCTTATGGAGGTTACAGGATTTATGAAGAGTTTGAAGTAGTAATTTTCTTTGAAGAAAATTGGCAAAGTGATGAAAGAAAGCAATGCATGTTGTTTAGTCTCAGGAAATGAATAAATGCTAGCAACATTATTTGTCAGTTTGAAGAGATAAGAAGTCAAGTCCAAAGTTTTTGCTCCTCAGGATTAAAGTCTTCGCTCCTCCTGCATGGTCATAGTAGTATGATGGTGATTTTGGTCTTTGCCTTTCTTTCTTTGTGACTTTAGGTCACCATTTCCATGCTTGTCTTTTCTTTTCTTTTTTAAAGTTTAATTTAATTTTCCAAATCTTCAAGCCACTAAGTTGAAACCTAAAGGCTTTAAAAAAAAAGATATTGTGCTCCATATAAAACAGCATATGTCAAAATGCCAAGTTACATCATCCTTTTAGGGCAATAATTTGCACAACCAAGCTATACTCGAATACATTAACTTGCTACAATTTTGACAGAGGCAGCCTGTGTGCGCAAATCCCTCGAATACTGATGGATTTGTGATTATACTCTGAAAAGAGAAGAGTCTGAATACATATTTTAGAGGGCCAGAAAGTGTTTACTGTCTCATTGTTTGCATCGAGATTCTAAATCACATTCAAGTCGATGACTCTGATCTTCATATCAATGCACAAATAGAACAGAATAGAAAAGCCAAGAAAGCTCTTTTCTGACTGAAACACTGATTTTGTTCTCATGTTACCAGCAAGAGACCATTTGGGATATTTAAGCCTGAGATTGAGTGCTTCGCATTTGTTCAAGTTCCTCAGTGTTTGAAATGGGTTTTCCCTTTAGGGAGCCCATCCATTTGGACAAGTGCTACATCAGATCAAAAGTCATGGGAAGACGTATTTCACGCACAGATTGAATTCTTTTCTGGCAAAATAACATAGCCTTTTAGCACAACATTGTCTATTCTCTACTGAGTGTCCCTTTTTTTTAATAGTTGGAGTCTGTTTTCCAGTAAGTGTCAGGGTTTTTTCATGTGGCAAATTGGCTAGCAGCCACCTGGAGAACTTTTGAAATGAAAGCAAGTGTTATGGGATTTAGTTTCTCAGTTCCAGTTAGTATTGTTTTCCAGTTTACTACTTGTTGATCAAATTGCTCATGGTATTGAAGTGATCATTCATCTGATTTTTGTGTCATTTACTATTTGAGAAACACAAATATTAATGTAAACTTTTATAACTTTTGGCTATAATGATATTCTATTGAAGATGTCATGGGACTACTAAAAGAAATCATGTATGTAGTTTTTAATCTCTTTTAATTGGAAGAATGTCAGTGTCATTAGCACCTTAAGTCTGTCATCACCTTAAAATTGTTTGAAGGGAGGTATGGTAAACCCAAATTGCCATTTTCACTATAACAAAAGGTTAATCTAGCAATGGAAAGCAATGGCCACATTTTATTTTCAGATGGTGATACTGATCCATTTTAGTGAACATTGTTTACAAGAGCCTTGAACACAAATCCTGGGACATGCTCTGCGGTAGACCAGTACCAGGTGGTTGGAGACAGCACCAGGAAGAGTGCCACGGTGGGGAAGATTAGGGACTGGAGAAAATGAGGGGAAAGTGTTTTATCTGCTTTCCTCCACTATGGATTTAGGAGAGTTCCTGGCATGACCGATTCAGTTTTCCCCTGTTGTCATTAGCAATTGCCGCCAATCATGGCAAATCATCTACTTCCAAAATGAAAAGAGAATTGGCCAAGGTGCAGTTGGAACTACTGCTGCTGCATCCCTGGGGATGTTCCTGGAAACTTTACAAGTTCCTGTTTCCAAACTACTGTCTTCTGATACAACATAATGGAAAATTGGAGCAATTATTCAGATAATATGTGCAAACAGTACATTTTCACCTTCAGGTTATTGAAGAAAAGTCTCCATCTCTTAGTTACAGTCTTTCCTGAGTTTTAGCACTTCTTGCTGGAGCCATTACCTTTTCTGAAATTTTACTTAATTTATGTTTGAATCCCTCTACATCTTGCCTTCCACAGTGCCTGGAATTCATTAGTTGCTGGATAAACATTCACTGTTTTTAAAGCTATTTATTTTCTTTGTAAATATGAGGCAGTAAAGCATAGCAGTCAGGAGAACATGATCTGGTGTTAGACTGCCTAAGTTCAAATGTTACCTCCTCTGCTCATTGGCTCTGTGACTTTGGACAAGTCTCTGGGGCCTCATTCCTTCATCTATGAAATGGGGATGATAATATTGTCAATTTCAAGGGCTGATATTCAGCTGATATCTACCTGTGTACCATTTGTTAAAACACTGAAATGCTTCCACACTGACTGGAATTAGCTGCAGCCTCAAGCCCCTGAAGGCCTCCCTTTCTCCCCACTGCCTCAGTGCAACTTTGCTCTTCCCAGTGGTTCTGCAAGGGCTTGTTTGCTCTGTTGGCGGGCCTCCAGGATCCTGCCCTAGCACTATGCCCAGCATCTGTCCTCACAGGACATGATGTTTTACCTGTTAATAAATGTTTTTAATATCACCCTCTTTATAGAGTCGTTGTGAGTTTTAAATGGGTTGATATATTTAGAATAATACCTGGTGCCCTTTAAGCACTGTCCAAGTTACTATTATAAATAGATGGTAAGTTTTACAGGGCAAGGGCGATATCACCTATGTATTTTTGACATCTCTCTGAAGCACAGTGCCATAGGTGGGCAATCCATTCATTCCTTTTTTTTTAAATTAAGTTAAATTAAGTTTAATTTAACTTACTTTTATTGTAGTAAGAACACAAACTTGAAAAACACCCTCTTAACAAAATTTTAAGTGTACAATATTGTTAATTATAGGCACAATGTTGTACAGAAGATCTCTAGAACTTATTCATCCTGCATGACTGAAACTTTATACCTACTGAATGGCAACCCCCTATTTCTCCCTCCCCCCAGATCCTGGTAACCACTGTTCTACTTTGCTTCTATGAATATGACTGTTTTATATACCTCTAAGTGGAATCATACAGTATTTGCACTTCTGTTTACTGTCTTACTTCACTTAGCATAACATCCTCAAGTTTCATCCATGTTGTTGCATATTGCTGAACTTCCTTCTTTGTTAAGGCTGAATAATTTTCCATTGTATTCATATACCAAATTTTCTTTGTTCATTCATCTGTTGATGGACATTTAGGTTATTTACACATATTGACTATTATGAATAGTGCTGTAATGAACATAGGGGTGCTAATATCTCTTTGAGATTCTGATTTCAATTATTTTAGATAAACACCCAGAAGTGGGATTGCTGGATCATATGATAGTTCTATTGATAATTTTTGGAGAAGCCTCCATACTGTTTGCCATAATGGCTGTACCATTTGTTTATTCTGACTAATAGCATGCAAGCACCATTTTCTCTACATCCTTGCCAACACTTGTTGTATTTTTGATAATAGCCATCCTGACAGGTATGAGGTGGTATCTCATTGTGGTTTTAATTTCTATTTCCCTGTTGATTAGTGACATTGAACATCTTTTCGTATACTGTTTTATCTTCTTTGGAGAAATGTCTATTCAAGTCCTTTGTCCATTTAGAAGGTTATTAATTTTTTATTTTTTGTTTGTTTTACTATTGAGTAGTAGGAGTTCTTTATATAGTTTAGAAATTAATCCCTTATCAGATATATGATATGAAAATATCTTCTCCCATTCCATAGATTACTTTTTCACTCTGTTGATTGTTCTTTGTTGTTGTTATTGCCCTACAGAAGCTTTTTAATCCCACTTGTCTGTTTTTTCTCTTGGTGCCTGAGCTTTTGGTGTCACATCCATGAAATCATTGCCAAGACCAATGTTATGAAGCTTCTCGCATTTTCTTCTAGAAGTTTTACAATTTCAAGTCTTACTGAAATTTAATCCATCTTGAGTTGATTTTCGTGTATGGTGTAGGTTTTTTTTTTTTTAGCTTTAATTGGCCTTTATATATATATATATATATATTTTTCTAACTAGATAAGGGTTTAATTTCATTTTCTGCATGTGAATATCCAGTTTTCCTAACACCGTTTGTTGAAGAGACTATCTTTTCCCTATTGTGTATTTTTGGCACCCTTATTGAAAATCAGTTGACTGTATAAGCATGGGTTTATTTCTAGGCTCTCTATTCTGTTCCATACAGTATGTCTTTTTGGCAGCACGGTGTTCTTTTAATTACTGTAGCTTTGTAATATATTTTGAAATCAGGAAGTGTGATGACTCCAACTTTGTTCTTTCTCAAGACTGTTTTAGCTATTCAGTATCCTTTGTGCTTCCATATGAATTTTAAAATTGTTTTTCTATTTCTATAAAAAGTGCTACTGGGAATTTTTTTTTGAACTTTATTTTATTTATTTTTTTATACAGCAGGATCTTATTAGTTATCCATTTTATACATATTAGTGTATATATGTCAATCCCAATTTCCCAATTCATCCACCACGACCACCCCCCCACCACTTTCCCCGCTTGGTGTCCATACGCTTGTTCTCTACATCTGTCTCTCAACTTCTGCTCTGCAAACCAGTTCGTCTGTACCATTTTTCTAGGTTCCACATACATGCGTTATTCTACGATATTTGTTTTTCTTTTTCTGACTTACTTCACTCTGTATGACAGTCTCTAGATCCATCCACGTCTCAACAAATGACTCAATTTCATTCCTTTTTATGGCTAAGCAATATTCCATTGTACATATGTACCACATCTTCATTATCCATTTGGCTGTCAATGGGCATTTAGGTTGCTTCCATGTCCTGGCTATTGTAAATAGTGCTGCAATGAACATTGGGGTGCATGTGTCTTTTTGAGTTGTGGTTTTCTCTGGGTATAAGCCCAGTAGTGGGATTGCTAGATCATATGGTAATTCTATTTTTAGGTTTTTAAGGAACCTCCATACAGTTCTCCATAGTGGCTGTATCAATTTACATTCCCACCAACAGTGCAAGAGGGTTCCCTTTTCACCACACCCTCTCCAGCATTTGTTGTTTGTAGACTTTCTGATGATGCCCATGCTAACTGGTGCGAGGTGATACCTCATTGTAGTTTTGATTTGCATTTCTCTAATAATTAGTGATGTTGAACAGCTTTTCATGTGCTTCTTGTCCATCTGTATGTCTTCTTTGGAGAAATGTCTATTTAGGTCTTGTGCTGATTTTTGGATTTGGTTGTTTGTTTCTTTAATATTGAGCTGCATGAGCTGTTTATATATTTTGGAGATTAATACTTTGTCCATTGATTCATTGGCGAATATTTTCTCCCATTCTGAGGGTTGTCTTTTTGTCTTGTTTATGGTTTCCTTTGCTGTGCAAAAGCTTTTAAGTTTCATTAGGTCCTATTTGTTTATTTTTGTTTTTATTTCCATTACTCTCGGAGGTGGATCAAAAAAGATCTTGCTGTGATTTATGTCAAAGAGTGTTCTTCCTATGTTTTCCCTAAGAGTTTTATAGTGTCCGGTCTTACATTTAGGTCTCCAATCCATTTTGAGTTCATTTTTGTGTATGGTGTTAGGGAGTGTCCTAATTTCATTCTTTTACATGTAGCTGTCCAGTTTTCCCAGCACCACTTATTGAAGAGACTGTCTTTTCTCCATTGTATATCATTGCCTCCTTTGTCATAGATTAGTTGACCATAGGTGCATGGGTTTATCTCTGGGCTTTCTATCTTGTTCCATTGATCTATGATTCTGTTTTTGTGCCAGTACCATATTGTCTTGATTACTGTAGCTTTGTAGTATAGTCTGAAGTCAGGGAGTCTGATTCCTCCAGCTCCGTTTTTTTAACCAAGCAAGACTGCTTTGGCTATTCGGGGTCTTTTGTGTCTCCATACAAATTTTGAGATGATTTGCTCTAGTTCCATAAAAAATGCCATTGGTAATTTGATAGGGATTGTATTGAATCTGTAGATTGCTTTGGGTAGTATAGTCATTTTCACAATGTTGATTCTTCCAATCCAAGAACATAGTATATCTCTCCATCTGTTGGTATCGTATTTAATTTCGTTCATCAGTGTCTTATAGTTTTCTGCATACAGGTCTTTTGTTTCCTTAGGTAAGTTTATTCCCAGGTATTTTATTCTTTTTGTTGCAATGGTAAATGGGAGTGTTTCCATAATTTCTCTTTCAGATTTTTCATCATTAGTGTATAGGAATGCAAGAGATTTCTGTGCATTAATTTTGTATCCTGCAACTTTACCAAATTCATTGATTAGCTCTAGTAGTTTTCTGGTGGCCTTTTTAGGATTCTCTATGTATAGTATCATGTCATCTGCAAACAGTGACAGTTTTACTTATTCTTTTCCAATTTGTAATCCTTTTATTTCTTTTTCTTGTCTGATTGTCGTGGCTAGGACTTCCAAAACTATGTTGAATAATAGTGGTGAGAGTGGACAACCTTGTCTTGTTCCTGATCTTAGAGGAAATGCTTTCAGTTTTTCACCATTGAGAATGATGTTTGCTGTGGGTTTGTCGTATATGGCCTTTATTATGTTGAGGTAGGTTCCCTCTATGCCCACTTTCTGGAGAATTTTTATCATAAATGCGTGTTGAATTTTGTCAAAAGCTTTTTCTGCATCTATTGAGATGATCATATGGTTTTTCTTCTTGAATTTGTTAATATGGTGTATCACATTGATTGATTTGCATATATTGAAGAACCCTTGCATCCCTGGGATAAATCCCACTTGATCATGGTGTATGATCCTTTTAATGTGTTGTTGGATTCTGTTTGCTAGTATTTTGTTGAGGATTTTTGCATCTATATTCATCAGTGATATTGGTCTGTAACTTTCTTTTTTTGTACTCTCTTTGTCTGGTTTTGGTATCAGGGTGATGGTGGCCTCATACAATGAGTTTGGGAGTGTTCCTTCCTCTGCAATTTTTTGGAAGAGTTTGAGAAGGATGGGTGTTAGCTCTTCTCTAAATGTTTGATAGAATTCACCTGTGAAGCCATCTGGTCCTGGACTTTTGTTTGTTGGAAGATTTTTAATCACAGTTTCAATTCCATTCCTTGTGATTGGTCTGTTCATATTTTCTATTTCTTCCTGGTTCAGTCTTGGAAGGTTATACCTTTCTAAGAATTTGTCCATTTCTTCCAGGTTGTCCATTTTATTGGCATAGAGTTGCTTGTAGTAGTCTATTAGGATGCTTTGTATTTCTGTGGTGTCTGTAGTAACTTCTTCTTTTTCATTTCTAATTGTATGGATTTGAGTCCTCTCCCTCTTTTTCTTGATGAGTCTGGCTAATGGTTTATCAATTTTGTTTATCTTCTCAAAGAACCAGCTTTTAGCTTTATTGATCTTTGCTATTGTTTTCTTTGTTTCTGTTTCATTTATTTCTGCTCTGATCTTTATTATTTATTTCCTTCTGCTAACTTTGGGTTTCGTTTGTTCTTCTTTCTCTAGTTCCTTTAGGTGTAATGTTAGATTGTTTATTTGAGATTTTTCTTGTTTCTTGAGGTAGGCTTCTATAGCGCTAAACTTCCCTCTTAGAGCTGCTTTTGCTGCATCCCGTAGGTTTTGGATCGTCGTGTTTTCATTGTCATTTGTCTCTAGGTATTTTATGATTTTGTCTTAGATTTCTTCAGTGATCTCTTGTTTATTTAGTAACGTATTGTTTAGCCTCCATGTATTTGTGTTTTTTACGTTTTTTTCCCTCTAATTGATTTCTAATCTCATAGCGTTGTGGTCAGAAAAGATGCTTGATATGATTTCAATTTTCTTAAATTTACTGAGGCTTGATTTGTGACCCAAGATGTGATCTATCCTGGAGAATGTTCTGTGCGCACTTGAGAAGAAAGTGTAATCTGCTGTTTTTGGATGGAATGTCCTATAAATATCAATTAAATCTATCTGGTCTATTGTGTCATTTAAAGCTTCTGTTTCATTATTTATTTTTATTTTGGATGATCTGTCCATTGGTGTAAGTGAGGTGTTAAAGTCCCCCACTATTACTGTGTTTCTGTCGATTTCCTCTTTTATAGCTGTTAGCAATTGCCTTATGTACTGAGGTGCTCCTATGTTGGGTGCATATATATTTATAATTGTTATATCTTCTTCTTGGATTGATCCCTTGATCATTATGTAGTGTCCTTCCTTGTCTCTTGTAACATTCTTTATTTTAAAGTCTATTTTATCTGATATGAGTATAGCTACTCCAGCTTTATTTTGATTTCCATTTGCATGGAATATCTTTTTCCATCCCCTCACTTTCAGTCTGTATGTGTCCCTAGGTCTGACATGGGTCTCTTGTAGACAGCATATATATGGATCTTGTTTTTGTATCTATTCAGGAAGCCTGTGTCTTTTGGTTGGAGCATTTATTCCATTCACGTTTAAGGTAATTACCGATATGTATGTTCCTATGACCATTTTCTTAATTGTTTTGGGTTTGTTTTTGTATATCCTTTTCTTCTCTTGTGTTTCCCACTTAGAGAAGTTCCTTTAGCATTTGTTGTAGAGCTAGTTTGGTGGTGCTGAATTCTCTTAGCTATTGCTTGTCTGTAAAGCTTTTGATTTCTCCATCGAATCTGAATGAGATCCTTGCCGGGTAGAGTAATCTTGGTTGTAGGTTCTTCCCTTTCATCACTTTAAGTATATCATGCTACTCCCTTCTGGCTTGTAGAGTTTCTGCTGAGAAATCAGCTGTTAACCTTATGGGAGTTCCCTTGTATGTTATTTTTCATTTTCCCTTGTTGCTTTCAATAATTTTTCTTTGTCTTTAATTTTTGTCAGTTTGATTACTATGTGTCTCGGCGTGTTTCTCCTTGGATTTATCCTGTATGGGACTCTCCTCACTTCCTGGACTTGGGTGGCTATTTCCTTTCCCATGTTAGGGAAGTTTTCTTCTATAATCTCTTCAAATATTTTCTCTGGTCATTTCTCCTTCTCTCCTCCTTTTGGGACCCCTATAATGCGAATGTTGTTGCATTTAATGTTGTCCCAGAGGTCTCTTAGGCTGTCTTCATTTCTTTTCATTATTTTTTCTTTATTCTGTTCTGCAGCAGTGAATTCCACCATTGTGTCTTCCAGGTCACTTATCCGTTCTTCTGCCTAAGTTATTCTATTATTGATTCCTTGTAGTGTAGTTTTCATTTCACTTATTGTTTTGTTCATCTCAGTTTGCTTTGTTCTTTAATTCTTCTAGGTCTTTGTTACACATTTCTTGCATCTTCTCGATCTTTGCCTCCGTTCTTTTTCCGAGTTCCTGGATCATCTTCACTATCATTATTCTGAATTTTTTTTCTGGAAGGTTGCCTTTCTCCCCTTCGTTTAGTTGATTTTCTGGGGTTTTATCTTGTTCCTTCATCTGGTACATAGCCCTCTGCGCTTTCATCTTGTCTTTCTTTCTGTGAATGTGGTTTTTGTTTCACGGGCTGCAGGATTGTAGTTCTTCTTGTTTCTGCTGACTGCCCTTTGGTGGATGAGGCTATCTAAGAGGCTTGATGGGAGGGACTCCAGAGTTTGTAATATAATAAGATTGGTGGAGAGATTCTTGGAAAGTAAACCTTTGTTTGATAAGTGTGAACAATCTATTGCCTTATAGGAGAGATAATTTTCAATATGAGTAAATTGTCTGACTTTATCAGTATTCAGTTCCTGAAGCAAAGTGCAAAGTTAATCATTGGATTACAGCCTATCTTTTGGGGCAAAAATGTCCTCTGTAATGTTCGTATTGAGACCTCTGGTCTCAGTCCTCATGGGTAAGCTCTTTGGATGCAGGTGGTCTCAATTCACAAATGCTATGGAAGAAAGAAAATAGAGAAAATTAGGATAAAGTGACTGAGATACCAAGGAGGGGACAAGATATAGTATTAAGTTGGTGGTCACCATTGGCCTCTAGTGAAGGTAAGATTTGAATAAAGACTTGTACATAGTGAGGGCCAAGTTGGATATCTGGTTTATTTTTCTACTTTTTTGTATTTCTCTAGATTTTGCCTGGGTTGAAGTTTAACTTAAGCTGGGTTCTGTTTATAATGATCAAAATCCTATTTTGTCCTTAGGTTTCCCCAAATATTTCTAAAGAAAAATGTGTTTTGTGTTTATATTTTCTGTAAATCCCTCAATATGTAGCTTTATTCCATTTGGAGAAAGCTGGTTTAAATGTAGTAAATAAGAAGCTCAAGGAAGGGTGAGATATTAAATTTAAACATTCATCTTAGGGTCACTTTTGAAATTCTTCTTTCCTCCTTAGTTGACTGAAGCATGCTCAAATCTGCAAAGGAGACATTTTTTCTTCTTCTAAACTGCCTTCCTTTCTCTCCATTAAGAATATCCCACTGGACACGTTCATTCAAACAACTAACAACTGTTAATTTTTGCTTTTGTTTAACACAGTGCTATATTCTCCAATTTTGCTGTGTCTTCATAACATTCTAAGAAATTAGTTTCAACTTTTGCATTTTAAGAACAATTATTTCATGCTGCAGATAATTTTTCTTCTTTTTCTGTCTTACAATCTTGGTGACCACTTAGCAGGAAGACTTGGCATTGTTCCTGATGAATATCATGGGAAAATCTACTTTAAAATGGATATATTTAATTTTACCAATAACTAATGTAAGCCAAGTGGATACTTCTTGTTCTTTCTATAAACCACTATATTCAAAAAGAACATAATTGAAAATGAATTTTTCTTATTTATAATTCAGCAAGAGAATTTTTTGAATTTTTCTTTCCTTTTCCTAATGAAGAGTAATTGTCATAGCAAAGCTAAAAACCAACACACTGCAGTCCAGTGTTAGATTTGTCTTTGAGCCATAAATGGACTTTTCTTTATTGAATAGATTACTAAAACATAGATGCATTCTTTTCACACACCATATGGTATTAAAACACACTGTATAACAATGGGATTCCAAATGAAAGAGACAGCACATATGTTAAATCACATCAGATGTGGGCTGAAGAATAGAATTTCTGATTTTATTCTTCCTGTAGGTATAGCTATATAAATTTATCCAAAGTCAATAATAAAAATTATCTTATTTGTCTCCCAGTAGAATATGAGTTAAAATTAGAGCAGGTAGTGATCTGCTAATTTACACTGCTGAACACACAGTGAGTATTAAATATTTGTTGAGCGTTTGATTATTTGGCCTCTATTCTTGTAGTTGGGGAAACAGACGAGTGATACATTATCCTGATTTTGTCCTTGGCTCTGCCACATGAGTTTATGCTACTTAGTTTTCTAGTACCATGTACCTAATGTATATTTATGAGCCTGGGCTTGAGGTCAGAAATAAAGAAAATTTCATTCTAACATGAAAATATGCATTTTCAGACTTTTTCAATTCTCTTTAACCACTAGTTCTATATTTTAATGCTATTATTAAGTCTTTGGATTCATACTTTTTATTGCCTTGTAACATTTTACCTAATTTTTTTCCTTTTTGTCACTACCTGTGTTGCATTTGTGTTGATTCTCATATATGTAAGTACAATTGATCAGAATTTTTCTAAGCCTCACAGCCCTATCATTACTTGCATTTTCCAGATAAGGAAGCTGGGGATTAAAAATGGAAAGTAAATTTTCTAGTTTCATAAATAAAGCTATTGTTTTTTCAAATACTCTTTATGTCAGAAGACTTGACCTGAGTTGACACTGCTAATATGATTGTCCTTTTTCATACACTAACCAACCATATTGCCTCCGAGCTCCTCAGATCAGTGGAGCATTTCATCTGAATGGGGACTTATATATCATCAGTGGACCACTCTTTATTTCATTCCTCTTTGGTGGACTAAATAAATTTCTCCTTTCCAATCAAGAGGCATATCTTACATTAAAAAAACAGAATCAATAAACTTGAGTAACAAGAGTCTCCTAATGTCCTCAGGATTTGTAGAACTCACACATAGCAGAGAGCTCGAATCCTTAGCACCTCCTAAGAGATTGTCTGCTAGAATTGAGTCTTTACACAGCTAGGCTAGATCGCTGTACTTGTAGCCAGAAATCAGAATGATCTGAATCTCACACATGCTTGTCATGGTGTAACCTGTCAAAGGAAAGGATACAGCAATCTAGGCATCATCGCAGTCAATGCCCATTGATAAAATGATTGAGTGGAATCTGTGACCCACTGCTAGCTAATTCTGTCCAATCCTTCTGCAGCAAAAAGACTCGAGTGAAAGAATTCCTCAGGATAAGCTAAATAAATAAAGGCCAATATTGATTCTGTTGCTTGTGTATACCAACAAAAAGGGAACTATTATGAAATTTCATATAGTTCTAAGCACTTGTTGGCTTAAAATAAAATCTATCATCTTACAAATTCCTTGGCCAATTATTCCAACAAGAAAAACTGTTGCCAGGCATCTTGGGAAAAAAAAGATCAATACTTTCACAAGTCATATTTTCCATATTTACTTGCATTCTATTTCTCCACTGATTTTTTTTTGTTTGTTTAATCTAATTTACCCTTGTGCCCATGAGGCAATTCTAACATACATTGCTTTGAGAAACCGTCATAAAATTCTCTTGACATTAAAATTGCATATTAAAAATGTGATTGCTGCACATTCAAGTTCTGCATGGCTATAAATTCCAGCCCAGTAATTACTCAAGCTAGACTTCCTATTAGGAACTTTGCAGTGAGAGGTATTGACTAAAAAGTAAAGTAAACAGAATACATTTTCATGTCAGAATGGATTTTATCCTTGTTCCTGGATAAGTGACAATGAATAATAAACACGTGGGCAGAAATAACATGACTTATTTGCATTTAGGTAATCCAGTTATTGCCAAATGTGCCCACCTTTATTGAAAATTGCTCCTAATTAAGGCCCTTAGGTTCCAGGTCATCTGGGTCAGCCCAGGACAAGATGATAAAGTAGGTGAGATTTGCCTTGATGTAGAAATCCTCCTTCTCTTACTCTTCATAGGGCTTCTGCCCTAATTATTCATTCCTTTAATCTCTGCTTATTCGTTTCTTGTCTTTACACATTAGTGTGAATTAAGTTCTTATATACCTTTTCTGGTATATTTTCATTTTGATTTTTCTCTCTGAAGGTGTTATTGAAGACTTTGCCTCCAATCCCAGGAAATATAGGGATCCTGATCTGGTATCTGCTATGTAGTATCTGTTATGTAGACTGGCTATATTTTAGTAATCATTTCAAACTTCCTCCAATTTCTTTAAAAGGAGTGCATAGTATTAGCTTCAGTTTCTGTCCTAATATCCTCTTCTCATTCCAGATTACACTATGACTAAATGCATATTTGTTTATTTTAAATTAAAGGACTATAGAACCTTCTGGTATATCATCACTTCATTCATTGTTTTTCTCATTTCCCTTAACATTTCACCTTAAAATAAATAAACTCTTCTTTTTCTAAACTTTACTTGTTACCCCCTTTGTTACATTTGTCCAAATCTTATTTTTTAACACTTTTTGGTGACAGACTGTATATTCTAAAGAAAAAATGACCTCTATAAGCAGATGAACTTGAATAAACTCTTGATGGTCAATAACACAATGATAATGATGTAACTCATAATATTTGTATTTTTAAGGGAGGACATAATATATCAAAGATAAATATCAGTGTAGATAAAAATAAAGATGCCATTGGACAAAGAGACACATTTAAGTTAGAAAAAAAAGCATTGAATTTTGAATGCTTTTCTATCTTCTCAAGTGGTGATTAACATGGCCTATTGGTTATGAGGGCTCAGCAATTTGGAAAAAAATTGCCCTTCTTCTCAGTGCTTCAATTAGAAGTGGAAATAAGCTAAGTACTCCATTGAAATACAGTGAAGTTCTCTTCCTTCCCAACAGCTTTTGTGCTGGTGCCCACTTTGATTTCATTTCCCCCCTCAAGCATGGTTTTGTTGCTCTGATCGTTAATATTGATATAAAACTATCAATACACAAGCTTGGTTCTGTAAATAGGATTAATGAATTGCCAAACATTATGGAAGATAAAATGCTATGTACAGTGGCAGTCTTCAATTCACCCAGGCTTTTTCTTTCTTTCCAGCTTTACACACACACACACAGGTGTCATATGATGGAGACCTTGAGAATGTCGTAAAGCTCCAAGTTTTCTGTAAGATAGGGAGGTGATAGGCTGAGTGTACTAAGAAGCAGTCATTGGAGGGTTAGCTAAGATGCTCTTAGAAGGGAAAGGACAATATCTGCATGTCACAGCTCTTAAACAAACTTCTGGGAATGTATTCATGTTATATCCACATATTCATCTCAGAGGTCTGCTCTGACTTATTTTAAGAACAATCGAAGTTCTGAAGCTCTGTGTTTCTTTCAGAGACTCAGCATCCTTTGTGTTTTCTCTTCCCAACTTAACACAAAGACACTGTTGCAGCCAGTATTCTTAGCTGATGTAAAATATTCCTCAGTGTGTCTGCACACAGTATCTCTATGTCATTGTCACACCATCTACATTGGCTCACATCTCAATCTCCCTGCCTCTGCCTGCTCCAGTTTCTTCACAGGTGAGCTTACTGATCTCGCCACTTACAGGACTTTGGCATTTCAGATTATTATTTACCCCGTTTGCCTCAGATTGCTCAACCCCTAGATACCATGCCTACCTTCCCAGATAGACCATATTCTGGTTCCTTGATAAAAACATGTTGTAATTAGGAAAGAATTTAAAGAGTTCCAATCTATTGATTTCAGTTTGGCTGGGTCTTTGCATTGAACCACCCTTTTTACTGCACTGACTGAGGATACAGTCACTGAGACATTCTTGCTGCCAAATTCATCTGGAACATCTGTTCTTTCTCTGATTACTCGGGCTCTCTCATGGCTCTTACATCACAGTTCCCTCTGCAGAGAATAAATAGGTTTGTTGCACTTGATTTCCTGAATCCAGGATCACTCTAGAGGCCTCAATTTACAGTTTTGGGCTTCTGTGTTGATCACCCTTTCACATTTTATACTAAAATCCTGCATCTTTCCCAAACACCTTTTAAAGCCTGGAAGCCTTGCTTCCTTCCTGGGTATGGAGGCCAGCTCCTAATATCCAGCAGCCCTCCCTGATGCCTACTGCCAATCTGGGTTTTAGAATATCACTATCCCTGGATTCTCTTATTGCTGGTTTTCACCCACCTGTTGGCACATTTCATACTCCTTGGAAATTGAGTACTTATTAATTACCCCGATTGTGCTTGAGATTGCATGATCCCTTGGCCACCAGGCCCTGCCTTCCCAGATCCTGCCATCCTCAAAGCTTTTGTCCATGCTTGCCCAGATCTGTGGATTTTGTGTCAGGGCACATCGCTTGTCTTACTGTGAGTGCAAAATTATTCCATGCCGATTAGACCCTAGATATGAGAACACATATCTTAGTTTATACGTTGAAACATTGATCACAGATCATGTTTCATAGCAGTTTAAATGTATTCCTGAGACAGAGACAAACTTTTTATGAAACTCTTCAAAGAGTAGAATCATTGAGTGCCCACTTTGCTCTTCCCTGCCTCTCTTATCTCACCCTCTTCTTAATCCATGCAACTATGATTTCCCTGAGTCCCCCATCTCTGATAATGCCTAGTGTTTGAGTATCAGTGTCTACTGTTCTTCACCAAAGTCAAAGATGCACACTTGCTAGGTGGGCAAGACCTTGTCCTCTTCCTGGAATGGAATTTGATTTAGAAGAATCTTTATCCTTCATTCAAACCAGGAGAACTATTCATCTTCCAGAGAATCATTTCAGTCTGTCTTGTTACTAAGCTGTCATTCTTTAAATTCAAGTCTGGGGTCTTATATTTTTAGCTGTCTAAGTTGCTGTGTAAATTGGAGGAAAAATATCCCAATAAAAGAAACCTTTTCCAGAAGGATAAAGCAGTTTGTATCTTCCTGCTCAGGAAACCCTGAAAATATACTAGCAGAGGAAATTGAAATATCAACATACCGACTGCTTCATTTATTTTTACAAGGATTATTATTTTTCATAATTTTGAAAAATACATTCATGAAAATTACCTAGGATGCATTTATTAGATTGACAAAGTCTTCAGTACGTTCTGATTAGTCAGATTATCATAATTATATATATAATATTTATTTATAATATTATATAAAAATCTCAGTATTAGAGAAAGATTAAAAATAAGAAAACCTGTAAAACCTAATATCATTGAAATCTGGTACCTGAAAATATAAAAGTATGTCTTAAGACAATACAGAAGCAAACTCATATTCTGGAATTAGAAGTTTTACCTCCTGTTTACAATTGCTGTATATGTATTGCCACCAAAACGGATTCTAAGTCATGGTTGGTTTTTATAAAACTGAGCATTTGTGGGATTCATGTGTTGATAACACCTAGACATATCTCTGGGTTACTTTCCATTCTTAACTATTTCTATTCTCTGCTACAGTATGCCTATTGCCAGCAATCTTCTAAAAGCCCATTTAAGAAAAAAGCAATTTGATTATTTTTTGTCTGAGTTAGGTGACTGTTGAGTAAGTATATAATGAATTCATATATAATTTATAATATAATGAATTAAAGTTATAGAGCTTACTAATTTATCAGTATCTTAGTAAATTGTAAGATTAGTTGTATAGAATTTGTCAATTTATTGATATATCAGTAGTTGTGAAATTAAAAATATTTAACGGTGGCTACCATTTGTTAAGTGTTTATTATGTGTTCGGTGTTTTAACTGTGTGATCTTGATTCATCCACACAACCACACTATGAGGCAGATAATTAACTATTTTACAGATGAGGAAACTGAGATTTAGAGAGATTAAAAATCTTGACCAGATCACTCAGATAATAAGGAGGGGAACTGGGACTTTGCCTGATTCTCATGGTTTTTGTTTTTGTTTTTGTTTTAAACATCATTTACATCATTACCTCAAACGCTCAAAACACAGAGCCAAGCAATAAGGCTTGGTGATAACTTACTAAGTTATTGAGGACATCTACATATCACCATTTTATGTTAGAAATATGTAACAGGGTCCAATCTGGAAGTGATTATGATTCAGTACCAATACCAAGTAGGTAAAATGACAGTGTATAAAGCTACATAAAGATATGAGACAGAATAGCCAACAACATTCTACTCTAGATCTCGTAAGTTTCACTCCAGATCAATATGTCAGCTGACGAACCGCACAGTCACATGGGACTGCTCTATTAAAAGCAGTAGGGACTACACCCCTACCAGCCATTGGGAGGGAAAGAGTGGGGAGCACAGGAATGGGTCTGTTTGTCGGATCACTGCCCCGTCCCCCAATCTCAGGGACATCTAAGATAAATAAAGCCCACTAAATGGAGAAAACACAAAACGTCTTATGTCTTCACCATTATCAAGGCCATTAAAGAGATGTAAAAAGCACAGCAGCTAACCGTATTCATAAATGGCAAACTAGCATTTGAGAAGGTAGTAAGAACTCAGTCTCATAAATAACTAGATGTATGTTAATTTAATTCTTTTGGAAGGGGAAGTAGAAGAATATAAAACATTAATCACCATCTCAGGAATGATTTATTTTGCATATATGCCTGCAGAGAGAAGGAAAGCTGTTTGCTTTTGGTAGTCTTCCAGCTCCTGCTTTCTTTTTGATCATCAGGGGGCTGCATTCACATACATCTTCTATATGTCAATAGTAGATTGCCCATCCTCTGCTTTCATGTGTGCAGCCAGAATCCACTGACTTTCATGGGCAAACGGTGGTGAGTTTGCTGTTTGTAATAAAGCTATTATGCATCAGATCTCTGGATCAGACGGTCTGATCCAAAGACTGTGGCAGAAGCCCAAGTTATTATTTCTCCCTTATTATAGATGAATGAACCCCTTTCTTTTTATCTTTTCTTCAGCTTTATTGAGATATAATTGACATATAACATTGTGTAAGTTTAAGCTGTACAACATGATGATTTGATATACATGCATTTTGCAATCTGATTACCACAATAAGGTTAGTTAACACATCCATCACCTCACATAGTTACTTTTTTTTTGTGATGAGAACTTTTAAGATCTACTCTCTTAGCAACTTTCAAATATGCAATACGTATTGTTAACTATAGTCACCAAGCTTTAAATTATATCATCAGAACTTATTCATCTTATAACTGGAAGTTTGTACACTTTGAACACCTTCATCCATTTCCCCCATTCTTCTGACCCTGGCAACCACCAATCTACTCTGTTTCTGTGAGTTTGCTTTTTTTTATATTCCACATGTAAGTGAGATCATATAGTATTTATCTTTCTTTGTCTGACATTTTACTTAACATAATGCCCTATAAGCTCATCCATGCTGTTGCAAATGGCAGGATTTCCTTCTTTTTAAAAATGGCTGACTAATATTCCAGTGTGTGTGTATGTGTGTGTGTATGACATGTCTATATATCATAATTTCTTTTCTTTATCTATTCATCCACTGGTGGACATTTAGGTTATTTCCATGCCTTGGCTATCATAAATAATGTTACAATGAACATTGGGGTAAAGATATCTTTTCAAATTACTGTTTTTGTTTTCTTTGAGTAAATACTCAGAAGTGAAATTGCTGGATCATATGGTAGTTCTATTTTTTATTTTTTGAGGAACCTCCATACTGTTTTCTCTAGTGGCTGCACCAATTTATACTCCCACAAATAGTGCATAAGTGTTCCCTTTTCTCCATATCCTTGCTAGTACTTGTCATCTCTTGTTCTTTTTTTCTTTTTCTTTTTTAATAATGGCCATCCTAACAGGTGTGACCTGATAGCTCATTGTGGTTTTGATTTGCAGTTCCCTGATGATTAGTGATGTTGAGCATCTTTTCATGTACCTGTTGGCCATCCGTATGTCTTTTTTGGAAAAACGTCTATTCAGGTTCTTTGTGAATGGGCCCCTCTGTAAGAAAACATGCCTTTTATCAGAAATATGGCTTTCTGAATTTCCTTACTGACACAGGTCAGTACATACATTGTTGAGGGAATCACTTTCCCATTAAGAGTGCTTGAAAAGTTCATCTAATACACTGATAAAATATAACTTCCATAGTCAGTTTTATTTTTAGCCTACTTGAGTCTATCTGTATTAGGACTTTTAGAAGTAAAACAAAACATTTAAACTTAAAAACTAACTTAAGCTACCTAAGAAATAACAATTCTCTCTATACAGTTGTCCCTTGGTAACCACAGAGGATTGCTTCCAGAGGCTCCCTCCATTACCAAATTCTGCAGATGCTCAAGTTCCGTATATCAAATGGTGCAGTATTTGCATATAACTTTGGCACACCCTCCGTATACTTTAAATCATCTCTAGATTACTTACAATACCTAATATAATGTAAATGCTGTGTAAATAGTTGCTGGTGTGCAGCAAATTCAAGTTTTGCTTTTTTGAACTTTCTGAATTTTTTTCAAACATTTTAAAGTCAAGGTTAGTTGAATCCACAGCTGCAGAATCCATGGATATAAAGGGCCGACTGTACACAGATCACCATGCATAGACAACCCAGTAACAAGATCCAATATACTAAACCTGAAGTCAAGGAGGGCTGTGGACAGGAGGGTAGAGCTAGTGGTATGTCACTGGTTTGACTTTTTCTTTTTACCAGAAAACACCCAACTGCAAAAGTTAACCACAGAAAAAGATTTTACAAAGGGCTTGTATAAAGTAGTTGCCAACTTTTAAAATTGTTTGGCCACAGTTTTCAAAATGACCAACTCCAAAATACAAATTTTTGTTTTGACCTTGCCAAGACTCATGTTTTTTATGGAAATTTGTAAATTACATGTATTCTGTAATGCACATTTTTAAGCTTGTACATATGAGAATATTGCTTCTTAAAATTTATCAGGAGATTACAAACATTATAACTATTTCATTATTACTCAGCACATTGCTGCAAATCTCATTAGTTATGTCTTTCAGGGAATTTTCTCCTGAAAAACTTTAGTGAAGGTTATTCTTACTTAGGTGGGTTCCATGCTTCTGAAGAGGTCAGAAGGAATTTGAACTAAATCTGATAGTTAAACTGAAGATCAGGATGGACCATATAATTTATATTGATGAGTCTGGTGCTTTGTATAGTTTATAAACTAGCACTAAAAATTACCAAAATGAATTCTAATAAAGGTTTGAGTAACAACAATGTTTATTGGAATAAGTGGTTAGTTCTCAAATATATGAACTTTTTTGAAGGAGAGCACTCACTTGGAACCATGTTTTAACGTGTTTGTTAAAAACACTTACTTAAAAATCATTCTGTTTAGCAGGAGACCAAAAGCTAGGCACTGAGCTGAGTGTGTCTAATTTTAACTTTCAAATTTCCCCCAGTCTAGAAGTAGCCATCTCTTGTTCAAGGATGGAGTCTATCTCCTGGATTAATTTATTTTACCCTGGAGACAAATATTAGAAAGCAACATCTTTTGTGCTTATAGTTACTAAACCACAACCCAAGTTAAAAGTATTATCAATGTACCAAAAATGATGCAGGGTAGGGAACTGCTTCATGACAGTAAAGCTTATTTTCTGTAAAAAATGACACAAAGGATTTTTTAATTCCCAGGAAAGGAAGTAAGGTTTATTCTCTACTGAAAATAAATGAGAAAAATATTGCTGCTTCCAAACTCTAGGTAGGAATCAAAACACTTTAATAATACATATTTAAATGTTTACCTATTAAAAAAATTCTAAAGTGCTTTTTAAAGAACAGTAGAATTAGAATATCCTAAACCACACAAATTGAGGGTAACAGCAGCATCAAACTAACAGATACAAATTAGCATTTCTGTGGATAAACTATGCCTATTTTGCAGGAAGTCTAAACCCCAATGCATTGCGCTTCCCAAAGAGGATGTTTCATATGACCTCTGGGAACCGGTGCTCTTGGTCACCCTGGGGGTACTTGCTGTGGGTGCTCTCCTCAGCATTGTTTTGCTGTGGAGGAGCTCCTGTGGGCTCTAGAACCAAAAGCAGCATTTGGACCAGTCAAGTCTGCAAAGGGCCCCTCTACTGTCCATAGTGCCCATCTTAGAGGAATCTGCTGACACTGATATTGCTGACACCTTGAACTTTCTCATGGAGATCCAACTGGGGGGAAGAAAGTTTATGTTTTACTCCCTCTGTTAGTGTATCCCATTGTAAGATTGGAGCAAGAGTCCAGGGACTGGACTGACGAGCAATTTGAATGAGGTATTTGCAGTGCTCACCATCACCTCACCATCCTTATTCTGGCGCAGTAGCTTTGCACCAAATTTGTGGGCGCAGCATTCTCATTTCTAATGATGAGTTACTTTTTTCCCCTGCAAGTGCTTCTCAGCCTCCTATGCAAATAACCCTTGGCTGTTCTGTGCCACCAGTTATCCAGAACAGATTTTCCCAGTTCTGTGATGGGTAAAACTTATCTTATCCTGCACACGTGAAGACCCCTGATGCGGGGTTTCTGTAAATGAGCTAACTCTTTATTTACCAGGGCTTTGTAACATGGAGGTAGTTACTATCTCTTGTGACTTTTGCCTTAACCACTTCAGGATATGTCAGAGAAATTAAAAAAAAATCATAATAAATATAATAGCAAGTTGCTAACATTTATTAAGTCCTCCTATATGCCACACATTGTTCTACATTGTGTTTTATATTGACTAACTCATTTCCTCTTCAGAATAACCTTTTAAGGTGGGTGCCGTTATTTCTTCCATTTTATTGTAAGGACACGGGCACATAGAAGTTAAGTAACTGACAGAGGTCACTCCCACTGGATTCAGATGACTAGCAAGAAAGGGGAAGAAAGAGGAGTGAAATTTTGCCTTCATTATATTTTCTTCTGTATTCCTAATTTCAAAAGCAATTAAGTGGAATTAAAGAATATTTCTCTGGCATAAATGGTAAGCCCCACCAAAGCAGGGGCCATGCCTTTTTTCTCTCTCCATAGTATCTCTGGTGCCTAGTACAAAAGAGACACTCAATAGATATTCATGTTACAAATGAATGAATAATCTAAAAAACTTTCAATTGCTTTTTTTTAATGTATCTTTCATTCTTTTTCTTGTCTTTGCAATTTCTGTTGTCTTAATCTGCACTAAAGAATTACTAAACACTGTCTGGATTAGTGGGTTGATGACACTCCTTGTCAATAACTTATATAGCTTTCTGTTGGCTCTAATTTCTAACAGAAGAATTGGGGTTGGTTTGAGAGATGAATCAATTAAGAAGCCGTTTTCCTTACAGATATCATCAACAAGACTTCTCTGAGATGTGTACTGAGAAACATACTGAAATGCAGAGTTCATATCTAGATGGGTGAGCACAGCTTTCATTGCTTTTCTAAGATCCTTTATTGTATACTGTTTTATTAATTATTTCTGGTAATAAGAATAGTTTCAAAAAATAATCTCTGGTTGTATGTGTAAGTTGACAACATTGATAGAGCTATTTAAGTTATAGGTAATGTATTCTTTAAATTGACTTACAAAGCTATTAAATGAGTATAATACATATAGAGGCCATGCGAGTACATGGCTTATGAACCAGGCCATGGCCCTGAGGAGGGAACTGTATATTAGTTCTGTTCTTTGTAGTTGCTAAAAGTTTATTTGATTATTAATCCTATAATTCCTCATATTTTCACACCTTCTGGCTATCTTCAGCTTCTTGGTTCTGAGGCATCATGCTAAACATCTTTATTAGAGGAATAACGAAATAGCTTCATTTCACACAATGCTTTCTTTTAAACTCTTTGATAGCATCCTGGAATTTAAAAACATCCATTCATAAATTATTTTTATGATTGGACCTTGATCAATTTACTTGAACTTAGTGTGCCCTCTTCTCCACTTGCAGCTGAAAGGGTAGTCTTGACCTACTTTTTAGAAGAGCCCCTAAAAATGATTAAGTGAGCCTTCCTTATAGAGTACTTTAAAAATATATAATTGCTCTGCATATAGGAAAAAACCTATCAGAATTTTAAAAAAATGTTTAAAAATAGTTAGGTGAAAATTTCAAGATGGAAACAGGGACTTGCTAATGCTGAATAAGGCAGAAGAGCATATTTTTGTCAGTCAGTTTTACTAGTTTAAGTAAAGCCTATTTAACTATAAAAATCTATTTAATCAGTGATAGAGTCATTTCATTTTAGTGACTGCCTAATTGTAGGGAAGCTCTGCAGCACAATCATGACCTCCTTCTGTTGTGCTCAGCTCAAGACTACCTTTAATGAAATGTGATGATGGAGCAGTTCCCTTGATTAAAGCACTTTAATAAATAAGTAGCTAGACAAATTTACCAGCTAGGAGAGAAGAGGAACAAATGGAGCTGTAAATCCTATAAGAATAGTTTTATCATTTAAAAAATTTTTATGGATTATTTAAATTGTGCTTCTCTAATCATAATCGTTTATAACGTTTCATTGTGTTTAATAGCATTTGCTTTGATTGAATCATTATCATAGTTAGCAAGTTGCTTTAATATCTACCTTACAGTATCTTTTCAATTATGTGAAAGATAATTGAAGCTGTGTGAATGTGGTTTCCTTTTCTGTCCCTAGAAAGAGACCATAATAGAGAAGTTTCATTTGTAGAAAATTTATATTTTATAGTCTCTTATCCACTTACTATAACATTTCAGATTTATTTATTTACAGTTTAATTTTGCACACTCACCCATTCTGATTGCCCTCTCACAAATTTTAATATTCCCATTCAGTTTTGGCAGTATAGCAGTAGAGAGAGAAATTTTCCTGTTTTTGTTCTTTTTGGATAGATCCACAACATTATAGAGAAAATTTTTAAAGATTTCAGTCTTCTCATATGCCAGAATTTTGGGGAAACCTTTGATTAATTGATCTTATCCCGCTCTCTACTCCTCCAGCTCTGATTTCAGAGGGTATAGATGGGGAGGACCCTCACTTTCTCTCTGCTTTGCATGGTCCCCTAGACCTTCTGCAGCTTTCCTAGGTTGATATAAGAGTGAACGAAAATGTCATTGTTGCAGAAGTCAAGCAGGGGCTCACAACCAATTGTGTGAATGTTTTGCTTTTCCTGTACCTTGTCTTTGCTCACGCATCTTTTAGAGTCTAGGCATGTGTTTGTATGTGTGTGTGTGTGTTTGAACGAGAGAAATAGCAGTCTACTCTAATAATACCATAATCACAACCAGGAAAGACATGCTTCATCAATTCTCTGGCAGTAACTGCAGTTCCTATGGAAAGAAAAAGTGTTGTGGTCACAAAGCACCGAGCTGATCTCCCTGTGCTATGTGGCTGCTTCCCACTAGCTATCTATTTTACATTTGGTAGTGTATATATGTCCATGCCACTCTCTCACTTCGTCCCAGCTTACCCTTCCCCCTCACTGTGTCCTCAAGTCCATTCTCTACATCTGCGTCTTTATTCCTGTCCTGCCCCTAGGTTCTTCAGAACCATTCTTCTTTTTTAGATTCCATATATATGTATAGCTGATTCACTTTGTTATAAAGCAGAAACTAACACACCATTGTAAAGCAATTATACTCCAATAAAGATGTTAAAAAATAAATAAATAAAAAGTCAAAGAAAAAAGAAAAAGTGCTGTGGTACAGTAGAAAAAATATAGGCTTTGTAGTAAGAAACATCCAAGTTCAAATTCCAGCTCTGGATTCACAGATAATTAGCTCTAATTTGCTTTGCAAATTCATTAAACCCATCTGAATCTGTTTTCTTATCTGTAAAATGGGAATAATAATACAAACCTCATAGGATTATTATTAGTATATACTAAGTAAAGTATGAAAATTGTATGGAACCTTATATGTTTTCAATAAATGTGTTCTCTTCTATTCCTTAGTACTCCAGTGAGTTGTCTTACCACAAAACACAGAAATATAATAAAATTTGAATCAGAACTATCAAATTACAAGTAATAAAAAAGAAGGTAAAACAATTAGGCTAAAGAAATGCCTAATATTATTTACTGTGATTAATTGTAGTACTTAGTTTTCAGATTCTTGAAGGATGAGGTAGCAAGATAAACACAGTAGGTTATATTATTGTCAATATTTGAGAAAAGAAAATAGAACTCACCAAGTTTTTCTGTACTAGTGTTTTTAATATTAAATATTAAGTATCTTTACTCATTCTATATCTCAGATTTCATTAAAATTTTAATTAAAAGTTAATTGCAAATTCAATAGAGAAGAGGGAGCCTCATCAAAGAATGGATGGACATTTCTCTGCTATAGGTTTGGTCATCTCTTTGTTAACAAATAAAGGTAATCTTGTTAGAACACTCTTGTAAGATTTGAACTGGAGATTATTCTATTGTATAAATAGTGGAAAAAGAAAATCTGACTAACTGGAGGACTAGTGAGATAATGGCTGCTACATGTTTTCTTTCAGTTCTATGAATTCCGGGGGATGGATTGGTGTTTTCTTGCCTCAATTTCTTCATTAGTCACTGCATACATGTAGAACTTTTCCAGAAGTCCCTGAAATTGTCCAGTTGTTTCTTCATTGATCCGATGCCAATGTTCTATCAATACTTCTTCTCCCCCACCATCTCACACATATCTCTCTCCCCAAAGTCCATTGTTCCCACTGGTTAAGAAGTCTTCCTCACTTGAAAAAAGTGTGAAGACTTTTGATTTTTTAAAGCACTCCTCACTTTATACTATTATTATTAATTTTTTATACTTTTAATATAAAGGAGAGGTGTAATGTTTCCAAATTCCTGGCAGATATTACTCTTTGGGATTTGCCAATGAGAAACTGGAATTCTTTGGAATTACACAAATCATAAATGATTCTTAAAATATTTCTAACATTCTTCATGGTATTTATGGATATGTGAGTAAATTATTACAAATATAAATAAAATATTAAATTTAGTAGCATTTTCAAAGAACTGTAGCCATAGTGCATATTCAAACACTGGTAAACACCAATGAAGAAAACTAGGTTATCTTGAAATAGCGTAATGTTCTTAATCCTAGTAAAGTTAATGTCACTCACTGTACAGGATCATGTGCCAAAGTAGCTAATGTAAGGACTTATTTTATTTCCTAAACTTGTTATTTCTTAGGACATTATTCATAGGATTTGTTTAAATTTGTTTAAATTATACTATGCATGTAAATTGATTATTTTATTTGCAAGCATGATTCACTGTTAGTAGCAACAAGGTTATGAACACACACTTAGAACTTGGTCATAGGCACAAACAATATTGCCTATCAGATCAGGAAATTTCTCTCCTCCTGCTCCTGTTCAGTTCCCAGAAATGTTGACCTCAACTTCTGAATCTCCTGTCATTGTTTCCTGCTACCACTCACTCAATTAGATTTCTTTGAACCAAGTTGTCTCTTGGTTGATTGTTGTGTTTTAATTCTTACAAGAGAATTATTATATCTTTTCCCACTTTCTCCATTTCTCAACTGAGTTTTCTCCTGATCCCAGAGAAACATATAAATTACTCTAGAAATGCTGGGAGGGGATTCCTTATGGAAACACTACGAAATAACCCCTCTTTTTAGGGCAGTGATTTTCAACCTTGGTGGCACTTTAAATTCACTTGGATGCTATTTTAGAAACACATGTGCCTGGGTGGTGGATCCCAGGAAGTTGATTTAATAAGGTCTATTTTTAAAAATCCTATTGATTCTGTTGTGTAGCCAAATTTGAGAACTCTCCTCAAGGAACTACCCAATGAGTTACTCCTCATTCTATAATTTAAGGATACACTTATAAGTATTTTTCATTCTTTCATTGTAGGTAAATTCATTTTTATAATCTCCGAAATAGTTTGTAAAATTCTTGAAGAAAAATGTGTTTACTGTTGGAAACTTATTTTTGATCAGTTTGATTTCAGAACCTTGGAGGTTTATTATTACATTTTGGCAGTTGTAAGTATTTAATTGATCTTATTTTTTAGTTATTAAAGAAATACGTATGTTTATTTAAAAATAAAGTTATGCAGAATTACTTATAATGGAAACAAGACTTACTTATTCCATCTCCCTCTCCAGAAGCATCCGTTTTTAATCTTTCAGCTGTTTGTCCCAGTTGTCATCTTAGCATTTCTAAATAATATGATTATGCTGATATTTCTTAATAAATTATTTTTTTGACATCTTCTATTTATTTTCTGCCATAATAGCAAGGATTTAGTCATTTATTCTCCCCCAATATTTCCTCCATCCTTCTGTTAAATTACATTATTATTTTTCAATCTTATGCTGGCTACTTTTCTAATTTTAATTTATGTATTTCCATCATTTTTTCTTCCACATTACCTATGAGCTGTATCTCTTGACTCATCACTTTATAAGATGAGGATATTAGCACCCATGACCTTCTCTTCAGCTCTCCCACATCTCCCAAATTCTGTCATTTTTACTTTTGCATCATCAAAGTTGATGAAAACATATTTCATTTTATAATATATATTTTCTGTTTACCTATAGATTAGTTTTAAAATTTGATAGCTAATATACATTTTCATGTTATTCTGACTATATAAGAGTAGTAAATGGAAGTGCCAATCAGGCTTTTGTACATCAAAATGCTCTGCTCCCATTTCTTCATTGTTTTCTTTTGTATTTTGTCATCATTAAAAAAAAAAAAAATTAAGACCCCAAATCTTATCCTTGTCTTAGGGTATGGCAATCCCATTTGGGAAATGTTTATATTTGATATTCTTTCTTGACCCCCTTTCTCAGACACCACTACCCTCAATCACTAGCTGCTCTAAAAATCTTGACTAAATCTTGACTCAAAACTGTAACCTTGGAACTTCCATCTAGGTTAAGAATTATTTTCTCTCATATTTTGAAGGCATTAGTATATCATTTTCTAGCATGTAGTATTGATGATAAGTCTTCTGCTGGTAATTTTCTTTTATTTGTAGGTAAATTTTAATCCCACCTGAAGCATTTTGAATTTTTTCTTTATCCAAAGAGAACTCCAAAATTTCACAGCAAAGTGTCTAGTTGTGTTTATTTTTTGATTTATTATGTTGAGCACTTAGTCTGCTCTTTCAACCCTGAGATCATGTCCCTTAGTTCTGAGAAATTCTCACTCATTTTTCCTTTGATGTTTTTCTTGTCTCTGTCCACTCTGGTCTGAGCATCTGAATTCTAGTTGATTAGATGTTGGACTTCTTGGATGATGCATTGATATACTCTTGAAATCTTTTATATTTTCTCATTTTTCTGTCTTCTTTTACTAGTTTTTTGGCAATATTTAATTTTTTTAATCTTTCAATGATTTCTATTAAGTTTTAAAGATATTATTAATTTTAATTTCAAGAGATATTATTGGATTACCCCCTCAACAGTGTATCTATCTGTCTGTCTACCTACCTACCTATCTACCTATTATCTTTTTTTCTATATGTACTGATTTATTTTTGAGGATTTTATTTCCATTATTTTAATATTCTCTTCTACCCTCTGAATTATGTCCATTTCCTCTAGAATAACATTTTTCTGTTTAACATGAGTTTCTCTATTTCATGTTGCAGGTTTGTCTCAAAGATCTCATTATGCTTTGCTGCCTAATCATACTTAAAAATAAAACCATAAAAGCACATCATAATTCAGTGCACAGTTGGGGCCTTTGATAGGTTTATTTTAGAGCAGTTGGGCAGATATGTGACTGTTACAGCTGTATGAAAATGTCAGAAATTAAGAGACATTTTTTCTGGGGCTCAGGAAATCCTTTAGAGAAGAGACTTGATTTTTTTGTCCAAGCAGTAGATATCTGGGTGCCAGATGAAAATAAAGAGAGGTGGGAAGGGGCCTGAACCAAGATGGTGGAGTAGAAGGACGTGTTCTCACTCCCTCTTGTGAGAACACCAGAATCGCAACTAGCTGCTGGACAGTCATTGACAGGAAGACACTGGAACTCACCAAAAAAGATATCCCACATCCAAAGACAAAGGAGAAGCCACAGTGAGATGGTAGGAGGGGTGCAATCACAATAAAATCAAATCCCATAACTGCTGGGTGGGTGACTCACAGACTGGAGAACACTTATACCACAGAAGTCCACTCACTGGAGTGAAGGTTGTGAGCCCCACATCGGTCTTCCCATCCTGTGGGTCTGGCAACGGGAGGTGGAATTCCTAGAGATTCAGACTTTGAAGGCTAGTGGGATTTGATTGCAGGACTTTGACAGGACTGGGGGAAACAGAGACTCCACTCTTGGAGGGCACGCACAAAGAAGTGTGCACATCGGGACCCAGGGGAAGGAGCAGTGACCCCAGGGGAGACTGAACTAGACCTACCTGCTGGTGTTGGAGGGTCTCCTGCAGAGGCGGGGAGTGGCTGTGGCTCACCGTGAGGACAAGGACACTGGCAGCAGAAGTTCTGGGAAGTACTCCTTGGGGTGAGCCCTCCCAGAGTCTGCCGTTAGCCCCAGCAAAGAGCCTAAGTAGCCTCCAGTGTTGGGTTGACTCAGGCGAAACAACCAACAGGGAGGGAACCCAACCCCACCCATCAGCAGTCAAGCAGATTAAAGTTTTAATGAGCTCTGCCCACCAGAGCAACAGCCAACTCTACCCACCACGAGTCCCTCCCATCAGGAAACTTGCACAAGCCTCTTAGATAGCCTCATCCACCAGAGGGCAGATAGCAGAAGCAAGAAGAACTACAATCCTGCAGCCTGTGAAACAAAAACCACATTCACAGAAAGACAGACAAGATGAAAAGACAGAGAGCTATGTACCAGATGAAGGAACAAGATAAAACCCCAGAAAAACAACTAAACAAAGTGGAGATAGGGAACCTTCCAGAAAAAGAATTCAGAATAATGAGAGTGAAGATGATCCAGGAACTCGGAAAAAGAACGGAGGCAAAGATTGAGAAGTTGCAAGAAGTGTTTAACAAAGACCTAGAAGAATTAAAGAACAAACAAACAGAGATGAACAATACAATAACTGAAATGAAAACTACACTACAAGGAATCAATAGCAGAATAACTGAGGCAGGAGAACAGATAAGTGACCTGGAAGCCAGAATGGTGGGATTTACTGCTGCGGAACAGAATAAAGAAAAAAGAATGAAAAGAAATGAAGACAGCCTAAGAGACTTGTGGGACAACATTAAATGCAACAACATTCGCATTATAGAGGTCCCAGAAGGAGAAGAGAGAGAGAAAGGACCAGAGAAAATATTTGAAGAGATTACAGTCAAAAACTTCCCTAACATGGGAAAAGAAATAGCCTTCCAAGTGCATGAAGTGCAGCAAGTCCCATACAGGATAAACCCAAGGAGAAACATGCTGAGACACATAGTAATCAAATTGACAAAAATTAAAGACAAAGAAAAATTATTGAAAGCAGCAAGGGAAAAATGACAAAAAACCTACAAGGGAACTCCCATAAGGTTAACAGCTGATTTCTCAGCAGAAACTCTACAAGCCAGAAGGGAGTGGCATGATATACTTAAAGTGATGAAAGGGAAGAACCTGCAACCAAGATTATTCTACCCAGCAAGGATCTCATTCAGATTCGATGGAGAAATCAAAAGCTTTACAGCCAAGCAAAAGCTAAGATGATTCAGCACCACCAAACCAGGTCTACAACAAATGCTAAAGGAACTTCTCTAAGTGGGAAACACAAGAGAAGAAAAGAACCTACAAAAACAAACCCAAAACAATGAAGAAAATGGTCATGGGAATATACATATTGATAATTACCTTAAATGTAAATGGATTAAATGCTCCAACCAAAAGACACAGGCTTGCTGAATGGATACAAAAACAAGACCCATCTATATGCTGTCTACAAGAGACCCAGGTCAGACCTAGGGACACATACAGACTGAAAGTGAAGGGGTGGAAAAAGATATTCCATGCAAATGGAAATCAAAAGAAAGCTGGAGTAGCAATACTCATGTCAGATAAAATAGACTTTAAAATAAAGAATGTTACAACAGACAAGGAAGGACACTACATAATGATCAAGGGATCAACCCAAGAAGACGATATAACAATTATAAATATATATGCACCCAACATAGGAGCACCTCAGTACATAAGGTAAATGCTAACAGCTATAAAAGAGGAAATCGACAGTAACACAGTAGTAATGGGGGACTTTAACACCTCACTTACACCAATGGACAGATCATCCAGACATAAAATTAATAAGGAAACATAAGCTTTAAATGACACAATAGACCAGATAGATTTAATTGATATTTATAGGACATTCCATCCAAAAACAGCAGATTACACTTTCTTCTCAAGTGCGCATGGAACATTCTCCAGGATAAATCACATCTTGGGTCACAAATCAAGCCTCAGTAAATTTAAGAAAATTGAAATCATATCAAGCATCTTTTCTGACCACAATGCTATTAGATTAGAAATGAATTACAGGGGAAAAAACATAAAAAAACACAAACACATGGAGGCTAAACAATACGTTACTAAATAATCAAGAGATCACTGAAGAAATCTAAGACGAAATCAAAAAATACCCTAGAGACAAATGACAATGAAAACACGACAATCCAAAACCTATGGGATGCAGCAAAAGCAGTTCTAAGAGGGAAGTTTATAGCTATACAAGCCTACTTCAAGAAACAAGAAAAATCTCAAATAAACAATCTAACCTTACACCTAAAGGAACTAGAGAAAGAACAAACAAAACCCAAAGTTAGCAAAAGGAAAGAAATCATAAAGATCAGAGCAGAAATAAATGAAATGGAAACAAAGAAAACAATTGCAAAGATCAATAAAACTAAAAGCTGGTTCTTTGAGAAGATAACCAAAATTGATAAACCATTAGCCAGACTCATCAAGAAAAAGAGGGAGAGGACTCAAATCAATACAATTAGAAATGAAAAAGGAGAAGTTACAACAGACACGCAGAAATACAAAGCATCGTAAGAGACTACTACAAGCAAGTCTATGCCAATAAAATGGACAACCTGGAAGAAATGGACAAATTCTTAGAAAGGTATAACCTTCCAAGACTGAACCAGGAAGAAATAGAAAATATGAACAGACCAATCACAAGGAATGGAATTGAAACTGTGATTAAAAATCTTCCAACAAAAGTCCAGGACCAGATGGCTTCACAGGTGAATTCTATCAAACATTTAGAGAAGAGCTAACACCCATCCTTCTCAAACTCTTCCAAAAAGTTGCAGAGGAAGGAACACTCCCAAACTCATTGTATGAGGCCACCATCACCCTGATACCAAAACCAGACAAAGATACTACAAGAAAAAAAAAAGAAATTACAGACCAATATCACTGATGAGTATAGATGCAAAAATCCTCAACAAAATACTAGCAAACAGAATCCAACAACACACTAAAAGAATCATACACCATGATCAAGTGGGATTTATCCTAGGGATGCAAGGATTCTTCAATATACGTAAATCAATCAATGTGATACACCATATTAACAAATTCAAGAAGAAAAACCATCTCAATAGATGCAGAAAAAACTTTTGACAAAATTCAACACCCATTTATGATAAAAGCTCTCCAGAAAGTGGGCATAGAGGGAACCTACCTCAACATAATAAAGGCCATATATGACAAACCCACAGCAAACATCATTCTCAATGGTGAAAAACTGAAAGCATTTCCTCTAAGATCAGGAACAAGACAAGGATGTCCACTCTCATCACTATTATTCAACATAGTTTTGGAAGTCCTAACCATGGCAATCAGAGAAGAAAAAGAAATAAAAGGAATCCAAATTGGAAAAGAAGAAGTAAAACTGTCACTGTTTGCAGATGACATGATACTATACATAGAGAATCCTAAAAAGGCCACCAGAAAACTACTAGAGCTAATCAATGAATTTGGTAATGTTGCAGGATACAAAATTAATGCACAGAAATCTCTTGCATTCCTATACACTAATGATGAAAAATCTGAAAGAGAAATTATGGAAACACTCCCATTTACCACTGCAACAAAAAGAATAAAATACCTGGGAATAAACCTACCTAGGGAAACAGAAGACCTGTATGCAGAAAACTATAAGACACTGATGAAAGAAATTAAAGATGATACCAACAGATGGAGAGATATACCACGTTCTTGGATTGGAAGAATCAACATTGTGAAAATGACTATACTACCCAAAGCAATCTACAGATTCAATGCAATCCCTATCAAATTACCAATGGCATTTTTTACAGAACTAGAACAAATCATCTCAAAATCTGTATGGAGACACAAAAGACCCCGAATAGCCAAAGCAGTCTTGAGGGAAAAAAACGGAGCTGGAGGAATCAGACTCCCTGACTTCAGACAATACTATAAATCTACAGTAATCAAGACAATATGGTACTGGCACAAAAACAGAACCATAGATCAATGGAACAAATAGAAAGCCCAGAGATAAACCCACATACCTATGGTCAACTAATCTATGACAAAGGAGGCAAAGATATACAATGGAGAAAAGACAGTCTCTTCAATAAGTGATGCTGGGAAAACTGGACAGCTACATGTAAAAGAATGAAATTAGAACACTCCTAACACCATACACAAAAATAAACTCAGAATGGATTGGAGACCTAAATATAAGACCGGACACTATAAAACTCTTAGGGAAAACATAGGAAGAACACTCTTTGACATAAATCACAGCAAGATCTTTTTTGATCCACCTCCAAGAGTAATGGAAATAAAAACAAAAATAAACAAATGGGACCTAATGAAACTTAAAAGCTTTTGTAAAGCAAAGGAAACCATAAAGAAGATGAAAAGACAACCCTCAGAATGGGAGAAATATTTGCCAATGAATCAACGGACAAAGTATTAATCTCCAAAATATATAAACAGCTCATGCAGCTCAATATTAAAGAAACAAACAACCCAATCCAAAAATGGGCAGAAGACCTAAATAGACATTTCTCCAAAGAAGACATACAGATGGACAAGAAGCACATGAAAAGCTGTTCAACATCACTAATTATTAGAGAAAGGCAAATCAAAACTACAATGAGGTATCACCTCACAACAGTTAGAATGGGCATCATCAGAAAATCTACAAACAACAAATGCCGGAGAGGGTGTGGAGAAAAGGGAACCCTCTTGCACTGTTGGTAGGAATGTAAATTGATACAGCCACTATGGAGAACACTATGGAGGTTCCTTAAAAAACTAAAAATAAAATTTCCATATGATCCAGCAATCCCACTACTGGGCATATACCCAGAGAAAACCACAATTCAAAAAGACACATGCACCCCAATGTTCATTGCAGCACTATTTACAATAGCCAGGTCATGGAAGCGATCTAAATGCCCATCGACAGACGAATGGATAAAGAAGGTGTGGTACATATATACAATGGAATATTACTCAGCCATAAAAAGGAACAAAATTGGGTCATTTGTTGAAACGTGGATGGATCTAGAGACTGTCATCCAGAGTGAAGTAAGTCAGAAAGAGAAAAACAAATATCGTATAATAACACATGTATGTGGAACGTAGAAAAATGGTACAGATGAACTGGTTTGCAGGGCAGAAGTTGAGACACAGATGTAGAGAACAAACGTATGGACACCAAGCGGGGAAAGCGGCGGGGGGTTGGGGGTGGTGGTGTGATCAATTGGACAATTGGGATTGACAAGTATACACTGATGCATATAAAACTGATGACTAATAAGAATCTGCTGTATAAAAAATAAATAAAATAAAATTCAAAAATTCAAAAAAGAAAAAAAATCCACAGTGTCAGAGACAAGAAAATGTCCAGTGATACAGATAGTTCAGTAAATTATGTATTTGCATTACAAATGATGTTCTAGAACAGTATGCAATTTCTTAAGAGATTATAGGATAGGAAAGATATTCAGGAGAAATAGTGAAATAAAAAATTCATATTACTGGGGCTTCCTTGGTGGTGCAGTGGTTAAGAATCCACCTGCCAATGCAGGGGACACGGGTTCCAGCCCTGGTCCGGGAAGATCCCACATGCCGCAGTGCAACTAAGCCTGTGAGCCACAAGTACTGAGCCTGTGCTCTAGCGCCAGTGAGTCACAACTACTGAGCCCACGCACCACAACTACTGAAGCCCACGCGCCTAGAGCCCGTGCTCCGCAACGAGAAGCCACCACAATGAGAAGCCCGCACACTGCAACGAAGAGTAGCCCCCGCTCGTCGCAACTAGAGAAAGGCCACGCACAGCAACGAAGACCCAATGCAGCCAAAAGTAAATAAATAAAAATAAATTTATTTAAAAATTCATATTATTAAATAATACATATGATCCTATATTTGTGAAAAAGTATATACATACCCATGTATGCATAGAGAAAAGGACTCAACCCTGATGTTCACAGTGCCTCTCTTTGCACGGCAGGGAGGAGACTATAAATATCCCTTTTAAGGAAATAAACAATATTTTGCTTCTCTATGTTCTTTAATTTTGTTTTGAATTGCAATTTTAAAGCTATAATAAACTTTTTAAAGGAAAAAAAAAAAGAGAGAGAGGTGGGAGCTTGACTTTTAATTAATGTTCCTATTTTTAACCCCAAGTCTTACCCTTGTCATGGGGTTTGAAAATCCTAATGTCTACTCTCTGCTGTCTCTCTTTTCAAGCCTACTTCCCTGGGCAGTGACTTCTTTTTCCCACGTCATCATTTTTGTTTCACTTCCTTCCCTTTGTAATTCTTTCCTTGTGGACACAGTCTGCCCACGCAAATGCCCATATGGCTCAGGCAGGTAATTAAATAAATGAAGAAGACTGGTCCTTGAAAATAGACTTGATGTGCCCTGGAATGGAGATATTGCCACTACTCAGTTTCAGTTATTATGCTTTATTTCTTTACAATTAATTTAGTGAATTTTCCAGAGGCAAAAATGATATACACATATGGTTGGCCTGTCATCTTGACTCAGGGGTCCTCTTAGGTACTAAAATCTAAAAGAAATGTATTATTTCTTGTTGGGGGGGCTTTAGGTCCTATTACTTTCCATCAGAGTCCTCTAAACTACCTTAAATGAATATAGGTTCTAGGTTAAACCATGTCCTTGCCATGTACAACCAACCTCAAGCCACATCAAAAATCAAACATTGTATTTCCTATTAAAAAAATTTCAATGTAAGAGGCTCTGAATAATCTAAAAGACAGTAATTTTATTTTGATTTTATAGTACCATGGCAGCATGCTTCATGTTTCTTTCTCATTTGGACCCTAGGTATAAATTTAGGGTTGAATATTGAGACATAACTCAGGGAGAGTGATTCTGCTTGGGTCTAGGTTAACGTGGTTCATTTATATAGCTTTCTGGTTCCATAACTTGATCCAAAGAAAAGACTGAGTTTAATATGTAACTTGAGAATCAGATAGATGGCATATTCTTTGGTGGTGGTCATTTTTGATATCATTTCTCTTGCCAGGCCTTTAGATAATGCAACAGAAAGTTAATGATTGTATTCTCAGATGAGATCTTGAATGTCATGGTTTTCTGATGTTGACTGAAGAAAGAATTATTGAGAATTATTTGTATTATGTGATGATGGTAGGGTTGATAGCATATTGGACATTGAAAAATGTAAATGTAATTTGGACTTGAGGAAGGCATCTGAAGGAATGCTTATAAACCAAGCCAAAAATGATATATAATTTGTCACACCCTCCTTGTTATATTGGCAAGTTTATCAGTTTTCAGAGTTAATGCTGAAAGGTGGCAGGATATGCCAGCCCAAAATATGACTGTAGGAGTTCAAGACATGCCACCCCCAAATATTCTGCTTTGTTTTATTGATTGAGTTGTAGGCACTTGAAAACAGCAAATTCAGGGAAAGGCTTTCCCTGAATTCCCCTTATTTGCTTAAAGACAAATGCTCCAAAAGGAACTCAATTGTCATCAATCCCATCCTGAGGTAGGGGGGAATTTCATCATTCAAAGAGGATTGACTCATCACAGAAGAGGAGACTAGAGGTTGACACCACACCCAGACAAACTTTGTCACAAACCATTGTACCTCTAATCTGTTTTTCTAAGGGCCCATTCATCTTTCCTAAAAATCATTGACTGTCCCTTCAGAGGCTTACATCTCTCCTCCCCTCCCCATATTAAGATGGGTATTTAAGCCTAAATTCATAGCCACCTCTAGAAGTTATTTATTTTTACCCCCAAGGGATCTCCTATGTATTCATGAGTTACACATGTTAATAAACTTGTTTTTCTCTTGTTAGAGGGGCCCCAGTGAGAACTTAGAAGGGTAGTAGAAAAATTATTTTTCCTCCCCTGAAATGCCAAGGCATGACTTGATAGAGGTGGTGAATTAGGTCCCAAAAGTCTCCATGAGACTTTCCCAAGCTACCCCAAATAAATATACAATCTATTTTAAAACCCTGTGTTTTCCCACAAAGATAATTTTAAGCTCTAGCAATAAACATACAATATAAGAACAGTGTGCTTTCTGTTCTAAGTAGCTTCAAAGTAGGTTCCCAGCTTCTACCCCTAACCTGATTTCTGCCTTAAGTCCCTCCTATTCAGGAAATTTGTTAGCACTACCATATTATCAATGGAAAAATTATAATAGCATACAACCACAATTTATATGTATATGTGTACTCACAATCTGCTGAGAATAGGGCATATGTGTTTTAAAATCCATGAAAATATGTCTTGAGAGTTTCAATTCAGTTAAGTCTGGCTTGTTCAGATATTTAGAGCAAACAACAGGTTTTTAAGGTGTTTGGATTACCCTGACAATTCACCATGATGTAGATGTCTCCATTAAGCCTGTCAGCTCCCCCTTGAGCAAGAGAAAATCAAATCAAGGCTCAACAGACATGAAGAGCATGGTTTGCTGCCATGGTCTTCACGGTGAATATAGATTTCTAAACAATCAATGAAGTCGTGGTGTTGTAAATTGATTGCTGAGATGGGCAGTGGTGTACCCCAGAGCTGTTTTTTCCTTGCCACACACTGCTTTACTGGTCACTCATAGCCATGTGTTTAGATCAGTATCCCAACATGTAAGAGATTATTGGACTGCTGCAAAGTGAAACAATGTAAAGGTTGGTTTAAGCTGCTAAAATTGAAAAGCATCTCAAATAATAAACATGTAAGCCCAGTGATATCCTGGACTCCCAAGTAAAAATGTCAGAAAGGGACCCCACGTCCTTTTTAAGTTGCAGATTAAGTAAATTTTTAGTCTCCTTGGGAAACCATCCAGAAGGGGAAAGGATCCATTTAACACATGCTTCTCTTTTGATATGCTGATCTCTCTTGACTTCCTTAATTCATTTCACACAAGCCAGAGAGCTGAACTTCCACCATTTTTGTTGTGTGCATGTGAAAGAAGCTTATGGCGTCTACTTTCCAAACTTAAATCCTGCAACTAAATGCGTTAGACTTGCAGAAAGTTTTATGAAATACTTCAAAGTCTTCTCTAATCTTGACTATAAAGGTGTATTTAATTTACTTAACTCTGTCTAAGCCTGCTTCACACTAGAAGCAAGGAGAGGAAATTTAATACGCAGGTGCCAAAGAACAAGCATATATTTTTGAAAAATTTGCTTGGGTACTGTGAGATTGTACATTCCAAAAAGGGCCACAACAGTGTCTCCTGTCCCACATTCCCTTCTTTGATGGTCCTCCCACCAGGAGATGGGTGTTTATGTTCCTTCCCCTTGACTCTGTTTTGACTACAACAGAGATGATGCAGTGAAGCTAGTTGTAAAAAGTGATACAGTTTTGCTAAGTTCTCTTGGGACACTCCCTCTTAGAACATAGCCATTGGGCTGGAGGTAATTCAAGCACTCCATGGAGAAGCCCACTGGAAAGGAACCAATAACCTGAAACTTCTCACCAGCCCTGAGTGAGCCATTGTGGAAGTTGATCCTCCAGTTCAGCTGAGCCCCCACAGCTCACTGTCGTGTGGTGTGGTGCAGTGGCTGTCCCTACTGAGCTGGGTACAAATTGTAGATGTGTGAGCAACATAAATGATCGCCATTGTATTTTTGAATTTGGGAGTGTTGTTAGGCAGCAAAGCATCGCTGTACCAGGGAATTATACTTAACCTTGTGGGGACCTAAATTTGTCAGTGTTCCTTTCCTCGGTAACAGAGGTTGGCAAACTTTGGTCTGCAGGCTAAATCATGGCCCATAACTAAGCATAGTCTCTACATTTTTAAAGTGTTATCGAAAAGAAAAACCCAAAACAAACAAGCAAACAAAAACACCAAGAAAGGGTGACAGAGACTATATGTGGCCTGCAAAGACTAAAACATTTACTATTTGACACTTGACAGAAAAAGTTTGATGACCTCTGCTGTATAAAAATCCACCTTCTTTCAGGTACTTAGTGTGAATTAGTACCACTGGTTTTGTGCTGGAAGAAAAACTTGGCAACATTAGTAACTCTCAGAAACCTTTCTCTAAGGAGCTCACCATAGCCTTCTTCCCACAGCTAAGTTAAACTTCAAAAGCAGTTGCACATTTTCTTGAGTGTCCTCGTGCAAATGTGTTGATTTTCCCATTAAGATACAATAGGCCATAGTTCAGGAAAATATATTTGGGGTGTGATATACCTCAGAATTGTAAATCATTGAGCAATTTTTAGAAAACATTTGCTGGAAATCTGGAAATAGACATACTACCCTCTTCTCTCTCCTTTCAAACACATACATCTGTTACATCTATAACTTCTTATCTGAGGTTGAAATAATATGAATTTGAGGGGAAGGATATTTGTATACATTTGTATTTGTATTATATATTATGATTGAATACTGGAACTAAAGGTTTCTAAGACCAAAATTGAACTAGAAAATGTGAACACATAATACCAAAAATTTTAGCATTTCTTCTTAGGTGACTGAACTGATAAATTAAAGACACTATGGTACCATGGCAAAGTCAACTACCAGCCCAGACTTATACTAAGCAGCTGTGCTGTTCCATGGGCTCAAGGTGCCAGTAAAATCATAGGATCTGGCCAATAAATCATTTGCTCATAGTTCCTCTTACATTAGACATTTTCATCACACCTCTAATTTTATATTCAATGACTGCTGATATCCAAACTTTTATCAATGTACTATGAAGAATAAGAGTATTTTAGTGTAATAGTATTTGGCTTTAGACAGGACAATAATGTAAGTTTGGGATTTTGAAATCTGCTTACCTTCTCCAGTGAATTGTGGCTAGTGGGTGGGGAGCTGTCTGAGAAAAAGTAGATGTGGCAGAAATCTTTCTTACCTGACACATAAGGAGGTGGATTCATACCCACACATCGTATTTGTTCTGTGGATTTTTTTTTTTTTTGATAAAATTACTTACTGTGTTTGAAAGCTATAGATTTGAGTTGGTAAAAATTTTAATTAGAAATATCTTTGCCATTTAAACTGCCATCACTTTGCCATTTGCCAGTGAAATGTGTCAATACAAAATCATGAATATCAAAGAAATGATTTTCACAATTAGCATACTTTTAAGTACTGGCTCACTCTGTTCTTTACCAGGGGTCTCAGGGATTTTTAGAGAGAACAACATAATGCAGGTCTTATAAGACTGCAGTTAAGCCCTTGATAGGTTGGAAATTGCTGTGGAGCTTTAATTTTTGAAATATGTTTTCAGCGAAAGACAAAATAGATGTGATGACATAAAGAAGCAAAACAAATAACAACTTTTCAAAAAGATTCAATGTAATTGTTACAAAGTGAAAAACCTTTTAGAACCACTCCCATACATTTCAGCAAGAATTGTGTTGTTTTGCATTACAGTTTTTATAGAGCTTCCGTAATATTGGTTCATAAAATGTGTGCAGAAATTATCTATGGAGGTTGGAGGTAGAAAAGACCTGCTAGAGCATCTATTTCATTTACCAGCCATCAATAACTAATGTAAGACACACAGCAATGCAACACTAAGGTTATACATTTAAACACAGAAGTCAGGAAATGCAAAAATCAAGGATCTCATAATAACATCAAACACCCACAGTGCACAGATAAAATATTTTTGATTGCTAATTATACTGTTAAGTGTTATACCTTGAAATGAAACACATGAAATATGAACAGGCTAATGTTCCCTTGAGATACTTAAGTTGTATTTCCTGGTTTTTATGTTTAAATTGGAAACTTTAAAATTTCATTGACATAGATTTTTATTTTTCATTTCCTTCCTTTACTTTTGAAGAAAATGGAAAAAAAAAAAAGTTGTCCATTGATCACCAATGTCGTTAACAGTGCTAAGAGTTACGCTCAGCCTCCATAGAGCTTTCTGAAGTGATTTTAAAATTAGACTGGTAATATTAACCAGAATCATGGCCACAGTCTTCAGGATGTGGTCTTCCATGTTTCTGAGCATGGGTCTGATGTTGTGGTTGGACCCTTTCATTTAAACATGGAGCTGCCTTCCTTAAATAAATAGACTCTGTGTCATGTTTGTAGATTTCTAAATTTTAGAAAGTACAATTTGAAAGGAATATGGGGTATTTATATGTCCACATCTGATAAATTTTGATTTGAGGAAGCCTTTTTAAGAGGATAGAGGCTCCCTTTCAAAACACTACTCTTAATAAGGATAATTAAAAGGAAGAGGATAGGTAAAGATCTATCCGTGCAGAACACAGCAGTAGAAAAAATACCTGGGCTGTGAGATTGGAAATGGAATATAAACTTAAATCAGAGAATTGATCATGGCAAAGACATCGATGGGGTAAAGAAAAGAAGGACTTAGGAAGTAGGTAACAACCTTCATTGATTCTCTGCTGTTTATGGTGTAAAGTCCAAATGCCTAACACCATAAACAAAGTCTCCCCAATTTACCTCCAGCTTACCTCTTGTGTTAGGCAGAGTCATGGACCCCCAAGATGTCCATGTCCTAATCCCCAGAACCCGTGGCTGTGTTACTGTACATAGCAAAAGAAATTTTGCAGATGTGTTTAAGGATCTTGAGATGGGGTGATTATTCTGGAATATCTGCTGTGGTTAAGGATCTTGAGATAGGGTGATTATTCTGGAATATCTGAGTGGTCCTAATGTAATCATGTGGGTCCTTACAAGGGACAGAGGGAGGCAGGAGAGTCAGAGAAGGAGACACACAGTAGAAGCAGAGGTTGGAGTTATGCCGTTGCTGGCTTTGAAGATGGAAAATGGCCATAGGCCCAGGAATGCAGGTGGCCTCTAGAGGCTGGAAAATCAAGGAATGGATTCTGAGCCTCCAGAAGGAGGGCAGCCCTGCTGATACCTTGATTTTAGCCCCATAAGAACCATTTGGTCTTCTGACCTCCAAAATTATAAGACAACAAATTTGTGTTGTTTTTAAGCCACCAATTCTGTGACAATTTGTTACAACAGCAATAAGGAAATTAATACACCTCTATATACTCATAATAATAACATCATATTACTTTGTCTCAAACATGCCATCTATTATAAGACAAAACTAATTTCATAAGAGACTTGGAGGTGTGTACAAAACACAAACATTTGTTTTATGAGTTAATTGCTTATCTTAATCAATGCAATATAAAATATTATCTTTTTAAATATGACAATCAAATTTGAGCCCAAGTTTTCCTTACAGTCAGAATATAAAGATTCTTCTGATTTTCTTTAGGCTATTGGAAATTGTATAGTTTGATTTTGACATGTTGCTTTTCATAACCCACACTCACAATTTCTTTAGAGATAGACATTGTCATTTCGAGGTGTTCTGTTTGCATTTGCTTCTTGTTAATTCATAGATCCTTTTTTTCTTTAATTGAATTATATGTTGTTGGAAGTTTAATAGCTTCTCTTGAAAACCTAGTGGAAACATTTGTCAGGCAGATGGTGGTGCCCCAGAGACAGTCCTCATGATGTATGAATCAGCCATGCTATGCTTCACTGCCTTTAAAAGTCTTATGATTTATTCTCAAACACTGGCAATGTCTTCTGTCTCTAATTGCGTTACCTGGATGTGACAGACAATCTTCTGCATACTCAAGCTGCCTCATAGTGTAATCTTTTTTGAAGACATTTAAGTGACAATTAGAGATACATATTTCAGTGAAAATTCAATTGCATGTAACACTACCAGTGCAAGAACTCAAATGAGTTAATGAACAAACACCTTTTAGGCAGGCTAGTTTCCTATACTCAGGGCAAAACAATTGGGTTGCATCTTACTCCTCTGCTTTTCAGCTGAGAAGATTATTTTATATTGATTATTTGATGCATCTTGATTTTTAGAGACATCAAACAAAAAACTTGACCTTTTGGGATCCAGGAAGTATGGTAATAATATGAATAGCTAACACAGCACAGTCCAGATGAGGAAACTGAGGCTGGGATAAGATAAATAACTTCCCCAAGATCACAGGGTTAGCAGGTAGCAGAGGTAGCACTCACATAGAGTGTGCTCTCTCTCTCTCTCTAAAGCCTAGGCTTTTAGCCACTGCACCCCTCACCCCCTCTCCTGTTCTCACAAGTTAGTTTATTACTAAACTTCTTGGTGATTCATCAACATGTGGTCTTCTTTCCAGCCTCTGTGTGGTTGGGTACATGGTCTCTACTTCTCCACCTGGCAACTTCTCTGAGCAGAATGGTTAAGGAAATGTGTCCTAGGCTTAAGTGACTAGAGTTCTGCCCCCACCATTTACTAACTAGGCCTCAGCAGCCTCATTCCTAAAACACAGATTACTTAGTTTATGTCTCATAGGTTTGCAGTGAGGATTAAGTGAAATAATACAGATAAAGTATTTAGCAACAATGCCAGGGACATAAGAAATTATACTTAATGAGAAGGATAAGAGGAAGAAAATAAGAATGACACATATGTTACTTTCTTTCCAACAACTTCTACCATTTCTCATAGCATAAAATTCTTATCCCTTTCAATTCAATGATAGTCAGGAAACACATTTTGACCATCGGCTTTGTGCTAGTTTTACTATCATCAAGGGAATCAGTGGTGCTACAAGAAGTGTAAAGATGCTTGTAATGGGGAGAGCTTCCATGTGGTGTCAAAGAAAAACAGAGTCAGACACTAGTTAAAGGTGGTAAAGACAGAGTTTATTCTGTATTTTCACAGTAGGGGAAAAGAGACTTCAGTGTGGGACTGAACTCAATTCCTAATACAATAAGGACAAATGAGGATTTACAGCCAAAGAGCAGAGTCAGCAGGGTCAGTAGGGGGAAAATTACTAAGAGGAGACATCAAGGGTTGTGGGATTCTTGCTAAACCAATTTAATAAGATTCTTGCTGAAGACAAGGTGATCAGATATCAAAATGAGAGATAAGAACTTGATGAGATATGAAGAGTGGTCAGATATCAAGCATACAGGAATGACTTATCAGAGTTCTTGCTAAAACTGGGTTTAGCAGGGATGGACATGGAAGGCCAAGTCAAGGCCATGTCAGGAAAAAGGCTCAGAGAAGCCTAACTAAATTTTGGTCAAGGAGAGAGTCTTTGTCAGGGGCAATCAATGGCCAGCTGTGAGGGAAGACCCTCTTTTCCTCTCAATATTCTCTTTCCTCTTCCTGCTTTAGTTAACGTAACATTTGTTGGCAGACTTTTATTGGGTAGACTTATGTAAGGCCCTTTCTTTGCAAGTAGTGCTTGCAGAAGGAGGGTTGACAGGAGACTCTCCAATCAGTGTGTCAATCAGAGTGTCATCTTGCCCTGATGCTCAAAAATAATCTAGGAACCTCCCTCAATTATAACTTGGAAGTGAGTAGGTGAGCTCTGATGAGGTATTTTAAGGATTAAAAGTCTCAAAATTTGAAGAGCAGGGATATTTGGTCTTTGTTATGTAGGCCCCTCTATTCTATACCAAAAGGTACGTTTCTAGGTCTGGGGCAACACAGTTGCAAGGAGCCCATGTGAGTTACTGCTCCTTATTGCTGGGTGAATCTAGAAGATGACATTATCTACTACCTATTCTGGATACTACATCACTCACAGTTCCCTGATCTGAATAGGCACTGGATCTCAATGAAATTATAACAATTTTTTTTTTTTTACTGAAGAATCTTAAATGACTTTATGTTTTCTTCTTACAGGGTAGGCTGTCCCTTTCACTAAACAGCAAGGCTTTTAAATTCTCACATTTACTGATTACAACACTTCCTCTGAGGTATTTGTAAAACCCTTTACTTGTTCCAAAGATATGGTAAACTAAATGATAATGTCTCTTTAGAAGCATTTTCTGCATGGTTGACTTAATGTTGATGGATCACTTTTACCTTAGAAATAAATGTGTATGTGAATGCACACACACATGCCACATAGACACATATACATGTAGATCCAGCAGGAGCAAAGAGGAATAGTTTGGTGCCATTTAAATAAAAGCTTTGATTTTAGAAGAAAATTGGAAATTAGAGACAAATCTCAAAGAAGGGAAAAATTTTAGAAACGTGGGAGAAACCACTATTTTCGCTATTCTCTGATCTTTGGTATATTATTTATCTAGTGGGTTGCAGCGAACTTTAATATTTGAAAAAGGTCAGATTCACGTACCATATTTGAATAATGTAGGCAGCAGGGGTCTAGAGAATTATCATACTTAGACGAGGAAGTGTGATTTTCCAGCCTGGACTCATTTCTGCCCCTGATTTGTTGTTTGACCTGAAGTGAGTCATTCTCTTCTTTGTCTGTCAATGGTGATAATGAGATCTCTTTTTTCTCTTTCTAATATAGATGTTGTGAAGAATGCAATAATCTGCTAAATGACCTTTCCCCTTTATATACTACCTTCTGAAACTACCTACATACTACCTTCTGAAAACACTGCTTTGCACCCAATCCCCCTGTTCAAAAATCCCTATATCTTCCCCATGGTATGATATCCAAAGTCCTCCTCATTTTAATCCCAAGCAATTGCTGACCATCTTCAATGTGCTAGACTTTGTACTGTGCACTTTTAATAATAACCCTTAGTCTTCAGACCGCTGTGAGCATAGCTATTAATGCTCACACCCTTTTAAATATAAAGAAAATCTTCAACAGCACAAGTTTGAAGACAGGCCTGTTGGATTCTTGACTTTTGCTCTTTCCACATGCATATTCATGCTGTTGCTACTTAGGTCTTACCTTTACACACACACACACACACACACACACACACACACACACACGATCTTTTCTTTAGAAGTTTATGTCCCATCCGCTTTCATAAAGGATTCAACGTGGGACAATAAAATTCAGGTGTATAACAACACCATTGCATTAGAAATAAAGAAAACAAGAACTATGCAAAGGAGGAGGAAACAGGCATTTTATCTCCGGAATGTATCCCCAAACCATTTACTTACTACGGTTGTACTGCCACCAATACAAGCTTCTTGCATGGCTGCAGCAGTGGCCACCTACATTTAGACTCCCACTCCACTGTAGCCTATACCATTCAAGTTCTATACAGAGGGTACAGTGACTATTTTAAAACATAAGCCATGGCATCTGCTTAAAATATTCTACTGGTTCCCATTATATTTGGGGTACAATGTCATGACCTCTCTACCATGATCTTCAGGGCTATATATGATCCATTTCACACTCAGATCTCAATCTTCAATTCTTTCCCTTCCTCATGCACTTCTCTTCAATCATTGATGACCTTCTTAGAACAATACATCCTGCCCCAGGTTGTTTTGCTTTTGTTGTTACCCAACCCTCGTATGTTCTAACCCTAGATCTTCATGTGAATAGTCCCTTCTCATCATTCAGATATTAGCTCCTAGTTTGCTAGTTCTAGGTCAGTATATGTAAACATACACCATCCTTTTTTTTAATGGCTGCATGGTATTTATCATACGGATGCAACTTGATTCAGTTAACCTTTCTTCTACCAATAGGCATTCAGGTTCTGCCCAGTGTTTTCCAACTTCAAAAGAGAAAATACATCTGCTGTATGAATGACTACATATGCATATCAACATACTCGAAGGAGATTATTTATAAAAATAATTGCATGAATTGAAATTACTAGATCAAGAAGTATGGAATGATTATTTTTGATAAATTTTGCCAAGCCAGAGAGTTTGATTTTATTTAATTTTATTTTTTTCAGCTTTATTGAGGTAAAATTGACAAATAAAAACCGTGTGTATTTAAGGTGTACTACATGATGATTTGATATATGCATACAGTGTGAAATAATTATCTCAATCAAATTAATGAACAAATCTATCACCTCACATATTTACTTCTTTTTTTGGTTTGAATGTGGAAGATCTATTCTGCTAGCATTTCAAGCATACAATATAGTATTATTAACCATAGTAATCACACTGTATATTAGATCCCCAGAACTTATTCATCTTATAAGTGAAGGTTTGTACCTTTGACTAAAATCTCCCCATTTTTCCCACTCAGCCCTTGGTAATTACTGTTCTACTCAGAGAGTTTTAAAATTTTAAAGCATAATTTAGTGAATTTTTAAAGACTAAGCTAAGGTACTCATAATGTGTAGCTTTATGAAGCTCTAACTTGATCCAAGGATAGAGCTTAGAAAGCCTTCAGGATTGGTTGGTTTAAATGATTTTCCTTGATGTGCACTTGTCTTAGCAGGTCTCTAGATATGAATTATTTCCTGAACACTGCCTTCTGTATTCCTTGTTACTAACTAAAGGATGAGCCAGAGCCTTAGTGGTATGGAATAAAAGCAAGAGTTGACCTCCTGCTATGCACACTGGAAAGCCTGAGCTGTATATTTGCCTGGATGGAGGGTCCCAAGCTTCTCTATGGGGATGAGCCAGGGGTCTCCATTTACTGAACACCCATCCTCTGCCTTCTGCATGTTCAGAAGGGCTAGCGCTGAGGTTGCCTCCTCGTGTTTCTTCTGACTACACCAAAAAAAAAGCAGTCTTTCCTTTTTCTTCACTCCTTCCACACTTACTGGCTACACTATTTACTTGGTCCTAAAAATACACTATACCTTATAACTTATTATTTATCCCTTTTATATGTCTTCCTTCTCTCACTTGGGTTGTGTGGTGCTCAAGGGCAACCTCTCTTATTTCCAAATCTCATTCAGCAACTCACTCATTCTGCTACAAAAAGCAAGAATGATTATTTTACTGACTGTCCACACAGCTGATAGGATCTGTGCCTCTCTGCACTCTTCAAACCAGTATCCCTTTGGCCTATGATCATCCAGCAGAAGGCTACTTACCCTTAGCAGGAGCTGATCTCAGGTGTGGAATATTTTCCTTCGATATGAATCTCATACCAGGATGAACCTTGACCTTGGCTTCATTAGCTGTTTTCTAACCAACTGAACCCATGACTAAACATTTTTAGGGCAAGATTTCCATTATGGCTCATTGTTAAGCTGACTCTAAGAAGAAAACAAGCTATAGCCTTGGAGGAAAAAAGCATCAAAAGGTTGCCAGTGAGAGAAAATTGGGGTTATATGGTACACTTCCTCAGTACACTTCCTCCGTAATGAGCGATGAAGTGATCCATTTATATATGATCCATATATATATATATATTTCAAAAGGCTGCTGAAATTAAATTTCTAGATGCAGTCATTATTGATGTTTCATATCCTGGCACAGTAGCATTTGACAAGCCTGCACAATTTTTTGCTTTTGCTGCTGCAAAGCTAACTGTTCCAACAGTGCATACACTGCTAGGAAGCTTTTGTTCTGATTTTTTCTGGAAGCTTTGCATATTATGGACACTCAGTCCATTTGATTGACAGGTTGTTTCCACGAGATACCTTAAAAGGCTGCAGGTACTACTTTTGGCCTGTTCCTAGGAAGAGAGCATTGACTGTATCCAGTGCTCTTTGGAATGAGGGATTAGGCATCTAGGTACCATGAGCCACAACATTACCAAAATTAGTTGATTTTGTGTAAATTTTAATTTATGAAGTTGGGCATTTGATATTGGTAATTATTGTCTTGTTACTCTTTGTTATGAAAAGATAGCCATTGTGTAGAAGGCTTAGCACAGTTGATGTAGCCACTTGCTTATGAGTGGTTAGAATTATTTGAGTTTTCATGCTGTTGCTACTCAGTATTTAACATGCAAGCTGTAGTAAAGGGGTGATTTAGACTCCGCAAACCTTTTTGTCTCATTTTAGGTTTTGAAGTTTAGACCTTTTGAAACCACTTTTATCCAAAGTCAAACTTAAGAAACTAAGGTTATCTCTGTAATAAATGTATTTTTAGCAAAGGCAATTTTTTTCCTAGACATTGACGGCTTCACTTAGCAGCTCTTAAACCAATAGCCCTTTTTAGGAGTAAAGACTATTATATGTAATTTTTTAAAGCCTCAGTATATTGTGGCATTTCTTGGCCCACAAAAATGCCATAAATGCTTTCAGATGAACTTAATTTTTAAAATCTTTACAAATGCTTTGCTTTTGCTTAAGTATTTTACTGCTTTTCTTTACTTCTGTCTTTGAAGTCCATTATAAAATTCTTTTAATTGTTTAAATATCTCTCTTCTACAATTTATTCATTCAATTCACATTTATTGAGCACTAACCCTTTCTTATGTAATATGAAAACATGCCTGCTGATAAAGCAGTTTCATCTTTGCTTGGGATGGTACCAACGTTTGAACATCAAGTAAACATTTTTAGAAAGGCCAGTATTTGCATATTGATATGTCAGATAGGATGCTATGTAACGGTACAAAAACTGAGTATTTCTAATCAGAGGATGTTGGAGATAGTAGAATAAATAAAGGCTATATGAGTAGTCAGGGGACTTTGCTAAGTCCATATGTGGTATAAAGAAATACATACAACACTGCAGACTGAAAAAACTCTGACCATGCAGAATTGGTCATTTGGTATCCCTCACTTCCCGAGGCAATAGACTATTTGATGATTATGAACAAGCTTCTTTAATGCCCATCTTTATTCAAGCAAAGATTCAGAATTTAAAAAGTTGTCTCAAGCTATTTCCTTCAGGTTGGATTGTGTGAAGCTGTTTTCTTCATCCCACATTGATAAATGTCAAACATGTGAGTGTATTTTAATCACGATCCTCATACTGATAAAAGTTGTGGCTGTGAGTTGGTGATAAAATTGAAACAGTAACATTTTTAACCTTTTATTTTGGGAAATTTCAAACACACACATAATAAATGGAATAGTATAATGAGCCCTTCTGTGCCCATCACCCAGCTTAAAATATTATCAATATTCAGCCATTCTTGTTTTATCTTTGCTTTCACCCACTCACCAGCCCTACTCAATTATTATTTGTAGTATTTGAAGTTCTTTTTTGTGAGATATAATTTAAAGACATTGAAATGCACAAATCTTAGCTGTACAGTTTTCACAAATAAGTACACCCTTGTAACTCCACCTATACCATGATCAGCAGTGGGATTTGTATTTATTATTGTGGCTGCTATAAATTCTGTAGGTATTCATATGCAAGAGAGGGAAATGCTCCCTCAGTCTTCTCCCTGATGCTTAGACCTGGCACTGGGATCTTATACATGGGCTTAGAGGACATTAGATGAATGAGCTTTTGCTTCTAAGCTAAAAGCTCTTTAATATCTTTTACATTATAGGTTCTGAAATATCCTCCCCTTGTGCCTCTTCAAGGCACAAGGAAGAGGAGATAGCTATCATGAACTGGAGGTGGGAGAAGCAGAAGAAGAATCTCCAAGTCCCATGTTAATCTTCAGGATTTTTCCTTTGTTAGGAAACTGACTGAAATTAAAGTCAGGTGATCTATCTCAGGCTTTTACCTAAGTGAGAAAATATTTGTATTTTCTTTGATCCTTTGTTTTTGAACTATAACTTAGTAGCTTTACCTTACCCTTGGATTTTTCTAACCTCTTAATGAATCAGGAAATTGATAAAATTCTAATTTATCCTGGTATGTCTTAGCTGTGGTTGTTGAAGTGACATCAATGTGGTTGAGAGGCAGGTGAGACATAGAAGGATATCTGGGGCATATTAGAGGTGATAAGCAGTCGTGTGGCTTGAAAAAGTTCTACTCTGTCTCTTTTTCCTCCTTCTGGCTTTGTTCGGCTCAACCAGTTCAAAATACAATCACTACTGATGAATAAGCCCTTAATTCTATACATTGGAGATACATGCAATATTTTTTCTTCTGCTGGCATTGGAAATTACAAACCAACACAGAAATATTTTAAAAATGAAGTCAGAATTCTTCACTTGTTGCCAAAAGATAGTTGCATATTCATAGTCAGTGGCTATTTGCAAGGCTGATCATTATAATTCTGCACAAAACTGCCTGTATTCCTGTGTCACTCTTGGATAATCAAAATCCAGAGTTTCAATAAGGGTGCTCCTCGTTTACAAGGTTAATTCCTCTAATAATGATGTCTACATTCTCACACACATTTCAGAGCTGAGAATTTATTGCATAGGGCACAAATTCATTGGATATGCAGTGTAAATAACCTTATTAAGAATGCAGTGAGAGGATATACATTACTGTTCCGTTGGGTCAGAAGGGTAAACACAACAGGAAAATGAGACATTTACCACTAAGTAGTCCAACTGATTTATTTTACTGTGCCTTTTTCATTTTAAGCCTTTTGAAGCACAGGCTGCCTGAGTACTCTGCCCTCACGCAGGCATTCAGTTAGAAATTCTAAATTCTAGAGGGTGTGGGAACTGTCCCAGAGAACAAAGCCAGGGACTTTGTGTTAAACAAAGTTAGAATTGAGATAATGTTTCAGGTAAGGGTGAGTTGGTAGTAAACCTGCTTTTGCTTTTGTGCTCCAGGGTTTTTTGTTAGGATTCGATATAACATAATGGAGAGTTTCTCCCTGCCACTATCAACAAAACTCAGCTGATCTAGATCCAAGCAGTGACACAGCTCTAAGTAGAGACCAGACCCAAGACAGAGCACGATATACTAACCCTTCAGCGATCTCCTGTATACGGTCTATATTTCCATTTCAACTAGAAATGCTTTGATAGAAGAAAGTTGCTCTCTACTTTTCTACCTAGAGACAGCACCCAGTACAGTAGTGTGCCAGTAGGAAGAACTCCTCCAGCCAAGTGGTCTTCTGAGACACGAGGTCACATTTTATATAACAGAAGGTACCATGTCAAAGCTGTAATAGTCTCAGAGCCCTTCCCTCAAGGGCCACTTAGCTTTAGCCGTATATACTTTTCTTAGTCCTTCAAACAACAAAATATTTTTAGGTATTTTTAGGAAGTTATCAGTGTCTTTCAAGCTAGTAACACTTGCTATAATAATTATTTACCTGAAAATGATAATGATTATAGATTACTATTTTCTGTATAACAAACATTGTAACTGGAGTGGACTCATGAGAAAAGCATTTAGTATTATGGTGATCCCCAAATAAGTATCATACTTATTTATCCTATAATCTGTATAAGCTGTACATTTCTCTAAATAAATAGCTTGTTGAGACCTACTCATTTGGCTTATTCTCTGGCTTGCAGGGAGAGGATAGAGTACATCTCTCTCTTTTACCCAGCTCCCAAGGTTTTTGGCTTCCCTGATCCTATTCACACTTGTCCAATGATCAAGATGGTTTCTCAGTTTTCGTTGTTAGAAATCTCTTCCTCATGGAAGCAGAATGTTTACTTTAGTTACTTAAATGTTTAAGTTAAATTAGATAGCCTTGTTGCCAACTCTCCATTCAGTTGAAAGTTCGCCTATAATTTATCGTTGGCCCTCCTTATATGTGGTTTGGTTCCCCGTATCCAAGATTCCACAGATCCATTGTGTAGTATTTACTATCAAAAATAAATCTATGTATAAGTGGACCTAAGCTGTTCAACCCATGTTGTTCAAGGGTCAACTGTAATATGATTCACCTCATATGGATTTTGCGGTGCTGAATTCTGTTCTAAACTTTTACTTGTCTGCCCCATCAGTGTGACAGAACATCTGTTCCCAATTCTGAATATTTTTTTAAAAGTCTGAACTGTTGGTGAAATAAAATTTCTCTTTTTTTGCCTTGTTCAGCTCCTTTTAGAGGCCTGGGTTGGGGGTGAGAAGGTGTGGGTTCCATTCCTGCCCTGGCACTAACTAGCCCGATGGTAACATTGGGTACTTAGTCCCTGTGGACCTCAGTTTTCTCTTTGTCAAATGAAGGGGTTGGGCTAATAATTTTTGATTCCTTCTAGCTCTAAATTTCTCTACTCCACATGTTTTTTAAAAAAATTATTTTAATCCTCATTAATTATACAGTACTCATTAATGATGATCAACTGTCCCATTACTTTAAAAATACTAGAACTGAGTCCTAGAAATGTAAGCCTGTGAAGGGATCTGACAAAAATGCCTGGGTTTCTTAACATCATGGCTTGCTTTTATAATTAACATGATCGGGGTGCAGCCATGGAGTTGTACACCATGAATCTCCCTGCAAGAAAGAACTTGTAGTTAGACAACCACCTCCAGCAGCAGGACCTCAGGAATGCGCTCAGTGTTTGATATGAAGCCAGTCTTCCCAGGTGATTCTCTGTACACTACATGAGAATACTCTCCAAAGGGCTGTCTTTGCTCTGGAGCTCCCCATTGGGTTACCAAAGACTTTTTCAGGTTTGTAGCACTCTGAGGCTTTCTGTGCCCATTTCTGCTCTCTCCCTTCTTCCCTTTCCTTCGCGTCAGATCTTTGTTGTTCCTGAAAGCTTTTCCTGCTCACTTCTGCTTCTTCCTCTTTTGTTTTTCACAGGCACTTCCCACGCCTTACCCCTCAACCCCAGTGGACCTCTTGCTCTCCTCACTTCATCTCAGCACCTCCTCCCAGAGGACCTGAACTGACACATCAGGGATCCATGCCACATTAGAGGTAAAAACAGATATACTGAAAGATACATTTTCAGGTTTATTTGAAAAAGGCCTTTTTGGTTTTGTTTGTTATTTTGTTTTCTATTGATTTACAGTATTGTGTTAGTTTCAGGTGTACAGCAAAGTGATTTGTGTATATATATATATTTAGATTCTTTTCCATTATAGGTTATTATAAGATATTGAATATAGGTCCTTGTTGTTTATCTGTTATATATATAGTAGTGTGTACCTGTTAATCCCATACTCCTAATTTACACCCCCCCCCCACATTTCCCCTTTGGTAACTAAAAGTTTGTTTTCCATGTCTGTGAATCTGTTTCTGTTTTGTCAATAAATTCATTTGTATTATTTTTTAGATTCCACATATAAGTGATATCATATAATACTTGTCTTTCTCTGTCTGACTTACTTCACTTAGTACATATTCTCTGGTTCCATCCATGTTGCTGCAAATGGCATTATTTCATTCTTTTTTATGGCTGCATAATATTCTATTGTATATTTGTACCACATCTTCTTTATCAGTCATCTGTTGATGGACATTTAGGTTGCTTCCATGTCTTGGCTATTGTAAATAGTGCTGTAATGAACATTGGGGTGCATGTATCTTTTCAAATTAGAGTTTTCATCTTTTCTGGATATATGCCCAGAAGTGGGATTGCTGGATCATATGGTAGCTCTATTTTTAGTGAAAAGGGACTTTGGTTACACTTCTTCTATCCTTTCTATTTTCTCTCATGGAATTAAACACTTTTGAAACTGGTTAGGACTTAGAGAATGTAATTTCAACTTTTTGATTTTTGACAGATAAAGAATGAGAGAGATATGAAGTGAGTTGTCCAAGGTCATAACTGGACTAATTAATAATATGACATTTTAGACTCTGTTTCATTGAAGAGGTATCAAGACAGACGAAGTCTCTCTAACCCCTCAGACCAGGCCTCCTACACTTATAGTTTATTGTAACTCCTGCAGCTGTTTGAATGCACACCCCAGCTTGACCAATAACTGACAGTGTGGTCCTCCTTGTTGGTGTCTTTTATAGTCAGAAATAAGGGCCTTACATGGGGGAGAAGATAATTTGAGTCATGAGGCTATTTTTTCTAAGCTGCTTTCAGCCTGGATGTGACTTAAGTCACAGAGGTCTCTCAAACCCCACATTCCTGCACTGTTAGTGACCAGAAAGGAACATTAACATTTGAATGGGGTTTCAGAGGAGTTGTGGAAATTTGTGACATAGTAATTAGGAACATAAATTTCTGTAGCAAGAGCAATATGAACACATGAGGGTAAGTGGGTACAGAGCAATGGCAAACAGAAAAGCTCAGGGTTCTCTGCCAAGACCACATCAGCACAGTCCTGAAAGCAACCAGACCGGCCTGTAGATGGTAGAAATAGATGAGGCAGATTAAGTCAGAGCCGGGACCTAGACAGGGAGACTGTGTAACTATATCTGCCTTAGGAAGAGCCAGGTGTATGGGCCTGTGACTAGAGCAGTTACACAAGGCCCAATGCTTAGGATTTAACACAATGTGGTCATCATAAAATTTTTAATAATTTTGCTTTAAATTTGTATTTTGTAGTCAAAATCATCCCAGTGGGATGACGGAGCATGCACTGGGATCTTGGAACCTCTACTCACACGTGGTCTTGCCTCCTGTCAGGTCCCTATGTCCCCGCCTCCCCTGGTTGGGTGTCCAGTAACCCACTCCCTTACTTCCACCTGGTGACTTCTACTGCCCTCTGTTCCCTGTGGGGACTTAGGGATGGACGTGGAGAGGACACTTGTGAGGGTCTATACTTTCCCTGCTAGTATCCTCACTCCCAAGGGAGCAGAATGTTGAAAGGAAATGGAAATCACCATGACAGGGTGAGAGACTGCAGAACAGAAAAAGCTTTCTTTCCTTTCTTTTGAACAAGGAGTCCACATTTTTGTTTTGCACTGAGCCTGCAAATTATATATCCAACCCTTGCCTCAGGCTTTCAAAAACATTTTTCTTTGTAAGGGTTACAAATTAATAACAGCATCACCCTTTCCATATTGCTTTATATACTGTATAGTATATAAAGTATATAGTATAATTATAAAGTATAACTATATATATAATGTAGTGATATTTATGGTATCACTATTTTTCCAAGTCTTATTTCTCAGTTTTGTAGATTCAGGAACTTGATTTTATTTTTCTCTGTAGGTAGAAACCTCTGGAAGACTGATCTATATCTACTGAACTATAAGAGCCCTATAAATTAATCTGTTTTGAATTGCTAAGTGGTTGGAAATAGGGATATTGGGGTATCATTGAATTTTCTTGTCAGAAGAGATATTTATTTGGGAAATCTGATGGTATAAAAAACTCAGACAAAAATTATTTAGATGGAGGAGGAGCTTCAAGATGGTGGAAGAGTAAGACGTGAAGATCACCTTCCTCCCCACAAATACATCAGAAATACATCTACATGTGGAACAACTCCTACAGAACACCTACTGAACTCTGGCAGAAGACCTCAGACCTCCCAAAAGGCTCTTGGTGCTCCAGCCAGGCATCAGAGCTGTGCCTATGAGGTGGGAGAGCCAAGGTCAGGACATTGGTCCACCAGAGACCTCCCAGCTCCATGTAATATCAAACGGCAAAAATCTCCCAGAGATCTCCATCTCAACGCCAAGACCCAGCTCCACTCAACGACCAGCATGCTACAGTGCTGGACACCCTATGCCAAACAACTAGCAAGACAGGACCACAACCTCATCCATTAGCACAGAGGCTGCCTAAAATCATAATAAGTTCACAGACACCCCAAAACACACTACCAGATGTGGACCTGCCTACCAGAAAGACAAGATCCAGCCTCATCCACAAGAACACAGGCACTAGTCCCCTCCACCAGGAAGCCTACACAACCAACTGAACCAACCTTAGCCACTGGGGGGAGACACCAACAAAAACGGGAACTATGAACCTGCAGCCTACGAAAAGGAGACCCCAAACACAGTAAGTTAAGCAAAATGAGAAGACAAAGAAACACACAGCAGATGAAGGAGGAAGGTAAAAACCCACCAGACCTAACAAATGAAGCGGAAATAGGCAGTCTACCTGAAAAAGAATTCAGAGTAATGATAGTAAAGATGATCCAAAATCTTGGAAATAGAATGGAGAAAATACAAGAAATGTTTAACAAGGACCTAGAAGAACTAAAGAGCAAACAAACAATCATGGACAACACAATAAATGAAATTAAAAATTCTCTAGAAGGGATCAATAGCAGAATAACTGAGGCAGAAGAACGGGTAAGTGACCTGGAAGATAAAATAGTGGAAATAACTACTGCAGAGCAGAATAAAGAAAAAAGAATGAAAAGAATTGGGGACAGTCTCAGAGACCTCTGGGACAATATTAAATGCACCAACATTCGAATTATAAGGGTCCCAGAAGAAGAAGAGAAAAAGAAAGGGACTGAGAAAACATTTGAAGAGATTATAGTTAAAAACTTCCCTAATATGGGAAAGGAAACAGTTAATCAAGTCCAGGAAGCACAGAGAATCCCATACAAGATAAATTCAAGGAGAAAAACGCCAAGACACATATTAATCAAAATATCAAAAATTAAATACAAAGAAAAATATTAAAAGCAGCAAGGAAAAAACAACAAATAACATACAAGGGAATCCCCATAAGGTTAACAGCTGATCTTTCAGCAGAAACTCTGCAAGCCAGAAGGGAGTGGCAGGACACATTTAAAGTAAGTAAAGGGAAAAACCTACAACCAAGATTACTCTATCCAGCAAGGATCTCCTTCAGATTTGATGGAGAAATTAAAACCTTTACAGACAAGCAGAAGCTAAGAGAATTCAGCACAACTAAACCACCTTTACAACAAATGCTAAAGGAACTTCTCTAGACAGGAAACACAAGAGAAGGAAAAGACCTACAATAACAAACCCAAAACAATTAAGAAAATGGTAATAGGAACACACATATCGATAATTACCTTAAATGTAAATGGATTAAATGCTCCAACCAAAAGACATAGACTGGCTGAATGGATACAAAAACAAGACCCGTATATATGCTGTCTACAAGAGAGCCACTTCAGACCAAGGGACACATACAGACTGAAAGTGAGGGGATGGAAAAAGATATTCCATGCAAATGGAAATCAAAAGAAAGATGCAGTAGCAATCCTCATAGCAGACAAAATAGACTTTAAAACAAAGACTATTACAAGAGACAAAGAAGGACACTCCATAATGATCAAAGGATCAATCCAAGAAGAAGATATAACAATTGTAAATATTTATGCACCCAACACAGGAGCACCTAAATACATAAGGCAAATACTAACAGCCATAAAAGGGGAAATCGACAGTAACACAATCAAAGTAGGGGACTTTAACACCCCACTTTCACCAATGGACAGATCATCCAAAATGAAAATAAATAAGGAAACACAAGCTTTAAATGATATATTAAACAAGACGGACTTAATTGATATTTATAGGACATTCCACCCAAAAACAACAGAATACAGTTTCTTCTCATGTGCTCATGGAACATTCTCCAGGATAGATTATATCTTACGTCACAAATCAAGCCTTGGTAAATTTAAGAAAATTGAAATTGTATCAAGTATCTTTTCTACCACAACGCTATGAAACAAGATATCAATTACAGGAAAAAAATCTGTAAAACATACACACACATGGAGAATAAACAATACACTACTTAATAACCAAGAGATCAGTGAAGAAATCAAAGACAAAATCAAAAAATACCTGGAAACAAATGGCAATGAAAACATGACGAGCCAAAACCTATGGGATACAGCAAAGCAGTTCTAAGAGGGAAGTTTATAGCAATAAAATTCTACCTTAAGAAACAAGAAACATCTCAAATAAACAACCTAACCTTACACCTAAAGCAATTAGAGAAAGAAGAGCAAAAAAACCCCAAGGTTAGCAGAAGGAAAGAAATCATAAAGATCACATCAGAAATAAATGAAAAAGAAATGAAGGAAATGATAGTAAAGATCAATAAAACTAAAAGCTGGTTCTTTGAGAAGATAAACATAATTGATAAACCATTAGACTCATCAAGGAAAAAAAAGGAGAAGACTCAAATCAATAGAATTAGAAATGAAAAAGGGGAAGTAACAAATGACACTGCAGAAATACAAAGGATCATGAGAGATTACTACAAGCAACTATATGCCAATAAAATGGACAACCTGGAAGAAATGGACAAATTCTTAGAAATGCACAACCTTCCAACACTGAACCAGGAAGAAATAGAAAATATGAACAGACCAATCACAAGTAATGAAATTGAAAGTGATTAAAAATCTTCCAACAAATAAAAGCCCAGGACCAGATGGCTTCACAGGTGAATTCTATCAAACATTTAGAGAAGAGCTAACACCTATCCTTCTCAAACTCTTCCAAAATATAGCAGAGGGAGGAACACTTCCAAATTCATTCTACGAGGCCACCATCACCCTGATACCAAAACCAGACAAAGATGTCACAATAAAAGAAACATAGATGCAAAAATCCTTCAACAAAATACTAGCAAACAGAATCCAACAGCACATTAAAAGGATCATACACCATGATCAAGTGGGGTTTATCCCAGGAATGCAAGGATTCTTCAATATACACAAATCAATCAATGTGATAAACCATATTAACAAATTGAAGGAGAAAAACCATATGATCATCTCAATAGATGCAGAGAAAGCTTTCCACAAAATTCAACATCCATTTATGATAAAAGCCCTCCAGAAAGTCAGCATGGAAGGAACTTACCTCAACATAATAGAGGCCATATACGACAAACCCACAGCTAACATCGTCCTCAATGGTGAAAAACTGAAACCATTTCCAGTAAGATCAGGAACAAGACAAGGTTGCCCACTCTCACCACTATTATTCAACATAGTTTTGGAAGTTTTAGCCACAGCAATCAGAGAAGAAGAAGAAATAAAAGGAATCCAAATCGGAAAAGAAGTAAAACTGTCACTGTTTGCAGATTACTTGATACTATACATAGAGAATCCTATAGATGCTACCAGAAAACTACTAGACCTAATCAATGAATTTGGTAAGGTAGCAGGATACAAAATTAATGCACAGAAATCTCTTGCATTCCTATACACCAATGATGAAAAATCTGAAAGTGATATTAAGAAAACACTTCCATTTACTGTTGCAACAAAAGGAATAAAATACCTTGGAATAAACATACCTAAGGAGACAATAGACCTGTATGCAGAAAATTATAAGACACTGATGAAAGAAATTAAAGATGATACAAACAGATGGAGAGATATACCATGTTCTTGGATTGGAAGAATCAACATTGTGAAAATGACTATACTACCCAAAGCAATCTACAGATTCAATGCAATCCCTATCAAACCACCACTGGCATTTTTCACAGAACTAGAATAAAAAAATTTCACAATTTGTATGGAAACCCAAAAGACCCCGAATAGACAAAGTAATCTTATGAAAGAAAAACAGAGCTGGAGGAATCAGGCTCCTGGACTTCAGACTATACTACAAAGCTACAGTAATCGAGACAGTATGGTACTGGCACAAAAACAGAAATATAGATCAATGGAACAGGATAGAGAGCCCAGGGATAAACCCACGCACATATGGTTACCTTATCTTTGATAAAGGAGGCAAGAATATACAAGGAGAAAAGACAGCCTCTTCCATAAGTGGTGCTGGGAAAACTGGACAGCTACATATAAAAGAATGAAATTAGAACACTCCCTGACACCATACACAAAAATAAACTCAAAATGGATTAAAGACCTAAATGTAAGGCCAGACACTATCAAACTCTTAGAGGAAAACATAGGCAGAACACTCTATGACATAAATCACAGCAAGATCCTTTTTGACCCACATCCTGGAGAAATGGAAATAAAAACAAAACTAAACAAATGGGATCTAATGAAACTTAAAAGCTTTTGCACAGCAAAGGAAACCATTAACAAGACGAAAAGACAACCCACAGAATGGGAGAAAATATTTGCAAATGAAGCAACTGACAAAGGATTAATTTCCAAAATTTACAAGCAGCTCATGCAGCTCAACATCAAAAAAACAAACAACCCAATCCAAAAATGGACAAAAGACCTAAATAGACATTTCTCCAAAGAAGATATACAGATTGCCAACAAACACATGGAAGAATGTTCAACATCATTAATCATTAGAGAAATGCAAATCAAAACTACAATGCGATATCATCTCACACCGGTCAGAATGGCCATCATCAAAAAATCTACAAACAATAAATGCTGGAGAAGATGTGTAGAAAAGGGAACCCTCATACACTGTTGGTGGGAATGTAAATTGATACAGCCTCTATGGAGAACAGTATGGAGGTTCCTTAAAAAACTAAAAATAGAAGTACCATATGACCCAGTAATCTCACTACTGGGCATATACCCTGAGAAAACCATAATTCAAAAAGAGTCATTTATCACAATGTTCAATTCAGCTTTATTTATAATAGCCAGGTCATGGAAGCAACCTAAGTGTCCCTTGACAGATGAATGGATAAAGAAGATGTGGCACATATATACAATGGACTATTACTCAGCCATAAAAAGAAACGAAATTGAGTTATTTGTAGTGAGGTGGATGGACCTAGAGTCTGTCATACAGAGTGAAGTAAGTCAGAAAGAGAAAAACAAATACCGTATGCTAACACATATATATGGAATCTAAAAAAAAAAAAAAAAAGGTCATGAAGAACCTAGGGGCAAGATGGGAATAAAGACGCAGAGCTACTAGAGAATGGACTTGAGGACACAGAGAGGGGGAAGGGTAAGCTGAGACGAAGTGAGAGTGGCATAGACATATATACACTACCAAATGTAAAATAGACAGCTAGTGGGAAGCAGTCGCTTAGCAGAGGGAGATCAGCTCGGTGTTTTGTTACCAGCTAGAAGGGTGGGATAGGGAGGGTGGGAGGGAGGGAGACGCAAGAGTGAAGAGATATGGGGATATATGTATATGTATAACTGATTCATTTTGTTATAAAGCAGAAACTAACACACCATTGTAAAGCAATTATAATCCAATAAAAATGTTAAAAAAAATTATTTAGATGATCTTTGGAAACAGTGTTAATAGATTGGCCAGCTTTACTATAACAATATACCTACTGAGAAGGCTAGAGGCTCATGCCTGCCAATCAGAGTGCCCTGTTCTATGGAATATGCTAGAGACACAACTACACAGTATTTAAATTTTAATCCTTGTTTACCCAGATTTTACCCTTCTGAAGGCATTGGGCGTTGCAAACTTACAGTTTATCTTCTATCAGTTTATCATTACAGTTTATCTTCTATTAATTTATCCTCCTAATAGGATTTAAGTCTGTACACCCTTATTCACAGTAGCAACACATTTGTATATAATCATTTAGATTGGATACCTCTCTAAAGAGTTGATCAAATGTGGTGTTTATGGTAGACTTAGATTTCAGAAGTTTACGTTATGCTTACTTTCTCCTCAAACTCTAGGTAATTTCAACTGACTTGTTATGATAAAATTTTAAAAATACCTACTACATTCAGCAGTTCTTAAAGAAGAAATTATTTTTACCATAACCCATAGTTTAAAATGTTTAAAATTTAAAGAAAATGCCTAATTAATTCTAGCCATTCTTGAATACACCACCATAATTCAGAGCCCATTTTTTTCTTTGAGTGAAATCTTTAAGAATTACATTTGTCAAATATTTATGCTGTCAAGATGTTTGTTTTGTTTCTACAATGAGATGATCAGCTTGAACAAATTGTACAAGTGTTATCAGAAGTAAGAACTCAGTATCAATTCCATCAAAATGAAAATAATTGTTTTCTGAAGATCTCTTTCAATATTCAAGTGGATGATGCTTAGTAAGTCTACCCTGCAGGTTCTGCCAAATGTATTTTGGGAGTAACTCAACTGGAAATGCCATTAAGGTGGAGTCCTCCTCAAATTTAAATTGTTGTCAGCATTCATGTGATAGAGATTGAGAGTTACTAAAGTACACTCTTTTAAATTTTCCAGTTAACTTATGATGCAGAACTCTGAGGAATTAATTGTGTTTTTGTTCAGAGCCTTGGGAAGGGCTAAAGCTGCTTTTTCAGAGAAGGCTGGGTTCTCATCTCAACTGCTGTGCAGCTGGGCAAGAATACAGATAACTTATTCAATATTTATATAAAATATAAATTATTCAATATTTATATAAACATAAATCTCATTAACTACACAGCCAGTAGCTAAGTTATAAGGAAATCAGTTCGTTAAAAAAAAAACCCAAAATGTCTTCACTTCAGACATTTATAAAAACCTCAATTTTCAAAGATATGTTACTATGTTACATAAAGATATGTTATATGTTACTATATACTATGCTTTAGCAGGTCATCCGAGATAAACAATTGTTTTTCTAAAATTTTTAATCTCCCCTCTGCTTTAAGCCAAATCAGTAGAAATCTACACAATCCAGTACTCCAAAAAGTTGTCATTTCAGTGATTTTTTTTTTTTCATTTCATTGACTGATTCATTTATTCATTCCACTAACACTTGTTGATCTCCTACTAGGAGCTCTTTCAGGCATGAGTTGTAAACCTAACAAAGACTCTGAACTCGTGCACCATCTTGAGTGATGTGGATACCCAGTACTGGATGACAAGAACTATAAAAGAATAAAGGAGAGATTATGTTTTTTATACTATATTTATTAATATTACCCTGAATGCCAACATGAGGTTTCTGGAGCAGAGAAGATTTATCACTACTTATTTATAGTAAATAATAATGTGTTGTTTCCCTTGTGCTACAACGTCCTCCCTCCAGGGCAAAGCAGTAAGAGCCAGATGTTACTCTACACATACTGGGTCTGAATTGTAGGTGAGTAAGCCCTCCTCTTCCCCCAAAAGAAAATGAATCTGGACATTGATATAGGAGAGAGGGGCAGCTGTTTTCCTTCCTCTTTTGAGAGAGTTTCCTTGGAAAAGTAATGGAGAGAATACTGAGTCCTCACTTTTTGAAATGTCTCCATGGTCCTGGGTCTCAACTCCCCTTGAAATGTAAACACATACCTCTGGGAAGTAAATCTCTCTGGAGTTCTTATTATTTATTCCATCATAAATTACCTTCTAAGGGTTGTATTGTAGCTCAAGTTTGAAATTTCAGTAAAATTTTCTCAGAAAGCCCTACTGTGCAGAAACAAAAATATTTTCTCAACAGCCCCACAAGAAGGCTATGGGATAGAGTGTTTGATGAGTTCCTTTAGATTGAGTTGTCAGCTGTGACCTCTCTGAGGAAGTGATCTGAGCTGAGATCTAAAAGGCAAGAAGGAGTCGGCTGTGTGAACATCTGTGGAAATGAAGCATCTGGCATAAAGATCTTAAGGTGAGAATGAGCTTGGAATGTTTCAGTAGCCAAAAGAAAGCCACTGTGGTTGGAATATAATGAAGAGAATGAACAGAGGTATATTCAGAGCAGTAGAGAGTAGCCAGATCATACTAGGCTTCATAGAATGTGTAAAGGATTTGGATTTAATTATAAATATAATAGGAAGCTATGGGAGGGTTTTTGAGCAAGGGGGATGCAGGAAAAACCATGAGGAAGATACTACAATAGTCTAAGTGAAAACAAGAAGAGTTTTGGATTATTTGTTAGTAGTAGATATAGAGAGGTGGGAATTGTACTTATTCAGTCATTTCTTTATTATTTCCCCATTTATCAAATGTATTGGGTGCCTACTGTGTGCTATGTAGACATGTACAAAATTCAAGGGACATCACTGATTGAAAGATTGACATGATTTCTGTCTTCCTGAAATTTATGATGCAGTGAGAGGCAGAAAGTACTGTGTTTGGGATTGTAGGAGATGTCATGGAAACAAGGAGGAGCACCTAAACCAGAGTGGGGCAAGGACACATAAAGGAAGTCTGAGTGTTAAGGTTGTATTCAGCTGTGTCACAGAAAGTCAGTTGACGTGCTTATTTTATTCTTTTATTTTGCTTCATTTATCTTATTTTTCATGTAACGTTGAGTCTGGAGGCAGACAGTAATCCAGGGTTGTTGTTATGGTGACATGACAGCATAACAACAACCTTAGTGTTGTTGTTATGCTGTCATCCTTAGTGCAAGGCCGTTCTCCTCATATTTACAAAAAATGCTATTACCCTTCTAGATATCACTTTTCAATCTAGGAAGAAAGACAGGGAAAAGATAAAGGGCAAAAGATACATTGACTAGGTTTGCTCAGTCTGTTAGGAAGACAACGCTCTGAAAAGCCCAACCCTTAACTGTCACGTATACCTCTTTGTCCAGAAGTAGTCACATGCCCATCTACAGATTCACGGGAGCGTGGAAAGCTAAGTATTTTTAAATAGAAACATTACCCACTAAATTAATTTGTATTCATTTAGAAAGGAAGATGAAATGAATTGATATTCGAGGGCAATTAAAAATGTCAGGCACAGGGATGATTTCTATGACTTGAAAGAAAGAAAAATTCTCAGAAGACCACTGAGACACAGAAAAGAAAAAATTCCTGTCACTTAACCTTTTCTTTTCAATGCTAATTTTTTTAAAGAGCCGTGATAAGAAGCAGTATAAAAAAGAATGTCTGTGTTCTTCATTTTCTGTGAAGTTGCTATTGAAGATAGTGTTCATATTTTAGTTAATGCTCCTTTATAGACTCTTGAACTAAATCCCTCTTTCGCTGTTTGACTCTTGTCCTTTACCTTTTTTTATAATAACATGATTATAAAGCAGATATTATTTATATCCACATCTCTTACTTATAATATCCCTTAAATCAATTTAAAAATAGGTAGAAACCACTTACTTCAGCCATGACTGAAAAAAAAAATAAACAAATGTAATAATATAGTGAGCTTGGGAAAAATGCATTTGATCCTTAAGAGATTTTCTTAACTAAATATCTAGTACAATGGACTTTGGGGTCAGTCTCCAGTAAACAGAACACATGGCTTTTGACAAAAACAGGCCCACATATATCACTGGCCAGAATATTACCCTTGTAATATAGAAATTATACAAAATAAAATTAATTTTAAAACATTGTAAATTATCAAAGGTATTAATTTGATCCCTTAATTTCAGACTATATGGAGTATTTGTTTCCTGACCCTTCTGAATCTTTATAGCTTGCATTTCTTAAAACTGAAGGAAGGCATACCTCCTTGACAAGGAGGAAAATTACTTAGGATGAATATCAGTAAATAACCCTTGCCCATGGAATTTCCATGTATTGCTGGAGTAGTGATTATAAACTGACTCTACCAAAGTTGTTTATTCCAGCAATGCCACTTCTTGATTTTAAGGTGAGAGCTCAACTGTGGGTCCAGATAGACAAATAAACAAAATTAATTTTCACAAATAACCTTGCATGATCATGTGATTCAAATGTGGATATTTGGTGGTCTTATGCCTCAGAGAACACAGGAGATGTTGGACAATGTTTAGGACAAAAATCACTACCACGATGGCACTAGGCAAGGTTTATACAAGCCTAACACCATTGATTAGACATTGCACAAATTATTCTTGGGAACTCATTATATCTGTATAAAACTCATTTTCCAGATTACTGATTATATTCTTAAAGGCAATCATTTTAGTGTTTAATTTCATGTTTGATAATTTGGAGAGTTCCCCATTTACTGTGCATTTTGTTTCCTTTTTCATCTTGGTTGTACATTGATTTGATTGAACATTAGTATGTGGAACCATTCCCGCAATCTGGCTTTTGGCATTTATAGACTGGACATTTATCATTGCCTTACCACTGTGAAGACATTTTAAATTTTATATTAAGATAATGAATAGATATATGCTTAGAGAGGAGTTGAGAATCAGTATTGGGCAAATACAGGCATTTCTTTACTTTTGTCTTTATGTTACCATGCAGATTATTATTAAAATTACAATAATTTTCATCTCACATTCTTCAGTTAAACCTGAAACTCAGAATATTACAGAAGAATTATTTTCAAAAAATAAAGAGATGATCAAAAATGTATATGTGCCTTTAATGCAATAGATTGCTAAGTACTCCAATATTTCATCTGCACACACACAAAATATTACCTCACTCACTCAGTTTCTAAAGCCTGTTAGGCTACTGATGGTACAAATGGAGTGAACTTTCAGCAACCTAACACTGGGCTTCAGAAATGGTGAAATCAGGAAGCCACTTAGAGTTTAATCCCCTCTCTATTAAGAATTCTTTTGGAGAAACGTAAGAGTTGCGGTTTGGCACCTACAAGTGCATAGGAAACCTGCTGAGTGGAAATTGGCCCAGGTACCTAAGTCCTGAATGGATTCCTTGTTCATGAAAGGCTTGCTACACATGCTTGTGTTCCAAAAGAGAGTGGGGGGGGGGCGGTGGGTGGGAAGAGTGGTCAGATGGGAATACCAATAGATTTCTGTGACATTTCAAAATGTAATAACATTCACCTTCCAAAATATTTATTTGGCAAAAAGAAAATTATTTGACCTAATCATTGTTTATATAAAGGTTAACACATGTTTTAGGAAATAATTTTTAAAGGACACCAGATCCTAAGAAAGAACTGTGTTTGTGAACACTCTTTCAGTGTCCTTAATACATCCATCTATTTTCTTGTGGGAAAGGAATACACTGGGTTCAGATAACACAAGATGGTTGCAAAAGTTTGTTTTACATAGACTATTTAACTATAGGATGAAAAAATGGGAGTTGGAGGCAAATTGGATTCTACTTCTCCAAAGCTGAGAGAATAGAAAAGGAAGCCTTTGCCCAGCAGAATTAGCAGATGATCTAAATCTCCTTGGGGTACATGGGCTCAATTTAATACTGATTTAAGATTTCTCATTCAAAGGGTTTAGTCTCTCCTGAGAATTTAATAAGCTAGGTAAGAATAAACGGTGTCATTCAATTTGAGCATTATAATTTGTCTAGTATGATTCAAAAGAGTTATTAAGGTAGCTTTTTATGCTTGGGAAAAACAATAGCAACACGGTGTCCAGCAGTCACATTAGCTATGGCTGGTGTAGACCACTTCCTTAGAAAGTCAGATCTTAGATTCATCTGACTTCAAAAACTAGCCTTTATGAAGCAAGCATGATTCTATCCTCTGTATTTGAGATAAACCTGAGCAGACAGTGAATACATGGGAGCCCAGAGGCAAACCTCCAAAAGAATCATTCAGCCAAGAATAATGAGTTGACTATAATAAGATAAAGTTTATTGTGAATAAGTATAAATTCCTTCATTTCGAATGAGACAAAAACTTTTGAGAAAAAAATCTGTAAATTTATAAGATAGGGGAGATGGAATTTAGCAGCAACATGTATAAAATTAGCCTACTGTATTAGGGCTCTCCAAAGAAACAGAACCAATGGTATAATATATTCTCTCTCTCTCTCTCTCCCCCTCTCTCTCTCTAAATATGTATATTTTACATATATATTTACTGTTGGCTGTATGGAGAGGGGTTAGAAGGTAAAACATTTAAAAGGTTTCTTTAAAAATGATGATGGAGAAAAATTGATTAATATTTTTCCATTTATGAAGCTCAGGGAGTGAATACTTTTCCATATACATTGTATTTTCATCCATAATTGATATGTTTCTATAGGTCAAAACCATAGATTAGAAAAACTAGAAAATGTTAATATTGTTCTTTATTTCTTATCCTTTGTTTTGTTAGGATAAAGCCACAAAATACCTTCCTGAATGTGTCAAAAAAGTAACTATGATGTTATGACTTTGAAATGATTATAATAAAACTAACATCAAGACGGTACCTTTGGGTGTACCATTTTTCCCCTTCACGATGTGGTACTTTTTATATGATAAAAACATGTATGTGAAACTGTGATGGTGGGCCTCACGGACATTCAGTATTATGTATAAATGGACATAGGAAATTCACTCTGTGACTCAGGAAAATACCACTACTAGCTAATTGAGCAGTACTGTCTAAAAGAACAAGATTTTAACAGGAAACTGTCTCATTTTTTTCTAGTAAGAAAATACCATTGACTATTCCGACTTCTACACAAGGTGGCAAACTAGTAGCTCAAAGATTTAATCCAGTCCAAATATGTGCAAATGATTTAAAAACATGAGACAGCACATAAAATGTGGGTAGTTTCAAATAAAAACCATGATCTACTCTTTCCTTGAAAAATTGGAATGTCTGGCAATGTTGAGTAATGTATTCCTGCATGGCAAAAGTCTCCTGAAAGAGTGTAGCCATTGCTTCATACAGTTCCAGCTTCTCACCCAATGTGCCCATGTGCCCCTTCACCAGGTAGTTTGCATCACTCATTTACATTACCTTCCAGCCTTTGTAGTCCTTGAAGTTTGTTTACTGTCTTAGAAAAGAGGTGATGCTCAATTTAACTAAAGAGTTCAGAACAAACTCCCACCATCCTCGAATGTGTGTTGAAACTATTGCAGTAGCCTATGTTTCTAGCTTAGAAATTTCTTAGAATCCTTGGTTTTAAAAAGAATGGGCCCATCTTATTATGACAATAGTGATATGATTAGAACAATCTTTCCTACCATTATCTAGTTTGTGGCTTTCAACATAGATTTGCTGGAAATACAAACCACAGTTTCAGTGCTTTTATTGGCAAATCAGGCTGTATTGGTGAACTGATAGAGTAATTGAAGTTTTATAGCCATCAGCACTCCAATTTACAATTATTTTAAATTTAATGCTTTCGGTTAGGCATTTCCAGAAATGAGTGTGCCTAAGTAATCTAAGAAACAAGGAAATGCCTTGTAAATCTAGGATGATTTAAAAGCTTTCTTAAAGTTATTCAATACCAGATACCTAATAAAGCTAGTTCCTGGAATTGATCATCTGTAAATAAATAATTACCAAGAAATTGTAGTACTATAAATACTGTAATAACCATGAATTCTTCAGTGAAAGCATCTAGAATATGTTAGTACATTGTATATAAGGAGAATCTCTAAAAATACCTGAAAAAACAAACAGAGGTTTAAGTATCATGAGACATACGAGCAACAATATACCAGTATTTCCACTGATGGTCTTAAAGTAATAAATTCAACATTCCTCTAATAACATTTTCCCCTTTTGTGGTACAATAATACCTTCAATACAATAAAATTTTAGTGTATCCTATAGCTGCTTGCTAACTTATCAACCAACAATTTATGCTGATCAAGAAGTAAGGCTAATTTATTTGGCTTTTAGACTCTTGAGATTAGAAATATTTGGTTAAATTAATTGTTGAGTTGGGAGATCGATTGCACTTACGCGTAAAGCTTGTTTGGGTCCTCTTTCAAGTATGGCTGAATCTGTATTTATAATTTGTCTACAATGCTGCATGGCCTGAAATCCCATTAGGACACAGAGCCAATTTCTTTGTGTATAAGAATACATGGGCTACAACTGGTTTTGTTAGTGCCTGAAAAAACTATAACACTCCTACAATGTAGCTCTGCAGTAAGAAACCTGTTAGGGTGCATCTATGAGATGCCTACATGCCAATTGAAAATGAAAAGTAAAGTAAATTTGTGGGGGAGAATCTCTGATGTCAAAAACTATTTTCTGGGGACTTTCCTGGTGGGCCAGTGGTAAAAAATCCGCCTTACAATGCAGGGGAAACGGCTTTGATCCCTGGTCAGGGAGCTAAAATCCCACATGCCACGGGACAACTAAGTCCACGCGCCACAACTGCTGAGCTCACGCGCCTCAACTAGAGAGTCCCTGTGCTGCAAACTACAGAGCCCACATGCTCTGGAGCCCACGTGCCACAACCAGAGAGAAGCCCACGCACTGCAATGAGGAGCCCACATGCCTCAACGAAGATCCTGAATGCTGCAACTAAGACCCAATGCAGCCAAAAATAAATAAATAATAAATAAATCTTAAAAAAAAATTAGTTTCTGGCTGCTGGATTAATTGATTATATCAATCAAAGTTTAAAAATCAACATATATATATATATTTATGAGATCCTTTATATATTGAGCTCAGGTCCATCTTAAAAAGAACTCTGAAAATGAGACTAAACATTTGGGTGATACAAACTTTATCAAGCACAGAGGTTTAGAGCTACAAAATTCTTATATTTATTTTATAATACCGTTCTTTACTGTGAAGCTAAAATTTTGCTTTAATAGAAAATTATGCTAAAACTAGTCTTATTTGCCTTTTCCTTTAACTTTGAAAAAAAACATATTTATATCCCCACTTTCAAATACATTTTCTGTAATTTGTCACTGTTTTTCTTCATTCATTCATTTATTCAAAATATATTATCGAGTGCCTCTTATGGGCCAGGCTTTCTTCTGAGTACTAGGGAAGCATTAGGGAACAAGAAGAACCTACAGTGGGGATTACATTCAGGTATGTGTCTGGAGGGAGAAGACTTATAAATAAGTTATGTAGTATGTTAGAAAATAAGTGCTATAAAACTGGATAAGATGGAATCATTCAGGATGCAGTTGTACATAGTGAAGTGAAGAGGGCAAAGACTGAGCCCTGGAAGCAGTTCCATCACTGAGAGATAACTTTGTGAGACTACAGTGGAAATCAACCTTTATCCCTTCCCCAATACACAGGGTGCTGGTGAATGTCAATTTCATCATTCTAGGTTTGACTCTAATAATAAAAAGACAAAAATCTCACCTTCATGTCCCACACCAGAAAGATACTTTTATTAAATGACGGAAAGAACATAACTCTCCTGTAAGCAAGGTCCTAAAATACCGACTTATTAACTATGCTGTATTATTGCTCCATGTGACAAGGAGGGCTTTTTATTTGCATTTTCTAGCTGGAGGAATTCGGTCATTGAGGTTTTAGTCATATGATTTTTAAAGGAAGTTGGGAGTGAGCCATCTAATTTGAGAAAACAGAAGTCAGGGTGCCTTCCTAGTCTAAATTCAGTCTTTTTTAGGTACTAAAGGGTACTGGTCACTTCTTCTGACTATGAAACATCTTTTCCTGGACAGGATGACTGTAGGATTTCCACTTCTGATGCTATCAGATACTGATGAATATTTTATGTGGCTAAATTATTCTCTGATACAAGCATATGTTGCATATACAACTAATCAATATTCAACCAAGTCACACAGCCTATAAGACAAGAAATCCCCTTAATAAAGGGCTCAGAGTTTTCAAATAGCTGGTACAATTTTCCCTTGGAAATTTGTGGAATGTATGACATTGCTGTTCACTGCATTTTTAAAGCAAAGTAGTAACTAATACTGTCAGCTACTTTATCTCAACTATTTTATATTTTCCTTGCGAAAGCCTCTAATGGAATTTCTCTCTTTTTAGCTAACCAACTTGTAGGGTATGTGTGTAATGGTATTCAATATTTATGAAATGTTCATTTTCTCATAGGATAGAAGCTGCTGATTTTTTGTTGTAAATGACAGAATTTATTAATTGCTACTTGAACCTGTTGCATTTTTATTTAACTTTTAAAATTGTAGAAAACATGGCAGAGATGCATTCCAAGTAAAACCTGAAACATCGCTTGAAAACATCTGACTCAAAAGCTTCATTATAGAGTAAAACAGCCTCTGGCGAATGATGCTGCAGTTCTGTCAGCATAATTAGGAAGGCCTAAAAAGAGGTTTCCTAGAATTGTTTTTATGTTTTTAATCAAGAAAATACAAAGAATTTTATATTGATGGTATTCAAAAAGTTGGTAGATTCATGTATCTCATATTTACTCAGGAGTAGAATGGTATTATAACTATGCTTGTTTATGGAGCTGACACTTCCCTGAAAAACATGAACCTGAATTTGTCTGGTGTAGAAAGCACCAAACTCTCTTTCAATACTAAACAGGAGATAGAAGGCAATGTGAATACCCTCTATTATTTTTTAGTAGTTATATTAGCTTTAAATTCACTTACCATTTAGGGAAAGAGTTTGGTTCAGGGGATTTACTAGAAATCTTAAAAGGCTGAACTCTTGGATTTTAATCTCAGTTCACAGTAGCCATAGGCAACTTGCCTCTATCACAGAAGCAATTGAGAACTTAAATGTTGTTAAAGTACCCTGAGCCAATTGAATAAAATGAAATTTTATAAAGGTATCAGCTAGTGGTATTACTGATAAAATAAGGTCCTTTTTCAGGATAGCAATTACTATTAAACAGCCGATGGAGTAACATAAATCTATACAATGGGCTCCAAGCTTCCCCACAGTCATCCCTAAGCACAGTAGTGCATGAAGTGCATGAAGCAAAGCTTTACTATGGTCAAGGTATCTCAAAAAGCTTTCCCTGTGGCACCCAAATCCCAGCTTTCCACTTTTCTTCTCAATGAGAAATGATAATAGCTTTTGGGGTGGAATGCTTAGATGACATCCAAACCCATTCCAAGGCTCCGAAGCCTGGTGGAAGTCTCTAAACAAAAGCAGAGATTGTGAAGCAGGTTCAGTGTCTAGCTCATTCTTCACAATTGGGTCCTGTTAGGTTTTTCGCATTGATGGCTTCTTAGTCATTATTATCCCAATCAAACCAGTTTTCACAATGATATTCCATATCCCATTTTCATCGCTACATGAAATGTAGTATTGAAAGGACCAGGCATCTTTCATGAAGCACAACAGGACATTGATAACCATGCAGATTAACTCCCAATCCAATCTCAGGCCTTGTTTCTTACTTTATGATATTTTTCTAGACCAGCAGGCTGACGATGGCTCGCTTCACACATACCACTCAAGACTTCTGTACAGTGTAAAATAGAAGATCAAAAGCAGGTAGGAAAAAAAAAAAAGAGTAAAGGAATGAAATGAAAATTGAAAGAGATGTATTTGGAAGGAAACAAAAGTTTATAAAAGATGAGCTCAAGTTTCATGTTGGTGATGATTAATCTTGCAAAAACTTCTGGGACCTGTGGAAGCATTTGCTTGTCTAAAATCCGGTTTTATTTTTTCAGACTTCTCATAATGAGCAACTCACCTCCCATTTGAAGGATCAAATCTTTTCTGAAAAAGTGTGGTAAGGCCAACACTCAGTCACACGCAGCAGAGCCGGGCACATGGAGGACAGCTGACTCCCCAGAACCAGGGACTTGGGTAAGTACCCAGCACTGAAGCCACCTAATGTGACTACAAATGCTCCCTTTTTAGTAAGCATGGAAAATTCATTTTAATTTAATAACGTGTTTACGACATAAGGCAGCCTCCAGTAAAACTTTTCTGGTCGTACGGTTCCAGTGATGAGTAACAGTTGGGCTGGGAATTAAATTTAGCAAAAGAAAGTGAAAAACATCTTCCCATATTTGGAAACAGAAAGGTGGAAACAAAATTTTATTTTGTGAATTGTTGTCCCATCTGAAATATTTTGATTAGATTTGGAGAAAGAACTGACTCTTTGGGCGGTTTCTTCAATTCTAAGCATAGAGCTTGAGGTCAAATGTTGTACAGGTTTGCCACACCATTGTATTCCAGACTCCAGTCCCATCCACGGTCTGCCACCAGTCGGCTTCAGCCCACAAATATTCCATTAATGGAAGCAAACAGGCAATTTATATTTGAGATTTCTTATCAGGGTTCTACCATACCAGAAAAGCTGGCTGAATACGGCATCATCTCTAATTACAGAGATTATATGATAATTGAAGATAATTATAATCTATTTTTCCTTTAAATGAAAATTATTTTAAAGATGAGCCTAGTATTTTTAGAATTGACATGGAATCTCACACAACTTGGGAGAAGTCATCCATGACTTAGAGGAAACGTTGTGATTTCCATTTCTTGGGTGATCTCTAAGGCTCCTTCTTTCCAAGATTGCCTTTGGTAAAACCAGTTGTTTGTGGTGTTAAGAAAGAGACCTCACTTCTTAGGTTCATGTGTTGGAGATAATAATCTTTTTGGTTCTCAGGAGTGTGACATTATTTATTTTACTGCTCTAAATTGGCTTCTTATAATTTGTTTTAGGGGACAAAGAAAAACAACTCTAAACTGTCAGTTTAAATAAATTTGGTAGTAACAAAAAAGGAGTTGAATTCAGTTAAAAACCTAATATTTCTTTTAATACATAATAGAAAATATCTCTTTATTATTTTATTTTTCAGTCACTAGCTTTCTTCTGAGGCACATATCAGAACTACTATTTGAACCATTGCTCCTACTTATTTTTAAATGTCCCTAAATGAATTTTGATTTTTCTTCACTGATTGTTATAATGCTTAGCAAAATATAAAAACCTAGAAATATGCTCTATGTCCATTCATTTAGAGATTTTCAGAAATATCCTCAAAATAAAATATAGTTATTGTTATTAATAGTCACATAATATAGTATCAAGATCATGCAAAATATTAAATTCTACATTCCCTTCAAGACTTTTAAAGCTTTTTTACCCCCTTTAAAAGAAGGCGTATAATAATGTGCAGAGGCAATAAAAAGTTGAATTTTTCTGCTAGGAAATCTTATTTTAAGGTAACTTTTGAACCATGAGCAGATGCTCAGAGTATTAGCTATTTAGTTAAGGCATCAAACAGAATTACTGACAATTCATGTTTTTGTAGCTTTTTCAAAAGCTTGAATAGTGTTAAGTTCACTAGTAGAGAATGATAATCTTTTGTATCATTTAAACACCTATTAGCAATGTTTGCTTGCAAGGAATTCAATTTTTTGGTTAATTTACCAAATTAGTGGGCTTTTTTTTTTCCTGTACTTAAGATGGAATGTAAACTGGATCAAGACTATAAATTAAACTTGATCTGGTTTGCTGTGTTTTGTCTTCATTACAAAATGGTGTAGCTAGGAGCCAGGCATAACAGCTTTACTAAGATATGATAAAGTAGACATTAGGCTGAGTTTACAGATTCAGAGTCATTGATGATTGTTATTAGATGTCTAATTTGATTTCAACTGGGGAATTATAAGAATTCCAAATTCTCAAAACTTCAATGATGAGGTAAAGAAAGGAACACCTCAAAAAAGTAAATGATCAATTCAACTAGTTCAATAGTACTTTTCCAAGTATTTTAAGAACATCATAGTATTTTATTGCTAATAACCAATGGCCTTTACCAAGGTTTATAGAAAAATATATTATTGAGAAAATGAAATTGGCTGAAAGAAATCCCCTCAGAAATGGACTGTGTCCTATTCACCAGATTTACATGTTGTGTGTGTGATAGTAATATACTAATTGTTTCAAGCAGGGTCTGCAAACTTCTCTGTAAAGGGCAGATAGTAAACATTTCAGTCTTTTTGGGTCTCTGTAATGACTACTTATATTTGCCATTGTAGCTCAAAAGTGGCCTTAGAAAAGTACGTGCACAAGTGAGTGTGGCTATGTTTCAATAACATTTCATTTGTAGACACTGGAATTTTTTTGGTTTATTTTTTGTTTTTTGTTTTTGTTTTTGTTTTTGGTTTTCTTTGGCCATGCCTCACAGTGGCTTGCAAGATCTTAGTTCCCTGACCAGGGATTGAACCTGTGCCCCCTGCAGTGGAAACACAGAGTCCTAACCACTGGACCACCAGGGAATTCCTGACACTGGAAGTTTTGAATTTTATATAATTTTGGCTTTTCATGAAATGTTATTATTTTGACTTTTTGCAACCATTTAAAAAATGTGAAAACTGCTTTTGCTCATGATCCATACAAAAATAGGTGATAGGTAGAATTCAGCCTGTAGGCCATAGTTTACTGAGTCCTGGTTTAAGGTATTAGTTTTCTAGAACTCGCAGTGGGTTATACGTACTAGTATCTCAAAAAATATAAAAACCAGAATTATATACTTGGATATTTATGGATTTTTTTAAAGTGACCAAAAATCATTTAGAATATAGAGAGCCAAACTGAAGAAGAAGAAGAAAAAAAGCAGTTGCTAAGCCTCAAGAACAATGACGTTAAAGATAGATTAATATGACGTTTTGTTATTTCTATTGCTGTGAGCGTGAAAAATTCAGATGCTGAATACACAAGATATTTTTAGTTTGGTTAAAAGGAACTGAGACCAAATGAAAACGTCAGTGGCTTTATTTGCAAAGTTAAGATTCTCTATAAAATAAGGTTGACTTTAAACTTTCAATAACATTGTAGTCATTTAATATGAAATTACATCATTAGAGAAAATAAGAAAGAATGAAGACCACTTATTGTCAAATTGTTAGAATTTAAAATACAATATTTGCTCAAATATGCTTATCTAATAAATAGCCAGAGTTCATATAACCACACTATCTCTTAGTTGAACACACCATCATTAATGAAAATCTTTTGTACATTACATGAATTGTACTTTCAAATTAAATAATTTATCTCTAGATAAGATATATTATGGAATTGGAAAGAATTCATGGCTAACTTTTCTTTCTGTTTTAAATGTAATTAATAATAATTTGGATATAAGAAGTTAAAATAATTGATAACTTTTAAAATAATCTTTTAGAGATTTTAAATCATTATCCATAGAATACATACATTTTAAAAACTTATGTGTATTTGTGTATTATGCATATTTGGGCTCACATATTTGAATTCTGGCACAGCAATTCTATTTAGGAACTTCTTTTGAATAAGTATTTAAAATTAAAGTAATGTATTTCTGACTTCTAAAATTCCTTGCTTTATCAATTCTATCATAGAAATGTGTTCCATCAATGTTAGTGGAGTGAAAGTAGACTTAGGAAGGGACTATTTTTAACTTTGATGGGGTTTAGTTTGTAAAAATTTTTTAAATTGAAAATATTATTTACAGGGCATAAAAATACTCCCTGAACGTTTTTTTAAAAGTGAAGTAATTAATTAAAGCTATTCAGAGAACATAAAAATACTAGCTGAGCATTTTTAAAAAACGGAATCAGTTAACCAACTATATTCAAGCAATTTTTACTCCAAGAGTTTTATATACCTAGGTATAATTTCAAATCAAGTTCTAGACCCCAAATCTCATTTTCTTTTGTATTAAAACCACATAAAAATCAATACAAATGATTTCTAGTGATGGGTGGATGGATTTGAGGATTTTAAGTGATGTTTTGATGATATTGAAAATTTTAATTTCAATAGTGATGTAATCCTTAAAAAAAACCAAAGCATTATCATGATCAGGATAGATGTCGATATGCTTGATCTTCTACATTTTGATAGTGTGTTACTATCCCTTTTGTAACAAGATAATCATTCCTTTAACAAACATAGCTTGAGAATCTACAATGGACCTGGCACTATGCTAAGTCCTAAACACAAAGGTGAAAATTACATTCTTGCTTTCATGAAACTTACAGGTTTATTAGGGGAGAACAAAGATGCACATCTTAGTCAACTGGGGTGGTTTTGACTGCAGGAGACATTTGGCAGTATCTGGAGATAGGAAGTGGTCATAACTTGAGGCGGAGTTCTTCTGGCACATAGTGGGAAGAAGCCAAGGATGCTATTAAACATCTTACAATGCTGTTAAAATATCCTACAGCAAAGAATTTATCCAGTCTAAAATGTCAATAGTGCTGAATTTGATAAACCTTGATCTAAGTGTAAAACATTTTTAGAACTGTTATTATAGAATGATGCACAGACTCTGGTGGGAACACAGAAGAGTCAGTGGTCAATTTAACATCTAAACAAACAAGAACGGTTGTCTTGATAGAGGAATATTTTCAAAGAAGAGCTGTGCTTGAGCTGATTCTTGAAAGGCTGAATGGAGAGATGTTCCTGTAGGAAGAGGGTGGAGTTGGAAAGAAGAGCTTTCCAGACAAAGTCAGCAAAGTGAGCAAAGGCATGGATGTGTAAAATAACTTCTTATCTCTGGGAACTATACAAAGTATAGTGTGTAGGTTGGGGGTGGGAGTTTGGGTGGGTAAGTAGGAATCTCATCTTGGGAGCTTTTTCTTACTATGTCATGTAGAGTTGGGTTTTCTCCTGGAAGGTGTTAGAAATGATGAAAGATTTTGAGCAGGGACATATGATGAGGCAGTCTATTTGTAGGATTCATCAGCCATGGTGTGAAGTGTCATGATTATTTGAGGGAAAATAAAATCCTACTTCATTTGACCAGAGAAGAGACACAAGAGGATATAGTCTCTCAGTAGGAAAGAAGATTCCTTACTTCTTTTCCTATAAATGTTTTGCTTCTGATTCAATATCTTTCACTTTATTTGTCAGAACTATATCAAAGCAACAAAAACTTAGCCTTAACTCATTTTCTGTAGTTTCATAAATGTGCTATGTTGCTGATTGGCTGACTCTTGTGGACAGAAGCTGCCATGTTGTAGCTTCAGGTAGCATTGTCCTTCCTTGGAGGTTCTATTTTCAGACTCTTGTTGTGTAGCCATGGTGAAGAAAAACAAATCTGCTTACCAATGAAAAAAAGACAACTATAAATGGAATCTCAGCTGTAGCAAAACCTTATTCTTCTGTCTCAGTGGTTCTCAACCCTGGATACTTACTTATTAGAATCGCTAGAGGGAGAGATTTGTGTTTCTGTATTTCTTGAAACTCCTCACGTTAACTCAGACAACTCTGCTATGGATACAAAATATTAACCCCACATTTTTTTATTTGGCTTTGAAATGACTTATTTTTTAGATTTTTTTCATTGTAAACACACCTTCTTATTTCCATTAAAAGTTAAAATGATCTTTTAATTTTTTTTAGCATACACCTACTTTCAAAGAGTAACTTTCTGACAGTGTAACAGAGCAAGAGGGAAGTAGTCTATGATTTCTTATATAAAATCCACAAACTGGATGAATCTCACTCATGTAGCAGAGAGATAACTAGAGATTTGAACATGAAGTTTTGAACAGTGATATTTATGTTGATACTTTTAAATGGTCTTATTTTGTGCTGCCCATCTCTATGATCAATTGGTTCACGTGGCTAGTGAGTGTGGTGCAATGAACCACAGGTCTAGGAGTGTGATCTTCCTATGGCCCACTCCCTGTTCTTTAGCCATAGATTATATTATTATTATCCTTTTGCTTGCTTCTTTTGTGGGGCCAGTCAAAACTTGTTTGTGGGTAGGGACATTTAGCCCATGTGTACCATGTTTCTACTTTATTCTAAACTGGTGGGTTTCAAACTTTTGACTATAACTCACAGTCAGATATTTTACATTGTGATCTAGTAGACATACATCCATCCATACATGTATAGCACATAAACATTTTACAAAAATAATCTATTCCATTCTATCCTATACTATCCCATACTATTCTATTTCATGAGAAATGTTATTCTTGACCCACTAAACTAATATACCAGCACAATAGTTATTTAAAAAGGTTTTTCTAATCTAAACCCATGATTTTCAGCACAGCCTGTGGGTTATAGCATCCTCCTAAGGGGGTCAGTAAAACCCTCAAGGGGTGTGCAGATAGCTTGAAAACAAAACTGTTCTTCATTCCATTGCTTTGATTTGTGTTTAGTGAAGAGAGTTAATTTATACAGATTTTCAAATATCGCATGTAGAAGAAAATGAGACTATTTAACATTTTTGAAAGAGCTAATCCCTACTTTTCTTCAAATCCCATTTATATTTTATCTTTTTCATGGAGTCATCCGATGAATGGACCAAACTAAACACCCATTGAAATTCACTTAGTAGTTAAGTATGTATTGCTGGGTGACACCTTTTGTGTAATTCTTTGGGTCAGAGACATTTATGTTATGATGAGCTTTGGTTTTCATACTGTTCTTGATAGACTATTTACCAAAATAGTCTGAAGAGGTGGGATCTCCGTGACTCTGAGGATTCATGTTTAAATTTGCCAAAGGTCCTGCTGTACTAGTTATAATGAAACACTGTCTGCAGTCTCATCCACAATAATATATTCTTTTGCTCACCTCCTTCCTTCTGCTCACCTCCTTCCCCTCACTTACTTCTGTCTGAGATCCACTGTAAGGGCAGTTTACCTTGCCTACTGTGGCCCACAGCCATCTAGAGCTTGCCTGATGGTTCAGATCCCAGAGACCATTTTGGTTTATGAGAGAGAGCCGAAAAATTGTGTTTAAAATTATGTCTTATATTCCTAACCCTGGATATAACCAGGACCATAACTTTGTTAGAATTATATTCATCTCATCTAAAACACAAAAGCTCATAAGCTATCTTCTTAAGAAGTGATAACTCTCCTCCCCTTCATAACTCTCATTCTCCAATATCTTGACCTCATTGACTTTCATCCTATAAATGTTAGGCTGATTTCTGCTTCTTCCCCCTAACTCTACTAGATAGAGGATGAAATGTCCTTTTTTCAAAGGTTCTGTAAGCCAGTTTTAGTTAGTCACTTAGATCATGTAGGTCCTTATTTTACAGATAACCAGAAAATCGAAGAGAAGCAAAATGAGTTTCTCAAGTTATCACAGAATAAGTTACCACTAGGCCTCCTGATTTTGAGTTTTTATTATGATAAATTACAAATATACAAGATATTGGAATAATAGCATAATCTTTAATATTTTTTCTATATTTCCTACACACACACACAAACTTTTTTTTCAATGAGTTATTTTTAAAACAGAAATACTGCCGCTCCTTGAAAGTCAGGATTAATGCTTAATTCTGTCCTCTGAACTACTGATTTTCAGAGTAAGGATTTGATATAATGATCACTTCCAGTGATCTATGCATAACCTTTTAAATTCATAAAATAGAAACAATTAATGTGGTGCTTATTGAAATGTTTAAATAGAAGGATTTAAATTTTAGGTTCTCCCCGACTTCAACATCAATTCTTGAGTAATGCTTTTGCGTGTATATGCTACTTGATCCAACTGGCTAAAACTTTGGTGGATCTCATTTCATTATGTCCCGAAGTGTTGTGCTTTGTGGATGTGATTTTGTTGTTAGCAAATAGCTGAGTTAGAGATATTAGAAATTATTACTTCAGAAGCTTCTTTTAGTTACCTCCTTTTATATTATCTATTACAAGCATGCACTACCTAGGAAAAACATTTAGCCACTTGGTATCAATTCCCACATCTAAAAAACAAAGGCAGCTCTCTGTTCACTTCAATGTACTCCTCAGAGTGTTGTCATGAAGGTTAATATTACATCCCCCCAAATAGTTCAACATGACAAAAAAAATTATGAACATTAATGAGAAGAGGGTTGAAAATCTATTTCAGGCAGAACAAAGTGCTGTTATAAATTACCAGCAGCCTATTTTATTTTGTGATTATTGTTTCCTAAAGGCTTTTGAGACCTTTGAGAAACAAACAAATATAGATGCAAGGAGAAATAAATAAAAGTATAAAACCAATAACAACTTATTTATATTTTTTAATGTAATTTTAATTTTACCATTTTTGTCTGTGGAAGGACAGAGCTGCTCAAAAAGTGAAAGGGCTATTGCCTTTTTTTTTTTTTTAACATTATTGAGATTAGGCTGTGAGACCTCTTACAGGTTTTATTTCTTATGAAAATGACAAGAGATAGATATGAGGGTGTTCTAGATGCAACATTTGCCACCTAATTGATTGTCATAGACAGAGTTAGAAAAAGCAGTAGAAGATCTCTAAATCTTCCTGATACAGTAAAACCTAAATTCTGATAAGGGAGGTGATTTTAGAAAGAAGTCTCTGGGGAATTTATCACTATATTCTCCTACAGTTGTTAAAACATCATGCATTCATTGGCTCTTTATAACTGGAAGTCATCTCAGTCATTTCTAGCCAAACATTGCATTTCACACATGAGGTAACTGAGGGTAAGGCACATTATGTGACTTCCCCAAGACCACAGACAATTAGTGCTGAAATGGGAACCAGAGCCCAAGCCTATGGTTATATTTATTCAAAGGTATGTGAGTGTGTGTTGCATAAATGTCACATAAATGTTAGTGTGTGTTGCATAAATGTCCCCAAGACCATAGACAACTAGTGATGAAATGGGAACCAGAGCCCAAGCCTATGGTTATATTTATTCAAAGGTATGTTAGTGTGTGTTGCATAAATGTCACATTATATGAATTAATGGGCAACATGAAAACAAAAATATCTCAGTAAGCCTCTAGAAGGAAGTTGTTGGGAGGCCCAGCCTGTAATTTATGATGATACAACAATGTTTTTTCCTAAGAAATCTTTCATTATCCCAAGGTCATAAACATATTCTCCATAAATTAACCTCTAGAAGTTTTAATGTTGATAATGTAATTATGAAGCTGAAGTGTTTGCCTTTTGATTAAAAACTTTTGGAGGGCAGAAACACATATTCAGAAATGCATATTCTGTGCATTTAGTGAAGTTACATCAAACTGGCATTTATCATCAACAAATTCAACTACATAATATTGGAGAAAAAAGAGAAACAATTAATTTAAATAGTATGTTCAGTCTTCCTGTTATTCCAGTCAATGAATTTATTTATGACTTTATGTTAGTGTGAGATAGACAACATCAAACTGTTATCCTACAGTTGATCTTAGTTCCCCTGTAACTCTGAGTGTAAGCATTTCAAAGTGTGGTATATGATTTTAGCATTTAAAGGTGTGATTCTATCTCAGCTTTTATTATGGCTTCTGAAGCAAAACAACCATTTACTCTATGTTTAGTGTGAGGTTTTCCTGATGTTCTGTTTTGAGTCATTGAAAAATATCTTCTGAATTTTTTAAGGATCAACATTAAATTAAAACTATAAATGACCAAACCTAGCTATTCTTGAAGATTTTAAGCCCAAATTCTGACTATTTATCTGTAAGTCTAAGCAGACTTTGATAGTTATTTTTTAACAGGTTTTTGAGAAATATTTGATTTTATATGCAAGTAGTTAACTGATGTACAGAATAGGAAATTGAATATAATAAATTTTTATAAAAGGCAATTTAATATGTTTGAAGGAGTTTAATTATCTGCTATAATAATCCATCTATAAATTATTTAACTAGTGCTTAAAAATAGATTTTAAAATTTGTTCAATCTTACATTTTCTTAACTATCTCAATAATATATATAATCTTATATATAATCATGTCAATTTTACCTTAACAGTCTAAATTGTTTACTCAGTTCCACATCTCAAATCAAAATAAAAGGACAAAACTGTTAGTTAAGTAGGTCAAATTCTCTAACACATTTGAAATACTAAGAATACCAACATGCATAGATTCTGTAACATGAAAAATGATTCTCTAGTTTTTGATTATCTTTAACACTTCTATGCCTACATAATCCTGGGGTTAATAGATGCTGATAGATGGAAAGCACTTATCTTCTAAGCTAACTGCAATTGCTTATTAGCCAGAGGTTTTGACTGGGACAATGGGTAGATTCTTATTAGTAATCATCATGCAACATAACTTTATTTACAGCCTGTACAAGGACTTGATAAATTAGAGAAGAATTGTTATAGCCCACATGACTTTTCCAGACCATATAATCCGCATTTCTAATGTTCTTTAGATTCATGTTACATGTTAACTCAGTTTTTCTCTCTGCAATCTCAGTCATGCAGCTCTTAATATTTGATTAAATTTTGCATTTATGGACTCAAGATATTTGAATGAATTTCATCTAGCTTTAAATATTTCTGATTTTGACAGAATCTTGAATTTTCTCACATTCTTTTGGTCTGGTGGGACCATAGAATTCTTACCAACGTAAAGTGCTCAGATTTTCTGTATTACAAGAGACTAAAGGGCTATCATACCTTAAATGCAAAGCATACACCTTTGCATTTAGTTGTATTAACTTTTTGGTCTCTTTTTTTGGATCCCAGATTAAGGAAAAAAACAGGTATAAAATATACTTTTGATGAATTGGGGAAAATTGAATATTGAATTGATATTGGATGCTATTATGAGTTAATTGTAATTTTCTTAAGTTTGGTAATGGTATTGTGGTTATGTAGAGATGGTCCATTCTTTCTTATGAGATGTGTGCTGAAATATTAAGGGCCAAAATGTCTGAAACTTAATACCAAATGATTCAACAATCACCATCACCACAACAACAGATAGATGGATGGATGGAGAGAGAAAGTAAAACAAAACTATAAGAAAATAATATCTACATGGACCCGTCACATCTCAAGACTGTGTTCGAGTCCATGGTGGCCTCAGCATCTGAGAATGTAACCTTGATAATATAGAGCTCATCTCCAAAGATACTAATCTATTCAATTGTGAGAAGAAAACCTGGCTGTGAATAGCTCATGGATAATGTATATCTCTGTACAGCGTTTTGTATTTAAAATTAGTTTGCATCTTGGATACATTCAAATGAAGATTTGTTCTTTCTCTTTAAGTTAACTCAAATTATGCAAGAGACTGATTTTTGTCCATGGCAGGAAACACTTAATCTTGCCATTTCAAGATAACTCTGGTTTAAAATTTAGTTTCTTTGGTGTTAACTATTCAGTCATAGTTAATATTCTCTACATCCCCCTTCTCCTAACTCCTCATGTTTCATGTATGGAAAGGGATGGTAGGGAGATAGTATAGTGCAGGTTTAAGAGCACAGATTCTGTAGCCAGATAACCTGGGTTCAGGTGCCATCTCTACCACCTCCTAGGTGAGTGACCTAAAGTAAGCTATCTAACTATCCTGTGCTTCAATTTCTTCAACTGTAAAATGGGAACAATTATAGTACTTATAAGTTTGCAGTGAGAATTTAAAGGTAATATTGGTAAATAATGTTTAATAACTATTAAATAATGGTTATCAATAGTAATTATATAAACAAATAAATGATAAAAATTGATAAAGTATCTGATGAACAAATTCTTGCCTAGGTGGCTCCTTAGAGTTATGGGAGAAGCTACAGAGTGAAAAATCAGCAGGTGTAGGATCCAGTATTACTAACTACTCATAGGATTTTAGGCAATCTAAGATCTCTTTGGGTTTTAGTAAATGCAAATGTTGGAGAAATGATCTCTAAGGAATTTTCCAGTTCTAATGCTTTATGACATTACAGGAGAGATGTAAGTTCTAAATAAATGGATAAATACCGAAGTCCTTTGAATAGTATAAAATATTTGATAAATGAATGTTACAAAAATCATCCCATGAAGTACACTCACAATATGCTTTCAGGAACAGGATCCTGGGAGGAGAATGACCAGAAGCATCGCTGCTTGCTGGCATCATTTACCCTTTGGCCTCCGGCATTCAACCTGCTCAGCCATGCACATTGATTATTTTACCCATTTCTGCCTTCCACACATGGGGGGTTAATCTCAATGCTAAGATCTCATGTGGCCATAGAGCTCTATCTCCATAGAGCTAGAAGAGGAGCTTTTTACAAATCACCTGCAGCCATGGAGATTGTAGAGCCATGGTCAGATTGATTTGCTTTTTCAAGACAAAATTGGAAATTCAAATATTATGTTACAGGCACTGTGTCTCCATGCCACAGTACACCCCACCTCCTTCCTTACTATCTGTCTCTGTCTTGCCGGTTATTTCCATCATAATGGAGCAAGGCTAACAATGTGGGCATGGTACCAGCTCCTATTGCCATCTGATGCTCCAATGGGCTTTGGATATATGCGCATGTTGAGGGAACATTTAAATAATGTTTGTGTGTTGCACAGTCATAGAAACACCATTTCCACACCAGCTCCTTTGATCTCCTAAAAACCAGCTATCATAATACAAGCAGATGTTTGAATGGGTAGAAATAAATCCAGGTGGCTCCAGCCTACCCCGTGGGGCCTCATACGACTCCATTGGCTCATTCAGGTTTGCCATTCTCCTGATCTTAGTGGGCACAGTTATCACATTTCAAGTAGGCCTGAGTTCCAACCACAAAATTAAAACAAACAAACAAAAAAACGCTTTCTACTAGAATGGTAAGGGGTCAGTGTTAGAGTTGGGGGGAAAAAAAAGCAAGGAGAATCAGTTTCTTCAACTGAAAAAAATCAAGGAGAGCAGTCTATGTCATGGATTATTAGCAGCTCTGGAGCAAAAGATGTGCTTGACTTTAGTTTAAACCTGGTGCCAGTGTCAAAATACAGATGGCAGCAAATTGTAAATACTTAGCAGGTTGCCAAATTTGTTTGAAGCAACTTGGAAGTAGAAATAATTTAGGAGGGAGCCAGAATCAGAAAAGTCTCCACAAAGGAGACATATTCCTGGAGAAAAAGAGCATTTGAGCAGAGGAGAATGCATATGAGAAAAAGAAAACAAACAAAAGCATGACATGTTCTGGAAGTTGTGATAAGAGCGTATGCTAGACCGCGTATTGTGTGAGGTGGGGGTGGATAAGGAAGAGGTAAAGTGAACTAATAAGGAATGTTTGGAGTCAGATTGAGGAATTGATGAGGAACTTAAATAAAGATGCCAGTAAGGTTGCAAATAACAGGAGTGAAGCCTTTGGTGTCTATGTGAGAGGTAGCATCAGTAGAGCTGCAAATAACTATTAAAACTCTAGTTGGAGTTACTGAGTGAAACAGAGGGCTAAAAATACAGGAGAAAAATGTGATTGGGTGAAAAGTTAAGGTTTGTGTGTATTGCATCAGATACACACATAGGACTTCGATATGGAATGCTTAGGCTGGAAATACAGGTCTGGATGTGAGGAGAGAGAGAAGAGCTGAAAATCTGATGACAAGAGAGGTATAGGGACTGGAACTTTAAATTTGTATGAAGTTGGGAAGTTTCAAGGATAGAAAGATGAAGAGCATGATCAGTGTGGTAGGAAATGAGCAATCATAAATGAAGGAGATTGGGTGGTTTGCTTTTTTGATATTGAGCTGCATGAGCTGCCTGTATATTTTGGAGATTAATCCTTTGTCAGTTGCTTCATTTACAAATATTTTCTCCCATTCTGAGGGTTGTCTTTTCGTCTTCAATCCAAAAATGGGCAGAAGACCTAAATAGACATTTCTCCAAAGAAGATATACAGATTGCCAACAAACACATGAAAGAATGCTCAGCATCACTAATCATTAGAGGAATGCAAATCAAAACTACAATGAGGTATCACCTCACACCAGTCAGAATGGCCATCATCAAAAAATCTACAAACAATAAATGCTGGAGAGGGTGTGGAGAAAAGGGAACCCTCTCGCACTGTTGGTGGGAATGTAAATTGATACGGTCACTATGGAGAACAGTATGGAGGTTCCTTAAAAAACTACCTTAAAAAAATAGAACTACCATACGACCCAGCAATCCCACTACCTGGCATATACCCTGAGAAAACCATAATTCAAAAAGAGTCATGTACCACAATGTTCATTGCAGCTCTATTTTCAGTAGCCAGGACATGGAAGCAACCTAAGTGTCCATTGACAGATGAATGGATAAAGAAGATGTGACACATATATACAATGGAATATTACTCAGCCATAAAAAGAAACGAAATTGAGTTATTTGTAGTGAGGTGGATGGACCTAGAGTCTGTCATACAGAGTGAAGTAAGTCAGAAAGAGAAAAACAAATACCGTATGCTAACACATATATATGGAATCTAAAAAAAAAAAAAAAAAAATGTTTCTGAAGAACCTAGGGGCAGGACAGGAATAAAGATGCAGATGTAGAGAATGAACTTGAGGACACGGGGAGGGGGAAGGGTAAGCTGGGAAGAAGTGAGAGAGTGGCATGGACATATGTACACTACCAAATGTAAAATAGATAGCTAGTGGGAAGCAGCCGCATAGCACAGGGAGATCAGCACGATGCTTTGTGACCACCTAGAGGGGTGGGATAGGGAGGGTGGGAGGGAGACGCAAGAGGGAGGAGATATGGGGATATATGTTTATGTATAGCTGATTCACTTTGTTATACAGCAGAAACTAGCACACCATTGTAAAGCAATTATACTCCAATAAAGATGTTAAAAAAAATTTTTTTTAAATAACTGAAGGAGAAACAGGACTATGCAGGGCATGAACACTAGGACAGGGAAGCATTTCACAGGGTGTGTAAATAGCATTGCAAATGTTACAAAGAATTCCAGTAGTGTGAGAAAAAAAGAGGTTGTTGGATTTGGTCATTAGAGGATTCCTAGTACAAATAGAAGAGTAATTTCAGTAGAAAGACAGGAAAAAAGCAAAATCCTAGGGGGAGAGTGGATGAAAGTTAATGAACTAGAGCGTTAGAATGTACTAATCTTTGAAACAAGTTTCAAAGTAAAGAGAAGAGCAGTACGGCAATACCTTTGTAGTTTGAGAAGGAGATTATAGGGGAGGGGAAGTAGCCAAATAAAAGGAAAATTTGAATTGTATGATAGGTGTCAGTTCTAACCACCTAGCCTTCGATTATCTCTTTGTAGAATTTTGGAATAGGAAATGTCTCAAATATTCTAGGTTATGACCTTGGCTTCCATTTCTCCAATCATCCCTTTTAGCTGTTATAACTACCTAGAACCTTTAAGCACAGTTCCCTTGATGTGATGCTGCAACCTCCACCCAGGCCTTAAGCAAGGGGACGTTGCACTTTTTCCACATTCCCATAGGCCACATGGGTGAATCAGTCTATTAAGATGTTGGAGTAACTAAAGAAAAAAAAAAGGAAAAATTATGTAAATAACATAAAAAGTAGTAATTATTCTATACATTAGCTACTTAAAAAAATACTTATTGCCCTGACATTGGTGAGGGTATTTAGTCCGTTTACCATCATGTGGTCCTAATTGGCCTTAGTAGGAAATTCTCATCTGTTTGGTCTTTAGGTAGCATCACTGCCCTTGCTGTGTCCACCATGGCTGTCATACCTCACACCTTCTCTGTGGACTTTAGTACAAACTCTAGGCTTCCAAACTCTTCAGTCTCCCAACTCTGGCTCTTAAAGTCCAGATGTTTGAGAACCAAAATCTTCTTGGTCTCTAGTAGTCAAAAACCATGGATCTTTATGCAATTTTCTCTACTTTGAGTTAAAATAAGGCTGTTTGGAAGTCAGAATTAGGCAATATTTTTCTTTTAATATAGGTTCTATTCTCATCTTCCTAAAAGGATCAAGAGCTGTGGGACAACAGAAGTGATCAGGAGGAAACTCATTCAAAATATTGTTATATTACTCAGGAATCCCACATAAAGATGGGCAATTTAGGGAATTTCCAGGGTAATTTTGACTATATGAGCTAGCTGTAGATCCTAACTGCTCAGTAGAATGCTCTCTCTCTGAATGTGTTAGAAACATCCTCCTGTCGATACGTATTATACTTTCCTGAGGCACTCTTTATTTTCTTTCATAGCACTTACCAAATATATGTTTAAGTATATTTTAATGTATGCCATTATTAATGACTTTTCCTCTCTCTAGTTTTTAAACTCTGTGAGGGTAAGGACCATGTTTGTTTTGCTCATCACTGGATTGATTCCGAGCGCCCTGAGTCTAATACTTAGAAATTGCTCATAAAAATTTGTGGAATGAATAAATAAATGAATGAATTAACCAAGGAATATCAAATAGTGGAGTACTAATAGAAAGGGGCTCTTGTGTTCTTAGGTAAGAGTTGACCAAAATATGAAGTTATCTTTATTGATGTTGGTACCCATGCAAAAACCTTTGATTTTTTGGAGGTGGGTTGATATCCAGCCAGAATATATCAGCTGAATATATCAGAATATATGGTGTCTCTTTTTTTTTTTTTTAATTTATTTATTATTTATTTATTTATATCTGTGTTGGTCTTCGTTTCTGTGCGAGGGCTTTCTCTAGTTGCGGCAAGTGGGGGCTACTCTTCATCGCGGTGCGCGGGCCTCTCATTATCGCGGCCTCTCTTGTTGCGGAGCACAGGCTCCAGACGCGCAGGCTCAGTAGTTGTGGCTCACGGGCCTAGTTGCTCTGCGGCATGTGGGATCTTCCCAGACCAGGGCTCAAACCCGTGTCCCCTGCATTGGCAGGCAGACTCTCAACCACTGCGCCACCAGGGAAGCCCCTATGGTGTCTCTTTTGATTGGCTGATTCCTGTGCTATGCCTGCTCATATGTATTTTGTACGTCATCTCTATTGAGAAATATTTTCATTCTGAAATGATCACACTAATAGTCAATTGTTTAATTAATTAGAGGGAAATGGACATTTAAGATAAATAAATTATCACTTTATTATTAATTTATCACTGTACTTCATAAAAGGATGAAGGAAGTCAGTATACTAATATATCTTCAAAGATACTTCAGAAGAATAAAATGTACACGTATCTTGAAAATGAACGTGGTAAATTATTAAAAAAAGCTTTTAGAGTGACTTAATTCAATCTGTCAGTACCCCAAAAACTAAGGTGCTAGAATAAATGTTCTAAACTAAACACTGTAGATCATTTAAATGCTATAGATTACTTGAGAAAACCCTCAACAGAAAGACAGGTGAGAAATGCGGGGAAAGGGAAATAAATGAGCACTCACTTTGTGTCAGAGAAAATTAGAGTAGGTTTTACTCTTAGAAACAGCCTTTAGCATTCATATTTCCTCATAGTATACATCAGTATCTTTAGAGTCATAAAATTTCTGAATGCCTTCTTGATGACTAAACCTGTTTCCTTCTCTGTTTGAGGCATTATTCTGAAAGTACACGGTGTGTTTTATTCTTTGTTTAGCAAGACAAGGACATTCTATGTTAAAGAATGTATATGTGCATAATAATGGATATTTCTGATGAAAATTTTATATTTTCATTTTCCTTTAATATATATTTGCCTCTAATGTCCCAGTGCAAACACAGAAATAAAGAACATAGAGCTTCAGTCTAGGCACCTGATCAAAAAACAGATTTCTTCATTAAATAGTCATTGTCTCCAGCATGGTAAAACTGGTGATTTTAAAGAGTGAGCTAATATGTCCTTTTTCTAGAGGCAAGACCATGTAACGTCGTGAGACTTGACTGAGCAAGACAGCTGTCTACCTGTACGACTTCAGTGCCTTTTGGACCCAGATCTTACCTGGGTCCTATTGGTTCCTTTGAAGGCTGAAGTAGGGCTTTATTCTTTTAACTTAAATTTTGATCACTATTAAAATACGTACATTTCTTCTCCTCCCCTTCCCTGGGAACTCTTCAAACTATTTGCAGTCATTTAAAGCTTAATGAATTGTTTCTGAACTCTTCTGAGAAGCAGGCTTGGGTGGGTCATACAGAAGCGCCAGGAAAGAGGTTAAGCCCCCGTAGGGGACAGCAAGTCTGTGCAGAATAGCAGGTCAGTAAATGCACAGGAAGGCTGAGAATGAGAGGATTAGGGTGATCACTGATGCCTAAGAGCCCATTCCATATTTTTGCGAATCTGTGTGATTAAACAATTTGCTTTAGTTTACTAAAAAAAAAATGCATGTCTTAGATTGACAATTAAATATTTGAAGAAATGATTTTTGGTTTGAATTTTCTATTTTTCTTCCCAACTAGAAGAGTATCATACACAGTGGCCCATATGAAAGTAATAAAATTAAAGAAATATGAAATTTTGATGAATTGTTTCTGCAAGAGTTATTTCTCGAGAGTAGGTAAAAGCACTTTTGAACAGATTCACTTTTTCTCAGGTCACAGGGGTGCTGTTTAATAAATTAATTTTCTTGGGTACTAAGAGCCAACTTTATTCATCTGAAAAGGTTAATGTGGCTGTTCAAAGTGTCCAAGTTATTCCCAGAGAATAATTTATGCACTTAAAATCTGTTTTATTTGGGAAATGCCTAAAGAGGAAAAAAAAGTGCAATATAAATTAAACACAGGTAGATGTGGTAGTTCATAAATGAAGTTGTTTTTTCCCCCCGAGCTTCATTTATATGGACTGATTTATATCCCTGACCATTTAAAATTTCAAAACTCCCTCTCCTCCGCCCCAGAATTTCCTATCATTCCTTTTACTTTTTCTCCATAGCACTAATTGTAAATATACTCTGTATTCCACTTATAGATTTCGTTTTCTTCTGACTTCCCTCACTAGAATGTAAGTTCTATGCAAACAATTTTTTCTGACTTCATTACCTCAGCTCCCCTGGACACTACCAGGCATGTGTAAGCATTCAATAATATTTGATAAATGAATGTAGGAATAAATCAATATTGATTAAATTTACCAAATAATCGCCAAATTTCCATTTGATGTACTGTTGTAAGGATCATTTTCTGGAAGGCAATGCCATATAATAGTTGAGGGTGGTTTCTGGAGTCATTGTGCATTGAATCTTTTTTTTTTTTTTTTAATTTTTATTGGAGTATAGTTGCTTTACAGTGTTGTGTTAGTTTCCGCTGTACAGCAAAGTGAATCAGCTATATGTATACTTATAACCCCTCTTTTTTGGATTTCCTTCCCATTTAGGTCACCACAAAGCATTGAGTAGAGTTCCCTGTGCTATACAGTAGGTTCTCATTAGTTATTTATTTTATACATAGTAGTGTATATATGTCAATTCCAATCTCCCAATTCATCCCACCCCCCCTTTCCCCCCTTGGTGTCCATACATTTGCTCTCTATGGCTGTGTCTCTACTTCCGCTTTGCAAATAGGTTCATCTGTAGCATTTTTCTAGATTCCACACATTTGCATTAATATACAATATTTGTTTTTCTCTTTCTGACTTACTTCACGCTGTATGACAGTCTCTAGGTCCATCCATGTCTCTGCAAATGGCACAATTTTGTTCCTTCTTATGGCTGAGTAATATTCCATTGTATATATGTACCACATCTTCTTTATCCATTCCTCTGTTGATGGACATTTAGGTTGCTTCCATGACCTGGCTATTGTACATGGTGTTGCAATGAACACTGGGGTGCATGTATCTCTTTGAATCATGGTTTTCCCTGGGTATATGCCCAGGAGTGGGATTTCTGGATCATATGGTATGTACATTGAATCTTGATTCTCATACTGGTCATCTGTTTAACCTTGGGCAAATTCCCTAACATTTCTGTGCCTCAGTTTTTTCATCCTCAGAATAAGGAGAATAATTTACCTGTATCATGGTTAGAAAACATACTTAGAAAATATAGTTAGAAAAGTGCTTAAAAAAACATTCTGGTGCATAATCAGCCCTTAACAGTCACTGGCAGTATCATTAAATCAATTTGTGAAAATAATAATATTTTTTATGCACTCTGCCTAAGTGAAATAAAGTCACGACAATTATGTAGATATTAAAAATATTTTGCCTCAATCATCTGAAGCATTTAGCTCAAAGCATATTTTAAGAATTCATTATTAATATAATTTACTTTCTGAAAATTAACAAGACATTAATTTTATTTATTTGACAAACTCCAATTAAGTCAAATGGAGTATTACAATAATTCCAAAGATCAAGCTTAGTTTTGAATTCTTCTCTGTCATTTACTAGGTCTGTGACCCTGGGCAAGTCAAAATCCTTGGCTTCAGTTTCCACATTTGTAACATGGGCGAAAATTAAATCTATGTTAGTAGTTGAATATTAAACATAGCACAGAATCTGGCACATAACAGATCTTAATAAAAGGAGGGTCAAAAAAAGATTATCAAATGTATAAAATCTAGAGAACAGTGTTTGTGACAGAACTATCTCAATTTATATAAAACTGAGTGAGAATTAAAAGTGAAATTATGTTTCTCTGACTCCAAGTTCAATCTTAAGCAAATAAATTAGAAATTCATATTTTAGAAGAAGTTATTTTAAAATGAGAACTTAATATGAGAAATATTGACATTTGATAGCAAGTCACTCAGCATATGACTTCCTTTGTATCGCTAAGTATAAAACACAGAGCCTCTTAATACCAGTTTAAGAGATGCAAGTGTCTCTTTAAAATCAACACTTCTGAATTCCTTAAAATTCAATGTTATACATACAATCCTCTCCCTCCCCAATCCCAATCAATTTAAATTTATGGAGGTACTGAGTTAAGAAAGATGTACAAAAACCTTGTGATACATGTCTTCACGGTCATTGTTATCTAAGAATGTGTTACTAGTGTTTTGTAATATTGACCATGTCAGACAGTCTTGTACAACATTGTTAAGTACCAAAGTAGGGTCATTGGATGCTGCACTTAGTGATGGTGGAGAAGATGGGAAATGCTTCTGCTCAGGTTCTCTAATCAGAGTTTGCTGGAGCCACAATGGGACAGCAAGCATTTCAGGTCATCCCAGGGTAAACCACAGACACTGGGTTCTACCTTGTGACATGAAGCTCAACTAAGTTTTTAAGCCAGATTGAGACTGGAGTACACATGTCTAGAATTGCACATGCCCAGGAGATGGGGAGTCTGAGCAAACAAGACATTAAGCTTTAATGAGTGTAAAGAATCTCAACACAGTCTCCAAACCCCAAGCACTCCCATTTCAGAAAAAAATTTTAGAAACTGTGGAAAGTAACGTCTCCAAGCTTGCTACTACTGTGAGTTGATACTCAAGTTTTCTATGTACAGAGCAAATGATGGAGATAGGATTGAGGATGGGGAGTGTACAAGAAAATAGTTCATTAACTCCCAAAGTCTTGAAAATGCCATGAGCACTGCCAATGTTATAGGGATCAGAATGTGGATACTGCCTATACAAAAGTTGTGGTGTCCTTTAAAATTCCCCTGCTTAAAGTACCATAATATTAAAACACAGACCAATACAAATAACATTATAAATATAATAATGTGATGCAACTAATCAGGGCTGTTACTAGCCCATGGGACACCTTTGTATTGTGCAGTCTAGCTCCAGAGCATGTGGCTTAGTCAAAGGAGCACAGACCCAGTCACCATCCCTCTCCACGGGATTGAGAGTGCCTTCTGTATGTCCAGACTGTGCTATGTTCTTTATGTGTTTGTAGTTTATAAAGTCTTATGATCATCATCTTGGTTTTCAAATGCTAAATCTAGAGAATGCCTGAGGGGGAATTTGAATCTGTATCTGCTGATATCAAAATCAATGGATTTTCTGTTAAAGCAAGCTGCCTTCTACCTCTACCTTCTTCTTGTCAAAAAAAATATTTATTAAGAGTTTTAATCTCCATGACAGAGCTCTAAGTCTTATTCAAAGTGTAGAGATATGTCTTTTGGACAACCTCAGATCTGATCTAATGTTGTAAAGCAAAGACTTTACTACTGCTATTAGTGGTCCATTTCAAGTAGCACGTGTTTCTTAACCATTTTTGCTAAACATAGATGTGTCCAGTTTAGTCTGTAGTAATAATTCTCACTGTTTCCACAATCAGGACCTCCTCTCCCTTTTTAAGAAATAATTATCTTCCTCACAATGCCCATATTATTGAATACATCTATTAAATAAATTGCATTCACTATGTAAGAATTTGTTTATTTTTATATGAAAAGATCTAATAAAGGGTACACGATTTTAAAAGCTAAAGAAAACAACTGATGATAAATGGCAACCAAAATAACATGAAATTTATTTAATAACAGATGATATTTAGGTAGCTTGTGCAGCAAGCTCTTATCAGAAAGATCTGGAGTTGAATTCTAGTCCCTCCACTTGTTTTCCATGTCACTTTAGCATCCTGAGACTTATTTTTCCTTTTCTATACATGGAATGGTGATTCCAGTATCATCCAGTGTTTATAAGGATTTGAATGAGAGACTATAGGTAAATGATCGGGCAACACACTGCCTTCTTTGTATACAGCATCCACTCAATAAGCATTATTTTTCTCCTGTGAGACAATATAGAAGCTAGAAAGCCTTTTTGAATAATAAAAATAACTCACTCTTGAAAATTCCTGACTCTGAATCCCTAGGGGTGGGAGACTTCTCTAGATTGAGAGACAACAGTGTGGGTCTAGAGTCTCCAGTGCCTTCTAGGAGTTAATGGGACCCATCATGAGAAGGAAGCGGCGGGGCATTGCATCGCTGTGTGTGTGATGGGATGTACCGTTCAGACACAAGCTGCTGTCTTTCCTAAAAGTCTTCCAAAGACTCCAAAAGAGCAAGGCTGTCTTCGTCTATTTGGAGTGTCCTGAGGAGCTAGACATTGAAGGCATAGGCATGGCCAAGACACCCCAGGGTCTGGGGCAGCCATTTGTGTGAGTCTTCTGTTTCCGGAGTGTCCTAGTGGATCAGAACTAACCAGACATGTGGCTGTTCTTCCTAAAGTGACTAGGTTTGTGCCTGAGTGGTATGTTATAGTGCCTAAGGAAGGAAGCTCCTGTTTAATTAATAGTTTTTGTGTCTATTTTGGGGAGTAAACTCATGCTTTCCTTTCCCACATCCTCACCAAAGTGACTTTGTTCACCATAAACATGTTATATTAAAATGACGATTCAAAAGCAAGACGTATTTCCTTCCTTTTGCTAAAGACTTAATTGATCATCTAAGGGCAGATCTTCAAGGACAGCTAAAACATTTTTTTCCCCCGAGCCCAAAGCTTTAAAAATGCAATAAATTATTTGAACAACCCATTTGCAGTTTTATTTTCTTTTTGTTTTTTATACATAGACCAAAACCAGCAACCCAAAAGATTTTTTTCCAGTGTACAAACTATGCTCTGAGAATAAGTTGGGCACTTCTGGAAGATATTTTAACTTTATCAGGACAATAAAAGGCCATATAGGAAAAAAAAAAAAAAATACCAGACTGACTGGAGTTTAAGTATTAAAGTCAATTTATATTTATTTGTTCAACACACATTGACAATTTCCATTACACTCTCCTAAGAATTCAAGGTTTTCATGCTTTTGTATCAATTATCAACCACCAATGCGCAGCCATTGGAGAAACAAGAATGTCATTCTACATGTAGTATTTTTCTGTTCTCCCTTTTGCTTTATTCCTGTGTTTCCTAGGAAAATGATATACAAACCATTGATTTTGAGAAGTAGTAGTATCCTGGAATTCCTTTGTTGAGAGGAAATTTTTCTTGACATTATCTGGTCATTGAGAGTATTGAGAATTCTCTGAAAATCAACTATTGAATGTTAAATCCCTCTGACTATGGATATTGGTACTTTAAAGTGTAGCATTGCCTCCAAATCAGTCAGTCTGCCTAGCTATGCTGTTCTAATCTGCTAAATACTTGGTTTGAGTTCTTCCTATTTATAATAAAAATCTTTCTTTTGCAAATGTTATGATTTATATCTTAGTTCTTCTACTACAAAAGCCTAGCTTTGTCACTTTTGCAAACTGGAGTCAAAGGATAAAAATAATTTTGAAATATTGTAGCCAAAATCTCTGCCTCATTGTTGATAATTATTTCTGATAATCCTTAGGTCTTTAATGAGCTTTGCCTGCATGGATGTAGACGGCCTGCCTATCCAACAGTGAGTTGAAATCAGCCTCAGTCTTCCCAGCAAGTGAGAGTGAAGGCTGGTGATGTCCATATGAAAAGTAACTCTTTCCTAGGTTTTGCAATGGAACAGATATGGTTGCTCTTGCTTCTAATAATTAGAGTGCTTCCAGGGTCTGCTCAGTTCAATGGCTACAATTGTGACACCAACCTCCACAGTAGATTTCCTGGTAAGTCTGAACCCAGTCTTTTCTCTAATTGTATCTGGAAAGAGCGATTATGTTTGAATAGTAAATCATTTAAATACATATGGAAAATGAGGGGGATATCTGTCTGTATTAAGTGGATGCTAACAAATGGCAAATGACAAAAGACATTTTCTGAAGTTGTAATTTATAACCACATTAACATACAAAGTGTTCATTGTAGTTTATTTTATTATAATGACTGCTCACAGATGTGAAAAATATTGACTAATGGTTGCTAAAATTGGGAGAGGCTAATGTCATTCAAAATTTGTCTAATTGAGGGATTTTTTTCTCATAAATTAATTCAGACTTTAAAAATTGCCCTTATATGATGATAAATTTATTTAAGAAGAACACTCAGAAAATGACTGTGAAATATTATGCAATACTCAAAAAAATACTATTTCAATGAAATGTTGGTCACCACCAAAGTACACACGCCAGCTTCAGAATGCATTTCATAGCAACCCATCAATATTATGACAGACATGAGATTTTGACCATATTGATGGACGTGTCCCACAGGTTCCTAAAATCTGCACTTTTTAGAGGTAATTTAAGGTTTCACTTAAGTCATCTTTTTATATCAGCTAAAGTTATAGAACCACAGTTCAATAGTTACAAAATAAGAATTAGATGATCTGAAACTACTTTTCTACTTATGTATTGCAAACTGAAATACCTTCTGCAATGTTTTACATGCTCCTGTGTTTGGAGCATGCCAGAGTAACAACACACCTGCATAGAGCAATCAGTAGGTAGTTAGGTAGTTGATGTGAAGTTTCTAGTTTATTTGAGGAGAGGTAATCTGGCTTGCTCTAGAATGAAGACAAGAGTATGTAGGAATGGCTTCATGAGCTCAGACCTAGTATGAAAGTACTTGACAGGTTAAGTAAAATAAGGAGGTCAGGATGGGGAATGTCCAAAGGCAAGTTTACAAAGGTAAGTTAAGGCAGAGTTCTTAATGATTTTGAATACCACAAATGATAGGATTTTTTTTTTTTTTTTTACTATGGAAAATTTCAAACATATGCAAAAGTAGAGATTAGTAAAAAAGCACTCATAGTAATCATACAGCTTCATCAGTTGTCAACATTTATAAATTTTGTTTATCTCTCCTTCTTACTACCTCCATCTCTGAAATATTTTAAAATACATTCATTATTCATGTTTCATTATATATATAAGTGAAAAGAACTTAAAAAAGTCATTACACTTGTATGTCTAATAAACTTAACAATAATTACTCAATATCATCTTATACTCAGCCAATTTGCCTCTAAATCCACATGGTGCATTTGTTGATGTGTTTCTTAAGTCTGTCTTAATTTATAGAAGTCCCTTGCTTTTCTAAAATGCCATTTATCTCTTTAAATAATTTGGTAATTTGTTTCTTAGAATTCCAACACTCTGGATCTGGTTGACTGTAACTCTTATGTGTCATTTAATATGCTCCTCTTTTCCTGTATAACCTGTCAACTAATGAGAGCTAGAGGTTTGAATAAATTCAGGTTCAATTGTTTTGGCAAGGATACTTTTTGTATTATTTGTTTAATAAAAGTGTTTTGTCTTCATTTTGTAAGCAATGAAGAGCCATTGTATCTTTCTAAACATACTTTTTTAAGGATTTGATGTGGTCACATTTTGTTTCAGAAAGCAGATGTTGGGGAAAGTGTGAAGGACAGAATCAAGTTAGAAGAACTAGAGGCAGAGAGAAATGTCACGAAGTCAGTGGCAGTGGAAGCAGTAGAAGGAGACAGTTATTAAGAGATGCAGTACTTTGTGGTGGACCCCCCAGAACTTGAGAACTGATTTGACTTGGGAAGTGAGAGAAAGAGAAGGCTAGAGGCTGTTTTGAACTTAGATAACTGGATGTCGGTACTGTTAACTGATGCCAAAAGTATAAGGCATTTGCATGTTTTAGAAAGGAAGTTTGGGTTCGAAAATAATGACTTTGAAGTGCTCTTAGAAAGTAGAGGCAGCCTCTACTCAGAAGTAGGAAATCTGGACCTGGGTCCGAGGAGAGAGGTTGAAACCGAAAATAGCTGTGTGAGAGTTGAATCGCTGTGCAGTGAGTGAGCAATGAATGAGGGGTAGGAAAAGGAAAGTTGTGGAAATAGACTACTATTTAAATAACCCTGGTGGTGAAAGAAAGGGAGGAGTAAACTGAGCCAGCAGTTTAAATGAGAAAGGAGATTTTTGGATTAGAGGACTAGAGACACCTGAGTCTACATGAGCAAAGAGAAAGTATTCAGAGACTAGGAATACTAACAAAGAAATAATTGATGTAATGAGGAAAGAAAATATGGAAGAGATCAAAGGTACAGGTGGAGGAGTTAACCTTGGAAAAGTGGCAGCTGTTTGTTTGATTTAGGAGAGAAGAGAAATAAAAGACAGAGGCAGAGAAGTTGAGAGATGCTAATTATGTTCATCTTCTTGGTTGAAGTGGAAGGCAGAGACCCTCAGAGAGTGAGGGGCCAGAGGCCTGGCTGGGGCCTGGGAAGGGTGGTTAAGTCTTACCCTGTTATGGATAAAAAAGAAGGCCAGAATGTAAGAAGATTGCTCGGCAGAGAGGAACTAGCTGATGATGTATTATACTTGTAAAGGTAAATAAAACCTGTAAATAAGCCAAGGAGTGACTAGGACAGCAAAAGGAAGTATTTTTCATATGGTAAAATTTAAAAATTATGTTAAAACTTCCATTTACAATGGTGCCCACTGACCATCAGCATCAAAATCACCTGAGATAGTCGTTCAGTGTGGACTTCACTGCTTTCCCCCAGATATGTAGTGTCAGAATCTCTGAATATGGTGCTGGGAATTTGTATTTGAAACCCTGCAGATGAGTCTCATATGCATTATGATTGAGAACAGATGACTGTATTCTATTATTTTCTTGAATCCATTATTCCAGTTAAAAGCACAGTCATGTTTGGGGAAATATAACTAAAAACAAAATCTTCTCCCAACCCAAAAATTCTTTCCACAAAGATAGTAGAGATGAGAACACATTTATCATTGAATAAGCATTAAACCAGAATGTGATGCTCAACACGCAATTCATTAAAAGTTTGCAAAGACAGAAAGGAACCTCACTCTGTTACATAGTCAAGCAGAGGCAACCCATTGCATACATGGTTTCAAAATAAATAATAATTAGTCCTCAAGTAAGAGGACTTGACAGCACCATTTGTCACGAATAGTTCATCCTGAATTTATCTGGTAATTGAGGTGACCATCTGTGTTAGTGTATTAGCTTTCTCCAGAGGGAAGATAAAATTCTCCTATCTTTATGAAAGGAGGTACTTTTGTGATTTGGAGCAAGGCTCCCACCCTCCCCAGACTGTGAGATAAGGATACTATTTTCCTTGATGTTTACATTTCTAAGAGATGGTTCCCAAGTCCTTGAGAAAGACATCCCTGCATCATAAAGCTGACAAAAGTCCTATCTGATTTTCAAAAGGATTTATATACATTTCAAGGAGAAGAGAAAGTACATACAAGTTTTCTGATATGAATGGTCTCTTCCTTTATTTTCAACAGGGAGAATTAAACCTCTTCTTTTTAATTTGTATTTGTCCTTACACATGTTAGCACTTTTAGTACTTCTGGGCTTAGACAACAAATATCCAAACTTTCCAAATTTATACACACACACACACACACACATTGTTGCAATTTAAAATTTATATTAAAAAAAATCTAAAATTCAGATAAATCAAAAGTTCCATGAGAGGCTTTAAGTTTATATGGGTAGTCTTTTCAAGTAAGCCCATTTTTGCAGGTTGTTAGCAAAAGAAGACCAGAGTGAGCAAATAAAGCCTGAAGGTTAATTGCTCACTCCCCTCTTGACTTATGGCTTCTCTTCCACATCAGGATCACCCTTGATGTCATTAGGAGCTCCACAAGCTGCTCAGATACTAAGCAATGGGCTAGAATGAGAATGAGTCTGGCAAAGGAGAGGAGTTATCTAAATGCAAAGTAATGTTAATAATGATGAGAGTAATCATCTCACCCTATCTGACCTTTGCTGTTTCATGACATTAGAACTATTTTCTTTAATTTCCATGCCATTTATCCTTGAGCCAAGGGAACCAACATGGTCTAATTCATTTTAAATTTAAAGGGATACCATTTAATATTAAAGGTAGTTAACTCTTGCCTATCCAAGCTAGTAGCAGGGAATAGACTCATGCCCAACTGACATTATAATTATGCTCTTCCAAGAATAAAATGCAATCCATAGTTGACTTTTAGAGTACCAAAGAATTATTTGGCCAAAGTGAAACATAAAGATAAATGCATTTGGCCTCTGCAACTAATGGATACCTTCTGGAACTAGCCCCTCTTTTAGAAGATGGTATATGTAAGGGTCGGTCTAAACTTTCAAGCCTCTAAAGAAGTCTTTAATGATAAAGGCACAATCAAGGAGAGATTAGGTTAATGACACCAGAAACTTTGTGGCCTGACATTGTTTTATGGTGAACTAACCAGTCATGGGAAACTGAACGTAAGTCAATGTTTTATGACTTGTCATTTTGTATTCTATTTGAAATAGTGCTAAGAAGGAATAAATTCCATGTATAGAATGCTAGGCACATTATGTAATTCTCTCTTTTATTTCTTACACTAAACCTACAAAACTTTTTAATTTTTACTTTATGATATGGAGATTGAGGATTAGAATGTCTAATACTGCAAAGCTAGCAATTGTCAGAGATATAACACTAGAGCTCTTTCCATCAAACCATGATGCCTTAAAGTGAATCTTGAATACTAAGTTTAAAAAATGATTTATACCAAAAACCAAATAATCCAATTACAAATGGGCAAACAAATGAATAGACATTTTTCCAAAGAAGACATACAGATGGACAGTAGGCACATGAAAAGGTGCTCAATATCACTAATCATCAAGGAAATGCAAATTAAAACCACAATGAGATATCACCTTACACCTGTCAGAATGGCTATCAGCAAAAAGACAACAGATAAATGCTGGTGAGAATGTGGGAAAAGGGAACCCTTGTGCACTGCTGGTAGAAATGTAAATTGGTGCAGCAATTATGGAAAACAGTTTAAAGATTTCTCAAAAAATAAAAATGAAGTACCATATGATCCAGCAATTCCATTTCTGGGTATATATCTGAAGGAAACAAAATCATTATGTCAAAGAGACATCTGTACCCTATGTTCATTGCAGCATTATTTACAATAGCTGAGACATGGAAACAACCAATGTGTTTATCAACAGATGAATGGATAAAGTTGTGAGATACACACACACACAATCACACACACACACACAGTGGAATACTATTCAACTATAAAAAAAAGGAAATCCTGCCATTTGTGACAACATGGATGGACTGCAAATGTTATTATGCTAAGTGAAATGTCATGCAGAGAAAGACAAATACTATACGATCTCATTTATATGTGGAATCTAAAAAACAAAAACAAAACTCATAGAAAATGAGAAGAGATTTATGCTTACCAGATGCAGGGGTGGGGGCACAGGAGAATGGATCAAAGTAGTCAGAAGGTGCAAAGTTCACACTATAAGATAAATAAACACTGGGGATGTAATGTACAACATGATGATTATAGTTAACACTGATGTATGCTATATTTAAAATATATTAAAAGTTGCTAAGAGAGTAAATCCTCAAAGTTCTCATGACAAGGAAAAAAGCATTTTTTCCCTTTTTTTTGTGTCTATATGAATGATGGATATTAATTAAACTTATTGTGGTAATCATTTCACAATAAGTGTAAGTCAAGTCATTATGCTGTCACCTTAAACTTACATAATGCCGTATGTCAATTATATCTCAATAAAACTAAAATTTTAAAATTATGTGTAAATGGAGAATCACAATGGAAACTGACACATTAAAGAATTTGAAAAATCATATGGTAGGAAAATTTGTTTAGCTTTTTCAGGACCAGCTTGACTAAGGAAATTTTTTCTCTGATAATATTTATTAATATTTCAATGAGTATCAGTGTTCCCGAGGAAATAAAATAGAGAATCACCTATTTCAGTGATAGACTTCATGGGCAGGTCAAGTAAAATGAGCTGCCTGATTTTGTGTTAGGCTTTGCTTAACCATTGCACTGTTCTGTGCCCAAAGACAAAGTAAGAGTGGATTATGGAATAATTATCCCAGGGAATACGTTCTGGCTCTCTGTGTAGGTAAGAAAGGCCAATTCTGCTGCCTTCCTACATAATAGTAGTATTTTGGTCTCCAAGCTGTGAAGAGGATGCCTGCTTTCGCTTTGCAGCTGTGACTGCAATTACTACACCAGATGAGGCAGAAGAACTGATTGAGGCAGCGATTGCAGTTATTAACCTTCAGTGGTAAAGTGCAGTGGAGAGAAGAGGAATTAGTCAGCAAGTTCAGTGACTGAACAATTCAGAGTTCTGAATTGTTCTTCTTTATTTTAATAACAAAGTTCTTTATTGCATGGATTTTTCATTTCCTCTACTTGTATAAGTAAAACCCATATGCTTTTTTCTGCTTGAAAAAGATGACCAAACTCTTCTAGTTCTAGCAAGTGTGAATAGAAGCCTGCAAAGTTTATCGAGGACTGCGTATGCATTTCTTTCAGCCCTGCAGACAACAGCTTGCATTTGCTAATGAGAAACAGAAGGGGAAAAATGAGGTGGTGAGCAACCACCACCTTCAATACACAGGGGAAACCTGAATTCCTAATCCACTTTAAATTCTTCATCAGCTGCTGGTATTTTGGGTAGATGAAATATCAATACCCCTTTTAAACTTCTTGCTCAATATTGTATAAAAACTTGAGGAGAATTAACTTTAAAAATTGTGTTAAAACAACAAATATAACATCTGTTTTCTAAGCAATTTTAAGTTTATGTAGTGCCAAATATTGCTACTCTCATTTTATAGAGATAGAAATAGAAATGATATATAAATTACTTTTATAATCTGCTAAGATTATATAGTCTTGGAATATCTCTTGGAGTCCAGGAAATAAATTAGAGTTGACCTTCCATATCCATGGGTTCCACATCTGTGGATGCAACCAACCTCAAATTGAAAATATTCAGAAAAAAAATTCCAGAAAGTTCCAAAAAGCAAAACTTGAATTTGCTGCATGCCAGCAAACACTTATATAGCATTTACATTGTATTTACAGCTATTTATATAACATTTACATTGTATTAGGTATTACAAGTAATCTAAAGATGATTTAAAACATATAGGAAGATGTGCATAGGTTATATGCAAATACTGCATATGCCATTTTATGTAAAGGATTTGAGCATCCATGGATTTCTTTTAAGTTTTGGTATCCAAGGGTGGTCCTGGAATCAATCCCCCATGGATACTGAGGGATGAGTGTCCTGTATTTCCAGGTGAGATTTCTGTGGTACTACAAAGCAGCGCAGTCTTCAGCCTACAGAAAAGACTCCTCCTATTATACTGAATAGGTTTTGTTTATACAATCAGTTTTAAACCAATGTTACCTTTAAGTGTGTATAAACCAGCCCATGGATCCAGGTGCAATCATATTCACGGGAATACCTGCATCTGAACTGCACAGAGCCGTCAGTTGCTCACAACAGACTCACCCAGCCTCACACATCTCCTTCAATTGTTTCGAAGAGTGCCCAGGGCATAGTTGCCATTTGAGGTAACGGTCCTGCTCCTCTGGTTATTAAACTGCTATGGTTTGTAACATGGGGTAGAGGTGGGGAAGGAGAAGACTGACCTTCTTCCCAATTTTATTTCACACATTGCCACCTGAGCACTAAAGTAGACTCATTTGGGTTCAGTCTCACAAAGTCTTTCACAACTCTCTTTCAATTCATTGTAATTCAAACCAGTTAGTTCCTCAAAAAGGAAGGGACTCGGGGCTTCCCTGGTGGCGCAGTGGTTGGGAGTCCGCCTGCCAGTGCAGGGGACACGGGTTCGAGCCCTGGTCCCGGAGGATCCCACATGCCGCGGAGCGGCTGGGCCCGTGAGCCACAATTACTGAGCCTGCGCGTCTGGGGCCTGTGCTCCGCGGCGGGAGGGGCTGCGATGGTGAGGGGCCCGCGCACTGCGATGAAGAGTGGCCCCCACTTGCCGCAACTGGAGAAAGCCCTCGCACAGAAACGAAGACCCAACACAGCCATAAATAAATTAATAAAAAAAAAAAAAAAAGGAAGGGACTCAGACACACACCCATCCCCTTTACAATTTGTTTCTCTCTCTTTCCTGTCCCTTTTTCATCCAAACCTCTCCCTCTTGTAAGCCTATAAATCATACAGTTTGGTGGGAGTGCTTAATCCCACCTGATAGAACCCACCTAAGGATTAATTCCTGCCCAATCAAAATGTATAGTTATGACTAAGTAACTCAGTTGGTTAAGAAACTTGTGTAGGGGAGGAAAGATAATTTTCCCTCTACGCTTCTAGGTTCTTAGCTGAAGCCCCCTATAATAAAAGTCAGATTAATAGAAAAAAAACAAATAGAAGTTTAATAACATGTAAACCTCCTATATTCATGGGTGATACCCAGGAAAACTGAGTAACTCCCTGAAATGGCCCAAGCCACTACCTTAAATACCATCTCAAGCTAAAGACAAAGGAGATGGTGGTGGTGGGGAAGCCAGTTATGGGAGGTCATCAGGTAAATCACAGTAAACAGGAGTACGGTTGTTATGCAGATTTAGGTCTGTAGCCTCCATTTGTAAGAGTTTCTGGAGGTTTAGTTGTTCCCCTCTTCCTTCCTGGTACAGAGAAGGAGATGCATTTACAAATGGAGATTTCCCTTATAAATGTAAATGTCTCTTTCAGAAGAGTAACTTCCATTTGTTTTCAGGGATTCTCCTATGTCTGCCATTTCTTTTTTCTTTTTTTTTTTAAATATTTATTTATTTATTTTGTTGCACTGGGTCTTAGTTGTGGCACGTGGGCTCCTTAGCTGTGACATGCAAACTCTTAGTTGCAGAATGCATGTGGAATCTATTTCCCTGACTAGGGATTGAACCTGGGCCCCCTGCATTGGGAGTGTGGAGTCTTAACCTCTGCGCCACCAGGGAAATCCCTGCTGTTTCTTAAAAATAATCAATTTAAGGTAATCCTTATGCCAAAGAGGCATATTTTGGGGTGGCATATTCTGCTCCCCTTCACTTGCAACATTGGCATCACCCGGGAGCTTGTGAGAAATGTAAAAATCAGGCCCCATCCCAGATCTACTGAATCAGAATCTGCATTTTAATAAGATTCTCTGTAATGCATATTCATAAGAAGTGCTGATTGGAGTGTGGTACTCATGATGTCTTGCCAGCTTTATGTTGTTACATACCACAGTGTTTATGCCAACCCCAACTGACTGTCACGCACTTGCTATTAATGACAATAGGGATTAGCAAATCCCTTGCTGTTAAGGGGAAATGATTTTAAAAATTTATTATTAATAATAAAGCAAGATAATTAATTGCCAGACTAATGCACTTAAAAAAGCTAAATACCTAAACAAATAGCAAAAATCCATTAATTTCATATTATTTAGTGTGTTGAATTAGAAAATCTCTGACATAGAGAATTTTGATGTTCATCTAAAAGTCTGAAAACAGGAATCATCTCAGGCAGTTGGCAGAGTACAGATAGGAAACATGAGTTCTGGATGAACAGTCAAGATGAACCTATATCATTGAGCACATATTTTCTTTGTGAATCTTGAAAGTTGATACTAAAAAGTTAGAAACCGTGCATGCTGTTTGTGAAAGAGTTTAATTAAACATATTTTAATAAACACTTGCTGAGTGTTTGTTAGGCACGCTGGGAAAACCCAGAGCTTTCGATGAGTTCATAATCTAGTGGGAAAGCAAATATCCACTCCCAGGTATAATGTAGGTGATATTGTAGACTCATAGTTAACGTGATGTGGGATAGAGCAGAAGAGAGTGACTATATATCATTGGAAAAATGAAGTCTTACAAAAGGAAGCCTTAGAAATTATTTTTCTGTTCTCAGCCCACTTCTCTTACCTGAGTGCTCTCAATGGGTATTTCATTTATTATTATTGTTTATAATTGATGTACTAAGTATTGGTGATTATCAAATTTATAATTCTTACTCTTTTCTATCCTCTAAATATTAGACTCTTATTTCCAACTACCTGCTGTATATTTCTGCTTGAATGTCCCATATGTACCTCAGCCTCTCAAAAACTGAGCTCATCATCTTTTTCCTTCCTGTATTCCTTATCTCGGGGAATAATCCACCCAGTCACTAACGCTAGAAACTTGACCATAAGTTTGACATCCCCTTCTCTTCATGCCATCATCTAATCAATTTCTTATAAAATTTAGCCAGTTGGAACTGTTTCATTTCTTCCCAAGAATCCCTTCCAAACAGCTGTGCCCTACCAAGACATGGTTGTGTATAACGTGGTATTCAAACCTCTATCATATCATTATCAACTGCATTGCAATTGTCTGTTTTTTTCTCTGTGTCCTTTACACAACCATGAGTCCTGGAAGTGAAGGAGTCCTGTTAATATGTTTATCCTCAGAGTTTAGCACAGAGACTAACATACTGTATATAAATAAATGCTTTTTTTGGATACTTTGTTAACATGAAGTGGCATGTAGTTTAGATCTTGAAAATAAATAGGACCAAATAACCTCTAGCTTGTGTAAAACTGATGGCACTGATTTTGTGTGTTCAACTCCTGTGCACCCCACCCTTTTTTTACATTCTACACTGACAACCAGAATTGCTTTTCATACAGATTTTTACCTTTTCAGGTCAATAGTGAAGGAACATTTTGAGCCGCTGCACTGCAGTGCAGTTCAGTTCAATTCTGGGGTGTTTGTGTTGCAGAATATATGTGTGCAAATTATTTGAATACTTGCGTTGATCTGTGCCGTTATTAATCCAGGTAATAATTAGAACATGTTAAATATTCTGACACTACTGAAAGGAAATGTAGGTCTCAAACTTAATGGTATTGAGATGAGATAAAAATCATTCCATGTATCAAAAGCTAGGAATCATTAGCCTCATCTGGATGCCATTGGATGTAAGCCAGTTGAGTATGGAATTGTTGAGAAAAAGAAAATAGATATATTTGTTAAATATGTGAATCATATGCTGAGAATATATTGTCATGAATTATGTCTAAAGGGAAAAGTATATTAGGTGTTCTAGGAATGGAACTTTATTGGAGATAAATAGGTAGAGTGATGTTTTTATTCACATATACAGAATTGGATCCATTCCATTTTTAATCCATTTATATGGTAACCGTAATCTATGAACCCCATATCAGGCTATGTTTTTGTACATGGTGAGATAGATGGTGACAGAATATTTAGTGTGACAGGATATTTAAATTTGCCTAATTTTAGAAAATCTGAGACAAACTCATTGCCTGATTGGTAGGTAAGAGGAGTGTAGAACATCTCTTTATTTTTATCTGAATTCAATTGAATACTGCATTTTAAAATTTCCTATGAATAACTTAGCTTGGTTAAATATCAGGGGAAAAACCACCCTTTTGGCAGCATAACTGCACATAAACTCTGTATGCAGGCCTACCGTTTTAGACATACTTAGTATCTTTAGACAGAAAACACTAGAAACCAGACATCTAAACATGTTTATTCCTTGATTATTTTTTGTCGTTAGCTTGTATTCATTGGATTGTTTAATACTGCAGTGTTGTTCAAAGGGATATTACAATTCAAGCCAGGGATTGGACAATAAAAAGGCTAAAAAAATTTAGTTGTTGAGAGCAACTGTTATTCAGTAACTGAAAAAAATTTCTCTATTTTTGGCAGAAATTGCTCTTTGGCAAATTGAAGTATCATTTTTGTTTCCCTCAAAGCCTCACAAATGGAAAAGTTGTGCTGAATAGATGTCTTTGGTATCTACAACCAGGGAAAAATGTATTCCTTGGAAGGGACAGTGAAAAGTCTTTAGAAAGCTAGGTTAGGATGGATTTGAACAGATCCTTTCTTACACTGTAAAGTCTTTAGTTTGTTATTTCTCCAAGTGAGATCAGCTTGTAGCAAATTCACTTCCACTGCAGGGGTTACAAGTCTCCAGTTATAAAGCAGAAAACGGAAGAGAGCACTACATCTGGACAAAACAATCACTGCCATTGTTAAGCTAGCATAGGCATCAATTAATTCTCGAACAAAGGTGAGGAAGCTAAAATCTTTAGTTGGTTTAAGTTAAGGGAGTGATACCTCTTTTGTAACATATTTAATGATATGTATTAACTTCCATACATTTATGGTATGCCAAGTAATGCAATGATACTCATTCTCTATTTAGCCAGGCATAAAGAGTTCTTAGTGCATGCCCTAGTAGTTGAGAATTTGATTTCACATTTAAGTAGACATTTGACTACCTTACAGAGACCATTTTGTATGTGAAGGTTTCCTGTGATCTTGCCTGTGTGCTTGCTACTTGGCCTCATTACCTACCATTTCCTCCTTGCTTTTTAAATTCAAATGAAAATGGAACTGTCCAGCTCCTAACCAGCCTGGGCATATTCATTTCACACTTCTGTCATCGTTCATGCTGTCCCCTTTGTGCTGTAAGTTTCCCACTCCTTTTTGTAGCTAACTCCTACCGATACTTCAAAACTCAGTTCAATGCCATCTTCTCCAGGAAGCTGTTCCTAATCAACTGGTCTGGGTAAGGTTCTCTTTCTATGCCACCCCATGGTTCTCTGTCCAGTGTTTCTGTAAATGTGGGCCACATCTATCTCCTCTTATGGACTGTGATCTACCTAAGAAAAAGGACCACTACTTTGTATATCCTTAGTGCAGTCTATTGCCCCATACTTTATGTGAGTAATTAATTAATTACTCACTGGAGTACATCAATGAATATCATAGCTTCCTGCTTTCTGGGACTTCCAATTTATTGAGAAGACAATTATACAAATACATATGTGATTCCAAGTCGATACGACAACATAAGACAGAGTAGCATAATTTAGATTTGGGATCAGGAAAGTCTGGGAAAAAGACAATGAAATTCGAGACCTGAGGGATGAGTAAGAGTTCCTCAGACAAAGATTGGGAATAGGAGAAGCATCCTACGGAGGGGAAAGAAAACTGTTTGAAGGTCTTGTGTAACCTATATTAGGCTTTTTAAAATACTCATGGTATTTTATTGAAGAATAACATATAAAATAAGATGCAGCAATTTTAAGGGTGTGGCTTGAAATTTTAACATATGTATGCACTCATGTTATCACCACCCAGATTGATAGAGAACAATTTTATCACCGTCCAAATTTTCCTTGTTTCCCCTATTCTAGACAGTTTTCCTTCGGAGGTAACCACTATTCTGGCCTCTATGATTCAGTGTGATACATTTAAAGAACTGAAAAGAGTTCAATGAAACAGATGTAGGGAGCAAGGGGGATAGTAGAGAGGAGATAAGAATGCAGGGGTAGGCAGGTGGTGGATCACAGAGACTCTTGAGGACCTGGTTCAAGATTTGGACTTTTGGCCTGAGTGAAATGAATAGCTGTTGAAGATCTTCGCAAAGAGATAACATGATTGGATTTATGTTTTAACAGTTGTACTAATCAGAGGGCATTAAGAGTAGAAATAAAGGAACCAGTTAGGAGGTTAATGTAATATTCTAGGGGAAAAAATAATTATGGCATAGACCAAGGAATAGCATAAAGATGGAGAAAAATCAACAGACTTAAGATGTAATTTGAAGTTTGAATGTTTGAAACACTCAAACTTTTTTTAAAATGAACTCATTATTTTAATAAGAGCATCATTTAAAAATTATAGTTGCATTTGAATAGCTAATGTTGAAAGCTAATAGAGATATTCTCCCAATTTTAAGTGATATTTATTATTTTCTGTGTTGGCACAGTATACTTCATCTGTGGAATATCATTTTATTTTCCACCTACAAAGGGAATATTGCTTGGAGTTTTCCATACTAAGTAGCCTAATATTTGCCTTTTGGCCATGAAAAAGATTTTCCATCTTTCTATCTTTTGCTATGAAAAAAAATTTTCTTTTTTGTATTGAGTTTAAAATCATAATCAAACATAGAAATTTTCCATTTTGATTGATTTGTATCCTCAAAATATGATTCACTTTACCAACAAAAAGACAGTATGCAGAATAAACACTCCAAAGAAATATGCTGTTGAACACTTTTACCCATAGATTAGAACAGATATAGTTAAGCAAATTAACTTTATGCCAACAAGTTATGAATGACATTTACATATTACTTAGATCATTTACCAAAAAATTATTTTATTTTGCTTGTTTTTTCTTTTTTGAGCAATCAAGGTGATTTCTCCTAACAGCCTAATCCATTTTTGTTTGTTTTCACACTTTGAAAACCAGATGTATGTTTCAGATTCTTTATCTCAGTGGTAAAAAATAAGAGTGTTAAAGAGTGGTAAGCTTACTGTATTAATTTCCTAAGTCTGCTGTAACAATGTGGCATAAACAGAGTGACTTCAAACAACAGAAATTTATTTTCTCGCAATTCCGGAGGCTGGAAGTTCAAAATCAAGGTATCAGTAAGGCTAAACTCCAAGACTCTGGACAGAATCCTTCCTGGCCTCTTCCCATCTTCTGGTGGTTTGCTGGCAGTCTTTGCAGTTCCTTGGCTTGTAGGTGTGTCACTCCAATTCTCTGTCTTCACATGGCATTCTTCCTGTGTCTCTGTCTCTTCACATGATATTCCTTTTAGAAGAACACCAGTAATATTGGATTAGAGACCCACCCTACTCCAGTATGACCTCATCTAAACTAATTACCTCTCCAATAACCCTATGTCCAAATAAGGTCACATTCTGAGGTACTGGGGGTTAAGATTCAAAGTTTTTTTTTTTTTTTTTTTTCTGGAGGGAGGGAAACAATTCAATCTGTAACAGTTACCAAAACCAATAAAACTAAAAGCTTCTAACACTGGGGAATTACCTAGCAGCAGCCAAATTCTCCATTTTCTACATATATTTTCCTCATTACATGCAGAAAAATAACTAAATAGAGACATGAAAATTTTGTGTGTGGGCTGTGTGTGTGTGTGTGTGTGTGTGCCTGCTCACCTCTATAGACCTGGAATGGATCCCATCACTGATAACTCATGGAATCATGGAAAACTGCAAATTGTGAATTTACATTTTCATGCCTAGTTAATTGCTTTTATTCAGGCATAGTCATTGGCAAATTTTTCTTAGGGTAGACTGCATGTCTGACTGTAATATAAGCAGATAAGTTTTCATTCTCTTCCTCTCTAGCATAATTTAATAAAATAAAATGGAATCTGGATGGATGGCTTTTGTTTATACATCCTGGATAAGATGGGTTACAAAACACCAAAGTGCTCAACAATTTGGCTCAGGATGGATTTTAACTGCTTCTTCCTTACACTTGAGAAAATGCATCATTTGTAGTGAGTCTCACTACTCTAGACAGGTGATCTAAATAATTCAGTTACTCTCTTCTGAATTTCCTAAGTGGCCTAATTTTTTCCACTCAATTCTCCAATCATTTTACACTACCCGATCAACATTTAATGCACATCCACTGTGTACCAGGCACAAGGAAACAGGGATGAACTATAATCTCTACACTCAAAGATATCTCCTGAAATAACTAAATCAAAGACTATTTTTCCTAATACTTTCACGTTGGATTATGGTGTATTCAAGTTAACATGAATGAGTTAAACAGACCAAAGGGATGAAAATACCTCAGGGGATGTTAAAGTTATTCTTGGACCCCATGCTGTGCTTTCGTGACTTGTTTGTTTTTTTATATTTTTTATTTCAGCTGAAAGAGACATCAATGTCTACTGTGGGGTCCAGGCCATTACAATGAAGATTAATTTTTGCACAGTACTTTTCTCTGGTTATTCTGAAACAGACCTGGCACTGAACGGAAGGCATGGGGATTCCCACTGCAGGGGGTTCATCAATAACAACACCTTTCCTGCGGTGGTCATTTTCATCATCAATCTCAGCACCTTGGAGGGCTGTGGAAACAATTTAGTGGTAAGATTAGTGTGAAATTGTGTGCTAGGTTTGGGGATCATAACTAAAAAAACTCCCAGTTTCATGAAATAATCAGAAGCCCAATCTATCTTTCGAGAAAAAATTCCAATAAAACTGAACAAATAGCTTTCCTTTGCCTGTTTGAGGCTTCTGCTCCCAATCATACAATTTTATTTTCCAGTAGTGGTTCTGTTTTTTGTAGCTGGTGGTTGAGGGGCCTGAGATTAACTGTGCTACTCTAACCAACATTATTTTGTGTGAGTAACGCTGAGGAATATGTCTCTACAGTTTATCATTAGCTATGTTCCTCATGCTTTTTATGGAAGTATCTTTTATATTCCAGTGAGTTTGGCAGTGGATCACTTGGCCTATTGCTTCTTAGTGACCTCATTCAGGAAGAAAGATGAAATATAGAATGAGAAACTTAGAATCTTCTAGGTATCATGTTTACCATTGAATGATCTGCACCAGTGTTGTGTAAAAGAGGGCTGTTAGCATTTCCAGTGTGAAATTCTTCATCCTGTGGGACTGTCCTTTGAATTTCAAAATGTTATCATACCCAATCTTACCCATGAAATCCCAGTAGCACGCTCTCTCCAGTAATTGTGAAAATCAAAACACCACTTCAAATATTTCCTCCTTGAATGAGAACCACTAGTCTACACTATTCATTTATTTATGCATGCACTGAACACCAAAAATAGAATTGAAAGAGGCATTCATTCTCTTGGGAATTAAAATTAATTGAAGTAAAAATATTGTGATTTGGGGGGTGTTACACTAAAATTCATTTAGCACTATTTTTTCTTTTGCTTGTTTAAATAGAGTCTTATTGGTTAATCCTAGCAAAGACAAAAAGAAGATTCAATGAGCATGACCGCTTAGCCCAGTGAAGAAGGAGAGATCAGTTTTTCCTCTTGATAAATTATTGTTTGGGATTAAGGGGAAAAGCTTGATTATTCTAAGGGCAGGGCTTTTAAGATGTGGTGGGAGATAGGAGACAGGAAAAAGAGATTTCTTTGAATCTCCTTTATCTTTTCCCGGAGGGCAGTTAGAATATTGTGCCCATGACCATTTCCAAGTCTGCAGCTTGAGTATTCTTGACTCCTTTTATTAAAAACGTTTATTCATCTCTCTGGGTTGTGTGCAGAGAGGTTATGAAGTGGGCCTAAGGGAGAGAGGGAGAGTGATGCAGGTTGATTATTACACATCCAAGATTCCGTGTGGAGGGAGGGAGCCCATGTGGAGAGCAGTGGCACTGTCCCTCCTCCCACGGTAGCCCAAGGTCTCTCCTTCAAGGAGCTCTCTACTCTTGACTTCAGTCTTACCCTGCTGCTGGAAAAACAATTTGGGAGAAATGCCAGACAAAGCCTGTGTGTGTGTGTGTGTGTGTGTGTGTATACGTGTTCATGTGTGTACCTTCATTTTTTTTTTTAGAACTGAATTACTCTGGTATAAAAATTGAGATATATATTATGTGTGTATATATAAATATATGTATATAATTTTTTTTCACAGACAGAATTTGCATGTTTAGCTAGCCAGTCAGGCAAGCGATGTGTAGAGAGGAAGAATCACTTACTTTTTTATTTTTGTCTTAGATGTCACCACCTTTGGAGTCTGCTCCAAGGATAGTCCTGTATGGGAAAAATTAAGTAGACTACTAAGTCATCTGGATTAGAATCAAAATGTTTTCATTCATAATGATTTTGGCTCTCTTCATGAGTCAGCTAGATAATTGCTTCAGCTTTGCCCATGTGCTCCTAGGTTCATGTATAAAGTATATTCTATTGTTGAAAATTAAATGTTATAGGTCTCCATAATATCTACTAAAAATATTAACTGAGCATCATATTGTATTTGACATGGTGGGAGAAGCTCAATTGTATTATGAAGGTCAAGAACATTATTGATTATTCCTGAAATGCTGGTTCTTAAATTTTAGTGGGATTGGAGAAATGAAAGCTAATCAGTCCCAGGAAAATATACACATGGACAATATTTTTATATAAATTCTAGGAGTTCATGATCCCTCTGCAACCCACCTATGAACTATTGTCCTGGAAGGGGATGAGAATCTCCATGTACCACAGAGGAAGACCCTGAGAAGATCGACCCTAAGAAAATGTGTGACCTTAATTCATTTGTTCAGAATTTATCTCGAGGACCCCAAGATGCTGGTGTCACTGAGCTATGCTGAAGGGACAAAGGCAAACAAGACCAGGAGGGTCCCCTGCCCACAAAGAGCTCTGATTATGGATGGGGGTGTGCTGAGTCAGACTGCCCATGCACTGTGACTGCATGAACAGAAGCTGTGGGGTGTATCAGGAGAAGTTTCCAGGGAAGATGAGATCCAGGGGAGGAGTGGGATATGTCGTGGTGAGGAGGGGAGAGTGGAGGCAGGAGGAGAATGCACAAAGGCCAGAGCAAGAAGGACCTTGGGGCTGGGACATTATTAACCAAGAGTGGGAGCCTGGAGATGTGAAGCTAACATGCAAAACAAGATCAGATTAACAGGGGTCTTTTAGGCCATGCCAGAGAATTTGGACTTTACACATGAGCATTTTCAAATTACTTGCTGTAGCACAACGAGTAACATATAGTCTCTCTACTTTCTTATTTGTGAAATATGAGTATAGTGTCTTTGGTTATATGAAGTTTTATTTAGTTAAAAGACACATATGAGTCAGACAGAGAAAGACAAATATCATATGATATCGCTTATATGTGGAATCTAAAAAAATGCTACAAATGAACTTATTTACAAAATAGAAATAGAGTCACAGATGTAGAAAACAAACTTATGGTTACCAGGGGGGAACGGGGGGGATAAATTGGGAGATTGGGGTTGACATATACACACTACTATATATAAAATATATAACAAATAAGAACCTACTATATAGAACAGGGAACTCTACTCAATACTCTGTAATGACCTACATGGGAATAGAATCTAAAAAAGAGTGGATATATGTATATGTATAACTGATTCACTTTGCTGTACATCTGAAACTAACACAACATTGTAAATCAACTCTACTCCAATAAAAACTAATTAAAAAAGAATAAAATCACTCTCTTTATGAGAGGAAGAAAAAAAAGACGTATGATCACTTATAAGTAGCATTATATGTGTATAATTTCAAAACCATGCCATGTTATAGTTGCAACAGACCCTAGAAATGATCTGTCTAATGTTTTATTTTGCATATGAAATGCCTAGATTTACATGTAACTATTTAATAACTGAGCTTGATCTACCATTCTAACAGGTATCCACAATTCCTGGAGTCAGTGCTTATGGAAATGCAACTTCAGTACAAATAGGAAATATTTCAGGATATATTGATACTCCAGACCCACCAACAATCATCAGCTATCTACCTGGACTTCTTTACAAATTTAGTTGTAGTTATCCATTGGAATACCTGGTTAATAATACCCAGCTTGCTTCGTAAGTCGCATTTTATTCTTGCTTTCTCATATTGTCTTTTGGTTTGAGTCATTTTTACCCTTGAGGGACTTATAAAGATAGCAGGATTTGTTGAGAATAGCTAAACTCAATCTAATGGAAATCATATAAAGTCTTATCTATCTATTTACCTACCTATCTACCTCTCTATCCATCTGTAAGTGTTATTGTTATGATGCATATCAACAGCTCAGTTTTAATTCCCTCCCCCAATTAAAATTGGCTCAAACTAGTCAGGTGTCTGCCTTGGGTTCTCCTAGCTCCCTTGAGAGCTGCCCAAGAACCTAAGAACCCTGGGCGCTTATGCAGTCCAGAAGGGCCTGTCCTGTTTCCAGTGTGTAGAACATTCGGTCACTGCATTGTTAGGTCCTGTTTGGCTTCATTCTCTGCCGTATCTCTCACTGGTGGACTCTGCTGCCCAGAATCTGAGGTCTCCATGCCTCCTGCTGAGGTGTCACCTGCACAGTTGCTGATGCTTCCCAGGAAAGGTGGTGTCACCCAGAGCCAAAGAGCTTCAGACATGGACTGAGGTCATTGCATTTTGTTTATAGTCATGTATTCATTCATTACTCCCAAAGCACATACTCCAAGACAGTTATACATCCACGTTACAATATGGATTTGTGAAATATTTTTGACAAGATGGGGTGATTGAATAAGAACTTTCCCTCTCCAGTTCTAGGCTTTTCTATCACAAAAGTAAAATTATTGTTTAATCTTAGTCACAGGGAACGTGGAGGACACATTTTGCTTCAGGTAAAAAATATTCATAGATGATTTAATGGCACAATGATGACAAACAACTTGGTCAAAAGCAAGATTTTGATGTGGAAAACAAGAAAAGAAAGGCCTTGAGTCAAAAGGATACAGGTGCAGAGGGAAGGAGGTCATAGTCTTTCACTCTGCTCCCCTCAACTTTCCCACTAAATACACTCCTGAACTTCAATGCACATGGAAATGTATTCATTTATTCAATAAATATTATACACCTACTATGTGCCATGCAATGTTCCAGCAGTGAACAAAGTAAAACAGAGTCCCTGATCTCATGAAACTTCTATTGAAGTGGAATTGATGAAAATGTATTTGCATCAGATTCAATTTTTTTTGGAATGACGTTTTTCTGCAAAAGTTTCATGTAAGTAATAAAAAATGTAAAAAAGCTTCCTTTATAAATAAAAAGATCATAAAGAACAGTTTGTCTTTACTTAGTCCCTCTTGCTTTCTGATTATTTATCTGTTCAATAATTTAAACAGTATGCACACTCCAGACCTAGTTAAAAGTATGTCAGGATTACTCAAGAGTTTTTTGCCTTAAATCTAACATTAACGTATAACTGAAACTTTAAAAATCTCATCAATGCCTTCCTTTTCCTCAATCTGTTTTAGGTCCTCAGCTGCTATTTCTGTGAGGGAGAACAATGGTACATTTGTCAGCACTTTGAACCTGCTTCTTTATAACGTAAGTTGATGGGCGAAGGATGTTATCTCCTCTTTCACTGTTCTGAGGAGCCATTTATGAGAATGGCTTTTATATAAAAATCTACCAAAAGCCACATTAACCTTGTTATACTTTGGTAACACTTATTCATCTTTACCACCATTTTCATATATCTTAGTGATAAATGTATACTAAAAACTCCATTTTTTTTCTAGAAGTTGGTGTATGATTTAAACTTTATTTTATAAATGTGATTCTGCATAGTTACTCCAAGTGTCTATCTACATTTATACATATATATTTATTTATGTGTGTATGTGTGTGTGTGTAGCCATAGTCAGGGTCAAGATTTTGGAAATAATATATTTGTGATAAAAAGATAGGAAAAGTCCAAAGGATACTTGACTTGAAGGCACGATGCTTGGTGATGAATGTGTTAATATTTTCAATGTGGGTTTTGGCTGTTGTCAATTCTGTCACATTTGAAATAATTTGGGTTGACTGCACAGTATTGTATAAACTTTTGTCATTTAAATATCGACAGTGGCAGCAAAAACGTGAAAAATACATGAATTTCTATTTATAACTAACATTAATCTCACAATGATATTTTCATGTTGATTAAAAATTTTTATTCATACATGTTAAATGCCTGATTTAAATATCAATTTTCAATCTATCAACCAACATTTTTGTAAGTTATGAATCTGATTTTTACATTATTATTCATGTCATCATGGCACTGAGTTATAATTCATGCAACTGATTTAAAAGTCATTGCATTATACTTTGAATATAACGTGCTATAAATATTGTAGTAAGACATTTTCCAAAGGCATTTAAAAAAGTCATGTTTATAAGTTTGTAGTGTGACACCACAGAGTTCTAAACAACAAATTAAAATGTGTTGGAATGGAGATTGCCTGTCATTTCTAAACTTTCTTCTGCAAGGAGAAGCTGCCAAGATACTTGGTTTTACAATACTCAGCAAATATGGGTCAGTATTCATTCCCAGTATGGCCAGATATTTATTATTGTTGTGAGCAGTATTTTTAAATCGGAACATTTCTGTTAATTTATACGTGTAAGGTCCCTCAGGTAGAATTGCGATGAATGGTTTGGATTCAATCTTATTTGTTATAATTGAGTGAAACAAAGATGAGAATTCCTGATCCTAAAAAAGTGAAAAACATACTCACATGACATTTAAGGATACCACTATTTTCTGTGAAATTAAACTATTCTCTCAGCAGAAAAGCAGAAAATCAAAATTTAGAACTGTGAATTTGAGGAGAGCTTTGCTATTAAGCTCTTTCCTTTATCATTAGAAATAGTATCGTAGTCCTGTTGCTAACTAGACCTAATCCTTCAAAGAGTTTCTAGAATCTTAATGCCAAGTAAAAGTCTATAATTTGATGATAACCTTAAGATTTTAATTCTATAGTAAGTAATTGATATCAGAATATAAATGAAATACATAGTGCCAAAATCCTTCTCATTTTTAACTAATTTGCAATGAAAGTATTACTAATGGTTGAATTAATACATTAAAATTTAAAAGTTATTTACTAACCAGTTATTTAATAAAATTCAACCACTTCCCTACAAACCAGTGTTTTAAAAATTAACAGACTTAATTTTTTTAGAGCAGTTTTAGATTTACAGAAAAATTGACCTAAAATGTACAGAGAGTTCCTATAGACCTCCAGTGCCTGCATACAACTTCCTCTATTATCTGCACCTTGTATTATGGGTCATATGGCATATTTGTTACAACTGATGAACCAATACTGACATATTATTAAGTAAGGTCCATGGTTTACATTTAGGTTAATACTTCACATTATATATTCTATGGGTTTTGACAAATGTATATGACATGCATCCATTATTACTGTATCATACAGGAGAGCTTCACTGCCCCAAACTAGTTTCTTAACATGGCACCATTGTAGTATTTTGCCATCTTACAGGACATTAAAAAAATAGTAATTTATACTGAAAAAATTTCTGTATACTTTGACGAATTGATCCAAACCATATTTATTATTTGTTTGGAACACTAACATTTAGCTACCCAAATATAACTTTATTGCAGCATTTCAAACTAAGTATTATTTTACAACCATTGGGGGCCATATTTTCCTATTTTACATGCAAAGTTTGTGATTTCTAACCCTTAGGAATGATGAAAATTATATTACATACCTACTGCTCTTATTCTATGGTTAGTTACTTGGGAAAAAGTGCAATTGTTTATTTCTATGTGTTCTGGGATTCAGTGAATGTACTTAGGAAAATTTTACTTATAATAAATAATGACATTTATTGACTATGTGATTTTAATATATGGAGTTTACTTCAAGTTGAACTATGACCTTATTTTTGCATGGTATAAATAGATCAGTTTTCTCCTCTGTGGAAACTGAAAGTGAGGATGACCTTGTGAATTTGAATTGTACCTAAGTAATAGTGTCTTCTGAGCAGATAAAGAAACAGAGTAAATCTAAAACTGGGTTATGTTAATTATGAATTATTTTTAAAGTTGAAGAAAAAATTTAAAATAAATATAATTGATTTTAGGGACAATATTGTACTAACAGGAGTAAAGGCAACTAAACAAAATAAAATCAAAAGATTACCTTTTAGAAGAATAAATTTGATGTCATGATTAAACCACAGCTGAGTCATATCACTTGCAAATGACTTTGTAGTATAATACTTGTAAAAAAAAGTAAGCATTCTTCTGGACAATATTGATGCAAATACAAGATGAAAGAGCTGTATAGTTAATGAAATGTGGATAACTTGGAGAAGTTGGAAAAGGGAGCCAGAAAGATAATGAAATAAAAATACTACCTATCAGAAATGGTTAGAGGAGCTATTATCATTTATCACAGAAATATAGAAAATAAGTACAGCATATAATCCCTCATTTATCAGGCTTTATTTGAGAATGAAATATTCCACATGAATGCAACTTTTTCAAAAGTGAAGCATCCAAATTATTATTGTTTTAATTTAAAAAATTCAATATCTGTTGTTTTCTTCCCAACCTTAAATAGAGTATGCTCTGTATTTTGCCTTTGCTTGATGATGCTGAGATTTCATAATGAACATTAAAAATTCCCCTTTGCTGCAAAATAGCATTATCTTCAGAGTTACTGAATTTGGGGGAAACAATTTGCCTCCATGCTAAATGATTTGACAGCTTAGATTTTGAGAAGTTTTTTCTTTATTCTACATTTTTTTCTGTTTTTCTTTACTATCAAATTAAAGCTGTCACTTCTCAATTTCTAATTTGCTGCTTTAATCTACTGTAGATTGGGAAGTGATATGAATAAACTCTCCAGAATTGGTCTAAACTTAGGGTAAAAGGTAGAAATGAAGTCCTAAGACACCCTTCTATAAGTCCTTACCATGTAATCTAGTACAGGAATTCCAGGGCATGCATTTTGGCAACTCAGAGACCATACTGGTCTCTTTTTAGGTTTTTTATTAAATTTTGGTAATTTCAAATTGCCACTTAAGTGACTCTAGGTAAATGAGATATTATTTAAAGTGTAAAGACTTACAACTCCAATGGCAAAGGGCTTAAACTGAAGCAGATATAATTTAAATAAACTGAATATTAGCCACTAATATAATTTAAATAACTGGAATATGAATTTAAATAAACTGAATATTGATAGTTGAATATTAGACAAATTAAATACTAACCTCTGACTAATAACCATTACATATAATTTAAATACACTGAACATTAATCATCATAAATGATAAACTATGGACACAAAAAGATTTATGCATGAATTTGTTACTTGGATATGATTTAAGAACAGTTCTGCTAAAAACTAGAGGATTAATTAGGATTAATTAGGTCCTTTTTGGAGTTGGTTCTGTAAATTGATGTTGATTTGCCCCCTTTTCTTTTATAGGACATTATTGTCTTAAGTAAATGTGCTGTTGGGAAGGCAATGATGGATTAATTGCTTATTTTTTTCATCATTAGGATTCAACCTACAGTCAGCAGTTAATTATCCCGAGTATAGGATTACCTTTGAAAACCAAAGTATTTGCAGCTGTACAAGCCACTAATCTGGACGGCAGGTATTTTCAAACCCTTATCTTTTGTTGGTTAAAACATTTTGGCTGCCTAAAGCCTCATGAATCATAAAGTTAGCTCATTCACTTTAAAAAAAATATTGGCATTGCCATTCCATTTAGAAATGCTAAACAGTGGCTCTTAAAGAAGTAGTTAGGGGGGACTTCCCTGGTGGTGCAGTGGTTGGGAATCCGCCCGCCAGTGCAGGGACACAGGTTCGAGCCCTGGTCCGGGAAGATCCCATGTGCCACGGAGCAACCAAGCCCGTGTGCCACAATTACAGAGCCTGTGCTCTAGAGCCCGTGAGCCACAACTACTGAAGCCCACACGCCTAGAGCCCGTGCTCTGGTGCTCTGCAACAAGAGAAGCCACCGCAATGAGAAGCCCGCACACAGCAACGAAGAGTAGCCCCCGCTCGCCGCAACTAGAGAAAGCCCACGCACAGCAATGAAGACCCAACGCAGCCAAAATAAATAAATTAATTATTTAAAAGAAAAAAAAAAGTAGTTAGGGTCATAGGCCTGATGCCACGCCCCTAGGGATTTTAATATGTCTCCTGCCCTAACCAGGTACAGACATTTTGCTCTCGCCATCCATGGCTACACATTTTTGCCAAACATAGCAAGGTTTATGCCATTGCCTCTGACCAGACTCTCTCTCCACCACCACCCTCTTCCCTCACACACACCCTTCCATTTTATTTCTGCCAGCTCAAATCCTACCCAGTGTTCCTGGCCCTGATCTAGTGCCATCTCATCCTTATCACTCCAAACAAGACAGCAGTCAGAATGGGGTGAGATTAATCAAGGGAAAAGACACGTATTTAAAGGAAAAGAAGAATATCAGTGGAACCACTGTTCTCCCAGTTTCCAAAATGGGAAACTCGACCCTATATTAAGGTGACGTAACCTCACCTTAAATGTCCAAAAAACTTCTCAGGAATTCACCCCATCTTATTCTTCAGTTTTCCTTCCCAAGTACCTCTCCTATTATGTCTATTATTCTTCCACCCATGCAGCCACCCTCTGGTCCAGCTGTCAGCATCTCAAACCACCTCCTGCACTCTCTAGCACATTCACCGCAAAACATCCCTGCCAGACTGGGGATTGTGACCTTCCTTCACCCTGCTGCTCCTCTCTCAAAAATGTCAGCACCTAAGACTCCTGTCCAGATTTTCCAGTGTCTCTGTGCTGCTCACATCTCAGCCCTCCCACCTGATGCTCCCCATGAACTCCAGGACCTTCCTAGTCCCTTCTGTTCTTTTTTTTTTTTTTTTTTAATATTTATTTATTTATTTATTTTTGGCTGCGTTGGGTCTTTCTTGCTGCGCGCCGGCTTTCTCTAGCTGCGATGCGCGGGCTTCTCATTTTGGTAGCTTCTCTTGTTGTGGACCACGGGCTCTAGGCATGTGGGCTTCAGTAGTTGTGGCTCGCGGGCTCTAGAGCGCAGGCTCAGTAGTTGTGGCGCACGGGCTTAGTTGCTCCGCTGCATGTGGGATCTTCCCGGACCAGGGCTGGAACCCGTGTCCCCTGCATTGGCAGGCAGATTCTTAACCACTGCGCCACCAGGGAAGCCCCCCTTCTGTTCTTTCACACCTTTGTTCACATTATTCTTCCCACCTGAATGCCCGCCCACCCACAATCGCCACACCTTCTGAAGCCATAGACCTCAGATTCTCCAAGAGAGGGATGATTTCACATATTCTGCCTCCTGTCAAACTGTATATCAAATCATGTACTCCAATTTTTGGTTTAGAAGGTAATGCCTATATTTTGTGGTTTGCCTATATGTAAAAATACATATATTTTACATATTTGCCTAAATTAAAAAAAAAAAGAAATGCTAATAAATAGAAATAACATATCACAAGGGGGCTTCCCTGGTGGAGCAGTGGTTAAGAATCCACCTGCTGGTGCAGGGGTCGCGGGTTCGAGCCCTGGTCCAGGAAGATCCCACATGCCGCGGAGCGAGTGGGCCCGTGCTCCACAACTACTGATCCTGCGCTCTGGAGCCCGCGTGCCACAACTGCTCCTCAGCAAGAGAAGCCACCGCAATGAGAAGCCCGCGCACCGCAGCGAAGAGGAGCCCCCGATCCCCGGAACTAAAGAAAGTCCGTGTGCAGCAACGAAGACCCAACGCAGCCAAAAATAAATAAATAAATACATAAATTTATCTAAAAAACCCCACAAATTACAAGGATTAAAGGGTGACACCCACTTTATGTCATTATTGGAAAATAGCAATTCTTCCCATAAAGAAGGAGGGGTAGTGACTGGAAGAGGGCATGGGGAGAGCTTTTGGGATACCAGAATGTTCTATGTTTTTCATCTGAAAGATGATTAATCAGATGCAGTCATTTTGTGAACACTTATGATTCATGTATTTTCTATGTGTTACTCGTCAATAAAAGTTTATTAAAAAACAAACAAACTCTCCCCATAAGAATCTGGGCCAAAATTATATAAAACGATCTCCAGAAACATCTCTGCAAAATAACGAAATCAATCAAGTTTCATTTGACACTTAGAAAATCCAGAATGATCAAAATTGAAAGGAAATTCAAAAGTAAAGATCCATTTCTGCCATAATAAAAAAATTGTAGCATGTAAGTAGTTTACTTTGGGTTTCTCATGTATTATTATTTAAACATTGCATCCTGAAGAGATTAGTACACTCTAGAAATCTGGTTCTACTTTACCTTCTCCCTTTTTGTCTTCTTGGCATTTTTATTCTTGGTTGTATGTGATTCTTGATGTGTTGCAGCAATTTGTTGCAGACTTTTAAATACTTTGAGTTTAGGAGAAAATTTGAATAAACAAGAAGTCTCTGCAAATAATATAAAACTATGTTCCCTGGGATAAGATGTTTGTCAATATCTACTTACCTTGGATTAGTAACTAATATCCAAAAGCAGATTCTGACTCTAGATTATTCTTACCTCTTCCTGCAGATGGAATGTCTTAATGGATTATTGCTACACGACCCCATCAGGGAACCCAAATGATGATATTCGATATGATCTCTTCCTTAGGTAAGTGTCTAAGTCTTGTATTGATAACAATAATCCTACTGTAGATAATTAAAATAGAAAAGCTAAGTCAGATAAACAAATTATAGGGTACTTTTATAGCTTTTAAATTTAAAGTTTTACATTTTGAACTTTTAGTCCTTATATAGTTGGAACTATAAAAGTGAAGAACAATTTTCAACATGAAATGCTGATAAGGCTGTTGTTGAATGACAGTTACAAGTAAGTTTGCTCCATCAAAGATGTTTTATTCATGTTTAGGTCATGTGGGAATATTTCACTGTCTTAGGAAAAGCATGGCTAGGGTACTATTGACAATATGAGAAAGGCAGTGAGAGGATACTATTTTTCCAAAACTAGACTGTCTCATGGTATGTCAAAAGGAGAACAAAATTAAAGTAATGGGCTAGATAATTTAAACCTCAAAATGCTTTTCTTCATTTATCAGTATTTAATATGAAAGTGTAATACAGCCTACCACTCCTTTTTTATCAGAGCCAATAACTTCAACTTCATTCCCCAATAGACAGTGATAGAGTGAATGTAATCTACATTTGGGGAAAGGGGACATTGATCATAAAAACATTCAGTCATCTCAGTTCCTTTTCAGCATCTTTATCGGACAGGAGAACAGACTTGAGAGTCAAGCAATGGCTTCTAATCATGCTTATAAAATGCAGTTGGCTCTGATCACTGCCACTTATTGACACATGATGGGAGTAATATGATGGGAAACCAAAAGAATAAGTTTTACTGGCTAATCAATGTTAAGATGATACTCAGAGGGTATGATCAAACTGACACATATTCTATTGCTGGAAGTGTTAATTTGGTTAACATTTTTGGGAAAAAATATCAGTATGTATCAAAAAACCTTAAAAGATTTCATATCCTTTGATTCTACTTTTGTGAACTGGGAAGCATATTCTAAAATATTTATGACTTTCTTGTCTATCAGTGCTATTTAAAATAGTAAAACATGAGAATCAACTGCATGTTCAGCAGTAAGGAAATGGGTAGGCGAATTATGGAGAACCAGTAAGTTGAGAGCTCACACAGACACAATAATCATATAAAATTATTTATAAAATAGAAAAAAATAGTTGGTTCTATTTTATCTCCTCCCCTTCTGTCTTCTTGATATTTCTATCTTTAGAAATATGTGATTCTTTAAAATTTAAATGTATTAAAATATGAAATGAAAGAATTAGCATACACGATTGTACAGTTGACCTCATTTATATAATACATGATAGAAAAGACTATAAGGAAATACATCAAAAGGTTCACCTTTGTTATTTATGCACAGTGAGATTGTGGATCATTTTGTTTTGACATTTTTCTTATTTTCCAAAATTTCTATAATGATTACGTATTGATAATCTAGAATAAGATCATCAGACTTCTGGTATGACTATAGCTTCAGCTTAATTCTTTCAGTTTTCTTCTTGGAAACTATAGAGACTGAAATGGATAACTAAAAAAAGTCCCCTAAATGCCATTTTCAGTGAGATTAGGAGGAAAAGAAAACCTAGAAATTCCAAAATATGTGTTAGTGTTGATAAAAGCAGTTAAGATCAAGACAAAACAGAGCAGGAAAAGGCTGGCAGGAAGCAGAGTGGGAAGAAGTGGCAGGAGAAGCAGGGAAGAAAAGTGATTGCTGAGGGGTCCCAGTGCCATAGATCCCAGAAACAGTCAGGAGAAATGCATACCTACAAGAACAGAGAATCACAAGCTAACTGAATCGAGAAAAAAGGGATAAACAAAAAATCCATAAAATACCAAAGAAAGGGGGAAATCAACATCGAAATGAGGAGGGTATGGCTCTACCAGATATTACAGTTAATAGAAGCTCTAAAGTTATTAAAGGGGTATGACATTATGTGAGGCTAGACACATAAACAAAAATTTAGAGTAGTAAGTTGAAAAATAGATCCAAAACATGGGAATTTACTATATGACAGAGTTTGGTAACATGCAAATCAGTGGGATTGACAGAGATTTTTAAAAATAGTGCTGGATAGTAGATAATCTTAAGAAAAAAAATAGCATAGGATCTGTACTTCACTCATTATACCATGATAAACTTTAAATAGATTAATTTAAATGTAAAAACTACAGCTTTAAAAGTGATGGAAGAAAACACGCAAAATATCTTTAGAAATTTGGAGTAAGGAAAATCCTGTTTAGCCCACATACTAGAAGCCATAAAATAAAATATTTAAAATTAAATTATGTAAAAATAAAATTTCTGTGCTCAAACACACACACACACACACACACACACACACACACTGGGAGGAATGTCCAAAGCCAAACAACAAAGTTAAAACAATTTACAACTTACGTAACAAACAAGGAACCACTCTTCCTAAAAACCAAGAATTTATAGGAATCTTAAGGAAAAGGCCAACAGTACAATAAAAATTTGAGCAAGGAACATAAACAATTTTCAGATAAAGAAACACAAATGGCTCTAATATATATGAAAAATGCACACATCCATTCACACTAAGATAAAGGTGGATTGATATTATATGGTGATAGTTTATTGTTCCTACCAAATAAGGAATAATCCAAAATTTCATACATATACTTTGTTGATGTAGCTCTGAGGGAAATAAGTATTTTTTATACATTACTGAGGCAGTACAAAATGCAACAATATTTATAGAGGGCGATGTGGCAAAATCTGTTGAATGATCCTACAGATATATAGATAACCCTGCACATGTTCAAAATGATGTATTGTAAGACTATTCATTATTACTTTGTAAAAATGCAAAAGATTCAGAACAATGCAAGTGTACATAAATAGGGCACAGGTTAAATAAACTCTGACGTGTGCATGATGAAATAGTGTACAACTGTGGAAAAAGATGAAGGAGGCTCTCTAAATATTGATATGGAAAGACCTCTAAGATACATTGTTAAATTAAAAAAAAGGCAAGGTACAAAACAATATAGAGAGTGTGCTATCATTTGTTTAAGAAGGGGGGAACATTGAGAATATATTGCTTCTGCTTCTATTTGCATATGCCCTGTGAGGCTGCAGTAACATGTGAGGTCACCACGGGCAGGTTTGTGTGTGGACAAGGGAGAGCATGGACCAGGGCAGAGATGTGGGGAGAGACTTTTTGCTATATATATTTTATACTGTTTGGATTTTTGAACCATATGAAAGTATAATTCCTCTAAAATTTGATAATAATATTATAATCAGAAACTGATCTGCTTAAATATTGTGATCTAGGTCACTTACATATCTGTTGAGTTAGTTTATTCTCCTATTAAGTATCTATAACATGGCATAATTTTGTTAGCTCTTAATGTAATGGGGTACTCTTAATACTGCAGAAATTAATTTACAAGTCACGGTGGGTTGGTACTTTCCAGTAATATCGTTTTCACATTCTTTAACGTGTAGCTGTGACAAAGATCCTCAAACAACCGTCATTGAAAACGGCAGGAGCCAGCAGGGCCGCTTTTCCTTTGAAGTGTTCCGATTTGTGAAACACAAGAATCAGAAAATGTCCACTGTCTTCCTGCACTGTGTTACCAAGCTCTGCAGAGCTGATGACTGCCCCTTCCTTATGCCAGTATGTTTTTAGCAACTTTATTCTGAACTGTTGAATTGATCTAAGCTGAAAGTTATCAAGTGTTAGGAACTAATTTCTACATAGAAAGTGGATATGCATCAGGTCAAATAGTTTGAAGTACAATTTTTTCATTCATCCAGGAAAGATCTATTGAATGCCGCTTTGTGCCAAGCATTATACTGGGAATACAGAGATGCATGAATGAGTTCTGAATTCCGTTAGCTTATCCTTTAGGATCATGAGATAATCATGAAATAAAATATGACAAAACGTTATGGTGCAAAGGCAGACATATATATGGGCTGTAGTAAAAGGCATTATTCATCATTGTGAGAGAGATGAAATAGGAGAGGCTGGGAGGCTTAGTGGAAGAGATATGACTTTGAAGACAGATGAACCCCAAAGAGGCAAAACCAAGAGTATAAGAGACACTCCAGGCCAAAGGATGGTCAAAGTCACAGACACATGAAACAGAGTAACCAGGGAACTTCCAATCCTTCAGTAGGGCTATGGAGCAGAGTAGAATATCTAGACAGTAGGCCCCCTAGTGTTACAGCAATATTAACCTGAGAAAAATGCAGTCATGTTTTTTGATTTGAGATAGCTTTAGTGTGTTTATATGTGTGCTTTAATTCATGCGTTTCTTCACAATCATTAATTGCTTTAGTCCTAAGTAGCTATATCAGTTGGGGTTAAATGGAGATTCCACATTTCCTTGGCTCTGTGCTGACCAACATTTCAGGGAAAGATTTATTAAAGCCTTGAGAGAAATAAAAGTAGAAAAGTTTGATAAGCACAGCTCTTTTTCAGGAGAGCCATTGAGCTATGTAAATTAATGAGGCAATGCACAATTACAACGGGAGGAAATAAGAAATGCGGCCCAAGCCAGGATAAGAAATACTGTAGCAGTTATATGCAAAGTAATTAAATAAATGCACAGAAGTAAATGAATAAAATTAAACATGTGGTATCTCTTCTAAAAGAATCTGCTTTCCAAATGGCCATAAAGAAACAATTTTGTGCTGGTGTGGAATTTCATTTGTTTTCTTAACTCCTTAGATTTGCGACCACAGAGAAAGGCGAGATGCGGGGAGGAGGACCACCTGGAGCCCCCAGAGCACTTCTGGAAATGCTGTCCTTTCTGCAGGGCCCATCATTACTCGGAGTGGTAAGAGCGCTCCTCCTTCTGTGTGTAGTAATAGACGGTTCCAAAATGGCTTGTTCCTTGGCTTCTAAGAAGAACTCAAAGTGATTCTTAAAGAGCACTAATTAACTGTGAGACAAGATAAACTGCTAGACAACTTTAATTTCATGGTAGTTTCCTGTTTATTCAACTTACTAAGGGAAATATTGTCTTTACCACATTTCCCTTCACGCGCGCGCGCGCACACACACACACACACACACACACACAAAGTATACGGTGCTGTACATATTTCATTTGCCCATCCGGATCCACTCTGCCCTTCCCAGCCCCTCTCTGACCTTGAATACTGGTCTCTGTGAACTGCATCCCCTGGCTGCCTTGCCAAGTAGTTTCTGGTTGGACTTGGCCAATAGGTGGCGCTGTCAGAGGTTGGGTGTGAAGTTCACACAGCTCCCACCAGACAACTCTCTCCATTCAACTACTCTCAGAGTTCTGGAAACTCTCCCTTTAACCCATAGCACAGGTAACTTGACTTTCTCTTGTGAATTCCCTCCATCTTTATAAATAGTCCTATTAAATCTCCTTAAATTGCTAGTTTGAATACCATTTGCTTCCTCCCAGGATCCTGAATTGTAATAGTATGTAAATACGCCCACCAGTGCACTCATTTGTGCTCATGACTCTAATGGACACAATTGTTTATACAATACATTTTCATGTATACAAATATTTGTACATGCATGTCCATACACATACATATACACATACACACACACTCTCCAAAGGGATACTGCTTTATAAGCGTGAACCTGGAGATATCCAGAATCAGTTGGATAAAACAGACATGCATTGTAAACAACACACACTGAAGTCTGAAAAACTGGTTCTAGTTCCAGCTTTTGTCCTAATAAGCTGTGGAACTTGGGATTTTCCTCCACTTCTCTGGGCAAACATTTCTTTCTTTATTTTTAAAATAAAGGGTTTGAAAAAGTAGCCTTTCAGATTCTTTCTAACTCTATGGTTCTAAATTTGTCTAAAAAGGGAAAGCAGAATTCTGATTTGGACTATATGCTAATAATTTTTCTCTATTTTATAATAGCCATAGGCTATTATTATGTTTCAATTGTGGGCCTCCTGTCCCACAATGAAAAGAAACTTTTGTCTGAAAGAGGTAATTAAGCAAAAGTCATTTGGGCCTGAAAAATCCAGACAATTGCTTTAATTATTCACTCCTTTGTGTTTGTGTACACATATTAGTATTTTTTTAAAAAGCCTAAGAGGCCCTTTAAATAGTGCAGAAATTTATTAAATATAAAATTTCAAACTTAGTCTGTACTCCCTGAGGGTTTGGTATGTTTTGAATGGTTTGAAAATGACTGGTTTGTGGTTTGTCAGAGGCCCAATCCTTATCTCTATCTAGCTGTCGGAAATAGCTCATAGAATTACACTGCATGGAAACTCAGCTCTTGCTGCCAATAATTAGGAATACTTTTGGGTAGGCACAATAAAAAATATTAGTATTTCTATGGAGCGTATCTGGAGTCAGTTTGCCATAAGAAAAGAACCTTGAAAGTGACATATCTCTGTCCATGTTGAGTAGATGACTTTTCCTCCTTATTAACTTCTTTGCTTCCTTCTTACCTGGACGAAATCAAATTTAAATATTACAAATTTTAAATAATTTATTAGTGTAATATAATTTTAAAACAGACCAAAATTATTAACATCTCCAAATCCCAGTAAAGATTACCAAGCAGCAGTTTCTAATCCTACTGTAGCTCACCAGCTATCCAGGTTTATAGGTTTCTTCCACATCACGACTAGTCATCCTAAATATCTATGTTAAAACCTCAAAGAGCTAATGCCTTTGATAACAATACCTCTGATGTCATGCCTGGATTTCTTCCTTTCCAATTTCGACTTGTTTCCACCTCAAAGATGACATTTATTTCCCAATGCACTAAGGTTCTCTCCTAGTCACCTTGATCTCTCCACCGGTAAAGCCCCCAAAGGATAATGGTTAACCTTCCTTCATTTCTCTCTCACTCTCTGTGGATTTGTTTTTTTTGTAACTTTGATAAATAGCAGTAGGATGGTCCTTATTTTTGGATATCATGGTGGCCTCACTGCCTAGAGGACCATGTGTAACAATGATTTCATTATAATACTATAATATCCTTAAAATTTTTAAATTTTAAATTCCATACAAATACAACTCAGAAATCAAGCTATAGCCATTCACAGGCAAATTCTATGTAAATTTAATGTCCAGCTTAATGACCAGGGCTACCTTCTTCTCTTAGTTTTACTTTATTTTTTACCTTAATTCAGCTAGAATTTATCTCTGCAGATCCTGTGGCTGATTTTCATAGACAAGTCCAGTTTCAGGCTTGATTTGCTCTCTTCAAAGCTCTCTGACACTTGGAAATTTTGCTCTGTTTACTCACTGAACCACGCCTTCCCCTAGACATCTGGCTTGGATCAAGTTTAATAAGTTGTTAAACCTCAGAACTCCTGTTTTGTTTTGTTTTACTTTAATGAAGTCAAATCCGTTGTGGTTATTTTTACCCAACATTGTTAATCCTTTTTTTAGTTGACTTAGGAAAATATTCATATCCTCAGAATTCAAAATCCTCAAAATTCATGAAATGTTCTTATTTTAAGCTCTGAAATGCTAAAACTATTCGGTAGGGAAATGCTTATCATGGGGTACAATCCTGGAAATTTAAAGGTATAATCACTGGAAAATAGTAGTACCTAATTTTTTTTTTTTTACAAAAATTCATATGGAGAAGTTCAAGCCAAACTCTTGTCCAACTAGTGTCATTGAGTTTCATTGAATAATTCATTCTAGCATATTTATCTAGCCCTTACAGGGACAGCCACTCTGCTAGCAACTGGGAATAAAATAGAGAACAGGCCACAGTCTTTGCCCTTGGGGAATCTTAGAATTCAAATGTAGAGATAGACTATTAATGAACATGACCCAGTGGAGAGTAAAAAGTTTTGAGGCTCTCAACCTGAAATATGTGGTTCATTTTACCACATAGGTAAATTGAAGACTTAAAAAAGTAGTTTGTGCTTAGAAAGGAAAAATATTCATTCTGTATATATCTTTGCACTGATGTTCCCTTTTTCCATTTATTTCACCTACTTATTTGAGAGAAAAGCAGAGAATGACAATTTATCTTCCACTTCTGGCTTTTAAACAGCTGTGGTATTGCTGCTATCACTTTCCTCCTATGGGTCCTCAGCTAGCTATATGTTTTTTGAAGAGCTCACCAAGTTTAGAATTCCAATCTGTTCGAATTCCATAAGGTTTCTTTTAGTCTACGTGTGTATAAGACCAAGTTGGTGTGAGAGAAAAACAGAAGTGTGTGGTGACAAAAAGCTCCTGAAAAATCTCTACCTCCCTTTTCTAGACAATTCTTTGATTTTCTTTTAATTGCAATGATCCTAACATTGCAGGATACCAGAAACAGAAGATAACAGATAAATTTATTCTCGCTAAGCTTATTCAGTATCGAGTACAATTCCAAACAATATTCAAATATTACACACTCTGATTTCAGCCATCTACCAAAGGTAGGATGCTTTCAGTTTTTCAGAGTCCTGGAGCCTGCAGCTGATGTGGCTCATTTGGCATCTTTGTCCTCACACAGAGATTTTGTGCACAGCCAAGTCCTTGTAGATGACAGCTGGGATGCTGTTCTTACAAAAGTGCTTTGGTAATGTAAGAGAGGAGTGGATATTCTGACTTCTTTTGTTAACCTGAAATTGCAGAAAATAGTGGGGGCATACAATCATAGAACTTTTGCTTAATTTGGGATACATAGGAGGAAACTTTCTATTCTTTAATAGAAACCTTTTTTTAAAGAACAAATAAATGTAATTCCTAAACAAAGAATAACTTTTAAAAAGGAATTTTATAGCATTATATGTTCTCTTCCATGTTCCAGTGAGGCAGCTCGTTTTGGGAAAGGGGCACACAGATCTTTTGGATGAATTAATCACAGTGCATACATCCCGTCTATTTCCATGAGAAGCTATTGTCCTTGTAGGATGATATTGGTTGGAGGTTAGGATTTTCCTAAGGGTGTCTTATAATGAAAGTTTGTATTTCTTTTTCTTTTTGTCCTATAGCAATGCACTGCACCATTCTAAAGAATCCTATGAATGAGTGCTCTATTTATTTTGGACATTGTACTTCAGGATCAAACAGCAGAACCATCATTTCTGCCAAGACTCATATGTCTGAAAAGAAATGGCATCAGATGTTTTATAAATATCTCACCAGGTTCTCCCATCAATTATTTCAAATACTAATCCTGGAGTTTTATAGTTTGAGATATTTACCTCTTTTACTAAAAATATTTCCACACTTGCTAGTTTATATTATTTTAGAAAAGGGACTCTGAAACTGATCTTTTATTTAAGCTTATGTTTACTTTATCATGGAGGCTGTGACAGATGGAAGTTTCTTCATCTGTAAAATGGGAGTAGCAATAATATCTAAACCATATGGCAATTATGAGAATTAAATGTGATAACATATGAGACAGCACTTTGTAAACTGTGTGAAATTACACACATGTTAATTGTAATAGTATTTATACTCCAGAATCAAACAGCCAACTGCACACATTTTATGGTTCAAATAACAAACACTCACAGGCACATATACACCCATGTATTTAAACACAAATATAAAATCCACTCATTGTGTATGTTCAAGGGTTAATTGCTATATGATTACAAAATGGGTAACAAAAACTGGGAAACCAAGTGAATGTGTTCATTGCATCTATTATGTTTGTCAGGGAAAAGTGAAAAATCAATAGCTTCAGTCTTTTACTTAACAGATGCAAATAAAACTGCAACGCAAGTTCAGGAATGATTTTTCTTTTCATTTAGTTATTAAGTACGAATTTATTTTCTTGGAACTTGATGTTTTTTGCAGATTATAATGGGCAAATTGGCATCACTTAAAATAGAGTGGCACTAAATAATGAATGTTTCTCTATAACAGAATAATAAATGGCAGGTTATAGGGCTCTAAAAAATGTAATAGCTGTTAACAATTACTGCCCCCACTAACCTGACTGGAGAGATAATGATGAAGCAAAGTCAGCAGGGAAGAATACAGCGCAGTATGTTTTACGATTTTATTTGTATGCCCAGGGCAGTAGCAGGGTGTGGGCTTGGAGGAATAGATAGATGATGAAATCTTGGACACACGGAACAGGAAATGAGAAAGCAGACGGTTTAGCGGGACTTTCGTTATTGCCTTTCCCAGGGAGCTTGTGGGTGAAGGTGAGGGGACATATAGGTAAAAAGTAATTATAGAATTATAACAGACATAGATAAATATTTGGAGACACAATATTGCTTTTCTTTTTATTTTCTTCCCCCCAGATGAGACTCCAACCAACAATTCACAGCTTGGTAAGATAATTAACATATATTGAAAATTAAAGTATAATTTTTTAAAGTGTTAAGTATTTTTTGGTGATTAGTTACAAAACTGTAATCAACTAAAAATAATGAGCTCTGGTTTAACAAGCTTGTTATATTTTAAATAACAGTTCACTGAGGATTTCTGAACTCATATGCAACCTGTTGGTCAATTTTTAGAGCATTTTATAGATGACTGTTTTTGGCTGCCCGGGGGATACCAGGCCTCTAAACCATACAATCCTTTGGGTATTGAATTGAATTATAGTCAAATAAATTGTAGCATAATTGTCTCATGCTGTTATTCTACAAGATACTGATGACAGATGCTTTGCAGGTTTAAATTGGGATAAGGTGAGTTAAATCTGATACTGGACCTTTCCACTGTGTGTGTTTATTACTTGCAGGTTCTCCAAACGAACCTCATTTCCAGCTGAACGCCATCACCAGTGCACTGATATCAGGAATGGTCATTCTGGGAGTCATGAGCTTTTCCCTCCTCCTGTGCTCACTGGCCCTTCTACACAGGAAGGCACCCACCAGTTTGGTACTGAATGGCATACGAAACCCAGTCTTTGACTGACTGTCACAGGCCCCTGCTCTCGGGAGAAGGCTTCACTGACTCTACAGTGTGTGACTGCAGTCACTGTTCTATCTGAATTGAATGCCAGCCAGCATTTGATATTTGTAGGTTTGATAGATTTCAGTGTAGCTTGTTAGCATGACGATAGTGAGAGAATTTTGATAATATTGCTCTTGTCACTTACATTTGTGGTCAGCCCTGTTTGTATGGCACCCGTGGGTATACTGAGAATAAGCAAACAACATTCAGGACTTAGATCTTATAGGATCCGTCATTATTTCATTTCATTTCAATTTTCTTTTGGTTATTGGTTTTATAGATAAAAGGTGACCATAGGAAAAAAAATAAATTTGTTGCATTTTATCCCCTAAGCATTCAAAGCCATTGTGATGGCACTTAGATTTGCATATGTGGTCCTGAAATGAAAGTTGCTTTTTGTTTTGTTCCAGATAAGTGCAGCTTGGGGATAGGTTTTAATTGGACCAGCCAATTTGGACACCTGAGATTTAATTTCTCATTCTATGACCTCCTATGTTTTTGGCTGATTTCCGTGTCTGAAAACATTCATTTGAAAAAAAAAATACAACTCTTGGGTATTGTATCCTAACCTGGAGGGAGCATCCATTTGTGTAGCAAACACTAAAAATAGTCGTTAGCCTCTAAAGGATACTGACACTAAGTCATTATTCATTTGATAGAAGAATCTGTGATCAGTTTTCTCCTGGTTCAAGTGAGAACATCAACACGTGTTCCCTCTGCGCCCAAGTAAACCACTCAGCTGCTGCTGCAGCTGTGCTTCCAGACTGCAAAGATTCTTCTTAATTCAGGAACCATTACGTGGGAAAACAAACAGTAGTTGTGGGAGAGGACATTGTCCCCACACACAAGCATAGCATTCCTATGTGGGTTTTTAAAAACCTAAGTTCCGTTTTTTTCCCTAGAAGAACGAGGAAACAGGTTAAATGTTTTTGCAGAATTTTGCTGGAGTCTCCATGAAAAAAATGTCGCTTTTCTTACAAATTTCTGATGTAGACAAAACATATAGTCTGGAGGAGGACTACTTTTGCAGGTGTCTCCTTTAAGGCGTCATGAATGCCATGGAAGAAACAGTATTTTCCTCTAATAGTAAACTGCAAGAAGCATTTTATTTTTTATCAGTTTTGCAAAAAATTTTAAAAAGCCAAGTTTTAAGCCTATATTCTTACCAAAAAATCAAGCTTCCCTTTGTTCAATCTATCTACACAATGGAACAAATAAAACAATTCAATGACAAACACCAGAACCTAGCATGTGCAGCTACTAGAAGTGCTGTTTATAACTGTAGAAATTGCTGTAGAGACTAATTGTTATTCAACATTTGTGACCTATTATTCAGGACTTAATTTTACTATACTACATGCAAATCAGTATGCAAGCTTAGATTTGTTTCAAATGAAGTATCTATGCTCTGATGTTAATAATTAAATCAATCATCAAATCAAAAAAATACCTTTTCTCTAATTTGCCTGAATAGTTCAGAAGAAAGTATTTATATTACTCTAATTAGCTATATAATTGCCTCAACTTTCTCTTTCAAGGTATAGACAGTCAGAGGGAAATGGGATCTGAAAAGTCTCCTGATAATTTCTTCAATATAACAGAGTCTAACAAATACTTAAAAAGCCAATGTCTTCTTCCTCACGTTACTTCAAAATAACTTTGAAGTGACGATTCTGAACTTTATCAGTGTTAGCAATTTATTTACTAATTTAAAGGGGGAAATCTTACAGAAAAAAATATGGACCATGCTACTTATGTGACCCTCCATGTACAGGGATAGTACTGAAATATTCTGGTAAATCTATTTCAGATACTTTAAGTGAATTGCCATTGATCCAAGGATTAAATCCTGTGAATAGGACATTATATCATTGAAACTGGTTTATCAGTTTGATTTTTGTGCTTTGGGGATAGTTACTGTTTCAGCTATTAACCCGTTAAATTCTATACACCATTTTCTAAAACTGAATAATGCACATATCAGTTTGCAAGCAACTTAAATCTCATATTATTTTTTGCCACCTTTATAACATAAGTGGGATGTCCAAAGCTATAATGAGACAAACCAGGTTTGCTTTAAATAGCGTTGTTCTTGTAAACCTGCAGTTATATGTAGTATTTAGTTATACTGAATATTCCAGTTACTATAGTGTGAAAACCTTACAAAATATGTGCAAATGTTCCTTCAGTTTTAATACCTCAAACTGTTTTTTGCACTTCAGGGGTAAGGTCTGATGACATGTAAAAGATGATTGTTCAATAAAATAATTAAGTGATATCTTTAAAACAGTGATTTTTTTGTTTGTTTTTTATTTTTTTTTTTGTTTTTAAGATATATCTCCATCCTACTCTCACCATTCTATTCCTACTTTCACAAACATTAAGAAAGGTTAAACTTAAAATAAGCTGCCTAATGCAACAGGGAAGGGCAGTAGCTCTAGGCTAGATGAAGACTGCCCTCTCCACGCTGAACTTCCGCAGCCCTGTGTTGGGAGCATATTCATGAGATCAGCTGAGGGTAAAGAAGTACTTTACCTTGCGTCTGAGCTCTGACTAAAACTGAGCCTACGATTTTTAAAACTTTGAGGGGAAAGTAAAAACTGGAAAGACAGGAGCTCAGCTTCTGCCCAGAGTTGCATAGTCTCTCATGACAGTTCCGTCAGGATCTGGCTGCCACCCCTTGTTTTGGAATATGACAAAGAGTTGAGGAAAAATCCTTTTCCTCACTCAGGGGGAATCCAATCTTACAGAACTGAGTACCAGTCTGGGTCCTCAAGTATTGGCACTTAGCTTTGGGAGCATCACAGACATGATGGTCCACGAAGGGGCATTGTTAGCTGTGGAAAATGTAAGGCAGTGAACTTCTAGAAGTGAGAAAAGAGCAGGAGAAGAAGTATATGGGAGACATTTGTTTGTGAACACACACAAGGTGTAGTTTGAAGGATTCTCAGAGCACTTGGCAGCAGAGAACTGTAACAGGATGGAGAGCCTTCTGTCAAGATGATAGAGGCTATTAGGCTAGCACACATTTGCTTTCATTTTATATTTATAAGGAAAACAGCAAGCTGACCATAGATCAATTGCTTTTGAAAATGAAGTTCCTCAATTATTTACAAGCGGGGAGACATTTAATACAAAACAATCCAAATCTGTAATTTAGGAAAGTATATACTTGGGTAGTAAACAAAATAAGTACCAGGATTGGCTGGTGTCTTAGGGTTCCCCAGAGAAAAAGAACTAATAGGATGTATGCATATAAAGAGATTTATTTTAAGGAATTAGCTTTCATTATTATGGAGGCTGACAAGTCCCAAGATCTGCAGTGGGCAAGCTGGAGACACAGGAGAGCTGGTGATGTGTTTCCGGACTGAAAGCCAGCAGGCGCAAGCCCCAGAAGAGCTCTTATTTCAGTTCTAGTCCAAAGGAAGGACTAAACCAGTGTCCCAGTTGGAAAGGCAGTCAGGCAGGAGGAATTTCTCGTAGTCATGGGAGAGTTAGACTTTTTGTTCTATTCTGATTTTCAACTGAATAAACAGGGTCCACTCACATTAGAGAGGGCAATCTGCTTTACTCATGTATTCAAATGTTAGGTCTCATCCAGAAACATCCTACAGACACACCCAGAATAATGTTTGACCAAATGTCTGGGCAACCCGTGGCCCAGTCAAGTTGACACAAAATGAACCATCACAGTTGGTAAACTTGCAAACACACCATTATTATGTGTCACACTACTAAAATATAAAACGCCCTAATGAACCCAGCCACATTAAGGGAATGAATAAATAAAAATATTACAAAATTTGATAATCTCCTCTTGAAATTACTTTGAAATATTTAATGTCTGGAGGTAAGGGCTTGTGAGCAGAGGGTCCTCTTTTATATTAGCTAAAAATATGGATCAAACAGAGAAAAGACAGGGCTATGAGTGGGTGGGCAGTGATGTGCTTGGAAATTATGCTGAATTATCTCTCCTTATCATGAGAAACAGGGCAGAAGGAGGCCTGGCATCAAAGTACTGACTGGACCTACATCCTTCAGGGTTGGTATTGAGGGGGCAGGTGGCCAAGGAGTGGAGTGAGTGATGTCATCAGCAGTGACAACAGGCCAGAAGCAGTGAAAAGCATAAAACAGCAAAGCAGAGATAATAGGGGGCAAATGAAACAAGGCAAGTGTTGAACCCTGGGAGGTAAGGCAGCTTCTCAGAGGGCATGAGTTCACTGGTAGAAGACAAAAACAAATCTCTGGTAGCTGTTACCCATGTTTCTCATGATGGTGACTCGTCTCCTCCAGAGACTCAAAGGAAGTGGAAACTGGATAAATATAAGTTATACTTTCATGTTTGTGAGAATATCTTGCCTGATTTTTACAAATGTGAATAATACAGGAGAACTAAAATTGCCTTGATTAATACCACTTTTTGCTGAGATAGCAAGGAGAGAATTGGTTTGGGTACTAGACACAATATTTGGAAATCTCTGTTCAATAAACTTCATTTAAAAAATGCTTTGTATTCTTGGCGAAGTGAAATTGAGAACTCAGATTGTTATCTGCATAGTTCAAACCTCTAATTCCCTTTTGCCTCAAGTATCTGGATATTTTTTGTTTTACTTAAATTGCCAACATAATTATCTCAATTTTCCCTTTCATTTTCTATGTTGAAAAGAGAAGTGACATCATTATATGGAGGTTTAGTCAAAGGGAACTTGGATCAAATGTTGAGGTTAGTTTTCATCAGGAGCATAGCTGTATTAGCAATGCCCAAAGCACAATCTATTACTGAATAATCCTGATCATTTGGCTAATCAACTAACACTGGAAGATCCTGGGAGAGTTTGGGTTTGACAATTTCACGCAACTCTGACTCAAAGTTATACAGGTCCTGAAGCCATTTCTCCCTTTGCGTGTAGTTTTCTAACTTTAGAAATTATTTACCACTTGGGGATTGGAACTGATTTTGTTTTAAAAGCTATTGTTTTGCTAACATATATTTTGTTGTTCATAAAATGAGATGGCAGAATGCCCACTGAGAGAGAACTGAACCCAGTTATTTCTCTTAAATTCTATAAAGATAAATCACAATTAGTTTTTGCATCACCCTCACTCTCAAAAATGCAATATGGAACACGGGTGATTCACTATCTCATTAAAAGATTTATCAAAATTTTAATGCTTTCTTTCCAGTTTGTCAATGGATCCATAATGAGAATTTCTCTTATTTCACACTTCACCATCCCTGGTCTGTAGCCCTTGTCTTGTGATCCAAAATGGAGAAAGGTCCAAAAACAGAGGCAAAGGACATAAACACATCGTCAATAGTTTAAGGAAATTTCCTGGAAGCTGCCACAGGAGACTTTCTCTCATTTTTAACTTGCCAGAACTTAGTCACATCATCACACTACCAGCACGGGTGTCTCAGAAATGTACTGTGGGTGTCCATATGCCCAGCTATCATCAGAGAATCTGACTTAAACCTATGTTACTCAAGTCATGTCATCATTTACTCACAGCTTTAAAACATGAGATACATTGATTTATGTACAAGGATGTTTATCACTATTATTTTTAATAAAAAATATTAGATGCCACTTAAATGTTTCCAAATACAGAATTCTTAGATGTATTATGGTCCTTTGCTGTGCTATAATGATACGTAAACACTAAAATCAGTTATAAAAAGCCTTTACCCAAATGGAAAATGCTTATGCTATAACATGAAAAGAAAAAAGCAGAATACAGAACTGTATATATAATATGAGCTCACACAGAAAAAAGACATGAAGGAAACTGATAGAAAAGTTAACTATGGTCATTTAGGAAAAATAATTGGTTTTGATATTAATCTTCTTATACTACTACGCTCTAGAATGTTTTCTTTTCTTTTTCCTTTTCCTTTTTTTTTTTTGTTTTGAGAAAGTATCCAGATAATTTAAATGAGAAAGTAATTTTAGTGGTCTGGTAATTTGGAAGTTGAGGAAAGTGTTTTGTCTATATTATTGACATAATTGCATCAATTCTCAACTTTATTTCATCTACTGAAAAAAAAAAATTCTTTGCACTTAATCTAATGAGCATGTAGGAAGAAAACAAAAATCCAAACCTTTCTGAGAGACAGTGGAAATGCAACTGCTTTATTTATTCCAAAGCAATTCTAACATTTTATTCAACATGCAAATGGTCTGCAATGCACTTAAGATTATACAATGGCAGACACTAAGCAGATTTGGGGAACTCTGGATTCTATTGACAGCAATGAATGAGCTATCTGACTCACTGTTTTTCATTTGTGCATTTGTTTTTCCCATATCACTAGCATTCGTTATGGTCACACAGCCAGGCTCACACTCAAACCGAGTTTACGCTCTGGGAAATGCTGAAAAGCATTATCATCTTCATTATTGTCATCAGGGAAAATTATGTTCTTCCATGCTCTCTGGAGTTGATGGCTGGAATGTTTGAAAACAACATCTAGGCATTTTCCCTCTCACCCTGAGGAAAAAAAATACATACCAGTGTTATTTTTTTTTTTATTTTACTAATAATCTGTTTTTCCTTTGCCCTTTAGAGTTGACAAAAGCTGCATGTAATGAATGCTATTTGTACATAAAGGCAATTTCCAGAATAAGTATAATGTCACTGCCTGGCATATGAAACAGATACAGAAATTCTCCAGATCAGCCCCTTTAGTTGAACACTACTCATATTTTGAAGTAAACAAATAACCATTTCCTGTGCATTTTCGCCTCACCCGATCACCTCATCAGAACAGTGATAATTGCTTTGGAGACTCTTGGTATTCCCTCCATGCCCTACTCAGTATCCCTTGGAAAGGGTGGTCAGGACTCCTTTGGAAATACAGCTATAAGGTCCGAATTCCTCCAGGTTTGAGGAGGAAGGTTGTAGCAGCTTTCCTGCGCTAATTCATGAACTTTTTTTTTTTTTAATTTATTTATTTTATTTATTTTTGGCTGTGTTGGGTCTTCGTTTCTGTGCGAGGGCTTTCTCTAGTTGTGGCAAGCGTGAGCCACTCTTCTTCGCGGTGCGCGGGCCTCTCACTATCGTGGCCTCTCTTGTTGCAGAGCACAAGCTCCAGACGCGCAGGCTCAGTAGCTGTGGCTCACGGGCCTAGTTGCTCCGCGGCATGTGGGATCTTCCCAGACCAGGGCTCGAACCGGTGTGCCCTGCATTAGCAGACAGATTCTCAACCACTGCGCCACCAGGGAAGCCCCGATAAACTCTTTTAAGTTAAATTTTTTCCTCAAAAAGGGATCTTTCCTCAAAATGGCAACCAGTGTAAGTAACTTTGTACATACCCAGAGGGTTTGAAATAATGCCTTGAGGACTGTTGTTTTTCCTAAATTGTCAACTATAGAGTTCAAAGGGATCACATTTTGCCTCAGCTTAAGATCAACACTTTTCTTTCTTTAGATGGGATTAAGAGAATCACGGAGCCGTGAGGGGGCGGGGTAGGGCCGCCCTGGCGCGGGGCATGCTGGGGCCAGCGCCCGGGTTGCTGGGAACGGGGCGGAGCGCGGCTGCTTTGTAGCGTCTAGAGAGAGAAGTAGCAGCCGTGAGGGACGGGTTCCTCACGAGAACGCCATGTTCACGGACGCCAAGGAGTCAAGCACCGTGTTGGAGCTGAAGCGCCTCGTCGAGGACATCCTCGGACGGTCGCTGGACGAGCAGCGAGCGGCTGTACAAGGACGACAAGTTTCTGGACGACGGTAAGACATTGGGCGAGTGTGGCTTCACCAGCCACACAGCAGGGCCTCAGGCCCCAGCCAATGTGGGACTAGCCTTCTGAGCAGATGAAGCATTTGAGGCCCTGCGCATCGAGCCCTTCTTCAACCCACCCGAGATGCTGCATGTGATGAAGCCGCAGGACTCAGGAAGCAGCCCCAATGAACAAGATGTGCAGTGAGAGACCCTCCCCCCACTGCCCCTTCCCCCCCTTGAAAGATATTTGGGTGTCCAAAAAAGAAAAAAAAGAGAGGTTATTCTCTTAATCCCATCTGAAGAAAGAAAAATGTGTTATCATGTTTCGCTCTTCAGTTTAAATGATTTCTCCCAATATCTGAACTCTGTGCTAACTCTAAATGGAAGCCAAGAAGCAAAGAATAATGTGCTGTTTTAAATGTAAATGGAAGATAAGATGTTGAGGCTAAATTATAAAACCACACCAAGATATATGCATTCTCCTCTCACATTTAAATAATGCTCACATTAAATAATTGTTCCAAAGGAACTGTCAAATGAAACAGTCAGTTATAGCTTTCCCTAGCTGAGCTCTGACAACTAGAAAAGTCTAAGGCTCACAGTGAAGTTATGAAAATAATTTTTTAAAAAACTCATTTGCAAAACATGAGCAAAACCTTATTTCTATCTGATATTGGCAGAAAAATGAACAAGTTCTACAGTATTGATTAGGTGAAGCTTTCTAGATTATATTGATTATGCAGGGCTAGCCCAGGGAATCTAAACAATCTAGGACGAAATTGAGTTTTGAGGACCTGTGCATAAATTGCAAAGGTGTAGGCATTGTTGTTTTTAACTTTTATCTTAGATATCATCTTTATTTGTGCTTTCTATTCTCTGGGAAAATGTGGAACTGACTATGAAATGCAGAAGCTCTGCAAATCAGTACCTAGAGCTTCCTGGGGGCCTTGAAGTCAAGGAATTGAGCACATTCCTTGTAAAACAGGTTGCTCATTCCTGAGAGCTGATATATTATGGCCGGCGTTGGTTTGGAGTAAAGAGAAATAAATTGGAAACTTACAATAACTCTAGAACCCTAGTCCTGGATGTATGATCCCCTGACCCTCACCATCCGTCTTACCCAGTAACTTGTTAGAAATGCAGTTTCTCAGAACCCAGTCCATATCTACTCAATCAGAAACTCTGGGGGTGGAGCCCCCTATTTTCTGTTTAGCAGGCCCTGCAGTTGATTCTGCTGCTTGCTAAAGTTTGAGAACCACTGCTCTGGAATAAGACTGAAGGCAATTCCAGAAAGCTGAAAAGAGATCACCATAGATATATGGAAGTATCTGTATATCCCCAAACAGAAAGAAGGAGCCATACTACCTAGTGTCTAGAGCTGGAACTACACCTCTATTATGAAATCCTCTATTATGTATAGCATTTTGACCCAAATGGTTACACTTATCCATCATTTATGATCACCAGGGCTGATTCAGCTGACCTGGCTGGGCAGTGGTGTACTTTCTCCCTCATTTCTCCTTGTTTATTATCTATGTTTAGTATTTTATATGCTTAGTGAAGGGATGAACATTCCAGATCGAGAAAGATGGTTCTTTGGTCAAAGACATGAACATCCCTGAATTCTTCTGTACCATATTCCTTAAGGACAGAGAATGCTCCAGGACATGGAAGATTTCTGTGGTCTAGATTGTGTAGATTTGGTCTCTAGAAATATTCTATATAGAAAAAAACCCTGTGCTTTGGAATCAAAAAGACTTGATTTGAATCAGTTGTCACCTGTTAGCTGTATGACCTTGAGGAAGTCATTTAGCTTCTTTGAACTTCAGCTTCCTTATCTATGAAGTGAAGATTCTCATACCAACTTTTCGGGTTAATTTGAGGACTAGGGATAATCTATGGAAAGGCCTGGCACTTGGTAGATATTAGAGCTTCCACTTACCCTGATTTCCTCACTGTTGCACCTGTTCTTGGCCGTTATTGTGATTTCTGACTTAATTTTGTTTCTACATAGTGTGGTGGGAGGTTAAGAGCATGGACTGTGGGTCAGCATACCTGGGTTTGAATCCCAGCTCTGAAATACGTTTTTTGTTTTCCTCATGTGTTCAATGTGAAAAATACTACTACTTACCTTCACAAGTTGTTCTAAGGAATAAATGAGTGTAAGGTGCTTCTCAAATGACTGACAGAGAGTAAGCATGCCATTCATGTTAGCTATTACTGTTAACTTCATTCCTCAGCCCTGTTGTAACTTCACTTTTCTTCCTTATCCTACTTGTGCCTTAAAAATAGTACTTTAGTGGAAAAAAATCATCTGTTCACCCATTCATTCAGCAAATATATTTGAAGATCTACTATGTGAAAGGACTTGAGCACGGATAGATCTCTGCCTCAGGTTTTTGAAGACAGATTTCATTTACCACTTCTACTCCAAGTTAGTTTCCTAATCTATAAAACAGGGATAATAATAATTCTTTCTGTATCCATGTTAAAGTGTTGTGAATAAAATGAGATTCCAAAAACTGAAATGAGAAGCCTCAAGACCTTACACATATAATCAAACCATAAACACCTCCCCAAATAACATAGAGTCAAGGTAGAGGAGTACGATTACTGCTCCTCCTTTCCAAACACATCCCCCAGCTTCCTATTTGTATTTTCTTTAGCAGCCTTCATGCTCTTAGTAGGATGAGATGAGTGAGAAGAACAAACTATTTAACAAGTATGAAATAAGTAAGTAGAAGGACCAAATTCAGAAGGTTTTCCTCTTTTTCAAAAACTTAAAGCTCTAGACACGACTGTAAATGTGTTGTATATTACCAAATTTATTGTTGGAAAGAATGTTTATCTACCACCAAAGTTACACTCTGAAAACAAGAACTCGATTTTTGAGCACTGAATGACATTAGAGGTTCAGGCTGCTGAACTGCAGGTTACTACAGATCCATTTTGGAGCCAAGGAACCTGGCAGTAATAGGGGCCCCTTCTCCATCAGGGTCGTGGTGATAGGGTCTTAAGTTTGTCTTGCTACTTCTCAGACTCATTGCCTCTGGATCTCTGGGAACTCCCTGGACATCTGTGTGTCCATCAGGCTGCACTCTTTACTGTTATTTGTCACCTCTCATGACTGGACTTCAGTTCTAATCCCTGACTTGTTCTTCACTTTCCTGACAGCGTGCACAGCACTTTTCTCTGCCTCTACTATCAGTTGCTACCAGGTCCTGTCCTGCTATAAACTAGAATTATGAGCTGCAGTGCTCCTGACCAAAGGTGTCACCAGTATTGGAAGATTCCTCTTTGGGGTCTCTTCTCCCCCATGGAATTTTACACCAGCCCAGATCACATCTAAGTCTGACCCAGGTTTGATTTTTAATTTTAGATGGTTGACCTCCTCCAGGGGAGCCAGTGCATGTGGATTCTTAACTGTGCTTACTTCTCTTACGCTATAGTCTGCTGAGCAGTCTCAGAATCTTACAGCCGGGATCATGTGGGTCAAGACAGGGAATCTATTGAGGAGAAAAAGAGTCATTTCAAACTTCCCTAGACAGCAATTTAAGTGACCCAGTCCATCCAAATCATAAAATTTCTAAGAAGGCAAGCAAAAATATTGTTAATTAAATGTTTAATCTTTATTATAACTAGCATATTAATTTTAAGTAGTTTTATAGTATAGAACAGTTTTACTTATGTGCAGCATGTAGCCTTTATAGAGTAGAGTGCCCTCTTGTATAATCAGTGTGTATAGGATATTTATGCTCATTTTATTGGACTCTGAGCAGAATTTTACTATTAAATATATGGACGAATTTTATGCCTTTTTTTATGCTATCACTGGCCTGAGCTAGCCTTGCTTTTATGTCAAGTCTCTTTCCAAGAACACAGCTTTCAATTTCAACATTATTTCTATGGGAAAAATACATAAATACACTGTCTTTCATGAACATTTGCTTGTCTGTAATTTCAATAAACCTAATGCACAGAGACCTAGGTTTTCTTCTTTCTGTTGGAACTTTTTTCCCTTTGGTATAATGATTTCCCTTCAGGTCATGTGATTATGCTATGTGGTGGTTGAGCCTTTTACTATGAGTGAAGCATTCATTTCCTTGAGTCACAAAATTCTCAGGAAACTAAAGTTCTTAAAAATGCATGTAAGTGTGTGGGGGTGGGAGTGGGGGGGCTGTACATATAAATGTAATACAACCAAGAAAAGAATCCTTAATTAGAAAACAATTTCAATTTAAAAGAAGGCTAATGAAATAGAAAATAAAAGTTGATTTAACCTGTATCTGTCTTTTATTGTTAGTACTTATTCTCTCAGTGTATTTTAATTCACAGCCTTGTTCAGAGATCTAGATTTTACATGGCCAGTGAGGCCTGAAAACCCTCTCCCTGGTCATCTGGAACAAGATGGAATCTGACAGATGCAGCTGAAGTGCATAATATCCTCAACAACACTGAACATCTGGTGGTCGATAACAAAGTAAGTTGTACCCAGGGTCTCAGGTAATATGCAGAGCAGTAAGAATTGGTTTTATGTTAGAAAGAATGTTGAACAGGAAGCTGGGAGACTGACATTCACTTTGGCAAATCATAATCTCTCTAAACTTCCATTAGATTCCGTATTGTTGTGCTTTATTAATTTCCTATAAGAAATGCAACTGGCATTTTTTCTGCTTCATGCATCAAACTACTTTAATATATTAACATTTTAAAATAGTATAATTACATGTGGAAACATATGCATTGCAACTTTGTCTGTGCTTGGAGAGAGCAACTGTTAAGCCTAACCATGAAGACTTAGGTTAAGCCAGCAATAAATGTAATTTGATATTTTAAAACTCCCATCTTCAGACTTTATGGAATAAAATATACATGCTAGAATAATAAGATCTCATAAACAGCAAATACCTAATCACCTTTTGTTTGTAATTGAAAGCTTTTAATTTTATGCCAGTTGCCGTCATTATATATTGCAAGATGCAAATCCTCACAACCATCTTTTTCTACTATTGAAAAGTCATATAAATTTAGAAACTATTTCATTTCATCGATGCTATGTTCATTTCAATCCGGAGTAAACAAACATTTCACATGCACACAGTGAATCTCTTATAGTCCCATTTTAAGGTTGTCAAGTATTCTGATTTCATTCCTATTTGATCAATTTAAATTGCAATTTAAATGGTTAGATTCTACCATTAGATTTTAATTACCTTCAATTCTATCAGAGTGGGTTCCAGCCCTTTGTGGCAGATTCATTTCCTGCTCAACCAAAATGACAGTACTCTTTAAATAGGCTTTTCCCTGCTGCTAGTGCTTTCTTTCTGTGGAAAGAAAGCATTTTAACGCATACTGTTGTTTATTTCCTCTCTTACTCCAGGACAAATTTATGTATAAAATAAGTAACACGCCATAAAAAGGAAAGACAAGATGAGAAACATGATAATATTTACTTTGTGAAAAAAGATGCTCATCATTTCTTTAATATATGTAATTGAGTGGATTTGTCATTTTAACTAGGAACTGTAAACGCTCATAATAATATGACTCCACCTTTAAACCTTCCTTTGCCTAGATCATTTCAAATACAGCCTCTCTCTAGAGAATGTAATTGTGTAATTAAATGAAATACATAGAGAAGAATAAATCCTCACTTACTGGCCTGTGATTTCAAGCACAGCATAGAATAAAATCATAGAGAATCCATCTGAAGTGTACACATGTACACTTATATAAAAATCACATTGTAAAAGATGTAGCAATAGAAAGTTTCATTCTTACTCTTGATGCTATCACCGGGTACTTCTGGACAAGTCATAATTGCTTCATGCCATCAAGGGCCACTTAGTGGATTAAAGCAGTAACCTTCTAAGTTGTCCCACTGGCCAGAAAGATTTAGGTTAGGCTCCAGAAGAAACCCCCACAATAGTTTATACAGGAGTGCTGAAAGGCATGTTGGAAATTACTTTGTGACTGCATATAATAACTTTGGGAATACAGATACTGTCATATGTGAATAGGTGGTTAAAGGAAAATGGTTTTCTTTCCTTGACACTTGAGGATTTTCCATGTAACAACGTCCAGAAGTGAAGGTGACTCTATTATGATGCTACAGCATTTTGGCAGAAAGCTTCCCATTTTTTGTACACCCTTTTAATTAAAATCTAGTGTGGCAAGAGATTGCTAGTTTCTTTAAATGGGATCTGTTGCCATTATAATCAATTCTGACAAGGGTCCCAGCTCATTTTTAAAAGAAAGTACTGTTTATTCTTGAATCAAATAATGAATAACCTAAAAAAAGTCAAATCAAGTTCTTTATAAGATCTGCATATCTTACATAGGACATGTGGATATAAACAAAGAGTTTGCTTCTGTGACTGTCACTGACCAGTATTATGGAAGTTACTACAAGCTAAAGTGGTTGACAGCTTTGGATTCAGACAAGTCTTGGCTCTGCCACTTGCCAGCTATGTGATGGACACACTTGTTAATATTTCCTAAACCTCAGCTTTCTCATCTGTGAAATGGGGTGACCACATATAGCTGTGAGCATTAAATGAGATCATCTAATATAAATTTTTAGCACGGGATCTAAGACTTAGGATGTCCTCAATATGTTGGTGGTGGTGATGGTGGTGAAGAGCTCTCAACTCAGACCGAAGTCCTTTGATAGTTTTCCCATTGTCCATATTCAGGCAGTAGTCAGATCCTTCAGTTCAACCTCTATCTCGTATCTGTGCTTTATTTTTAGTCCTACCTTTCTGCCCTATATCAGGCTGTATTCAAACGAGAATGTATGCGAGAGTGAAAGAACTTTGTAAATTCTAACACACTAAAGAATTATTGGTTATTTTTAATATTTTACTGAAACTTACCAGAACTATAGTAATTTATTAACTGGTATAATAATTCACTACACATTCTAATCCATTCTTAACAGTGCTGCTGTAGGTACATTTTAAAGCATTTCTTTTTAGATCACTCCCTTCCTCAAATACTTTCTATCACCCGTAGGCGTGATGGACAACAATCTACCAAAGTGGGTCATTGTCTCTCTTTATAACCTTGTCTTCAGACATTTCCCCTAAAATGCTACTAATACTCTGTTCTCCAGCACTTCAGAAGATGTCCTCCTCTAAATTTGTTCTAACATTGCCTTATGTGAATAGTTAACTTTTATTAAGTTAATTATTTTTAAAGATTTACATTTATTGAGGTATAATTGAGATATAACATTATATTCATTGATGAATACTTAGGTTGTTTCCATATCTTGGCTATTGTAAATAATGCTTCAGTGAACATGGGGGTGCATATATCTTTTTGAGTTAGTGTTTTCATTTTCTTTCAATAAATACCCAGAAGTGGAATAGCTGGATCATATGATAATTACATTTAAAATTTTTTAAGGAACCTCCATGCTGTTTTCCATAGTGGCTGCACCAATTTACATTCCATTGTATACATACTAGTTAATTCTTTAATTGGATAAATATTGGTTAAAAAATGTTTGCATGCTTTCTCTCTATACTGAATGGTCTGTTACTCTTTTGACTACTTAAATTCCTATCCTCCGAGGCTCTACTTAAAATTTGTTTTTTTTTTTTTTTAATTTAGCTTTCTTGGATCTCCCAGGTGGGAATCAACCTCTCCCTAACCTGTTCTCCATTTTCTAGACTGTATTCATGTTCACCCTTTTATCTTAGTTTGCCATTTACAACTTAATCTGAGAAGTCTGGAGGGCAAGGACTGGGTTGCTATTTTCCCTCAACCCTCCACAATGCCTTGTGGAACATCTTTCACAAGGAAGGTGCTAAATCAGGAGAAAAAGTATTGTCTTTTTCTCTATAGATGTATTTGCTAATACTAAGTTGTAGTAAGGGAATAGAGGAACAAAAGATAGAGCAGCAGCTGAATTTAAAAAAAATCCCCCAAACCCCCAACGGAGAGAGAGATTGGCTTTGATGCTTCCTTCTCTTTTTCCATGTACTCCTCTTAGGCTGTACATTCTTTTGATATTTATTTTAACTGAAATTCGCTAGGATAAAAATGATGGGTGAAGGTCATGGATGAAAGATGGAGGGAGAACAAAGTTTCTCCCAAAACCAAAGTTCAACTGTGGACTGAGTCTTTGTTCTGAAGTGTTTTACTAAGACCTATGACCATCCTCACCATCATATAGCAACAACAAAAAGCACCTCTATAACTCTGAATTTTTTTTGCCATTTGATGATGACTTGTATTAGCCTGACCTGGTCAGTTTGGTATTCAGAGTAAGGTGAAAATTCATCACAGAACAACACAGCATTTTATCAATGGCCATTCTCCTCATTTTGTGCATCCTATCTCTACCCCAATATTTTGTGGTTCTGTTTAGCTCCAAACTGCGTTTTTGTGTGAGACGTTTGTGAGAAGATTGAAAGATGCAGTTAGAAAATACTTTATTGGCCTTCAACACCACCAACGTGCAGGATTATCAGTGTTTACCACATCTACCAATTAGGCAACATTGAGAGGATCGCTTCAGGCTTCTCAGATCTTCTTTCATCCTTCATGTAAATCACTGTGAACTCTGCAGAAGTTGTAATGGGAAGGGTCATTTGGGGACCACAGTATTGATAGCTGTGGGCAAGATACTGTTACAAGTTTCTGTTGTACCTTTCATAGAGTAATTATCTGGATAAATAGCATTGTCCCTTTAAGGATTTTAAAATCCAGCCAGAGCCATTCATCTTTCTAAATACATGAATGAAATTGGTCATCAGCTACAGTTGCATCTCACCTTATGGACAATAAAAACTAGTCATCTTTTACTGTGAGGAATGTATGATCTTAATCACCCCTGTTTTAAATCCCAGCTTAAATATAAGAATAGATGGACTGAAGGAAAAAGAAAATACATTCATCCTCAAATTAGCAATTATGCTGGGCAAAACAAATAAGTTTGTTGTTGGCAGACTGCCTGACTGACAAACTAAATCAGAGTGGAGAAGGCATTGCCTTTTTTTTTCCAGTTTGTCAAAATGTTGTTCTGGGTTCCGTGGTTCCTGAAATGGCCCTACGATGATGACTTTCATTCTCCTGATATCACATGAGTCTTGCTTTGCATCAGATTGGGGAGAGAGATGTACGGAGTGCTTTTGTTTCTGTGACCAACTCCTCTCCTTTCATTTAAAGGTGCATTAAACACAGTTTACAGGGATATTCAAATCACACAGGTTTTCCTTTTAAAGTTTTCCACTTGATAAAACAGAGCAACCATATCATAGCTACATTGCTATTTGTACTGAATCCACTGTTTCAGAAAGATATTGCCTGCAAAATTGCTGCTAGCTATAAAATGAATAAAATATCAATCCTGCACTACAAGGTACACGCCAGATGTAGCCATGCTTTTCTGGAAACTATGCCCACCAACAGGAGCTACGTGAGAAATTGGCCCTGAGCTCTTTCAGCCTCATAAACAGGACTCTAATTAGAATGCTGATAAATCCTTCAACAGCTAGCATACAGCGTAAGCATTCTGTGGTTTAATTTATACAGTTCTTCCAACATTCTCTGGTAGGGAATGATAAACCATACTGCTGATACCAGGCTTTCACGAAAGCAATAATAACATTAGCCAAACTCCATTTACAAAATAATCTCATTAAACCTCAATCGTGAATATCCCTGAAAATGCTGAACAAGAATAGCATGGATAAATGCAATTTATAGATACTCATATAAACTTTTAGTTTTCAGTTTTAGATTACGTGACCTCTTATACTTTTACTAAAATGCTTTCTATAACCTGAAATATGGACTGATGTGGGCTTTACCATCACTCCCTTCTGCCTACTGTTGCTGAGTTACACCAGGCTTTTGCATATTCAGGAATAAGCCCATTTTGGACCAGATACAACAGGTTGATTTTATTTATTTGCATTATATATATATTTTATTGAAGTATAGTTGATGTACAATATTATATAAGTTACAGGTGTACAATATAGTGAGTCAGTTTTTAAAGGTTATACTCCATTCATAGGTGGTATAAAATATTGGCTAAATCCCCTGTGTTGTACAATATATCCTTGTAGCTTATTTTATACCTAATAGTTTGTACCTCTTAATAGCCTACCCCCTCTTACTGCCCCTCCCCCCTTCCCTCTCCCCTCTGGTAACCACTAGTTTGTTCTCTATATCTGTGAGTCTGCTTCTTTTGAGTTGTATTCACTAGTTTGCTGTATTTTTTTAGATTCCACATATAAGTGATACCATACAGTATTTGCCTTTCTCTGACTTATTTCACTTATTGAAACTTACTTGTGTTAGGCTCCTTCAGGTTGCAAGGAGCAGAAAGATATGAAGTTTTCTTTTCATAATATGAGTTTTTGGTCTGGATTCACATAGAGGAGTCAAGGAAGTGTTGAACAGTCTCAGAAGATACATAATCAGGCCTCATGGAGAACTGGAACTCAGTAAGAATTCAAGCTACTCTAGTGGTCCAACAATAATTCTAGTAATGAATTATGCCCATCCCAGTTTTATACTTTCTGTAATTCTTTCTCTACTTCTGTCTACTGCTATCAGTTGGCATCAGGGTACCTTCTTCCATTTACTGACAGTTCCTTCTGTCTCATGGCTCCTGTTTATTGCAGACTCTCCATGTGTCTTTCCTTCTGTGCTACTATACCTTCTGTGTCTCTCTTATTTTTATTCAAGTTTCTCAGGAGAAGGGATCTAATCAGGACAGATAATTATGGTTCAGTATGGAGTACCTACAATGAATAGATGTTTAACTCTAGGACGCATCACAGGCTGTGTAAGTCATTGTAAGGTTGAGTGCCTTTGGTTTAGGTGTCCTTCAACTATAACAAAGATGTTGGGGTGACATGGTCCAAAGCATGGTGACGTATATGCATTGGAATTGAGCATCTTTGGTTATGGAGAAGACACTTGAGCTCTTTTTTAGCTTTTGAAAAAACTTAGGTAATTAATAAAGAAATTGTCAACCAAATTGTTCACCAAAAATACAGCATATAATTGTTAAATTTAGAACTTCGTTTACATGAGATTGAGAATAGCTTCAAAAAAGAAAAAAAGCTAATTTGGCTGTCCTGCCACTCTACAGGAAGTCAGGTATAAGTACCCTAGAATTTTATAACTTAATAATTATAAGGGGATATAAGATGGTCTTACCCAAACCTCCTATTTTGCAGTTGAAGAATAGGCTAAGTGAATGGTCCAAGATCACACAGCTGATTAGTGTCTAGCTGCTGCATTATGAGGGACAGAAAACATTTTTCCTCTAGATTCTGTGTTTTAGAACACTGTGAGCAACACTTCTGCATGCTTACAGGAGAATCCTATTAGTTTCGAGTGATTACTTCACCACTTAAAACCCTTAATCAAAGAAGGGCCACAGAATTCATTTGAGTTACTGACAAATTGCTGAAATAGCTATTTTTCTCCAAATTAAAAATGCTTAAATTCATATATTCCTCCATGTTGTTTATACACACTAAAGAAACTTTAAATTATAATGCCATTTTACATTTTTCAAAGGATGTGATCTTACTGTGAATCACAGCATCAATACAATTCATAATTACTCTTTCTTTTTGGTTTATTTCACGGGCCACATTGAAACTTTGCAAAGATACATGCAAGGCCTTAGGCCAGGAATCAGTAGCATTGGAGGATTTCACATACTCTGATTACCCTTTATTATAGACATTGTTATTTATGTGCTCCCAATTACCATTCTGTAATTTTACCTTCCATGGAAAATATATCACATTAAGCCAGCCTTTTAAAGCACAAGAAATTAAATCAAGCTGAGAAATCCTGGGGTATAAATTATGTTCATTTAGGCACTTTCAGGCGCCCAGCTTAAGTGATAGATGTCTTCTTCTCTCAGGTTCACCCTTTTCTCATCCCTATGACAGGCAGCTCAGCTTTCTATTAAATTCCTGGTCCTTGAGAAAACAAAGCCAGCCTTTTTGCTTCGTTTGGAGGGTGCAGTCCTAGAGTGAAGATAAAATCATTTTCCGTATCACTAACACCCCAAGCTGAGCAGAGTATGGCTTTGAGGGTAGAAAAGCAAAAGTGGAATCTCACTGTGAAGGAAAGAAAACAAATACACCTGTTGGAAAATAAAACAAAAACCTCTCTCCCATCAAATGACCACTCTAGCCAGCAACAGAGTTTAAAGTGCTTCATAGAGCCATCCTAAGCTGGCAACAGTGAATTACTGGATTCAAATATATTGTTGGTATACAGTCTCAGAACAATCCTCAGGTCTCAGCTTTGCTCCACTTATGCTCATATTTTCAATAAGTTATGGCCAACAATCACCTAATGTGTTTTGACTGTCAAACTTTTATGCAGTTGGTAATGATCCTTCCAGAATGGTTTCTGTAGCTAGTGAAGCTTTCACCCATAAACCATAGACTCAGGAAGGAAACAGGGAGTGACCAAGGCATTTTGTGTTTGCATTTGTATTCATTTGTATACAGACCCATAATTCCTAACGGTGCATCCTTTCATTCTCTAAATGTCACTCTTAAATGATAAGGTAATCGTTCTGAATAACACCAAGGATTTAAAAATAAAACTCTTGTCCTTGTTAAATCTTGGGCTATGATTATAGCAACTATAGCCAGTTAAGACAAAGACATGGGGTTGGTAAGTCCCAAACCTAGGGACTCCTCCTACTTAACCTTATAATAAAAAAGATTGTAATATTCAGCAGATGTAGCACAGTTCATCAGTGGGTAATTCAGTAAAGCTGTTCTTATCAGGGAAGTTAAGGATGTGATCATTGTTAGTGGACCCCAACTATGGGGAATCTGGAACCAGGATTTATGAACAAGAATCCAGCCTCAGGAAGATGGAGCGTAACTGGCAGGACTGTTCAAAGGGAAAGGGGCAGAGGAGTGGATTGGGGTAGTGGTTGCAATAATAATACCACCAGCAGCAGTGATCACAGGCATAGTTAAAGCTCTTACTATATACCAGGTGCTTTGCTAAACGCTCTTCTGTGAACTAGCTCATTTATTTATTACAGTAATTCTGTAGGTTTGTTATTTTCCTTCTAAAAGTAAGGAAACAGATGTTTAGAGAAGGAACTTGACCAAAGTCCCACTGCTTATTTGTGTTTTTATCTACCGTTTCAGATAGGCTCTATTTGCCCCTTGGATCCTTCTCCACCTTGATCTTTACCCTAAGAGACTGACAGGAGGAGAATAGAGGGAAATTGGAGAGAAGTAGGGAAGAAAGTGAAGTCAAAGTATTTTCCCCCCAGGTCCCTCCCTGTAGGGTCATGTCAGGCTGCTTGTGTCCCTTGTCACCGAGCATCTGATATTAGAGCACATGGGGACACAGTGTCTAGCAATGTGAGATGCCCAGTTGTCATACTCTAGAAAGGGTTCAAAGAGAGCTGAACAACAAGGGGTGCAGAAACCCAGAATGTGGGGCAGGAACTTAGATCTCCTTTGCCTATGATCACAGACCTGGGTGGACTGGATCTGCCTGCAGGGTGAGTCAACTAACTTCATCTGTGATGTCAGGAGAGCACCACCGACTCAGGCAAGGCTCAGGAGCGATTAGGCTTCTCTTGACATTGTGTGAGTTTGACTTTCTACCTGCTGGGAAACATTTTTTTATCTTATTAGTTGTTCTTTTATCTAATTGTTGTTATGACATCATGATACAGTGGGGCTTCCCTTAGGAACTTTGAAGTGAGGAAAATCTAATTGCCCTCCCTGCTCTAAGAGTAAAATTTTAATGTCAGTTGAGCTGAGAAACGCACAAAACTGCCAAAGAGGCAAACTAGCTCCTAGGTCTGCAAGACTTGATAGTAACTCATTGAAGTATATAAATACCAATTAAAAACAATGAATCTATGGAAAGAGGGCACTAACGGTCTCCAGGACAAAGAAAAAGGGGAGTTAGGAAGGTAAATGGAGACTAGATCCATGTTGGCACAGTCTGGTAAGTGGAAAAAGATCTTTGGCCAATGATTTTGACTATACCTTCTGTCCAGACTTTCCTTATAGGAGATGGTGGCTTTATATGAATATACAAGTTTTCAACTGTATTCTCGTTCAGGAACCTTTTGATTATAATTGGACTTCTCATATGTTTTGTCTTTAGGGAAATAGTGTGCCAGCTAGAATTGAGAAACTGAATCAAGTAGATTTTATACTAAAATAAATCACTTGTGACTCTGGTTTTATTTATCAGTTTTGTGAGTTCAGTTAATGTATGTCTGCATCTGAGAGATCACTGTATGTGTGCTGACAAACAAGGCTTCACTGTCTTCAAGATGAAGGGCCAGGGGCTGCCATGGGAAAATTATTAAGCTAATCTCATCCCACAAAGCATTTTGGGAGGAGAACAAGTTGGTTTACCACAGGGGACCCCTCCCCCTCTACGGTAATCTGGGCTTTGGTTATTTATTTATTTATTTTTAAAGGTGTTGAGTCCCTAAAGGCACTTTGCTTTGTACTGGCAACATAGTGGTGTTCAAGACACAGTCCTGGCCGTCAAAGACCTTAGGGTCTAGTGAGATCACAAGCATGCAAGGCCTCTTCTGTCCTAACTTCTGCCTGACTGAGACTGCGAACACTAAGGACAATTTAGATGTATAAGATGCTCTGGGACCCTGTGTGGATAAGTTGCGAAGACAGGAGGAACATCTCTTGGTTCATAAAAATACTTGGTTGCCAAGCTTCTGATATGGTAGGAGTATATACAGTTTTGTAGGATCCAGGATTTACCCCTGCCTGCTCCCTTAGATTTGAATGTTCAGAGCTTGCCAGGTATCCTGGGCCACCCTCACCTGGCACTGGGACTCAGTTCCCACCTTGCTCCTTGCCACAGGTGAGCACGCCTGCCTTCTCCTGTCCACAGGACAGAGTAGATCCACAGATATTCTTTTTCCTGGAAGGAAAGCCAGATAATATTCTAAACATCCTATCAACTATTATGACTGTTGATATATAAACATTAAAAAATCATTCTTTCCCTTGGTTAATGATTCCATTCATTAATTCATCCATTTGTTCAATCTATGTCCTTTGAACAAGTGCTATATGCAAGGCTCACCGTTCTTTCATTTTACTGCTTCATTCTAGAAAAAGAGATAAGCCACATCTTATTATTGTATGTAAGATATTTATACAGATTTCTTGTGGGAACGTTGGAACATTAGGAGCTTTGTGTGGTAGGTGGTATTGAGATAGATCTTGAAGTGTAAAATATGCTTTTACAGGCAGAGACAGCAAAGACTCAGGACAAGGCAACTCTAGTCATGGGGAAGAGGAAAGAATGCTGTTTTTGAAATCCAATTGACCTCCTAGCCCAGCTCTGCCAATTGTCATATCTTTGACCCTAGAGAAGTCAATTTATCTCTTTCAAGCTTCCATTTTTTTCTCATGAGCAAAATGGTATAAAAATACCCACCTTCACACAGTTGTGAGGATTATGTGTAATGATATATGTTGAAGTTTTCTGTAAACTTTAAGTGCTATGTAATGGTGGGATTTTGTTCACACACAGTTCATGAAAGAAAAACTCAAAGGAGTCACGTGATGTGTTCTAGGACTTGCAGGTGTTTTGGCCATGAATTCTGTTTAGGTATTTAGGCTCGTTCTCATTTGAGTGACCCTAGAAAAGGGTTACCTTTTTTTTCCCCAATTACTCAGCTGGAAAATGGGAATGCCAGTTCCCACCAGTGTTACACCAGTGTTACAGAGACACTGTGATTACTAAAATTAGATTATATTATAAAATGCAATGAGCATTTGGAAGTGAAGAGCTAATGTAAATAAGCTCAACTGAGTACATGTTTCAGCAAAGAAATATCATGCTAAAGAGATTTCTTTTAATGTGATACTGTTCTCCTTTACTAGGAAAATAGGATTTGTGACAAAGCTCTTGAAATGATGGCAGACTAAGTAAATGCATTAAAATTTGATCTATAGTAGGTGACTGTCTCCTTTTAAAAATTAATTGTCAGCTTGGTTTTAAAAACTTGCAATATTCCAGTACTTGATTTTGGTTAATTACCACCAGAGCCATTTGGAGGTTTGGGCATGAATTTCATTTTAATAAACAACATCGGCCTAATTTGGGAATGACTTTTATTTCAAAACTGAATTCCTAATGTAAATGTCTGAAAGAAGCCTCTATAAAACAACACGGGGGCACTGTAAAGATGGCGGAAGAGTAAGACATGGAGATCACCTTCCTCCCCACAAATACATCAAAAATACATCTGCATGTGGAACAACTCCTACAGAACACCTGCTGAACGCTGGCAGAAGACCTCAGACTTCCCAAAAGGCAAGAGGGTGGAAGGGAGACGCAAGAGGGAGGGGATATGGGGATATATATATACATATAGCTGATTCACTTTGTTATACAGCAGAAACTAACACAACATTGTAAAGTAATTATATTCTAATAAAGATGTTAAAAAAAAAAAACACATACACAGGAGTTATGTCTTTGTAACGTAAACACAGCCTAAAATTGCAATAAAGATGTAAGAATTTTGGAACAAACTTTTGTAAATGATTGCATAATTCCTAATGTTTCATGCAGAATTCCTGATGCTTCATCCCTTTGTTTTCCAAATGCTGCCTTTATATTCTGCTTAATCATTTCTCTGACAGTTGGGGGTGTTGTATGTCATCTATGGAAGAAGTATTTTCTTCAGTATTGCCATTATGAGTAACATCTTACTATATAAAAAATGCTATGAGCAATGCTAATTTGAATGGCTTCTGAGCCAACATCAACATTGCTGACACCATGGCATCACGTACATGAAATCTAATCACTCTAGTAATAGGATGCCTCAGTAAATCTGAGAACATTAACAGACAGTTGCATCAATGTAGCACTGCCTTGTGCTGCAGTGTGTTGACACAGAAACATGCTGGTTTAAGAGCAGAAGCGTTCAAACATAGAATGCATTTATAATTCATTTATAGTTTGTAATGTGGCTGTCTGTCCATCATAAACTCTAATATGATGACACTCTTTTTCTGTATTACCTCTCTGAAAGATTTTGCACATACTATTTCAAAATCGGATGTGTCCATTTGAAAGACATGATTTGCCTTTTTTTGTGACATGAGACATACATGCTTACTTTGGAAAACATTATCAATTCAATTTCAGATTTATAAAAGAAATTGACTAGGTGGTAATTATTTCCTTACTAGATTGATTATTTTCACGGAAAAGGAAATACCTGTAGGACTTAAAATTCCCTTATGGATGTGTATAAAATAGAACTTATGCATGAGTGTTGAGAAACATAAAATCATTTACACCAGTAATCTTCCAATCTGCCTGATGTCAGTAAAGGGTACGCAATATACCCACATAGAATTCCTGCATATCTAAAATAATTCATCTTTCTTTGCTCAAGCTGTCAATGGTGAAAAGACACCCATATACTAGTATAGAAATAGAAAATTACAATGAAACAAAAAATGACTAAGTCACAACTGTGGTGCTGGCAAAGAGTTTGCTAATAAGTAGTATTCTGGTCCTTGAATCAAAAGGGCAACTCAAATGAGTACATGTTGCTCTAAAGTAGTCAACGTTTCTTAAAGAATTTAATGGGATGTATTTTGGGGGACAGAATTATCTTTTAATGGATTTTTCTGCTGTGTTTTGTAAATACTGCAGATAGTAAGTCAGTATTATTTTGATGGTAAAACATTTGTAGTTGAGGACCTGTCTGTTTTGGGGATTACCAGAATGTTGCTTTTATCATTGAAGGTTTAGTCATGAGTAAGTCTTGGAACCAACTCTTGAAATGAAATTAACATGAGCTTTGTTGCCTTATTTCCGCAAACCACATAATAAAATGCTTTTATTAGGACTGTTCTTCTGACCAGAATGTGGTGCATTCTGTGAGCAGAGCTTCTGAAAGGGGTCCCTGTGGGCTCAGTGTGGGTTACCTGGACAATAAGGCAGCAGGGACACCAGAGCCTATTTCCCCTCTCCTGGTGGAAGGGACTGCATCTGAACTCAGCTTCCCATGGACTCTTGACAGCATCCTACAGGCCATGAGGCTTCCAGGAGTTGGGCAGCCAGCTTTCTCAGTCCCTGTAAACAGCTGGTATCCAAATTCTAACTCCTGGTACCAAATAGCTGTGTATTCCTGCTCTGACAAGGCTGCTTTCTCATTCTTAACCTATAAGAAGGTGATCCTTGCTGCCCTCCCCGACCCCAGCGCCAAAAGCAGCAGTTCCACGTTGTAACACAGGATTGATTAAGCAATGTACCCCAATACTGGGTACAACAAAGAGCAGCCTTGAAGGAACTCTCCGGACTTGACATGATGCATGTGGCCTAGTCCCTAGGTGGTGCTATTTACAAAACCTTTTGAAGCATCAGGATCCATGGATTCCCAGAGCTCTCAATTGTGCTATAAAAGATAAAACTACAATCATATATTGGTTGCTGATTAAGCAATTTTGATAATTAAATTCTGGGAGAAAAAATATACTTTATAATAAGCAACCTATAATTAGTAATGTTCTCTTCCAGGTGGTAATAGGGAACTCTCAAATTGGGAGGGCTTTCTCAAATGCCCAGCAAGCCCACTGCAGTCACAACCAGGCACAATTCCAGTTTTACTAGATGGCAGAATCAGAGACAGATTAGAGGAGAGAAGAAGACATTTATAAAGACTGGCAACTGAAGGGATTGGCTCACCGGTACAGAAGAACCCTTCAGCATCTCAGCGTGGTGGTTTCTATCATCATGGCAAGGACAGATTTCAGATTCTGGTAGTTTGTCATTTTATTTTTTAAATAAATTTATTTATTTATTTTTGGATGCATAGGGTCATCGTTGCTGCGCGCAGGCTTTCTCTAGTTGCGGGGAGCGGGGGCTACTCTTCGTTGTGGTGCGTGGGCTTCTCATTGCGGTGTCTTCTCTTGTTGTGGAGCACAGGCTCTAGGCGCGTGGGCTTCAGTAGTTGTGGCTCGTGGGCTCTAGAGCGTAGGCTCAGTAGTCGTGGCGCACGGGCTTGGTTGCTCTGCGGCATGTGGGATCTTCCTGGACCAGGGCTTGAACCCGTGTCCCCTGCACTGGCTTAACCACTGCACCACCAGGGAAGTCCTAGTTTGTCGTTTTAAAAAGCAAGCTCTGGGGTAGAATTTTTTTCTGAAATACATATGTGATTTCCACTGGCCTTCTCTTACAATGTGTTCCCTCTAGTTAGGAAATTCATATGAAGTAATGGCTGGTGTAATCCAGTAGAAAGGTACAAACTACTGTGTGATGTACACATTACTCTGCCAATGCATATTTGTGTTATTTGAATCTTGAAGTTTAGTGACTCCAGTAGTTGAGTCCTTTTCTTTGAAGGTCTTTACTGCCACCCTTAGCACTTGAATAGTTAGTTACATTAATGATGACTCATCTCCCTTATGTGATCATGGTAATGGCAGAGCAAGCCAGGAGACACGATTCAAAAATGTCTCAATTTCAACAGTATGCAAAAAATTTTATATACAATGGATTCCATATATTCCTATGCATTGTACTTCTTTTTCTCCCTACTCCATGATAGTCTGCCCATTTCTAAAAAAAACAAAAGTAAAATAATGGGAACAGTGAATACTAAATTCAATTTGATCCCTATAAAATTGGTTAAAGGGGAGAATAAAAATGAAAATGTTCAAGGCTTTTGCTTACGTATTTGGTGAAATAGTATAAATAAATACAGCAGGGAATTCCTGCCTGATCCATAGGGCACGAATTACATTGGAGGATTTAGAATTGTCTCTTGAAATTGCTTTGTAGACAGTTAACATAGTTCAGACTAAAGCATCTACCTTTATCTCTCATGGGCAGTAAATGCTAAATGGTCTAAGGTCCAAATTGGCTTTTTTCACAATTCAAATTCACTGAAATATTTAATTACCAAAGCTTAATTTTGTGTTGGCAGGAGAAAGAAGAGGAAGATGAAGCTCTTCAGAACAAAAATCCATCTGCCAGCAATAACAGCCTTTGTATTTAAAAAGCAGTCAGTAATAACATAACTTTCCTTCTTTGTTACTATTTTTGTATTTTAGTAATTTGGGAAGAAGAGCATTTAAAAAATTGACACACTATCAAAGTCTGATGCAACGAAAATTAAACTGCATGGACTTGATGAGGAGATAAAGGGAAATGTAATATGGTCAATGTAGGGCCTCCCAACCTTGCCCATATCCTATGTGTCAAATAGAAATGAATGGATTTTGGTGATATTTAGCTTTGTAGTAATAATGACTGGAAATGTTAACATCAATAACTTATTACTGCATAAACCACATTTGGAAAAAACATCTCTTTGAGACAGTATTACTTTGGCTGTTATTCAAATGAGCAGGAACAAATGAGGCATTTATACAGTTATTTTTTTTTTCTTACTCAGATCAAGCTAAATCTCATTAAGAAATGATTTTACCAAAATGAGCTTGTGCAATTAAAAATAACTTAGATTAGAGATAATGTATTTGACAAAAGTATATGTTCTATATATAGATGGACTTATTTATCATATAAAACAGAAATCAATTTTCTGTTAAGGGGCCTTCACTCATAACTGAGGCAGGTTAGATCTAATGAATGGATACATTATTTTTTTTTCTTCTAGGAAGTTCAATTATCAAACAAGGAAGTAGATTACTGAAACCTAAATCCATTTGATTAAAAAAAAAAGAATTTCTCCCTCTTTTTATGTTGCTCATCCCATATATGTATTTTTAAAAACATAACTGCAGTTTGGCTGCTAGTTATCTACAAGTCAGTTGGAAAAACTTTAATATGCTACTTTAAATCAGATATAGGGAAAGAGTGACCCAGTGAGTTGAATCAAGTGCAGGAAGGCTGGCAATTGCAAAACTAATCTCAGTCTTGCCCAATTATCTGTGACCTCTTGGCAGTTATTTTAGTCCTTATGGCAGAATCTGTCAGTCTGTAAGAGGGGTTCTTCTACCTCCCATCTCCAGCTGCTGCTGCTTGGAAAATGATGAATATAATTTTCCTAATAGTATCTTAATTTTATTAAATTATGTTGGCACCTTCGTTGAAATAAATTGATTTATATGTGTAGGTCTGTTATTGGACACTGTATTTTTTTGATCTGTATGCTTACCTTCATGCTAAAACCACTCCCTGATTACTGTAGCTTTGTCAACTAAGTCCAATAAGTCATTCAACTTTGTTCTTTTTCAAAACTGTTTATTTCTATTCTAAGTCTCTGTGTTCTATAAAAATTTTAGAATAGACTTGTCAATGTCTGCCAAAGGAGCCTATTAGGATTATATTTGGGATTGTGTTGAATCTATAGTTCAATTAAAAGGAATGGCCCCAAATATTTCATATTTTGATGATATTGTTTTTCAGATTTTAAATTCCAAATGTTAATTGCTGATCTATAGAATAAAATTGTTTTTTTGTTTTTGTTTATACGTTTATATATATTTTTAATTTTTATTAGAGTATAGTTGATTTACAATGTTGTATTAGTTTCAGATGTACAGCAAAGTGAATCAGTTATACATATATTCACTATTTCTCAGATTCTTTTCCCATATAGGCCATTACAGAGTATTGAATAGAGTTCCCTGTGCTATACAGTAGGTTCTCATTAGTTATCTATTTTATACATAGTAGTGTATATATGTCAATACCAATCTTCCAATTTATCCCTCCCCTGCTTACCTCCTGGTAACCATAAGTTTGTTATCTACATCTGTAACTCTATTTCTGTTTTGTAGATTAGTTCATTTGTACCTTTTAAAAACATTCCACATATAAACGATATCATATACTTGTCTTTCTCTGTCTGACTTACTTCACTCAGTATGACAATCTCTAGGTCCATCCATGTTGCTGCAAATGGCATTATTTTGTTCTTTTTTATGGCCCAGTTATATTCCACTGTATATATGTACCACATCTTCCTCTGTTAATGTACATTTAGGTTGCTTCCAGGTCCTGGCTATGGTAAATAGTGCTGCAATGAACATTGGGGTGAATGTATCTTTTTGAATTATGGTTTTCTTTGGATAGATGCCCAGGAGGGGGATTGCTGGATCATATGGTAGCTCTCTTTTTAGTTTTTTAGGGAACCTCCATACTGTTCTCCATAGTGGCTGCACCAATTTACATTCCCACCAACAGTGCAAGAGGGTTCCCTTTTCTCCACACCCTCTCCAGCATTTGTTGTTTGTAGATTTCTTTATGATGGCCATTCTGCCTGGTGTGAGGTGATATCTCATTGTAGTTTTGATTTGCATTTCTCTAATAATTAGTGATGTTGAACATCTTTTCATGTGCTTTTTAACTGTATGTCTTCTTTGGAGAAATATCTATTTAGATCTTCCACCCATTTTTTATTTGGGTTGTTTGTTTTTTTGATATTGAGCTGCATGAGCTGCATGAGCTGCATGAGCTGTTTGTGTATTTTGGAGATTAATACCTTGTTGGTTGCTTCATTTTCAAATATATTCTCCGATTCAGAGGGTTGTCTTTTCATTTTGTTTGTGGTTTCCTTTGCTGTGCAAAAGCTTTGAAGTTTAATTAGGTCCCATTTGTTTATTTTATTTTCATTACCCTAGGAGGCGGATGGAAAAAGATCTTGCTGTGATTTATGTCAGAGTGTTCTGCCTATGTTTTCCTCTAAAACATTTTTATACAATCCGGTCTTACATTTAGGTCTTTAATCCATTTTGAGTTTATTTTTTTGTATGGTGTTAGGGAGTGTTCTAATTTCATTCTTTTACATGTAGCTGTCCAGTTTTCCTAGCACCACTATTGAAGAGACTGTCTTTCTCCATTGTATATTCTTGCCTCCTTTGTTTTAGACCATAGGTGTGTGAGTTTATCTCTGAACTTTCTATCCTGTTCCATTGATCTATGTCAGTTTTTGTGCCAGTACCATACTGATTTGATTACTGTAGCTTTGTAATATAATCTGAAGTCAGGGAGCCTGATTCCACCCGCTCCATTTTTCTTTCTCAAGATTGCTTTGACTATTCGTGGTCTTTCGTGTTTCCATACAAATTGTAAAACTTTTTGTTCTAATTCTGTGAAAAATGCCATTGGTAATTTGATATGGATTGCATTGTATCTGTAGATTACTTGGAGTAGTATAGTCATTTTCACAATATTGATTCTTCCAATTCAGGAACATGATATATCTCTCCATCTGTTTGTGTTGTCTTTGATTTCTTCCATCAGTATCTTATAGTTTTCTGAGTACAGGTCTCTTACCTCCTTAGGTAGGTTTATTCCTAGGTATTTTATTCTTTTGATGTGATGGTAAATGGGATTGTTTCCTTGATTTCACTTACGGATATTTCATTGTTAGTGTAAAGGAATGCAAGAGATTTCTGTGTATTAATTTTGTACCCTGCAACTTTACCAAATTCATTGATAAGCTCTTGTAGTTTTCTGGTAGCAACTTGAGGATTTTCTATGTACAGTACCATGTCATCTGCAAACAGTGACAGTTTTACTTCTTCTTTTCCAATTTGGATTCATTTTATTTCTTTTTCTTCTCTGATTGCTGTGACTAGGACTTCAAAAACTATGTTGAATAAGAGTGGCAAGAGTGGACATCCTTGTCTTGTTCCTGATCTTAGAAGAAATGCTTTCAGTTTTTCACCATTGAGAATGTTGTTTGCTGTGGGTTTGTCATATATGACCTTTATTATGTTGAGGTAGGCTCCCTCTATGCCCACTTTCTGGAGAGTTATTATGATAAATGGGTGTTGAATTTTGTCAAAAGTTTCTTCTGCATCTATTGAGATGATCATATGGTTTTTAGTTTTCAATTTGTTGATGTGGTATATCACACTGATTGATTTGTGGATATTGAAAAATCCTTGCATCCCTGGGATAAGTCCCACTTGATCTTGGCATGATCCTTTTAATGTGTTGTTGGATTCAGTTTGCTAGTATTTTGTTGAGGATTTTTGTGTCTGTGTTCATCAGTGATGTTGGCCTGTAATTTTTCTTTTTTGTGATATCTTTGTTTGGATTTGGTATCAGGGTGATGGTGGCCTCGTACGATGAGTTTGGGAGTGTTCCTTCCTCTGCAATTTTTTGGAAGAGTTTCTGAAGGGTAGGTGTTAACTCTTCTCTAAATGTTTGATAGAAATCACCTGTGAAGCCATCTGGTCCTGGACTTTTGCTTGTTGGAAGATTTTTAATCACAGTTTCAATTTCATTACTTGTGATTGGTCTGTTTATATTTTCTATTTCTTCCTTGTTTAGTCTTGGAAGGTTGTACCTTTCTAATAGTTTGTCCATTTCTTCTAGGTTGTCCATTTTATTGGGATATAGGTGCTTGTAGTAGTCTCTTATGATCCTTTGTGTTTCTGCGGTGTCAGTTGTAACTTCTCCTTTTTCATTTCTAATTTTATTGATTTGAGTCCTTTCCCTTTTTTTCTTGTTGAGTATGGCTGAAGGTTTATCAATTTTGTTTATCTTTTCAAAGAACCAGCTTTTAGTGTCATTGATCTTTCCTATTGTTTTCTTCACCTCTATTTCATTTATTTCTGCTCTGATCTTTATGATTTCTTTCCTCCTACTAACTGGGTTTTGTTTGTTCTTTCTCTAGTTGCTTTAGGTGTAAGGTTATGTTGTTTATTTGAGATTTTTTTTCTTTCTTGAAGTAAGATTGTATTGTTATAAATTTCCCTCTTAGAACTGCTTTTGCTGCGTCCCATAGGTTTTTGGGTTGTCGTGTTTTTGTTGTTATTTGTCTCTAGGTATTTTTTGATTTCCTCTTTGATTTCTTCAGTGATCCGTTGGTTATTTAGTAACATATTGTTTAGCTTCTATGTGTTTGTGTTTTTACAGTTTTTTATCTTGTAATTAATTTCTGATCTCATAGCATTGTGGTCAGAAAAGATGCTTGGTATGATTTCAGTTTTTTTAAATTAACTGAGGCTTGTTATGTGACCCAAGATGTGATCTATCCTGGATAATGTTCCATGTGCACTTGAGAAGAAAGTGTTCTGCTGCTTGCAGATGGCATGTCCTATAAATATCAATTAAGTCTGTCTGGTCTAATGTGTCATTTAAAGCTTGTGTTTCCTTATTAATTTTCTGTCTGGATGATCTGTGCATTGGTGTTAGTGGGGTGTTAAAGTACCCCACTGTTATTGTGTTACTGTCGATTCCCCCTTTATGGCTGTTAGCATTTGCCTTATGTATTGAGGTGCTCCTATGTTGGGTGTATAAATATTTACAATTGTTATATCTTCTTCTTGGACTGATCCCTTGATCATTATGTAGTGTCGTTCCTTGACTCTTGTAATAGTCTTTATTTTAAAGTCTATTTTGTCTGATATGAGAATTGCTACTCTGACTTTCTTTTGATTTCCATTTGCATGGAGCATCTTTTTCCATCCCCTCACTCCAGTCTTTATGTGTCCCTAGGTCCAAGGTAGGTCTCTTGTAGGCAACATATATATGCATCTTGTTTTTGTATCCGTTCATTCAGTCTTTGTCTTTTGGTTGGAGCAGTTACTCCTCCTCCTCCTCCTCCATCCCTCCCCTCCCTTCCCCTTCCTCCTCCCCCCTCCCCTCCCCCTCCTCCTCCCTCCCCTTCCCCTCCCCCTCCTCCTCCTCCTCCTCCTCCTCCTTCTCCTTCCCGTATAATTCAAATGTTGATACATTTAATATTGTCCCAAAGGTCTCTGAGATTGTCCTCATTTCTTTTCATTCTTTTTTCTTTATTCTGTTCCACAGCAGTGATTTCCACCATTCTGTCTTCCAGCTCACTTATCCATTCTTCTGCCTCAGTTATTCTGCTATTAATTCCTTCTAGTGTATTTTTCATTTCAGTTATTGTATTGTTCATCTCTCTTTGTTCTTTAGTTCATCTAGGTCTTTGTTAAACACTTCTTATATCTTCTTGATCTGTGCTTCCATTCTTTTTCTGAGATCTTGGGTCATCTTTACTATCATTAGTCTGAATTATTTTTCAGGTAGATTGCCTGTCTCCTCTTCATTTAGTTGTTCTTGTAGGTTTCTAGCTTGCTCCTCATCTGCATCATATATCTTTGTCTTCTCATTTTGTCTAACTTACTGTGTTGTGGTTTCCTTTCCACAGGCTGCGGGATTATAGTTCCTCTTGCTTCTGGTGTCTGCCCCCTGGTGGTTGAGGTTGGTCAAGAGGCTTGTGCTATTATCCCCTTGATACGGGGTTTGACTGGTGTTGTGGTGACCAGAGCCTGCCCTGGATATTGAGTGGGACCTCTCCTTCGCTCTGTGGTTGTCACTGCCCTGTCAGGGGTGGGGTCTGCTCCCTAATTGTGGGAGTAGAGATCTGTTTCTTAGCTGTGTTTCTGATCATTGGTACAAGGTAGGTGGGACTGGAGCACTCCCACTGGGAGAGAAGCCACTGAGTGTTCCTCCTCTGGAGCTGTTTACCCGTGAATGTGCTCTGTTGTGTCCCCTTTCACCCATTGTGCAGGCTCACAAAGTACAGTGTTGTTGACACTGCTCTCGATCCCAGCTTAACCATGGGCATGCTGGCAATTGGCCCTGGTAACTCTCAGGTGTTGTTTTCACCATGCCACCAGTGCAGATCCACTGAGGTCAGGTCCCAGGATTGTGTATCTGAACCTGCTGTGGAGGCTATGGAGACAGCTCAGACTCTGGCCTGGCGCAACCCCCATGTGTACGTGCCCACAAAGCTCACATCTGCTAAAGCCAGACCCGTTCCAGCTGTAGGAGCACTTGTCCTTTTGGATGTTTCGCAGGTGCTGAATTTAGGAAGCCGTCAGCGGAGGTTTAACTCCGTGGTTTGCACAGCTGCATGGAGAGATTTCAGCTCTTCTTCCTTAGTCACATGGCCCCTGGGGCTCAGCTGTGGTTTCAGCCCCACCTCTGTGTGTGTTCCTCCCAATGGAGTCTGCTCTAGAGGTTGCCAGAGCACATGAGCCTGTCAGATAGGAAGGAGCCAAGGGGGCTATCAGAGGGGAGCAGGCTGCCAGGCGGGAAGGTGCTGGGGTAGAAATTGGAATGTGTGAGCCTGTGAGGCAGCGATTGGGGTGATCACGGTAATCAGGGCAAGTGGGTTGCCCAGGCAAGGGAAGGGGACAGCAGAGGTGATGGCAGGGGCGCGCCAGCCGGCTCCAGTGGGAGCCCTCCTTAGTGCCTGTGGAGGCAGGGGCTGGCACGTGAGGGGAGAGGCTGCACTGGCCCCACCCTTTGCACGTCATTCAACAATGGCGCTTCGCCTGTGTGGCGGTCTGGGCTTCCTCCACAAGCATTCCCGGTTGCGGAGCTCCTCACTCCCGTCCCCTCAGGCTGTCTCCTCACAGCCAACAGCAGTCCCCTTCCCGGGTCTGCTCTCCAAACCCCATTTTCCATCTCCCAGCCCCCGTATGCACCAGTGGCCACCTGTCTCAGGCTAGGGTGTGCAGGGCTGTGGCATGGACCATCTGTGTGTATCTCACTCTGTCCTGCCTGCCACAGATCAGTTGCTGGGCTCGCTGAGCCCCCAAAGCTCCCCTTCTGTCCCAGCTGATCTCCCCGCCAGTAAGGGAGCTTTCCTAGGTGTGGGAACCTCTCCTCACCTTCAGCTTTCTGCCGGGGTGCAGATCCCATCCTGCGTCCTTTTCTCTTCCTTTTCCCTTCTTCTTTCTTTCATCCTACCCAGTTATGTGGGGGTCTTTCTTGTCCTTTTACGTGTCTGAGATCTCTGCTAGTGTTCAAGCAGGTGCTCTGTGAGAATTTTTCCATTTGTAGATGTATTCTTGATGTGTTTGTGGGGAAAGATGAACTCCATGTCCTCCTACTCCTCCAGCATCTTGGAAAGTCATAATTGATTTTTACATTGACCTTTTATACTGCAAGCTTTCTAAATTTATTGTTGCAGTATTTTTGAGATTTTTAAAAAAGAATTTTCTGTATAGATAATTATGATGTCTATAAATAGAAACTTTTTTTACCTTTTGTTTTTCAATATGTATGCCTTCTTTTTTCTTGCCTTATTACCTAGCTAGGGCCTCCAATACAATAAAAGTGATGATCTTGCCTTTGTTCCCAATCTGAAGGGAAACATTTAGTCTTTCACTATAGTATTATGTTAGTGGTTTTTTTTTTTTTAGAAGATGCTGTTTATTAAGCAAGAAAAAGAAGAAAAGTAGAAAGTTTCTTTTTACCTTTAGGCTTTGAGGTTTACTAACAGTGGGTTTTGAATTTTGTCAAATAGTTCTGTAATTTTTTTTTATGGAAAATCACTTGTTTAATTGAAAATTTGTACTGTATATATGATCTCTATCTTTACAAAAAGCTGACAGTGATAAGTGTTTTCACACCCACTTTGTAGATTAAGAAACTCAGAGAGATAGAATAACTTGTCCAAGATCAGACATCTGGACAGGAGTTACTCTGGGCTTTGTCTTGTCAAAAGCCTAAGCATTTTCATTAGGTCATCCATAGGAAGGAGAGGTCCCTGGGCATATAGAAGGGCTTCAGATCGAATTTGCACCTTAAGATTTCAGGGTACTCTCTTTTCCTGCTCCGATTTTCACATGTTTTAACTGATGTGACAACAAAATTTAAGGGGTCTGAAGTGAAATGATGTAATTTAAACATCACCTTTAACATCACATCTACTTTTTATCATGTGCTTATTGAGGGCAGTGAGGAATGAATAATGGCTCCCCAAATATATTATCTGGCACACTGCATTTCTGCCTCATCCTGAAACATGATTCTGGTTCCATATGTGAGAACAATCCTTGCCAGCTCTCTCCTGTTGCAAGTTCTGTTATTTCTCTTAAGTGTCCCAGCCAGTTATGTTAGGGGTATCTGTCTTTATGGCACCCTACTGGCCTTTGATGGAAGATTCCTGAACAAAAATTCTTATCACATGTGTTCAGTGGCCTCCAGTGTTGAGTACCCTCTAACTCTTTAAAAATATCATTGCCAACCCTTCCTTTTTGATTGTACTCGCAGACAATGTTCATCTACACATGAACATGTGTTTAAAAGGAAAACATGTTTTCCTTTTAAACAATGCTCAGACAGAACTCGAAGTCTTTTTAGTTATGAGCAGTCAGATCTTCCTTTTCTTTTTTTCAACCATTAAAAAGAATTGAAGTATAGTTAATTTACAGTGTTAAATTAGCACCAGGTGTACAGCAAAGTGATTCATATATATATATATATATATATATATTCTTTTTCAGATTCTTTTCCATTATAGGTTATTATAATTCCCTGTGCTATATAGTAGGTCATTGTTGATTATCTATTTTTTAATATACTAGTGTGTATATGTTAATCCCCAAATCCTAATTTCTCTCCTCCCCACTGCCTTGCTATCCCCTCTGGTAACCATAAGTTTGTTTTCTATATCTGTGAGTCTATTTCTGTTTTGTAAATAAGCTCATTTATATCATATTTTTAAGATTTCACATATAAGTTATGATATTTGTCTTTCTGTGTCTGACTTACTTCACTAAATATGATAATCTCTAGGTCCATTCATGTTGCTGCAAATGGCATTATTTTATTCTTTTTTATGACTAATATTCCATTGTGTATATATACCATATCTTCTTTATTCATTCATCTGTCATTGGACATTTAAGTTGCTTCCATGTGTTGGCTATTGTAAATAGTGCTGCAGTGAACAATGGGGCACATGTATCTTTTTGAATTAGAGTTTTCTCCAGATATATGCCCAGGAATGGGATTGCAGGATCATATGGTAACTATATTTTTATTTTTTTAAGGAACCTCCATACTGTTCTCCATAGTGGCTGCACCAATTTACATTCCCACCAACAGTGTAGGAGGGTTCCTTTTCCTCCACATCCTCTCCAGAATTTATTATTTGTAGACTTTTTTTTTTTTTTGAAGATTTATTTATTGATTGATTGATTGCTATGTTGGGTCTTCGTTTCTGTGCTAGGGCTTTCTCTAGTTGCGGCAAGTGGGGGCCACTCTTCATCGTGGTGCGTGGGCCTCTCACCATCGTGGCCTCTCTTGTTGCGGAGCACAGGCTCCAGACACACAGGCTCAGTAGTTGTGGCTCACGGGCCCAGTCGCTCCGCGGCATGTGGGATCTTCCCAGACCAGGGCGTGAACCCGTGTCCCCTGCATTAGCAGGCAGATTCTCAACCACTGCGCCACCAGGGAAGCCCCTGTAGACTTTTTAATGATGGCCATTCTGACTACTATGAGCTGATACCGCATTCGGATTTTGATTTGTATTTCTCTAATAATTAGTGATGTTGAGCATCGTTTCATGTGCCTTTTGGCCATTTGTATGCCTTCTTTGGAGAAATGTCTATTTAGGTCATCTGCCTATTTTTTGATTTTTTTTTAATATATATTAAGCTGTATGAGCTGTTTGTATATTTTAGAAGTGAATCCCTTGTCAGTAGCAGCATTTGCAAATATTTTCTCCCATTCTTTAGGTTGTCTTTTCATTTTGACTGTGGTTTCCTTTGCTGCACAAAAGCTTTTAAGTTTAATTAGGTCCCATTTGTTTATTTTTGTTTTTATTTCCATTACTCTGGGAGACAGATCCAAAAAAATATTGCTGTGATTTATGTCAAAGAGTGTTCTGCCTATGTTTTCCTCTAGGAGTTTTATAGTATATGGGCTTATATTTAGGTTTTTAATCCATTTTGACTTTATTTTTGTATATGGTGTTAGAGAATGCTCTAATTTCATTCTTTTACATGTAGCTGTCCAGTTTTCCCAACACCACTTTTTGAAGAGATTCTCTTTTCTCCATTGTATATTTTTGCCTCCTTTGTCATAGATTAACAGACCATAGGTGCATGGGTTTACTTCTGGGCTTTCTATCCTGTTCCATTGATCTATATTTCTGTTTTTATGCCAGTACCATACTGTTTTGATTACTGTAGCTTTGAAATATAATCTGAAGTCAAGGAGCCTGATTCCACCAACCCCATTCTTCTTTCTCAAGATTGCTTTGGATATTTTGGGTCTTTTGTGTTTTCATACAAATTTAAAAATTTTTTGTTCTAGTTCTGTGAAAAATGTGGTTGGTAATTTGATGGGAATTCCATTGAGTCTGTAGCTTGCCTTGGATAGTATAGTCATTTTCACAGTATTGTTTCTTCTAATCCAAGAACATGGTATATCTTTCCATCTGTTTGTGGGTGTGGGGTCTTCAATTTCTTTCATCCACATCTTATAGTTTTCAGAGTACAGGTCTTTTGCCTCCTTATGTAGGTTTATTTCTAGGTATTTTATTCTTTTTGGTGTGATGATAAATGCAATTATTTCCTTAATTTCTCTTTCTGATATTTCATTGTTAGTGTATAGAAATGCAACAAATTTCTGTATTTTAATTTTGTGTCCATCAACTTTTCCAAATTCATTGATTAGCTCTAGTAGTTTTCTGGTGGCAACTTTAGGATTTTCTGTGTATAGCCTCATGTCATCTGCAAACAGTGAAAGTTTTACTTCTTTTCCAATTTGTATTCCTTTTATTTCTTTTTCTTCTCTGATTGTTGTGGCTAGGACTTCCAAAACTGTGTTGAATAGAAGTGGCAAGAGTTGGCATCCTTGTCTTGGGCAACCTAACATTATGCTTAGAGCAATTAGAGAAAGAAGAGTAACAAAATCCAAAGTTAGTAGAAGGAAAGAAATCATAAAGATCAGAGCAGGAATAGATGAAATAGAGACTAAAAAAAAATAATAGAAAATGTCAATGAAGCTAAAAGCTGGTTCTTGGAAAAGATAAACAAAATTGATAAACTTTTAGCCAGACTCATCAATAAAATAAGGGAGAGGACCCAAATCAACAAAGTGAGAAATGAAAAAGGAGAAGTTACATCCGGCACCACAAAAAGAAAAAGGATCATAAGGGACTACTACCAGCAACTCTATGCCAATAAAATGGACAACCTAGAAGAAATGGACAAATTCTTAGACAGGTGCCATCTCCCAAGACTGAACCAGGAAGAAACAGAAAATGTGAACAGACCAATTACCAGTACTGAAATTGAATCAGTAATTTAATAACTCCCAATAAAAGAAAAGTCCAGGACCAGATGGCTTCACAGGTGAATTTTACCAAACATTTAGAGAAGAGTTAACACCTATCCTTCTGAAACTATTGCAAAAAATTGCAGAGGAAGAAACACTTCTGAATTCATTCTATGAGGCCACCATCACCCTGATACCAAAAGCAGACAAAGATATCACAAAAAAGAAAATTACAGGCAACATCACTGATGAACATAGATGCAAATATCCATCGCATTAAAAAGAATAAAATACCTAGGAATAAACCTACCTAAGGAGGCAAAAGACTGTACTCTGAAAATTATAAGATGCTGATGAAAGAAGTTGAAGATGACACAAAAAGATGGAAAGGTATACTATGTTCTTGGATTGGAAAAATCGATATTGTGAAAATGACTGTACTATCCAAGGCAACCTACAGATTCAATGAAATTTGTATCAAATTACCAATGGCGATTTTCCACAGAAGCAGAACAAAATTTTTTTAAATTTGTATGGAAACAGAAAAGACCCCGAATAGGCAAAGCGATCTTGAGAAAGAAGAACGGTGCTGGAGGAATCAGGCTCCCTGACTTCAGACTATATTACAAAGCAACAGTAATCAGAACAGTATGGTACTGGCACAGAAACAGAAATATAGATCAATGGAACAGGAGAGAAAGCCCAGAAATAAACCCATGCACCTTTGGTCAATTAATCTATGACAAAGGAGGCAAGAATATACAATGGAGAAAAGATAGTCTCTTCAAAAAGTGGTGTTCTGAAAAGTGGACAGCTACATGTAAAAGAATAAAATTGGAACAATTCTCTAACACCATATACAAAAATAAACTCAAAATAGATTAAAGACCTAAATTTAAGCCTGTGTGGTATAAAACTCGTAGAGGAAAACATAGGTAGAACGCTCTTTGACATAAATAACAGCCATTTTTTTTTTTTCTTGGATCCATCTCCTAGAGTAATGGAAATAAAAACAAAAATAAACAAGTAGGACCTAATTTGATTTCAATTTGCTTGTTTTTCTGCCTTCTTAATGTGAAATATTAAGTCATTTTAAATCTGTCTTTTCTAATAGAGACTTTTAAAACTATAAATTGCCTTCTAAATACTGCTTTAGTTCTGTTGTGTTTCCATTATCCCTCAATTTGAAATTTTATTTAATTTCCCTTGTGATTACTGCTGTGATTTTAGGGTTATTTAGAAGTGTATTAATTATGTTTTGAATAATTGAGGTGGTTTTCTACATATCTCATTGTTTTCTTTAGGTATCTCATTTTAATAATCACAGAACATACTCTATGACTTAAACCTTTTGAAATGTTTTGAGACTGATTTTATTGTCTGTGGATGGACTGTCTTGGTGAATGTTCCATAAGCACTCTATATTCTGGAGATATTGGATGTAGTGTCCTATAAATGTAAATTAGGACAGGTTTATAGATAGTGTTGTTTGGACAATCTATATACTTAGTGATTTAATTAAAAATTTTTTTTTCTATCCATTACTCTTAGGATGTTTAAAAATTTCCAGTGATTTGTGATTTGTTTACTTCTGCCTTTAGTTTTTTCTATTTTTGTTCTACTGACTTGGACATTCTTTTACTAGATCCATATAATTTTAGGATTCTGTCTTCCTTATAAATTGTCTTTTTTAAATCATCATCAAATATCCTTCTTTATCTCTTGTAATACTCTTTTACTCTTATTAATATAGCCATTACAGTTTTCTTAAGCTTAGTATTTTTACAATATGCTTTCCCCCCTCATCTTTTAAATTTCAGTCTATATACCTGTTTTTTTCTATGTCTTTTTCTATAAAGTCCTTCATATGGAGCCACTATTCTGTTGGGTCTTCCTCTTTATCCAGACTGGCATCTCTGTCTGTTAATTGAATTGTTTAATCAATTTACATTTAATGTAATAGTCCTTAATGTGATTGGGTTTATGGCTACCATTTTGCTATTTTTTAAAAAAATACGTTTCATGTGTACGGCATCATAATTCAGTGTCTGTATACACTACAATTATCACCACCATAACTCTAGTTACCATCCATCATTATACAATTGACACACTTCACCCATTTTACCACCCTCAACCCACTTCCCCTCTAGTAACCACTAAGTTCTCTGTATCTGTGAGTTTGTTTTTCTTTTATTTTGTTTGCTCATTTGTTTTGCTTTTTTAGGTTCCATATATAAGTGACATCATAAAGTATTCGTTTTTCTCTGTCTGACTTATTTCACTTAGCCTAATACCTTCAGGGTCCATCCATGTTGTTGCAAATAGCAAGATTTCATTCTTTTTTTATGACTAAGTAACATTCCATTATGCGTGTGTCTGTCTATATATTATACATATATATATATAGTATATATGTGTATATATATGTGTATATATAATATACCACATCTTCTTTATCCATTCATCCATCAGTGAACACTTAGGTTGTTTCCATATCTTGGCTATTGTAAATAATGCTGCAATGAACATAGGGGTGCATGTATTTTTTTTTTTGAATTAGTGTTTTTGTGTGCTTCAGATAAATACCCAAAAGTGGGGTAGCTGGGTCATATGATAGTTTTATTCTTAATTTCTTGAGGAATCTTCATACTGTTTTTCATAGAACAGTGGCTGCACCAATTTATAGTGTCACTAGTAGTGTATGAGAGTTCCCTTTTCTCCACATCCTCTCCAGCATTTGTTCTTTCTTGTGTTTTAGAGAATAGTTATTCTATGAGGTGTGAGGTGATATCTCATTGTGTTTTTGATTTGCATTTCCCTGGTTACTAGTGATGTTGAGCATCTCTTCATGTACCTGTTGACCATCTCTGTGTCTTCTTTGGAAAATTCTCTGTTCATATCCTATGCCCATTTAATTGGGTTTTTTTGTTTTTGATTTTGAGTTGTATGTGTTCTTTATCTATTTTGGATATTAACCCCTTATTGGATATATGATTTGTAAATATATTCTCCCATTCAGTAGGTTGCCTTTTTCCTTTTGATATTTCTTCTCCATTTATTTCTTTTGCCTTTTTATTTCTCTGTATTCCTTTCCTCCTTCTTTGAGACTAATTCAATTTTTTTTTAGCATTAAATTTTATTTCATCTATTTCTATTCATTTTTTAAGTTAATTAATTAATTAACTTGTTGTTGTTGTTGTTGCTGTTATTGTTGCTCTAGGCCTAACAGCATGCAACCTAACTTATGAAAATCTATGTAAAGTTAATATTGCATAAATTTCTACTTCCCACTTTTCATTTCACATCTGATACTTTCCACCTTCCATTTCCTTCTTGATAAATGTAAAAACTTATAATAGTTTAATTTCATTTACCCACATATCCATTTTTGTACTGTTACTTTCACATTGTTTTCTTCAACACATGTTATAAATACCACCTTACAATGTTATTAATTTTGCCTTAGAGTCAGATGTCTTTTAAGAAAGTTATGACCAGATAAAAAAAGTAGTAGTTTATTTTACCTCTTTATCTACCATTTCCAGTGTTCTTTATACCTTCCAATAGATATGAGTTTCCACCTTGCATTGTTTTCCTTTATTCTGAAGAACATCTCTGTTTTTTCACTTTTTTGTGAAGTCCTGCTGGTAATGAATTCTGTCAGATTTAATTTATTTCAACATGTCTATATTTCATTCTTATTTTTGAAGGATATTTTCACTGGATCAGAATTCTGGGTTGACAGTGTTTTCTGTTTTATTTTTCTTTTTGCACTTTAAAAATGTTCTATTATCTTCTGGTTTCCATTATTTCTCATAAGAAATCAGTTATAATTCATATCATTGTTAGCTATCAGTTCATTGTTTGCTTCATGTATGTAATGGGTCTCTTTTTTCTATTTTTCAAGAGTTTCTCTTTATATTTTCTTTTTTAGTAGTTTGAGTATGATATTCTTAGATATTTTCTTTGCATTTATCCTATTTGGGGCTTGTTGAGTTTATGTGTACATAAATCAATGTTTTGCATCAAAACTGGGAAAAAATTGACCATTATTTCCTCAAATACTTCTTTGTTACATTCACTATCTCTTCTGCTTCTAGGGCTCAGGTTACATACATGTTAAGACCATTTTTCTATCATCCAACAGGTCACTATTGCTCTCTTCAGTTTTCTTCAGTCTTCTTACTATTCTTCAGATTGGATAATATCTATTGGATAATATCTATTGATCATCAGATTTACTGAGTCCTTCTCCCCTCTGTTGATAAGCCCTTTCAGTGATTTTCATTTCATTACTTTTCAGCTCTAGAATTTCCATTTGATTCTTTTATTATTTTAAATTTTCATTTTTCTGCTAAGGACCTCTTTTAGTTTACTTATTATTACCATATTTTCCTTTAATTCTTTGCCTCTATTTTTCTTGAGTTCTTAGAATTTATTTACAATAGTTTGTTTAACATCTTTGTTTGCTAAAGTCAACAATAAGCCTTTCAAAGGACTGGTTTCTATTGATTGCTTTCTTTTGTGTCTATGGATCACATTTTCCTATTTCTTTGTATATCATATAATTTATTATTATATACTACATTTTGGATAATACACTGTAGAGAATATGGATTCTGTCATCTCCTTCTAAGTGTCTTAATTTTGTGCTAGTAAAAAAGTTAATTATTAATTAAACACCTTGAATTTGTATAAGCATAGTTGTCAGTTGGTTAATGTAGATCTGACAAAAGCATAAAGTATTTCCCAAGATACTGCAACTTTCAAGGATTCAAATTCCTCCAAATTATATATACCCTGAGGTTTTTTTTTGTTCAGGGCTTGGTTTTTCATTTTATTGGGCCGATCTAGAGAAGTCTGTACTAAACATTGTGATGTCTCAACTGGATTCGCAGGATACCCCTAGTGTTTTATAGATCTGTGATCTCTACTGTCTATATGGACAAGACTGCAACTTGCAGCACTGTTCGACAACTAATGTTGAGCTCTGAACCCTATACCAGCTGTTTTCTGGTAAGTCTGATGAAGTCTCACCTTGCACATTTGCAGCCAAGCCTTTAATGAAGGGCTTGCCTGAACCCTCATGCAGACTTCTGTCCATCCCCTCCACAGCTTCTTCCTGTCTGATGCCCTCAGATTCCAGCTGCTCCAGCTCCCCTAAACCCTGATATCTACCTCCTCAGCTCCTTAGGACCTCCATATCCTCTCTGAATTCCAGCTCACTGTGCCAAAGTCAGACACAGTGGAAAAATGTGGAAAAAAGTCAGTAAAGTCAGGAAATTTTCTCCAGGCTGAGAACTGGGGTGACTGTGGGGCTCATCTCATGGGCTTTCTCTTCCCTCAAGGTTTATAGTATTGCACTGCCTGTCATCCAGTGCCTAAAAATAGGGTTCTCATACATTTTGTTCAGCTTTGTAATTATTCATGTTATGAGGGATTGATTAGTATTAATCAATCCAGGTACTTTATTATATCTGGAAGCAAAAGTCCCCTCTACTTAATTTTTTGAAAGATTGCAATATTCTTGTATAAGTCTTCAAGGATATATTTAAAAATCCTGTTTTACTTGTTCTATTAACTGTGCTTGTCTCAGGTACAAGTTATTATCTTTGTTGAATTTGGCATTGCTGTTTCTGAAGTATATGGTGATTGTTGTTTGCATGCTTATATCAGTTAAGATCATAATAAGAAACCCACAGCACAATTGAAATAAGATAATTAGAGGATAGTTAATTTGCAAAGGTGTGGGCTTAGGGCAATCTTAGGAATTTTTAGTCTTAAAAATAACAATTCAGTCTCTGTAATGGTATTTGTAAGACATGTAAACATGGGAATATTTGGTACCTATGTTTTCTACCATGTGTAGTAAGGAAGAAAAATAATTGAGCCAGTATTCAGAGAGAGAGAGACAGAGAGAGACAGAGACAGAGGGAGAGATTGAGAGAGACACACAGATTGAGAGAGACAGAGAGAGAGGGAGGAAACTCCTTATTGTAGTCAACAATCTGACTTTGTTCTAGCATCTGTATATTTCTTGTGGTTTGTTGGTTCAGTGCCATTGCTGATGTTGACCAATAAATTTACCTGTTTTCCTTTGAGTTAGTTTAACCTGGGTCTGTCACTTGCCACAAGGGTCCTAACTAATGCTGATGATAAAAGGTTGATGGAAATAAAGATTGATTCAAGAGAATGTATTAAATGTGAATGGAGCAACCTAAATTTTGCTAGTTAGATGGATTTTTTTTAAAGGAATTTAGGCCCTGATGCCTGCTGTCTTGCTTATGATAAAAAGATTAAGTAAGTGTGTCTTTTTAGTTTTTTTTTTTTTCATTCTTTCCCACACTGCGAAAAGGGAAATATTATCTGAGAGTCTGTATGATATAGGCCCCACTTTGCGGGGGGAGGTTTTACTTTGGATTTCTCAGATTTTGTTTCATCAACTAAATAGGAATAAAACGTATCATTAAGTGTGCTTGTTCACCAGCAAATATTTCACTGGATATTTCATATCCTGTACATGGTAGTCTAGGGTTTTGCTTGATTAAAATCTTTAAATACTCCACATATTTTAATGCTTATCTTAAAAATGATTCTACTCATAATCTTAGGCAAAATATCTATGTCTCAGCTCTTTAAAGATTACCAATTTTATCACTACTTATGGAACAAGAAGTTAAGGTGTTTAATGATTGTCAAATCCCTACTAATGGAACAAAGAACTTGCTATTTCCTGTTCAGGAATTGAAGGTGGTTAATTATTACATTGCCTATCTTCATACAGAATAATTAGAACTTGGTATAGAAGCTGCCACATAAACTATTTAATTGCTTACACAGAGTTTTAAAAAGAATTATGTTTGTTAACATAAGAAAGGCATAGCATATTCAAGTTTAATACTTATTAATTAACTATGTTTAAATAAAAACTTACACAAGTCTAAGCCATGAATATAATGCTCCCTTCCTTTTAAATTTTTATTTGTACTATTTATATGAACAGGATATGGTAATGAGATGAGGGGATGCATTGAATAAGACAAATCCAAATTTTATAGCTTGGTTGGGGAAGGAAAACACTAGAGCTTTTAAAATAAGACTTACAATGAATGTTTATGGAATTAGAGTCAGGAGAGGCTGTTAAGTAGCTGGATGTCTTTAGCTCACCAAAGGGAAATAAATAATTTTATCCATCATGGTGAAAAACTAGCAGATCCAAAAGTATGTTCAAATCGTTTATCACTCATGAATTTAATCAGAAAATTAGTGTGGCATCTAATTTATGTCTCAGTTTGGTGGGTGTGCAGGGAATTGGAGACTCTGTCAGGTGGAAAACAAGTATGGTTTCTGTTGAGGTTTGGTTATACAAGATGTGCATCTGATCCACCCACATTTCCTAGCCCTGTGTCCTCGCCCTGCAAGCCATTTTTATCTCTTCCTATTTTTTTCCTGCATTACTGAACGTGAGAACAAAAACATCTGTCTGAAAAATATATATTTCGGAAAAGTCTACATAAGGCAAGTTCATCCAAGCATACTGTGTTATTTGCTCCTAAGACATTTTTCCACTTTGTTTTGATTGCCTCTCTTAACTTGCTGTCAGCTTCAGTGCTAGATTTTCGTGTTTTTTTTTTGTTTTTTTAACATCTTTATTGGAGTATAATTGCTTTACAATGATGTGTTAGTTTCTGCTTTATAACAAAGTGAATCAGTTATACATATACATATGTTCCCATATCTCTTTCCTCTTGCGTCTCCCTCCCTCCCACCCTCCCTATCCCACCCCTCTAGGTGGTCACAAACCACCGAGCCTTGTGCAAACCTTGGTGTGTGTGTGTGTGTGTGTGTGTGTAATGAGGTGTGGAGGAGTGTCAAGGTGAAGAGAAGAATGATTACAGGATGATAAAATACTTTTTTTTTTTGATGAAGTTTTTTTTTTTAATTTATTTATTTTTTGGCTGTGTTGGGTCTTCATTGCTGCACACTGGCTTTGTCTAGTTGCGGCGAGTGGGGCTACTCTTCGTTGCGTTGCGCGGGCTTCTCATTGCGGTGGCTTCTCTTGTTGCGAAGCACGGGCTCTAGGCGCATGGGCTTCAGTAGTTGTGGCTCGTGAGCTCTAGAATGCAGGCTCAGAAATTGTGGCACACGATCTTAGGTGCTCTGCGACATGTGAGATCTTCCCAGACCAGGGATTGAACCTGTGTCCCCTGCATTGGCAGGCAGATTCTCAACCACTGCACCACCGGGGAAGTCCGATAAAATACTTTTTATTGAGGAGGTTCATAACGCCAAATCCTAGGGTAGTTCCACAGTTGCCAGCACCCTCTCCAATAGAGTCATGTCTAATCGAAGCCAGAAAATTTTCTTCCTGAGTATGCTCTGTCTCATATTCACATAGCCCTAAACCCTCCCACCATTCATCCCAGTCACTGGTGCTTGGACCCCATCAGTCCTTACCTGATGGTAAGAATCTACAAACACAGTGTGAATCAGAAATAGGCAGGTTCTTCATTTCCAGCCTTTCTCCATTGTCAGAATTTTGTTTCCATAGCTGCCTATGGTAAACCTCAGAGGTTTACCAGGGAGTTGGACAAGCACTTTGAGAAGTATTGTTCTTTAGGGGCATTGGAACTTTGACTGATGTTTTGAAAAATTTTGTGGTATTTCTATAAATGACTACTGGATGGATTTCCACCCTTATCAGGAGTTGGAAGAAATAAATGAATCATTCATTAATTGGCTCAGTGAGCCATTGACTCTGAGCTCAAATGGCTAGACTGTGACTTTTGCCAGAAAGAAGGGGTAGACATCAGGCTTAGGCCAATAATTCAAACTTAAAAGGATAATACCATGGCAAAGATGGAAGTAGGCTTGAAATAGAGAAAAATGCTCCAGGGGTTTAAACCGCATTAGGTCTGAATTATTATTACTGGTACCCTTCAGAAAGAGGCCTCTGCTGGCTTTGTACTTCTTTACCATGAGTCTATTATGGAACAATCTTGTTAGTAAAACATAATTATCCATTTTTCTTCCTTTGTTTTCCTTCCTCTCTCCCCTCCAGCAATAAAGCCATGGCCACCCTTCTCTGATTATGTTCATGTTGTTTAAAGGAGAGTTACCTCCAAGACCCTGCCACACTTGGATTCTCCATACAACATGAGGTCAGGTAGAGCCATTACCCCTGGGCTCTGTAATTCTTTCCTCAGAATGGCTTTGATTGCACCTCAGTTTAACAGCTTGTCTCTCTCTGAAGGATACGTTATTTATAATTGTGTAATAGCACTTTTGAGCTTCTATGTGCCTGGCCCTAGGCTATGACATGGGGATATATCAGTGAAGAAGATGCAGGGACTATTCACCCATTTTCTGACCACTTAAACATAACTGGCATGCTTCCTTACAAGTAAAGTCAGCCTGTTCCAGGCATTCACAAAGGACCTTTCTTTCCTTCATTCTATCTTCACACTCCTGCAAGCTCTTACCTCCCTGGCTTGCTAAAGCCCATTCTTTGCCTGGCTTTCAATATCCATGGCTGGCACCCCAACTTTGTTTGCCGAAATTTCCCTACTTCCTCTTTTGCCTTATCAGTCTTGAACTGCAAAGTCCCTTAATTGTGGCATTATTGGTAATATGTAGTGAAAGTAATCCACAGCAGTCTTCCCTGCAGAAGAGAAAAAATGAAGAATGACTATTCGTAGCTCAGAAGGAAGGAAAGGAACTAATATTGGCAATTATTATGCATTAAACACAGTGAGAAGTATCTCACTTATATTATTTCATTTAACTTAGTAGCAGAAATATATAAAATATGTTATGCCAAGTGAAGGAGAAATGGAAATAAAAACAAAAATAAATAAATGGAACCTAATGAAGCTTAAAGTTTTTGCACAACAAAGGAAACAATAAGCAAGATGAAAAGATAACCCTCAGAATAGGAGAAAATATTTGCCAATGAAGCAACTGACAAAGGATTAATCTCCAAAATATACAAGCAGCTCATGGAGCTCAATGTCAAAAAAAACAAACAACCCAATCCAAAAATGGGCAGAAGACCTAAATAGGCATTTCTCCAAAGAAGATATACAGATTGCCAACAAACACATGAAAGGATGCTCAACATCACTAATCATTAGAGAAATTCAAATCACAGCTACAATGAGGTACCACCTCACACTGGTCAGAATGGCCATCATCAAAAACTCTACAAACAATAAATGCTGGGGAGGGTGTGGAGAAAAGGGAACCCTCATGCACTGTTGGTGGGAATGTAAATTGATACAGCCACTATAGAGAACAGTATGGAGGTTCCTTAAAAAACTAAAAATAGAACTACCATATGGCCCAGCAATCCCACTACTGGGCACATATTCTGAGAAAACCATAATTCGAAAAGAAACATGTACCACAATGTTCATTGCAGCACTATTTACAATAGCCAGGACATGGAAGCAACCTAAGTGTCCATCGACAGATGATTGGATAAAGAAGATGTAGCACATATATACAATGGAATATTACTCAGCCATAAAAAGAAAAGAAATTGAGTTATTTGTAGTGAGGTGGATGGACCTGGAAACTGTCATACAGAGTGAAGTAAGTCAGAAAGAGAAAAACAAATGCCATATGCTAACACATATATATGGAATCTAAAAAAAAAAATGGTTCTGATGAACCTAGGGGCAGGAAAGGAATAAAGATGCAGACGTAGAGAATGCATTTGAGGACACAGGGAAGGGGAAGGGTAATCTCGGGCGAAGTGAGAGAGTAGCATGGACATATATACACTACCAAATGTAAAATAGATAGGTAGTGGGAAGCAGCTGCAAAGCACAGGGAGATCAGCTCAGTGCTTTGTGACCACCTAGAGGGGTGGGATAGGGAGGGTAGCAGGGAGGCACAAGAGGGAGGAGATATGGGGATATATGTATACATACAGCTGATTTGTTATACAGCAGAAACTAACACAACATTGTAAAGCAATTATACTCCAATAAAGATGTTAAAAAAAAAGAAAAAAAGAAAGGGGTAACATAACAGAGAGAGTGAGTTACTCTATCTGAGCATTGATGGGGTGGTTAGATGCTCTTCATACGTGAGGTGAGTGTTGACTTATGACACGTGAAGATGGTGCTGGCCAGCTACTGGGTAGCCATAGCATGTTAGCTTCCCTTCTGGCTTCTCTTCTTGCTACTCTACAGTTCATTCTACACATAGCAGCCAGAGAGAATAAAATCTCAGTGACTTCCCATCACACTGAGATGCTCAAATTCTTTCAGTGGTGGACAGAAATATAGATCTGGCCTAGCCTTCCAAATTCAGCTCTGGCCATCACCACTCTTCTTTTACTTCTTTCACTCCAACCACATTGGCCTTCTGGGTTCTTAAAAATACTAGGTGCTTTCCAGTCTGGGAGACTTTTTAATGCCTCTGTCCAGCATGTGCTTCCCACCCTCTCTTAAAGAATGGGTGCGCTCTTGGAGTAGAGCTTGTATATCGTGTTGATTACCAGATTAGAGGCATTTCAAACAAGTTTGTTCATCACGTACAAGAAATTCTTATCTAATAACCTGGTCTGGTAAGCAGTTTCATTTTCTAAAGCCTTATTTGTTAAATGGAGACCTTCTGTTTACCTCAGAAACATTAGCCAGTGAAAAGGTTGAGTTTGCTTAGGGAGAGGGTTTGTTTATGGTTGTGGATATCAGTTTTGGTCTTTAGCTTACCTTTCACTATTTAGACCTGAAAGTCCTTGCTTACATTACCAGTGTTGTGCATGTAACTGGTTATGACTTTGAATTTCTGATCTCTGGTTACTGTTGCCGTATTTTGTGTAATTATTAGCTGTTATCAAACAAACAATGAATTAATTACATTTACTGTAACTGATATTAATACTGGGCTACCACCAGTCTGCTTTACCTAGATAACCTGGATTTTAGGGATCATTTTACTGTTGGGAATTTTAGGGGTCATTTTACCATTGGGAAACTCTTAAGCTGTCTAGGAGGACTTGGTTTAGTTGTGGCTGTTTCTCATAAGCTGTGTACTTTTTCTCTACCACGTTTGCTTGAAAATCCCAGTGGACATTATTTGGTAAATGTACTTCTTTGGATGGAGGTTGGAGAGTAACGAGATGATTAACAAAGCAGGTGATTTTAGCAGAGTGGGAAACTGTCAGTGGGACAAATCTGATGGATAAAGTGAGTAGTTATCTGGTGACTCCTGTGGGAGTTTGGATTTTTCAGGGCTGCTCTCTGGGGCTCAGTGATGGTGAGACAAGATGGGCTGATCTAAGTGATCAAACAGAAACAGAAAATCCTGTAGGATAGTCTGGTGATGCAGAGCTACATCAGAGTCAAAGCATCATAGAATCCATAGCCCTTCAGTACAAACTCTCACCCTTCTGTTCCTCTCCTTTGTCCTAACAAAATATTAAAACGTACCATAAACCCATCAAAGGAGGAAGACGACTTTTAAGAATTTAGGGCTTTGTTTGTGTGTGGAAGTGGGGGGAGTGGGGTAACGGGGGGAGGGAGAGGAAAGTGTTATTCTTTTGTTAGACATTATAAGACAACTTTTATTAAAATAGTATGCAGTGTTACATAGTAATAAGATCAGGAAAGGTTGTTATCTGATAATCAGGGAAGAAATATTTGAGCCCATTTTGCAGCATTTTAAAAAATATCACGTTGTATTTAAAGGAAAGGCTGAGAACAACACTCTTCACTGGGCGATTCTTTTTTTTTTTATTTTACATCTTTATTGGAGTATAGTTGCTTTACAATGTTGTGTTAGTTTCTGCTGTATAGCAAAGTGAATCAGCTATATGTATACATATATCCCCATATTTAAAAAAAGAAAATATTTATTTATTTGGCTGTGCCGGGTCTTAGTTGTGGCACATGGGATCCTTAGTTGTGCCATGTGGGATCTAGTTCCCTGAGCAGGGATTGAACCCGGGACCCCTGCATTGGGAGCGCGGAGCCTTAGCCACTGGACCACAAGGGAAGTCCCCACTGGGCAATTCTTGATAGGGAAGTTGGACTAATGGGAAATGCAAATACTGTGACATCTATTATGAAATAGACTGGGAAGTGCATTGAAGGAGCAAAGAAAAACCACTTAAGTATAGATAAAAAATGAGCTTAAGTAGAAAGTAAATTACCAAAAATATTGTTGTCCAATAAGGCTAGATCTGAGGAAAATAAAGTCACCATGACTTGAATTCATTTCTCATAATGTGCAGCTCCACCTTCATATTTCTCATTTGCCAAGAAATCTCTTCCACATTGATGCAAATGGTAGTAAAAGTAAACCATTCAGAATCAACTTGCACTAATGTATACTCAGTAAGACACCACAGTGCTGACTCACCAAACATCGTGGAAGCATACAAATAGAGTATGTCACAGGAAAGAGGGATTGTGTTTTGAATAGATGTTAAGTAATGGTAAGCCATTTAAGCACTGCATTTGCCAGAAATCAACAATCAGAAATTTGTTTCCAACTGAAGCTATGAATGGCAAACCAAGATCAAGGAAGGAAACAGCTGAGAAATGAGTTAGTATGCATATTGATAAATACAAATCACATGAGCTCTTTGTTCTTTGGTTGTCTATGTCACAATAAAATGAACTATCATATAATTTCAAATAAAACATTGTTTACTACCCTCATGTGGTAATAAAAATTATCAGGGAAATTAAACATACATATTCTTGGAATGAAACCAGATTTCTGAATCAGACTCTTCATGGAAAATGTCTAGTGTATATTCTTCATAGGAGTCTCCATACTGACTGTATGAGGGATGAACATGCAGCTTGATGATGACTGAACATGGATGACTTATGTGGTTATAAGACAGAGTAGCAGGAGCAGTTCAGTTGGTATTTATTGGAAAATGCCCATTTTCAAATATTAAATTTGGGTTTTCTTTGGACCATTTGCTGCCTGAATTGGTTTCTGTTACTTGCTTTACTCTTCACTGGAAGACATCCACTTTGTATATTGTTTTCCAAATAATTTTAATTTTTGAAAAAACCATGTCAGAGAGCTTTATACAAGTATTACATTTTATGCCTCTCTATTTGATTTCAGCTTTTTTTTTAAAGGAGGTTTTTTGGTAAAACTCCAGCTTTGTATTATGAAATCATGGTTCCCAGAATCATAAAATATAATGTTATGAAGGAATCTTAGAAATTATCAAATCTAATAGTTCTTAAATTTAGCTTGTTAAAAATCACATATGCTAAATCTACTGAATTATACTCTGGGGATGGACCAAGGCCAGATATTTTTAACCACTTCTCAAGGTGATTTTAGTACAAAGAGTGAAAATCATTGTCTATTTTCCAGAGAGATATTTCAGTTCTAGAGAAATTCAACAACCTAGCCAAGGTCACAAAGTTGGTTTGGACAAGTAACTAAAATTCAAAGCTTTGGACACCCAGGTCAGTGAGAATTTTCTTTCTAAAACATCAGCAAGTTAAAATATAAATGTTTTCTCACTATAAATGTACCAGATACTAGTGACTTTTGCACTTTGAAGTGATAGTTTTATGTTATGTGAATTGCACCTAATAAAAGCAATATAAAAAAGTACTAATTTTATTTAATCTGCATGTGGGCAAGTTAATTCATTTTCTAAATATCACCTAGAATGGGAACATATGTTATATCTGGCTAGTGCTACAGCCGTCAGGGAAACTGTTGATATGGATCGTGCAAGCTACTTAGTTAGCTTTCTGGTCTGTAAGATGGGGGAATGGGGACAATAATGTCTTTGTTGTTAGATTAATGTAAAGCTTTGAAAGAGGATATATATAGTGTGCCTGGCACATAGTACATGGTCACTGCTAGTTTTGCTTGAGGATGTATAGCATGTTATATGCTTTATTCCCTCGCCTCATCTTGCCTACCACAGTGTCTTACACATAATAGGTGATTAATAATTTATTTATCGACTCACTGATTGATAGACACACATAGAGATCAGCACAGCCTTTTATTGGGTTAAAAAAAAAATTTCCTTGAAACCTCCATTTGAGGGAGAGCTCAGCAAATTCCATTTAGTCCATATGTGAATGTTCTGCTTTCCTGAGTCTGATTAGGTTACAAGTTGTAAAGGCAGGGCTCGTTTTTGGGTAATTACAGCATTAAATGCACCCAGAAGGCTATTACACACTGGCCATATCCAATGCATATAATAAATAATTAATTGGACAAATAAAAAAATAAAAATTACAGCTCATAAAAGCTCCTCATTAACTTGCCCAGTACTAGTCTGGCTCTTGCAATTAATTTTAAACTCTCTTGTTTCTCCTTTATTAAGTAAGCTGAAATGAAATAGAAATGATATAATTGTTTTTGCCTTCTCATTTGGAGAAACACTCATGTGGGCTCAGTTCTCACAGCACAGAGAAAATGAGACTAGACGATCCCCATGCAATACACAAATAACCTCCTTATTCCAGTGAATGTATATATTCCAATGCAGAAGATATGATTCCTACAGACTTAGAAAAATAAAAATACTTGTTTTGTCATTACCAAATCATTCCAGGGGAATAATTAGAATTCACCCCTCTTTTATAACCACTGTTTTGTGAAGCTTTGATATTAAGCCCATTTCCTCTCTTTTAGTGGGGAAAAATGCACATGGGTACACTTGCCATAGATCCATGTCTTGGTGATGATTTGTATTCTCCATCCCCAGATTCCTGGTGTGACATAGTCAAAGGATGGAATATGAGGACCCAGAAATGAAGTTTGCCAGTATGGCTTCCAGGGAAAGTATTGAGTGAATGATTCTGTCTGTTCTGTGAAGGCCAGCTGATGTAATATTTTGAAAAATGGACATGATGTGGTATTGTTTTGTGGGATTTTGTAGATCTTAAGGGAGTGTGGTGGTGGAAGTGAACAGTGTTCGAGAGAGAGTGCTCTCCTCACGACTGGTTTTATAAACTCTCCTGCAGAAAGTTGTGGGTACTCAGGCAGAGGACACATTCTATTCCAACTCTGACTTGGTAGATAGATCACTGATTGTCTGTGCAGAAATACCTCTTTAAAGCTCATTGTTTCGGGTTCTAAGAGCTTCAAATGCAATTAATGATTATTTTTCTAATCCAAAAATCAGTAGGTGAATAATGTCCCACATAATTCATTTGAAGGGATCTTAACTTGATTACAATGAATCACCCAGGCTTATAAAAATGCCTTGCACACAATTTTATTTTGAATTGGCAATGTGGCTTAGTGCAAAGAGAACTGGACTAAAGTCAGGATGGCTGATCGAGGCTAGAATCTTCCCCAACAAGCTGTGTGTGATGTTTAACTCTGTGTGTCAGTTAGACTGAGCCACAGGGTGCCAGACATTTGGTCAAACATTATTCTAGGTGGTCTGTGAGGGTGTTTCTGGAAGAGATTACCATTTGAATGGGTAGACTGAGTAAAGCAGATTGCCCTCCCTAATGTGGGTGGGCCTAATCCAATCACTTGCAGGCTGAATAGAACAAAAAAGCTGGCCACACCTCAAGTAGGAGGGAAATTCCTCCAGCCTGAACAGCATCTGGGACATGGTTTTTTCCCTGCCTTCAGACTTGAACAGAAATATTGGCTCTTCCTAGGTCTAGAACCTACCAGCATTCAGACTGGAAATATACCACTAGCTCTCCAGGGTCTCCAGCTTGCTGACTGCAGATCTTGGGACTTACCAGTCCCCATAATCATGTAAACTAAATCCTTATAATAATAAATATGTATATAATAAATATTCCTCCATATATATATGTATAGGCAGTTGACCCTTAAACAACAAAGGTTTGCACTACTCAGGTCCACTTATATACACTTTTTTTTCAGTAAATACGTATTATAGTACTACATGATCTGTGGTTTGTTAAATCAACAGATGTGAAACTGTGTTTACAGGGAGGGCTGACTGTAAAGTTATAAATGGATTTCCAAATTTATGAAGGATCAGTGCCCCAACCCCCACATTGTTCAAGGGTCAGCCCTGCGTGTATGTGTGTGTGTGTGTGTGTGTGTGTGTATACCAATACTTATATATGTGTGTGTGTGTGTATATATATATATATATATATGTTCTTTTTCTCTGGAGAACCCTGACTAATACACTGTGACCTTGAGAAAATCAACACAGCTTTTTTGAACCCTGGTTTTCCTTATCTGTGTAGTGAAAGAATTGGACAACATAAGGCCATTGTAGCTCCAAGGTACAATCTGGCTCAAATTTATAATTTATATGACAATTCTGGGCTCCTTCAGAAGAGAAATTTTTGTCTCATTATCCCTGGAAGTAAAGAGAATATATTTGTTTTCTTTCATCTCTCCATTTGTTAGAGGCCTTTAAAATATTCCTATGTCTCCCTCCTTGATGTTCTGTTTTAATCTAGGCTACTCTGTGGACAGAGCAACATTATCAGTTGGGGAACCATGATTGGCTATACTCACCTCTCTCTAAGCTGGTCTGCTAAAGGAGAGGCATTTTCTCAAATAGAATGGCTAACAATATGTTAGTTATCTTGGAAAAAAACATCAAGTTTATGCAAATGTCATGGTGCTCAGTGAAAGAAGCACTGAGGGTACCACCTTGCTGGGGTAGGCGGGTTTTCTGGTATTACTTGCGTGGTTGTGAACATAAGTTCTCCCTGGTGGGGACTACCCAAGCCAGCCTGACGTTGTTTCTCCTCAGGGTTGGTAGTTGTAGAGTGCAGTGGAACAGTCAGTTCCTTGGTTGTCCTCCAAGGTGAGCAGGGTCATCTTTAAACAGCTTTGCCATCAGACAGCCTCATATTTCACTCCAGGTCCTGACTTCACAAATCTTGAGGCTGGCACTGAAGTCATGAGTCCTCGGCAGCCCCATTCCCCACAGCAACTTCTCTCCTCTGACAAACGGTGCCTCATTACGGCTCTGCCAACCCACACAGGTTTTCAGGGAGCAGAACTGCAATTAGTCAGTGCAGCCATAATTCAACTGTAATACAGTATTTGCTTTCACCAAGCATCCTGTTTCTCAGTTCAAATTGAGCACCCACGAAAGGAAAACTACCCTTGAAAGTTTGGCCCTTCATATTAAATCACAGAGCTGACTTTGAGCTTCGTCAAATGATCATCATAGGAGAGGGTGAGATTACACAGTCATTTGCTTATTAGCATTTCATTTAAAACATTACCATGTCAAATTGACATAATTCTTCTCAGGGTATAAATATTTATATTTTCCAAACTCCCATTACGTTCCTTGCCCCCATTTTATTCTTCACACAAGAAAAAAATGAACATGAGCCACAGAAGTGTCTGTTAATCTCACTTAAGGCAAGGAGGAGCCTGAAGAGGAATATTTCCTTCTTAGGACGACAGATGTCCTAAGGAAGAAATATCTCCAAAATAAAACTTTTATACCAGCTCCTGTTTTCTTAAGTGACAGGGATGTTTCCAACTAAAATTATATTTGGCATTTAATTTCAAGTAAATGAGCTAAATAATGATGTTTGCAGATAGATACCTGTTAATGTGTAATAGGTTACTTGAAGATATTTACTATCAGGGCAGAACCCTTTTGGGGTGTGCCCTGTTGATTCTAGTCTGCTCCCAATATGTCATTGACATCTCTAGGTCACCAGCAGGATGATAGACGCTCCATGGAAACAATTCTAGGAAAGGAATTAAAAGGTCTAATTTCCATTTCTGCTTCTGCTTCTAGGACTATGGACCAGTAGAACACTAAGGAACCTGTCTATATGGATGGGGCATCGTATGGACCATCTCAGAAAGATTAATTGATGCTTCAGGTCCTCTGAAGTTAGTGGCCAGAGATTGGACCAGAAGGATGGAGGTAAATAATTTGCTTGTCTGGTTCTTGATTTCCCTGACCTCGTGGTCATTCTCTCATGGTTGACACCTGCATCACTAGTGCTGAGCAGCAACTAAAAGTTGAAGATTTATGAAGAAAACACTTTAAAGCCTGTGAAGCATTTTACAGAATCCTGGGTAGATGAGGCATGTGGCATTCCACATCTAATGCTATGAGGTTTTTTTTTTCCTGTTTCCTTTGTGCATGCAGCTGTGTAATCAATAGGACTGAGCCCTGTGGTAACCCATGGGATAATTATAAGTATAGCAATGCTTGTCTTTGGTCTCTCTGACAGAAAAAAAATATGGAGAGGTATGGTTATTGTGCCATATTAAAGTTTAGTTGTATACCAGTGGTCCAGGAGAAAATTGCCAACATCTGTTGAGTAGGGCTTTACCTGAAGGTGTGATCATTCTTGTTATGAATCCACTGGAGAATCTACTACTTTTAGAATGAAGACAAAAACTCAGAGGGTACACCGTAGGTGGGCTGCAGAATCTGAATCTGTCTTTCTGGGTCTTGATCATAAATATATCATATATATATATTATGAAAAATTATAGATGTGTTATATGCCTGTGTTTACTTTATGTGGAGGCCTTATTTCCCTCCAAATTTTTCCAAAATGACTGAAGTATTCTTTAAAATGCAGTTCTTATGTCAATCATCTATGATACTTTCTTTACCATAGCCTTCTGTGTATTTCTTCCTTATAAAACTCTCTTCCTTTCAGTCTCCTGCTCTAACTCTCTATCACTTTTACTCAGTACTGCCCCAATCTCTTTTATCTCATTACCTTACTTGTTTTCCTCACTTTCATTGCTTCTGCTGCCTTTGTCTCTCCCCAAACAATGAGCAAGACCTAAACCCCAGGCCTTGCCACTCTCATCAGTCTGCCACTGTCTCACCCCCACAGAGCTCTTTCATGATTTCTCCTTGACCTTCTTTACCAGGCCCATCTCACACCACTCCCTCGTGTGCCCTACACTTCAGGCATTTTGAACATTAGCACTCCTTTGACTCGAACTTGGTCCTTCTCATCTTTGTGCTGTTACACATTCTCTTCCTCTGACAAGAAGGTGGGAATATATTTCTAAAATGCTTAGTAACCTCCATTCTGCCCTTGGAACAAGTTGGAAGAACATTCTCCATGGCCTATTATGAAGCCTCCTCAGGTTTCCTCTGAATGATTGATTGATCCTTCCATTGCACTTTTGATATAGAATTGATTTTATTGTGTTGCAAACACAATAGGTGTCTGTCTTTCTAGTGATGTATCTTTTTCATCTCTCTGTCTTTCCATCCCAGTGTTTCACAGTATCTAACATATAAGAAGAAGTCGATCATACTGAATTGACTGGCTGAATTATTTAATTCTTGTTTTCTTTTCCCAACTATTAACTCTATGTAGGCAGCTATTACATATTTCTCTCTAATTCTTTGGCTATATAATCACATTTCATATTGCCTCCTAGAATCTATACTGTGAATCCTGTGGTCACCTTAATAGTAGCATTCCTATAATCACACTTATTGCCTTTCCCTCTCAAATTTCCTTATCTCTTTCAGTGAAGCCATCATTATCCCAGTTACCAAAACTAACCTTTGTCCCTTTCATCCATCCACATCAGTCAATCTTAGATTTCAGGCATTATTTTTTCTTTCAATATTTCTCTACGGTTAATTTTAGTATATTCTTACCGCCACCTTCCTAGCCCAGACCTTTCTCTCCTTGTGTCTGAACCATCACCTTGTTATTTTATGTTTCCTGAGTTTATCTGTTTCCCTTTCTAATCCCTCCTACTCTCATCACCAGGCTAATCTTCCCCAAACTACTCTTTCACAGTGTTGCTGTGATACTTCCAGAAATGCTGTTTGCTGTCAAATCAAATCTAGTCTTCTGCCTGGTTCTCACTGCCTTCCCCAACCCAAACCCCACTCTACCCTTCCCACTTTACTTCCCACTACTAAGTAGCACCCACCCTCATTTCTAATTATCTCCTTTTCTCATTGATTCTAGCTCAAACAAACACTGGTCCAGTCCCAACTGCAAAGTCCATCTGTCTGGACCTTCTCCTTCTCGCCCCTTTCCCTTCTCATACATCAGAATCCTCCCTTTCTTCCAGGCTGTGTCACAGTTTTATTTAATCCTCCATCATTGTTCTTTCAACTTAATCCCATCCACTCTTCTCTCTCCTTTGAACTCTGATTGCAGATGTATTGTCAGAGCCACTTTTCACTAATCACTTCCATTTGTGCTTTACTAACAGATGTGCTTTTTGAAGTTAGAAACTATGGCTTATAGTCCTTGGTTGTCCTCACAGTGTCACAATGTCCAGCACAGTGCTGACCATGTAGTAGGTGCTCCAATATAAGTGGGTGAATTATATGAACTTGTAGTGGACATTTTCTGGGTAATCACCTATGGGCCAGTGGAATGGTATTTTCTTAGGATAACTCAGGGTGGCAAGGAAAAAAAGGAGGCTTCTCAATGTTTCCAATTTCCAGGTGAGGTGTTTCCTACTTTGGTTCTGGATATTGGAAAATACTAATAACTAGCATTTTTATGGAATTTAACTGCTTATAAAGTACTTTCATTGATATTTACTTATTCATAATTTTATAACTTCCTCCAGGATTGCTATGCACTTTGAGGCTGGAGGTACAGTGTGTGAAGATGGAATAAATGGAGGAAGTAGGGGTGAGGAATTTGGATTTACAAAAATATTTGATAGCAGATTGCACCTTTTATTGGCCCTAAGAAGTGTTGATAAATATGAAATATGTGTGTGTGTATATACACACACACACACACACACACACAAGAAAGAGTTTGCTTCTTTAATGTTTAAGCGAAAAAGAGAATTCCAGATACACAGATATATAAGGAATAAATATCAATATTGGTCAGCCCTCAGGAACCAGTGATAGCAAAAGACTGAAGATCCAATATTTAGGACATACTACAGAGGGATTTTGAACTTCTCTTCCTCAAGCCAGCTTGAATGGTTTAACAGTTTTCTGTTACAAGAATGGGGCAGATGACACAAAATTTCAGAGTGAAAGACAACAAAAATGAAAGCAAGAGAAAAGTAACATTGGAAATGAAAAAATGTGTCAGTGAAAAATTGGAGAGCTGAAACTTTTGCTCCAGAATGTGGATGCTTATTTTTAAGATTATATCGCCACCTAGTAAATCAGCATAGAAATACATCCACAGCTAAGGGCAGCATCAGCATGGTGTTGAGCCCTAATCCTCTGGTTAGCAGTTCCCGGCGGACACCTTTATAAACATCTGCACACACAACAGGACAGACACACAACCTACACCAGCATCTCGAGTTCTCAGTGCTCAGCCCCAACTCACATTCTCCTTCTCCTCTGGAGTTATGGAGTGGAGAATCAACAGCACACATTTTAGATATGAAAATGTGTCAAGAATTTCTCTCAATCTGTTATGCATCCTTGGAAAATGATTAAACAGTGCATATTATCATTTGCTTGTTTAAATAATTTAACTCTGGGCTGTTAATTAGTGAAAACATTTTACATTTTTTACTTTCATTTCTGCCTAGTAAAAGAAGTGGTCTGATCATGATTTTTTTTTTAATGAGGAAGCATTGGAATTGTGGAATTAAAAACACTAAACAGAGAACCCTACTTTTTTGTTGTTAAAGCCACATCTTCGGTTTTTCCATATCTTGTTTCTTTTGCAGTGGTTTTCGACACTGAATGCTTGATCACTCACCTTGGTTTTGTTTTTATAAGGAGATCTTTAGCTTGATAAAATATTGCACGGGTTTTAAGGCTTGGTGTCTACAGACAATTGGTTACCAGAGGTGGCATCCTGGCTATATAGACTCCTTGCTAGTCTCAATTTTTCCATCTGTGAGATGGGGACAAAAATAGTACATACAGCACTGAGCTTTTAGGAGGAATAAATTAAGCAGAAGTGCTCAAAAATGTTAGCTATTATATTAACAACAAAAATACATTGATTAAGAATGGTAGAAACAAAGAATAGAAACTAATTTCATCTTACACCCACAATAGATCAAAACGCTTTAGCCAGACAAATAGACACAGAGAGAGGAGGAATATATTCTGAGGCTAGAAAACCATCCATTAAAAAAAATCTAAATGATTAAATTTTAAAAAAATTATTAAAGTTTTTAATAATTATAAAATTGATTGCATTCAAGTGCTTAAAAGACCTTGAAAATGCACCTCCATTCTTTTTTCTATATGTTCTTCCTTCCTTTTAGAAACCTATCCTTGCTTCAGCCTTCCAAATAGATCTGCCCTTCATTTTAAGGACTACTTAGAATATTTTGACTGAAGGAATTAACCAAGAGTTTAGGGTAGAAAGTAGAGGAGGGGAGATTTCTATTGTGGAAGGCTTTCCCATGGGGCAGTCAGTCATAGAACTATGAATTTAGCTTCAGGCATGGGAGAGTATGCCATCTGTCTTCTTTTTCTTTTAAAGATTTTTTTTTTGATGTGGACCATTTTTAAAGTCTTTATTGAATTTGTTGCAATATTGCTTCTGTTTTATGTTTTGGTTTTTTTGGCCCCGAGGCATGTGGGATCTTAGCTCCCCAACCAGGGATCAAACCCACACCCCCTGCATTGGAAGATGAAGTCTTAACCACTGGACTGCCAGGGAAGTCCCTGCCATTTGTCTTCTAATGGCTATTTTTCTTTTTTCCTTAAGTTAACAGAACTTTTGGCTGGCACATAACCACACAGCTAAATATGTCTAGTTTCCTCCTGAAGTAAGTGTGGCCTTTGGACTTGTGATATGTGTAGCATCTGGGTCATACCCTTATGAAGAATGTGTGTGCCCTCCTCCCTTGCTTCTTTTTCCTTTGCTACTAACTGGGATGTGGATATGATGGTGGAACTAGAGCAGCCATTTTGGCCAAAGGGTGGAAGTTAAGTTTAAAGAGGAGCAGAGCAACAAGGTAAAAACAGCCTGGCTTCCCAGCACTGCTGATGTGCCCTGAGTCCTTGGAATGCCTATGCAGACTTGTAAATGAGAGAAAAGCCAATTTCTGTCTTACTTTAGCTTATATATTTTTGAGTCTCTTTGTTATAGCAGTCTAAGCTGTATTAGACTGCTAATAAATTCTAACAGTCTCAAGAGTAACAAGCTAGAAATACAAAATTACAGATTTTAAGTATGAAGAATGCACCCTGCAAGGCACTACTTCCCAAACACTGGTCCTTTGAGGATGCTGAACTAGAAAAGACTTTTCATGTATGCCAAGAAAAAAGTTCTCTTCTTAATAGTTGGTAGGAGAATTCTATTGTGTGGGGCTAGGGAGGAGGAGGGTCCTGCTTTCTTAAAAAGAAGCTGTGAAGGAATTAATTCAGAAGTGTGGCTTGGCTGACACCCAAGTTTCATGACGGACAGAGAAACAACTATGCGTAAAAAGGAGGGGAAAAGGAGTGGCTATATCTGAGCACTGAGTGTAGAGAATCACAGAAAAGGCCATGGTGGATGGAACATAGAAGGCATTTAGGAGAAGATAAAAAATATTAATTGGGGTTTATTAAGATATTTGCTACCTGGATTACAAAGTAGTTATCCATCTCCTCTAATAATAGCTAACCATTATTGAATGCTTCCTATGTGCTGGACATTTTTCTAAGGGTTTTACATCGATAAAATATGTAATCCTTACAAAAACTCTCTGAGGCAGGTGATATTATTATTATTTTGGTTTTCCAGATAAATAAACTGAAGCATAGAGGGGTAAATTAATTGGCAGACGTTGCACTTGATAGCACTGTTTGGCATTTGAACTCAAGCATTTTGCTCTAACCAATACGCTCTACTATCTTTTATAAATGCTTACTCAATTCTTTATTGTTAACCATTATTTTCAGACAAGTAGAATTTGGTTACATAGGAGCTGGAGAGAGAGGGCATAACTGGACACAGTGTTTTATTTAGTTAATCAATACACATTAGCATACTGAAGACTTCCCAGTAAATAAAGCTGCTTAACTCTGTTTAATTCAGAAGTTCCCAAGTGTACTTTATCACAGAACTAATATTTTAAGCACTGCCTATTTACACCCCAAGAAACTAGTGTCACACTGAACATACTTTTTTGAAATTCTAGGGGAGAAAAATACATTGACCTGGGGGTCAGGAGACCCGCAGCATGGTCCTGATTTGGTGAACTTATTTGTTCATGTGGCTTTGAGCAAGTCACTGAAGATTTCTGGGCTTAGATTTCTTGATTTAGTAAAATAGGGGCCTTGATCTTGGTGAAGAGATGACCAATGACATCCGATCTTAAGAACCAAGCTTATATTTGGAAAATGCAAAGCACAGATGCAGCTATGAAAACGTCAGGTAATTAAGTCAAGTTTTAGGTGGAAAGGGCAGAAGTAGAACCAGGGAGATTTTTCCTTAAGCATTTGAGTATTGGCACCAAAGAATATATATGGAGATGCCCCATAAATATTTGGGTTCCACATTTCAGCTTCATATACATGGGACTGTCACTGATGTCCATGTTATCTGAGATCCCACTACATTTCCTATCAGTATCTTTCTCCAACTTGTGACCCAGAACATCCAACCAGTTATTTTATATTTATCTTGTTCATGTAGGACCTTGACAAAACTGGAAAGGAATGAATCAAACAGAATTGACAGTTGATCCTTGGCCTGGTGTACAGGGTAGAGGAAGATATTCCAGCAGAAGAAGTAGCATATGTGAAGGCTTGAGTGAAGGGGACGGTGAGGTGGGTTCAATAATGAGTAGTGCAGTGTGTGAGTTCAGGGGATTGTAGGTGTGAGAGTCAGTGAAGGAGAATTACATGGAGAAGTGGCTGGAAATATAAGCTGAGTCAGGGTGGTGGAGTTTGTTGCATGTATTGTATTGAGACTGCCTCTCTGCATAGATTCAAATTTTAGATCCATCTCAATAGAAGTTTCCAACAATTAAACACAAAATAAAACTCCCTTCATGCCGGTCAGATTCCATATCTTTTACTTCATCTTTTTTAGAAAAATGAAGATAGAAGTTAGGATACAGTTAATTTTCCAGTTTTGTTTTATTTGAATAATTCAATGAGCATGATGCTGAGATGGGATATATCATGAATTTTCAGATGTTTGTTTATTTAGATGGAAATAACTTCCCCTCCTTCTATAATATAACTTCTACAATGAGTTCCTCATGATGTGGGATGTCTTATAGATAGGCCTACTACCTATGATGATGTCCTGTTGGGACTACTGTAACTAAATTCATCTCCGAGTGAGACCAGAATAAGAGAGATTTGTGTATTAAATATAATGGATATCATTGCTGGGGACCACTGATTAGGGTAGGTTTAGTCAAATGCAGAGGAAACCTTGACTTATAAGAAACAAAACACACTCTTCTTCCTGGTCTCAGTTACCAGTTCATTCTCATTCATTTCCACCCGCTCCTTCCTTACCTCAAAGTCCCACTCATCTACTCTCTCCTCTGGATCCCCCACTGCTCCCCTTACATTCCTGCCCTTTCATGCTAAGCTTTTAAAGATGCTGTTTTCTCTACCTGGTCCAGGTAGGGGCTTACCTTTGGCTGTTTTAATAGTGCTTTGATACAGTTTAAGTAATTCTCGACATCAATTCCTTACTGTCAATAGGATCAGCTATTATTAGTCTTGCAGTTTGATTGGTGGAGGAAAAGGAATTGGAAAAAAGGAAAGGAATTGGGGGGGGCGGGGAAAAGAGGCTTCTCCCTCAACTTCTCTTTTCAGAGGTAACTTCTGTAATCCACATTCATAACTAGCAATTTAGAGGAGAAATATCCCTCATTAAGATGCACCTGGAGAAAAAGAAGGAAAGAAGGAAAGGAAGGAGAGAGAGAGAGGGAGGGAGGGAGGGAAAGAAAGAGGGGTGAGGGAAAGGAGCAAGGAGGAAGGAACCTACTTTATTTCAGGTCCTCTTCTTCCTGAATCAGCACACATGCTTTCATGTAATCCTTGCTATATTCTGTGAGCTTGGAATCACTATTTCCATTTTACTTTGAAGCATAGAAGACTCAAAAAGTAAATAACATTTCCAAGGTTATGCAGCTATTAAGATAATGAAGCTAGAATTTGAAATTCCCCGGCAGAGTGGTTAGGACTCTGCGCTTTCACTGCCGAGGGCCCGGGTTCAATCCCTGGTCAGGGAACTAAGATCCTGCAACCCACGTGGTGCTGCCAAAAAATAAAATAAAATAAAATGAAGCTAGAATTTGAATCCAAATTTTAAGACTTAAACTCTACCTTCCTTTCCATTTCAACAACTATCAACTGCTCTGATTACTGCCTTATTACAGATAAAGGTAGGAAGTAAATGGGATGAAGATGTTCTTGAAATGGTAATTTTGGTCTCCTGATTTATAGCCCAGTGTTCTAGCTCTGTTGCATTTGAACTACTGTCTTTTGGATGGGAAGACACTGTCCTACATACTTTGGTTGTGGTCATCAACATTAACCATCTACCAAATGGTCATCTACTGGATTGACTTGGCACATGGCATTACTCATATATTTTTCTTGGAAATGATTGGAAATATATAATTTTTGGCTATCTGGTATAGACCAGGCAGCATGCATTATACATCATTGGGTAATTCTGCATCTTAAAATTATTCTTGGTTAAATACCTTGCTCCCTAGAATATATCGAACTAAACAGAATGTGCTAACCTAGATGTTAAGCTAGGAATTTAATAAGCCATATTCTAAAATCCCTTGAGGCTCTGGGTTCTTTGGTTATACTATTTAGAATTACTGTGATAATGTGTTACAAAATAAAGGTAATGGGAGGGATAAAAGGGGAAGGAGGAGACTTCTATAATGTTGAAGGTGGTTGCATGTATAGTGACTAGTAAGAATAAGCTTGGATGTCCTCTAGCATCAGACAATGACAGTACAAAAAGGAACACTGTAATAGCAACATTTTAAATGAGATAATAGCTTTGCTTTATCTCACCCTGGTTTATGTAAGGTGTTTCATCCTTCCAGTTGATTGAATATATAAGTTCTTAATAGAATCCTCAATAAAACAACAATAAAAGTAATGGAAATAAGAGTAGGATATAAATGCTTTCAACTCCACTGAAATTCAAGTGGGCATGTGATATGTAAGGGTTAACTTCTTGCCTTTCAATTTTCTAATAAACTTGGTAACAGGCTGTTAAGAGTTTATTAGCTTGATGTTGGTTAATCATCCTTATTGTTTCTGTTCTGGACCACAGTAAAGGCACACAAACCAAATTAACCTGCACATGAGCCCTTTATAAGAATCTCTTAAAATAATTTATTTAGCTTATTCACTCCCACATTTTTGAGTTCTCTGAATTATAGAATTCTCCAAATGAATCAGTACCTCAACTTGTTTGCCAAAATATAAAGATGAAAAGAAAAATGAGCTCTCTTACAATACCCTCTGGAACTAATTACACTGATCTGACTAGACTGGTTGTTAGATCTGAATTATAGTCATGAATAAGTTGGATCCTAGTTAAAGTTATGTATGGGGTCCAAGAGGCAATGTCATACAGGCAAAAAAGCTGTTTTGTAATAAGTGGAAATTAGTACTATAATGCTTTATGAGAAATTCGGCTCCCAGTTAGAAACCTATCTGCTGAGATGTACAAGAAATTTCAGGCTTAAAAAATTAACCCATCTTCTTTCACTATATATGGGTCCCTTCTAAATGTTCGGCTTAGAGCCATGTTAATTGTTGGGTTTCCAGTAACACGAAGGAAATAATATATTTTCAAAATTAGCTTATCCTTGTTTATTTTCTTTTACCTGCAAATTTATTTCAGCTTTTATTGACGTTTTTTAACTTTCCTAATAGTTCCCAACATCTAATGTGGATAAGAGACACTGGAGCAAGAAAGATTTTGGTTGGTTAGATAATATAGGAGAGAATTTCCTGGTAGTAGAAAGTGTTAAACATTACAAAATAGATCTGGAGTAAATAATGGAATTTTCTTCTCTAGAGGCTTTTCAATTTAAAGAAGGTTTGTGTCACCCTGCAATTCATATATTAAAATCCTAACCTCCAAAGATAATGGTATTAGGAGGTGGGCCCTTTGGAGGTGCTTAAGTCATGAGGTTGGAGTCCTCGTGAGTGGGACTGGTGCCTTATTATAGAGGCTCCAGAGAGATGTCTAGTCCCTTCCACCATGTGAGGATAGAACAAGAAGTTTGTGACCGGGAAGAGAGTCCTCACCCGACCATGCTGGCACACTGATCTCAGACTTCCAGCCTCTAAAACTGTGAGAACTAAATTTCTTTTGTTTATGAGCCACCCAGTCTGTGGTATTTGGTTATAGCAGCTCCAATGGGCTAAGCAGCTACATTTGAGTTTGGCCTCTAGTGCGCCTGTTTCTTATCCCAGTCCGCCCTTAAACACAGTCATCTGAGTCATTTTGTGAACTGGTTATGAATTTACTATCATAATTGATTTAAAAGATATTTTGGCATCCTGACTATTCAACAACCTTGTTGCAAAATATATCGACTCTCATGGTAGGTGGTTCTTTGAATGGAATTAACTCAAGAGTGGTAGGAAAATTGAATACAAATGATAACAGACATGGTTTTTGGATTTAAGCATTTAAATCCTCCCCTGAAGCACATGCACTTAGATCAGGACTCTCAGTATCCATTGCTGGGGTTCAGGCAGGTCTAGGCGGAGAGTACTAGCAAAGGCAGTAGAAAGGATCTGAGGAGAGAGGTCTTTGCAGAGAAGAAGCCAGGTCTGAGAAGCTGAACGATATTTTTTTTCCACCCAAAACCGAAACAGCTCTGAAAACAATGATTTTTTCCTAAGTTTCCTGCAAACACATATGGTGGGAAAATCTGAAGGGAATTCATGCATATACTTGACCCTCTTAGAATATTCCTGAGTTTCACTGCAGAATGTTGGAGCCTTGACTACAGGTGTTGCCCCAAAAGCTGTGGGGAGGTTTATGCAATACACGGTCTGGACACTATGGAAATTAAAATTTTAAATTGGAAAAATTCTGAATTCTGAAACACACTTGGATTTTAGGGAAGGGATTGTGGACTTGTGATATTTTGCCATGCAGAGTTTCCATGTTTTTCTACTAACTGATTTGCTTTAGGCCCCAGGTTTGTGGTTTTGAACCTGCTTACTGTCTTACCTCTGACCTGACCTCTTCATTTATGCTGAAATCAGTAATTAGTGAAAAGGCTAAATGACGGTATTTATCCTTCTGATTTCTCCTCTGTATATAAAACAGATTAAAGGTAATTTTTGGTGGTTGTTTTTGACCTCCTCTGGTACCTTGAGTTTGGAGAAACAGTAAAAACAACCCAATTGGTCAGAAAAGGCAAAACAACAAGAGTGATGGGTATGTCTGGAGAACTCGGTGGCACTTGCGGTGCGGATTCACTGTGGAGTGCATGAGAACTCGGTGGCACTTGCGGTGCGGATTCACTGTGGAGTGCATGAGGCTAATGACCTCTCTATCACTAAGATTGTTGTCATGGGTGTAACTCACTGAGAACTGAGAAACACCCTCTGCTGTCCAGTATTTCCAAGCCTTTTATTTTTATTTTTAAAAAATTTTTATTTATTTTATTTATTTATTTTTGGCTGCATTGGGTCTTCATTGCTGCACGCAGGCTTTCTCTAGTTGCGGCGAGCGGGGGCTACTCTTCGTTGCGGTGCGCGGGCCTCTCATTGTGGTGTCTTCTCTCGTTGCAGAGCACAGGCTATAGGCGCATGGGCTTCAGTAGTTGTGGCACGTGGGCTCAGTAGTTGTGGCTCACGGGCTGTAAAGCGCAGGCTCAATAGTTGTGGCGCATGGACTTAGTTGCTCCGTGGCATGTGGGATCTTCCCGGACCAGGGCTCGAACCCGTGTCCCCTGCACTGGCAGGCGGATTCTCAACCACTGCGCCACCAGGGAAGCCCTCCAAGCCTTTTATTGCTTGATTTGTTCAGAGGTACATCATGTAAATGGACTGCTTATAATTGTAAGTGTAGTACCAACCATTAAAGCAAATATATTTACAGCCCCTGTAATTATATTTTGGTAAAAGTTATACTGGATGGCTTGACAGGACTCCTCTCTGGGTAGTATGTTTACTTCGATATTTTCTCCAATGATGCAGAACGGCTTCTAGTCCAAACATTTTCTCCTGATGATACATTTATTTCTGGCATGACCTTCTTCTCTTTCAAGTCCAAAAGAAAAAAACACAATTTATAGAAACATATAGTGACAGATAAATGTAATACACTACAGGAACCTATTGATTTATTGACCAACAGTCACATTTTAAAAGATCTGTAGGGGCTTCCCTGGTGGTGCAGTGGTTAAGAATCCGCCTGCAATGCAGGGGACACGGGTTCGAGCCCTGGTCCGGGAAGATCCCACATGCCGCGGAGCATCTAAGCCCATGCACCACAACTACTGAGCCTGTGCTCTAGAGCCTGCAAGCCACAACTACTGAAGCCCGCACACCTAGAGCCTGTGCTCCGCAACAAGAGAAGCCACCGCAATGAGAAGCCCGCACAGTGGAACGAAGAGCAGCCCCCGTTCGACGCAACTAGAGAAAAAGCCCACGCGCGGCAACGAAGGCCAAACACAGCCCAAAATAAAAATAAATAAATAAAAATAATAAAAAGATCTATAATTCAAAGCTAATGAAAGAGGGAAGGCACAGTAAGTATGATATAAATAAAGTATGTGTTCAGGCATGATGTTTGAATTCTTACCCTGATGTCCTTGTTCTTGGACATTCTTGCACAGATTTTTCTATTGCTTAAGCATTTATGTAGAACAGCAGAGCCATAGATGCTATGTAACAGAAATACTGTATTACAGCTTTCTGTTCAATGACAGTGTGAGCTTTCTCTTGGGAGTGTTTTAAAGCTTACTTAATTAGGTCACCTTTGGGCAGATTGAGTTTCGGGCAGATTGAAAGGTATCTGAATTCTTTTAGATCACCTCAGTACCATTTAGTATCCCAGTGTGTTAATTTGCCAAATGGAACACCAGGGAAGAGAATAATTAAGTCAATAAATAAAGAAAATAAGTAAATGCTTACTTATTCTTGAAAACATCCTATATTTGTATACAATCTTTGATTTGTTTTATGGAATATGATATAAAATATTTGATGAAATGAGTTTCATTATAATTTTATAACATTTGTTTTTTTTTTTCTTTTTTCAAAATGCATTTCCATGTTTTTCCCCACAAAGTCTTCATAGGTTATAAGGTCACTGGAAGAATTATTTTCTCTTTCTTTTATAACTGCTTATAATGCTTAATATGGTACTTTGAATAAATTGTGAGTAACTGTATTATGTTGGAACAGTAGACGTCTAGTCCTGTAAAACTCAGGATTCTGGAGTCAAGTTAGAAACAAAAATATAAATTAATATGTCTCATGGAATTTTTTGATCACTTAAAGCAGTGGGGTTTAAGTGACGATTCTGGCCTTTCCAATACCTATTTTCCAATGGAAGTTTGTCTCTTTTCTTTCAAACATGTAATACAACATGTCTATTAATCTGTGTCACCCAGTTCCTGACAACAGGAATTATGCCCTAGAGTTCTCTAAATACAGGCATTTTTCCCATTCCAAGTAGAATAGACACCTGTAACGGGGTCAATTAAAACCTTTTTATGACATTTTACATATGAATGTTAAGAGAGAGGGATTCTTCCTATTGAATGGTAAGCTGTAAAAAATACATGCTTGGATCAACCAGCATCCATCTGTCCCTATCGATTAAATCAGTTTGTTGAAGAAGACAATGAGGCCAACATACAAAGAGCATCAAGAAATGGAGCCGAAATATGAAAAGAGAGCCACTTAACTCCTTGATCTAGCCATACCTGACTTCACTTTTGGACTTCCTAGTTATATGGCTCAATCCCCCTTTATCTAAACTGGTTTCAGCTAAGTTTAATTCACATGTAACTTAAAGTATCCTGACTCATAGATGTATTAAATTTATTCAATATATTATTTTGACACATATTTTAAATAAAGATGCATGAAAAATTTTAAAAATGATACACACTGATTTCTCATTTTTAGCAAATCAAGTAAAGATTTGTAAACCAAATGTTTATAAATTATAAAGTTACTTTTAGGACCCTAGGTTTTTTCCCAATCATTATTAATCATCATCTTGTCATAATTAGTTTGTAAATTCATGAAAACAGAATTTGTTTTGGTAAATGCAGTGTGTGTGATTCAGAGTGCTGTCAGTACATGGTCACTTGACAGCTGTTTTAACACTGACAAGCCTGCAGCAAATTTTAGGATACATTAAAAGGTGTTTATCATACCCAGTATCTGATAGATGTAATCACACAAAGGTTTTTCAAGCCAATTCAGAAGATTCATTTTATAGGCACAGGTTATGGTAATTTATCATTAATGTTATCTTCTGGATGCTATAGTTTTGGTTAAAGTAAAGATTTGCAGTTTCACATCTCCCCGTCCATGGTCAGTGTTCATCTAATATAAATCTAACCTAAGATTAGGTTTATACATTTGTTTTTGGTTCAAGGTCTCTTGATCCCGCTGGCAAACACAGATGCTCCTTAACTCCTCTCCACCTGAATGTGCGCAGAATATAATTATGATGGGAACTAACATTATCTGAAATACATTCTGTTTATGCTTGTAGACCAAGGTCAGAACAATTAATCTGAAAGATGGTAGCACCGTGGATTATGCCAAACAATATTTCCCCCAGGAATGTAATACCATATATCACAAATAGGCAAAATATTCATGCAGATCCTCTGCTGGCCTCTCTGTCAATCCAGGTTTACTGTCACTAAATATGAAGTTTACAAAATAGACTGCAGGGAATACAGATGTTTCTAGTGGTATGTGTTTCTTGCATATGTTGAAATAACATTGTGATGATGCATTTTATTCAGCTTTATTGAGATATAATTGATATATGTAAGTTTAAGGTGTACAATGTGATGATTTGATACATGTATATATCATGAAATGATTACCACAATAAGGTTAGTTAACACACTGTGATCGTTAAATTTATGTGTCGATTTGACTAGGCCATGGGTGCCCACCTATTTGGTCAAACATTACTCTGGGTGTTGCTGTGAGGGTGTTTTTGGATGAGATTAATGCTTAAGTAGATAGAATGAGTAAAGCAGACTGCCCTCCATAATGTGGGTGGACCCTTTCCAGCCAGTTGAAGGCCTGAATAGAACAAAAAGACTGACCCCTCCCCCCCACCCCGCCACACACATACCCCAGAGTAAGTGAAATTCCTGCTACGTGACTGCTTTTGAACTGGAACATCATTTTTTTTTTTTGCGAGGGCTTTCTCTAGTTGTGGCAAGTGGGGGCCACTCTTCATCACGGTGCGCGGGCCTCTCACTATCGCGGCCTCTCCTGTTGCGGAGCACAGGCTCCAGACGCGCAGGCTCAGTAGTTGTGGCCCACGGGCCCAGCTGCTCCGCGGCATGTGGGATCCTCCCAGACCAGGGCTCGAACCCGTGTCCCCCGCATTGGCAGGCAGACTCTCAACCACTGCGCCACCAGGGAAGCCCGGAACATCATTTTTTCCCCCTGCCTTTGGACCCAAACTGAAACATTAGCTCTTCCTGGGTCTCAAGCCTGCCAGCCTTTGGACTAGAACTAAATTTTTGGCTCACCTGGGTCTCCTTATTCTATCTATCGGTCTATCTTTCTACCTATCTATCTACCTACTTACCTACCTACCTATCTCCTATTGGTTCTGTTTCTCCGGATAACCCTGACTAATACAAATATTATATTGATGATCAGTAAAATGGTAATAGTATTCTTTGCTCTGCCTATCTGACGAAGAGTCTGGGGATGTCCCAGGTCCATTGTAAACATCCAGAATGGCAGGTATAATGATATTGAATAGTATCATATTTAGTGTCCCCTCCCCCCAGTTGCCCAGAGCAATTTGTGACATTGAGATGACACTCTTGGACCATTAAGATTCTCTAGGTAAAGTCTGGCTCTCGGTTGGTTAAGACACAAAAGACCCCGAATAGCCAAAGCAGTCTTGAGGGAAAAAAACGGAGCTGGAGGAATCAGACTCCCTGACTTCAGACTATACTACAAAGCTACAGTAATCAAGACAATATGGTACTGGCACAAAAACAGAAACATAGATCAATGGAACAAGATAGAAAGCCCAGAGATAAACCCACGCACCTATGGTCAACTAATCTATGACAAAGGAGGCAAAGATATACGATGGAGAAAAGACAGTCTCTTCAATAAGTGGTGCTGGGAAAACTGGACAGCTACATGTAAAAGAATGAAATTAGAATACTCCCTAACACCATACACAAAAATAAACTCAAAATGGATTAGAGACCTAAATGTCAGACTGGACACTATAAAACTCTTAGAGGAAAACATAGGAAGAACACTCTTTGACATAAATCACAGCAAGATCTTTTTTGATCCACCTCCTAGAGTAATGGAAATAAAAACAAAAATAAACAAATGGGACCTAATGAAACTTCAAAGCTTTTGCACAGCAAAGGAAACCATAAACAAGACGAAAAGACAACCCTCAGAATGGGAGAAAATATTTGCAAACGAATCAACGGACAAAGGATTAATCTCCAAAATATATAAACAGCTCATTCAGCTCAATATTAAAGAAACAAACAACCCAATCCAAAAATGGGCAGAAGACCTAAATAGACATTTCTCCAAAGAAGACATACAGACGGCCACGAAGCACATGAAAAGATGCTCAACATCACTAATTATTAGAGAAATGCAAATCAAAACTACAATGAGGTATCGCCTCACACCAATTAGAATGGGCATCATCAGAAAATCTACAAACAACAAATGCTGGAGAGGGTGTGGAGAAAAGGGAACCCTCTTGCACTGTTGGTGGGAATGTAAATTGATACAGCCACTATGGAGAACAATATGGAGGTTCCTTAAAAAACTAAAAATAGAATTACCATATGACCCAGCAATCCCACTACTGGGCATATACCCAGAGAAAACCGTAATTCAAAAAGACACATACACCCGAATGTTCATTGCAGCACTATTTACAATAGCCAGGTCATGGAAGCAACCTAAATGCCCATCAACAGACGAATGGATAAAGAAGATGTGGTACATATATACAATGGAATATTACTCAGCCATAAAAAGGAACAAAATTGAGTCATTTGTTGAGACGTGGATGGATCTAGAGACTGTCATACAGAGTGAAGTAAGTCGGAAAGAGAAAAACAAATATTGTATATTAACGCATGTATGTGGAACCTAGAAAAATGGTACAGATGAGCCGGTTTGCAGGGCAGAAGTTGAGACACAGATGTAGAGAACAGACACATGGACACCAAGGGGGGAAAACTGCGGTGGGGTGGGGATAGTGGTGTGCTGAATTGGGCGATTGGGATTGACATGTATACACTGATGTGTATAAAATTGATGACTAATAAGAACCTGCAGTATAAACAAACAAACAAAACAAACAAAAAAAAATACTGATGTTTGGTTCCCACTTGCAGAGATATTCGATTTGATTGTCCTGGGGTGCAAGCTGGGCATTGGGATTTCTGAAAGCCTTTTAGGTGACTCTGATGTGCAGCCAGAGTTGCAAACCATTGCCCCAGGACCCTTGTTATTCAAGGTGTATTGATGCACCATCTGCATCACCTGGGAGCTTGTTAGAAATGCAGAATTGGGGTCTGCCCCATACCTGCGGAATCTGAATCTGCATTTTAACAAGACTCCTAGGTAATCTGTAGACATCTTAAATGTTGCATAGCCCTGTCCTATGTATTGGTGTTAAAAATCAATTAAAATTGGTATAAAATCCCTGGGTATTAAAAATCAGTTTAGGGGATAGGGAAACTCACTCAAGTGAAAATAGCTATGGTTTAATGTCTTAGGTCCCCCAAAGGTGATTGAATTCTAGTAGGTGTTCACAGCACTGTTTGATTAAGTCAGAAGTGAAAATTCTCACCTGAAGCTAACACAACATTGTAAATTAACTGTACTTCAATTAAAATTTTTTTCCAAAAAAAAGTGAAAGTTCTACTTATGGGACTTCCAGCATCTGGAAGCTGGATAGGATGGAGTTTTTGATCAGGAGCATTCGTGGTTCCCTGAAATCCCCTCACTTGGGCAAATGCCTTAGTATCCCCAGCACTATGCCCGTCCCTGCCCAGGCCCTTGGAGTCAGATCCCAAGCTCATCCTGTGAACTGTCCAGAGCCCGGCCTGTGCGAAGGTGTGTGTTTTAGGCAAGGAAAATGATAGTATCCTTCTAGGTTCAAATAGAGAAACACCAGTGCTTAAAGCAAAGCAAATGTATTTTAAAGACTTCATTTCTCACCTGAGCAAAGGCTCAAAGAGGAAAATGTTTACCAAAAAAGCAGAAAGAAACTTCAGACGAAAACTAAAAGGTAAATTTTCTTTTCATGTGTTCTGAAAAGAATCAGCGAAAGCTGGGTTCAAATTGATGCCTGTAACCATGATAAATTATGTACCCTCTCTCACTTTTGGTTTTCTTAACCAAATAAAGTGAGGATGATAATACGCAAAAAAAAAAAAAAAAAAGACATAAAGGCTCAGGTCCACTAGGGTCCTGACACTAAATCATTTCCAAAGGAAATCTTATGACTCTAATAACAGATTATAACTGGCCTGACTTAAGAAAACAGAAAAATCATGTTCAACTTTACTTATTTTGAAACATTAAAATTTTTGCAACTAAATCAATTTAAAAAATAATTTTCCTTTAACCTTGAGCTTTCTGAGAAACAGGTAGGACAACAGTCATAGCAAAGATATGGTTATTGGTGATTAACTGGCACGTTTCATGGGTGCGGTTGCTGAAAATCCACTTGTGCTATGGTTGGAGGAGGGGCTGGTTTGGGAATCTCTGTAATAGGAGGTGCAAAGTTTGCCTGTGCATTAGAAGCCTCCACAATTGTCTCCACATTAAAGTAGTCCTCAATTGGCTGTAATTTGGGGTTAAAACAAACTGATAAATCAAGTTAGTAAGGTAATAATCGACAGAATTGGAAGCTCATGCTTTAAACTGCCTTTGACAAAATCATAGAATCAGTCAGTGCAAGAAACGGCCAGTCTTGTTACCCATGGACCTTTCATTATTACCATTTCCTATCACTCCTATGGGCGTCAATTACTTCATACTACAGGGCAAAGGTGTTAGGGAGAGGTAGACAGAAAAGTCTGGTGAGCTGGTGACTCTACTTTGACAGCAAGCTGCAACTGTATTTTAAAACTAATCAGCCCTATATAAATTTTTCTGTTGTGTGGATGTGATCTAAAACACATAAAGTATTCTGGGGCTTGAAAACACCTTATGTCAGTCTAAAAAACATGTTCTTTTAAATAGATTTTAAAACCTATATAGCCTTATATAGGCTACATTCTGGGATTTGACTTTTATTTTTAACTTTAAATCTTTATTAAAGCAGGTTATCATCAGAAAAAAAAGTCTGTATCAAAGAGCAAAGGAATTTGGTCCTGTAAGTGATTGTTGCTAAGGGACCATTTCATGCAGATTAATCTGTAAACATTTAGCGGTTAGATACCTGATGGGAGGGGAGAAGAGTGGAGAAAATTAGTCAGGTGGAGAGCAAGAAAATTACTCCCATCTGATTAGAAAAAGATAATCATGGTGTTTTCATGCAGACCAGCAGTATCATGATGTTTCTTTAATTTCCCTTTCATTTTTGCTTGCCTTGGGGTGAGAGTAGGGAGTGCTGAGGAATATGAGGAGGTATACCTGGTTGCCTGGAAAAAGAAGGCAACTGGATACATTCCAGGTTAAGTCATACCTATTCAGGTGTCTCAATAAAGAAAAGATCAAAAGCTGGGAATATACTTGTCAGATTCTGCCCACCCACCCCGGCCCAAAGCTCATTGGAATTTTCAGAGTTGCCAACAAATTCTGGTTGAATTAGAAAGGTGTGCTTTACCAACATCTGAGGGAAACCAAGAGCTACTTACAGCCGTATTTGGGATTGGTCAGATGTTATCTGTAAAAGATGCTTCCAGGAAACTCATTTTTTTCTTTTAAATATTGTGATAAATATTTACCTTTAGAAAAGTATAGTTTTAGAAATTAGTAATTAGTTATATTTAGTGTTTTTCTTATTTATGTGATTATTTAGGGCTTAAAATATTTATGTAAGTTGAAACTGAACTAATAAGACTATTTTGCTTAATTGTGCCTGAGTTTGGAACATGTAACCATAATTAAAATGTGGTTAAAGTGTACATTTACTCTAGCAATCTGAAGTTGAAAACAATGGATAATTGTGATGGTATTGCGCTATATCTTGCCCGTGGTGATGGTTACATGAATCTGCACATGTGCTAAATCACACACACACACACACACACAAATGCATTTAGAACTAGTGAAATCAGGATAAAGTCGATGGATTGTATCAATGTCAATTTCTTGATTGTGATATTGTACTGAAGTGATACAAGATATTACCATTGGGAGAAATGGGGTAAAGGGCTTGCTAGAGCTCCCTGTATTACTTCTTACAACTGCATGAGAATCTGCAGTTATCACAAAATTAAAACTAAAAACAAGTGTGAATATCATAAAAATATTACTTTTTATTCCCTTCCTTGAAAATTGATATTTAAGCATTGTAAAAGCTAACACATTGAAATTACTCTTTGAAAAACTATGGAAGATTCCAGAAACTGCAATTTTTCTACATAGCAGAAAGCAATAAGATTTCCCTTATATGGTTCCAAAAGAAAAATTCTGAATTATTGTTATGCTCATGCACCATGCTCACAAAATTGCCAACATATAACAAATATAACTTGCTTTAAAATAATCCAACAGGACAGAGCAGAATACAGTGTAGTCTATATAAAGGCCTACTTACTCTAAGTGCATGGAAAACTATTACTTTCCACCATGATATCTGTGGGTGAGTCAGTTTGAGCAGTTACATTAAAAATTTTAGAGCACATTGAAATATATTTTTTCCAAATGATTATCAAAAATATAGATAAATTAAAAAAATAAAAAGAGCATCTATTTACATTTTTTACTGTACTAAATGACCCTGCTGAGTATGTGCAATGTTAAATATTGAGACAACTAAGCAACTTTTTCCTAATTCTTAAAGATCATTACAAAATATGCATCAGTTATTTTTTCATTAACCATTTTTGAATACCTACAGTTAGGCACAGTGCCAGATGGCACAGATATAATAGTAAACAAGAAAACTGGGCTTTAACTTAATGGTGCCTTCTGACCAGCTAAGAACTTATAACAATAATGCTATAATAATAACATTTATTGTTAACTATTAGTGCCAGATCTGGTGCTAATCCCTCTATATTCATGTTTTAATTAACACTCACTATAAACCTGGGAAGTAGGTGTCTAGGATAACAGGGACTGTGATATCAGTGATAGAATTAGTTAGAGCTTGGAAGAGCTCAAGGTTCTGATAAATACCATTGGTGAAATAAAAAAAGGAAAATCCATTGAAACTTAAAGAAATAAAATTCTTTTTTAAACCATATAGGAGAGACATGGGAGCCCATGATACTGACCTATACAGAAGGAAATATAATGCTAGTATACTGCTTGATGCTTCAGGAAAAAATAGCTACATAGTCATGGTAATGGAAACATAGTGTCCTGGTCCTCAACTTTTAAATAGTCTGACAGATAAATTACAAAAAACATTTAAATGATTATAGGGGAAAATGTAAATGCCAGCATAAACTTATAGTTGATGGGGTCTGGGAGGTGGAAGGGAATAAGGGAAGATATTAGATTGCACAGAGAAGGGCATAAAGGAGACCTTCTATAGTTGATGGAACAAGAGATGGGATTTAAGGATGTTACTTGAGGTCACAGAGATCACATCTACTAAGGTAGGGGAAGGGAGATGTGGGAGGTAAGAGTTAAAACTTCTCTACTATAGCAAGAAGTTAGTAGACAGTGTCCTAAGTTAATAAGTCAAACGTTAATACATTAATAATAGTACAATTTTGTGGGAAAAAAATATCACACCCAGAAGTGGCTAAACATGATTGTTTCTGAAATGTAGAAAGGACTGGAGATGAATACGAAAGTTTCTTTTTATCACAGACCTTTATATGCTACTTGATTATATTTTTCTTTAAAAATAAAGCAGAATCTTTTGTTTTATGTAAAAATGTTCCCCCTTAAGAAATTCTTGAATTTCAGTTCTTCACTTAACGTGAAAACCATTCATTGAGCATATACTTTATGTAAGGGTGAATTTTATTTAAAAGAAAATAAGATTTTTGAGGATGATGATTCATACTAAGTGTATTTAGCTAAAATGAATTTCTGGTCTGAAAATTTAGATTTGTATATTTGTGTATATATATAACATTCAATATCTGAGAATGTGGAAAATGACATGATTAGTATTATAATCAATGTATACATCTAAGATTTGATAGTCATTATGCTATTTATTTTAATGTTTTCATGCATCCAAACTTTATTCTTGATTTTTGTTCTCAGAAATCATGAAAATGTTTGCCAGTCAGCATCCAGCTCTGTCCATCACCTTGACCTAGTGTCAAAGAAATCTGACCCCAGAAACTCTCATTCCTTACCTCTGTTAAAAAAGAAAAAATACTTATTTACTGTCTATGGTGCACATGGCCCTGACTACGAGATTATAGTTTGTGAGCATTTCATTTGGTGCAAAAAAAATCTATTGAAGCATTCTGGTGTGGTAGCAATGCAATGTCTGTAAAGAGAATGTTTCCCAATTTAAAACCTATTCAAATCTTGGGAAATTGTTGAAAATAATTGTTGATCTGAGGTAATTTGTTTTAAAAGATTAGACTTGCAACATAAAACACGATTTCTGCATCTGTTATCAACATTATATTAGTTTAAAAGCATATAGTCAGGAAGGAGTCCTGCTAAATAAAGCAAGTACCTAAAAGGCAAAGTTTAGGAGATGATAATGGCAGTAATTTTGTGATAACAGCTGCCTCAGATAGGAAGTCTTACCTCCAGAGTCTGCTTTCCTGTGACATTTAAGGGAAAGGGCATGGGCTTTGCTATTACTAGGCAAAAGTAGAACAGGCATTCGGGAACATAACTCAGATTGTCTTAGTTTCAGTTTATTTATCTGCAAAATGGTGAAGTAATAGTATCATTAACTGAATCACTAACAACACTGTTGAAAACTCAGTAGTAGTAGCTAACAGGGCCTGGGTACTTACTGTTAAGTGCTTGTCTGTGAATCTCATTTGATCCTCCCAACTATTAGAATCCACATTTTAAATAAGAGGACAATGAGGGTCACGGGGGCCCTAGTTCTCCGTAAGGTTAAGCGGCAGGAAAGAAACTGAAACATATTTCTCTGATTCCACAGCCCTTGTACTTAAAACACTACCCTAAATTACCCACTGTATGTGAATTTAAGGGTTCCCACAGTTCAGATACTCTGTTAGTAGCCCTAATTCCTGTGCTCTGGACCCTGTGGGTGGGGGCTCACAGCTGCTGTAAGACATTCACAGTCCACATGTGTCCAGAGCAAAATTTATAGACTGGATGACATTACATACACACATGTACTATGATATTTCAAGAGTAAATGGATGCCATATGATTAATAAGAAGATGAATGTAGTTAAATAAGTATGAGACGTTTATTTTTTTTCTAATCAACAGTTTTTAAAAATACAATTTATATCATTATGGGGAGTGAAAGATGTTTTGATGTTAAATAGGGATCATCAGAATCTGGTTCACTGCAGAACTCCAGGGGTACCATTTCCATAGACCCCTATTTGAGTAAGGTCCCGTGGAGTTGTGTCACGCACAAGTTGTACCATTGTATGTGCCCAAATTCAAAGTCTGGAAAGGAGCGTTTTATTGAAATAGGCACTGAAAAATGAAACAGCATGCTTCATTGTATTACCTTTGTTTATACTATCAGGAAGGTGCCTTTGGAGATATATACTTAAGACTATTTGATTAGAAGTAATAGAATACAACAGAAATAATGATGAAAAACAAGGTAGATGTTTATTTCTAGGACTGGCATGTCGCTTCATGGTGTCAAGGACCATGTTTCTTTCCCATTGCCCTGCCATTCTCAGCAGGCAGCATTCTGCCATATGACTGCTGAGTTTCCAGCAATCATGCCCACATTCCAGACCATAGGAAAGAGGGCATGATGAAACAGGCATGCATCTCTCTTTAAGGACCCTTCTTGGAAACCCCTTTGCCTATATCTCATTGGTCAAAACTTAACCACATGATTCAAGGGGGCTGTGTGTATTCTACCTAAAACCTGAGTTAGCACTTGTGAAGGAAAGAAGGGGAGAATGAATATTGGAAAAACATTAGCAGTCTCTGCTAGACATATTGGTTTCTGGTCATATCCCTTTCCTTTAGTTCCAAAATTAAGGCTGGGAAGCATCTCCCAGGATTTCATATCCTACTCGAATTTTTAAGATTTGCTCATCTTTATTAGTGGTTAGCCCTAAGGATTCAGTAATAAAACTCTTAGGGTTTCTTTTAATATTAAGCCCAATAATAAATGTGGGTACACACTGATATACCTTAAAACTTGGTTTTAAGTGTATGGTAATATCTTACAGATGCAAGGAAAAGTAGGCAATACGTGAATATGTCTGGTTGGGATAATGACATTTCTCTTCCTCATCTCTGGATTGTTCAGAAATGGACCATAAATCTTCATTCTGCCTGTGTTAGTTAGCCAGGGCTGCCATAACAAAGTACTACAGACTATGTAGCTTAAACAACAGAAATTGATTTTCTCACAGCTCTAGACCAAAAGTCTGAGATCAATGTGTTGGCAGGGTTGGTTTCTCCTAAGGCCCCTCTCCTTGTAGATGGCTGTCTACTCCCTTTATTCTTACATGGCTTTCTTTTTGTGTCTGTGTCCTAGTCTCCTGTTCTCCTAAAGAAAGCAGTCGTATTGGATTAGGGTCCACTCTAATGACCTCATTTTAACATAATTTTCTCTTAAATACACTGTCTCCAAATACAGACTCGTTCTGAATGAAGCACAGGGGTTTAGGACTTCAACATATGATTTGGGGGGAGGACATCTGTTTGCCTGCTACTTCCCTGGCTTTTCCTTCATAGGCATGTTCTGGCTCTACTTCTTTTTGTCCTCTGTTTTTTTCTATCTACTTTTACTTTTATAGGCCATGCCATCCAACCTCACCCTAAAGCTTCAGACTCCAGGGATTCTAATGGATAGCTATAACTCAACACAGCCGGGCAGAACTCTTGATAATCTTTCACCTTCAGTCAATTCCTTGTCTGTCTCAAAAATAGCACCACCAATTGATACTATCACTGCTGAGAACCAAAACGTTGGAATAATCTTTTGTATTTCTGGTTTCCTCACACCTGTATTCAATAAAGCAAAAAATCCCTATTGTCTCTACCTTGAAATGTAAACTCCAATTTCCAACTTGCATTTCTCACCACTTCAAGAAGTTATCGTCTTATTTCAAGCCTCCATTATCTCTTTTACATAAACTATAGCCATCTCTTCCTTACTAGTCTCCATGCTCTTTTCTTGTGTTTTAATTGTTCCCATACCCCCTACAGTGATCTTTTAAAAGCAGAATTCTGAGTGGTGGTTACATGGTGTATACTTGTGTAAAAAGTCATTGATCTATGCACTTAAGGTTTTCTTATTTTGCTTTATGTAAATTTTTAATTCAATTACACAGAATTCAGAGAAAGCAAACATGGTTCAGTTCATTCCTCATCCCTGCTCAGAGTATTTCAGTGGCTAAATATTACACTCCAAATATTCTTCAAGTTCTGTACTATATGCCCAGTTGAGACCTCCAACTCTATTTGTCACTGTTACTTACTCCACCCTGTTCACACTGGCCTTCTTGCTGTTTTTTGAATGTACCAAGTTAATTTTTGTCTTAGGGTCTTTTTACTCTGCCTCAAACACCTTCTTTTTAAATCACTATGCCTTCACTTCTTAAATATCACTCCTTTAGAGAAAGCCCTACTTGATTGCTCTCTATCAAATAGCATACCCCGGCCCATTAGTTTTTTAATCTTCTTTCACTGCATTCTTTTCCTTCACAGAAATTATCAAGCAACCCTGGATATTATATCATGTATTTATTCCATCCCTTGATTTCTGTCTTTTTTCCTCACAAGTGTACTCCCAGGCCTAAAACGATGCTTAGTGCATTGTTGATATTCAGTATGGATGGGGGACCTTCAAGGTGGCAGAGGAACAAGACATGGAGATCACCTTCCTCCCCACAAATACATCTACATGTGGAACAACTCCTACAGAACACCTACTGAACGCTGGCAGAAGACCTCAGACTTCCCAAAAGGCAAGAAACTCCCCACGTAACTGGGTAGGGCAAAAGAAGAAAGGAAAAACAGAAACCAAAGAATAGGGACAGGACCTGCACCTCTGGGAAGGAGCTGTGAAGCAGGAAAAGTTTCCACACACTAGGAAGCCCCTTCACTGGTAGAAATGGGGGGTAGGCGGGGGGAATCTTCGGAGCCACGGAGGAGAGCTCAGCAACAGGGGTGCAGAGGGCGAAGCGGAGAGATTCCCGCACAGAGGATCAGTGCTGAACAGCACTCACCAGCCCGAGAGGATTGTCTGCTCACCCGCCAGAGTGGGTGGGGGCTGGGAGCTGAGGCTCATGCTTTGGAGGTTGGATCCCAGGGAGAGGACTGGGGTTAGCTGGTGCACAGCCTGAAGGGGGATAGTGCGCCACGGCTACCTGGGAGGGAGTCAGGGAAAAAGTCTGGAACTGTCTAAAAGGCAAGAGACCATTGTTTCGGGGTGCACGAGGAGAGGGGATTCAAAGCACCACCTAAACGAGCTCCAGGGATGGGTGCAAGCTGTGGCTATCAGCATGGACACCAGAGATGGGCATGAAATGCTAAGGCTGCTGCTGCAGCCACCAAGAAGCCTGTGTGCAAGCACAGGTCACTATCCACACCTCCCCTTCCGGGATCCTGTGCAGCCCGCCACTGCCAGGGTCCCTTGATCCAGGGACAACTTCCCTGGGAGAACACACTGCGCGACTCAGGCTTTTGCAACGTCACACCACCCTCTGCCTGCCACAGGCTCACCCCGCTTTCCATACCCCTACCTTCCCCCTGGCCTGAGTGAGCCAGAGCCACCTAATCAGCTGCTATTTCAACCCGTTCTCTCTGGGCGGGGAACAGATGTCCTCAGGGAGACCTACATGCAGAGGCAGGGCCAAATCCAAAGCTGAACCCCAGGAGCTGTGTGAACAAAGAAGAGAAAGGGAAATCTCTCCGCACAGCCTGAGGAGCAGTGGATTAAATCTCCACAATCAACTTGATGTACCGTGCATCTCTGGAATACCTGAATAGACAATGAATCATCCCAAAACTGAGGTGGTGGACTTTGGGAGCAACTGTAAACTTGGGGTTTGCTTTCTGTAATTAATTTGTTTCTGGTTTTATGTTTATCTTAGTTTAGTATTTAGAGCTGATTATATTTGGTAGATTTGTTTATTGATTTGGTTGCTCTCTTTTTTTTTAATATGTATATATACTATAATTTTTTCTCTTTTTCTGAGTGTGTATGTGTATGCTTCTTTGTGTGATTTTTGTCTGTATAGGTTTGCTTTTACCACTTGTCCTAGGGTTCTGTCTGTCCTTTCTGTTTTTTTTGGTATAGTTTTTAGCACTTGTTATCATTGGTGGATTTGTTTATTGGTCTTGTTCTCTTCTTTCTTTTTTTTTTAATTACTTTTCAAATTTTTTATCAAAAATTTTTTTTATTTTAATAACTTTATTTTATTTATTTCTTTTTCTTTCTTTTTTTTTTTTTTCCTCCCTTTTCTTCTGAGCCGTGTGGCTGACAGGGTTTTGATGCTCTGGCTGAGTGTCAGGCCTGAGCCTCTGAGGTGAGGGAGCCAAGTTCAGGACATTGGTCCACTAGAGACCTCACGGCCCGACATCATATCAGTCGGTAAGAGCTCTCCCAGAGATCTCCGACTCAACACTAAGACCCAGCTCCACCCAGCGACCAGCAAGCTCGAGTGCTGGACACCCCATGCCAGACAACTAGCAAGACAGGAAAATAACCCCACCCATTAGCAGAGAGGCTGCCTAAAATCATAAGTTCACAGACACCCCAAAACACACCACTGGACATGGTCCTGCCCACCAGAATGACAAGGTCCAGCCTCATCCACCAGAACACAGGCACCAGTCCACTCTACCAGGAAGCCTACACAACACACTGAAACAAACATACCCACTGGGGGCAGACACAAAAACAATGGGAACTACAAATCTGCAGCCTGAGAAAAGGAGACCCCAAACACAGTAAGTTAAGCAAAATGAGAAAACAGAGAAATACACAGCAGATGAAGGAGCAAGGTAAAAACCCACCAGCCCAAACAAATGAGGAGGAAATAGGCAGTCTATCTGAAAAAGAATTCAAAGTAATGATAGTAAAGATGATCCAAAATCTTAGAAATAGAATGGAGAAAATGCAAGAAAGGATTAACAAGGACCTAGAAGAACTAAAACTATGATGAACAGCACAATAAATGAAATTAAAAATTCTCTAGAAGGAATCAATAGCAGAATAACTGAGGCAGAAGAACGGATAAGTGACCTGGAAGATAAAATAGTGGAAATAACTACTGCAGAGCCAAATAAAGAAAAAAGAATGAAAAGAGTTGAGGACAGTCTCAGAGACCTCTGGGACAACATTAAATGCACCAACATTCGAATTATAGGGGCCCCAGAAGAAGAAGAGAAAAAGAAAGGGACTGAGAAAATATTTGAAGAGATTATAGTTGAAAACTTCCCTAACATGGGAAAGGAAATAGTCAAGTCCAGGAAGCACAGAGAGTCCCATACAGGATAAATCTAAAGAGAAACACACCAAGACACATACTAATCAAACTATCAAAAATTAAATACAAAGAGAAAATATTAAAAGCAGCAAGGGAAAAGCAACAAATAACATACAAGGGAATCACCATCAGGTTAACAGCTGATCTTTCAGCAGAAAATCTGCAAGCCAGAAGGGTGTGGCAGGACATATTTAAAGTGATGAAAGGGACAAACCTACAACCAAGATTATTCTATCCAGCAAGGATCTCATTCAGATTCGATGGAGAAATTAAAACCTTTACAGACAAGCAAAAGCTAAGAGAATTCAACACCGCTAAAAGAGCTTTACAACAAATGCTAAAGGAACTTCTCTAGGCAGAAAGCACAAGAGAAGGAAAAGACCTACAAAAACAAACCCAAAACAAGTAAGAAAATGGTAATAGAAACATACATATTGATAATTACCTTAAATGTAAATGGATTAAATGCTCCAACCAAAAGACATAGACTGGCTGAATGGACACAAAAACAAGGCCCATGTATATGCTGTCTACAAGAAACCCAGTTCAGACCTAGGGACACATACAGAGTGAAAGTGAGGGAATGGAAAAAGATATTCCATGCAGATGGAAATCAAAAAGCTGGAGTGCCAATTCTCATATCAGACAAAATAGACTTTAAAATAAAGTCTATTAAAAGAGACGAAGAAGGACACTACATAATGGTCAAGGGATCAATCCAAGAAGAAGATATAACAATTGTAAATATTTATGCACCCAACATAGGAACACCTCAATACATAAGGCAAATGCTAACAGCCATAAACGGGGAAATTGACAGTAACACAATAATAGTAGGGGACTTTAACACCCCACTTCCACCAATGGACAAATCATCCAAAATAAATAAGGAAACACAAGCTTTAAATCACACATTAAACAAGATGGACTTAATTGATATTTATAAGACATTCCATCCACAGACAACAGAATACACTTTCTTCTCAAGTGCTCATAGAACATTCTCCAGGATAGATCATATCTTGGGTCACAAATCAAGCCTTGGTAAATTTAGAAAATTGAAATCGTATCAAGTATCTTTTCCAACCACAGAGCTATGAGACTAGATATCAATTACAGGAAAAAATCTGTAAAAAATACGAACACATGGAGGCTGAACAATACACTACTGAATAACAAAGAGATCACTGAAGAAATCAAAGAGGAAATCAAAAAATACCTAGAAACAAATGACAATGAAAACACGACAACCCTAAACCTATGGGATGAAGCAAAAGCAGTTCTAAGAGGGAAGTTTTTAGCAATACAATCCTACCTCAAGAAACAAGAAAAATCTCAAATAAACCACCTAACCTCACACCTAAAGCAGTTAGAGAAAGAAAAACAAAAAAACCCCAAAGTTAGCAGAAGGAAAGTAATCATAAAGATCAGATCAGAAATAAATGAAAAAGAAATGAAGGAAACAGTAGCAACGACGTGTAAAACTAAAAGCTGGTTCTTTGAGAAGATAAACAAAATTGATAAACCGTTAGTCAGACTCATCAAGACAAAAAGGGTGAAGACTCAAATCAACAGAATTAGAATTGAAAAAGGAGAAGTAACAACTGATACTGCAGAAATACAAAGGATCATGAGAGATTACTACAAACAACTATATGCCAATAAAATGGACAACCTGGAAGAAATGGACAAATTCTTAGAAACGCACAACCTTCTGAAAATGAACCAGGAAGAAATAGAAAATACCAACAGACCAAACAGAAGCAGTGAAATTGAAACTGTGATTAAAATTTTTCCAACAAACAAGCCCAGGACCAGACGGCTTCACAGGCGAATTCTATCAAACATTTAGAGATGAGCTAACAAACACTTATCCTTTGCAAACTCTTCCAAAATATAGCAGTGGGAGGAACACTCCCAAACTCATCCAACTAGGCCACCATCACCCTGATACCAAAATCAGACAAAGATGTCACAAAAAAATCAAACTACAGGCCAATATCACTGATGAACATAGATGCAAAAATCCTCAGCAAAATACTAGCAAACAGAATCCAACAGCTCATTAAAATGATCATACACCTCGATCAAGGAGGATTTATCCCAGGAATGCAAAGATTCTTCAGTATACACAAATGGAACAATGTGATACACCATATTAACAAATTGAGGGATAAAAACCATATGATCATCTCAATAGATGCAGAAAAAGCTTTTGACAAAATTCAACACCCATTTGTGACAAAAATTCTCCAGAAAATAGGCATAGAGGGAACTTACCTCAACATAATAAAGGCCATATATGACAAACCCACAGCCAACATTGTTCTCAATGGAGAAAAACTGAAGCAATTTCTACTAAGATCAGGAACAAGACAAGCTTACCCACTGTCACCACTGGATTTCAACATAGTTTTGGAAGTTTTAGCCACAGCAATCAGAGAAGAAAAGGAAATAAAAGGAATCCAAATTGGAAAAGAAGAATTAAAGCTGTCACTGTTTGCAGATGACATGATACTACACATAGAGAATCCTAAAGATGCTACCAGAAAACTACTAAGAGCTAATCAATGAATTTGGTAAAGTATCAGGATACAAAATTAATGAAGAGAAATCTCTCGCATTCCTATACACTAATGATGAAAAATCTGAAAGAGAAATTAAGTAAACAGTCCCATTTACCATTGCAATGAAAAGAATAAAATACCTAGGAATAAACCTACCTAAGGAGACAAAAGACCTGTATGGAGAAAACTATAAGACACTGATGAAAGAAATTAAAGATGATGCAAACAGATGGAGAGATATACCATGGTCTTCTATTGGAAGAATCAACATTGTGAAAATGACTATACTACCCAAAGCAGTCTACAGATTCAATGCAATCCCTATCAAACTACCAATGGCATTTTTCACAGAACTAGAACAAAAAATTACATAATTTGTTTGGAAGCATAAAACACCCCGAATAGCCAAAGCAATCTTGAGAAAGAAAAACACAGCTAGAGGAATCAGGCTCCCTGACTTCAGACTATACTACAAAGTTACAGTAATTAACACAGTATGGTACTGGCACAAAAACAGAAATATAGGTCAGTGAAAAAGTATAGAAAGCCCAGAGATAAACCCATGCACGTATGGTCACCTTATCTTTGATAAAGGAGGCAAGAATATACAATGGAGAAAAGACAACCTCTTCAATAAGTGGTGCTGGGAAAACTGGACAGCTACATGTAAAAGAATGAAATTAGAACACACCCTAACACCATACACAAAAATAAACTCCAACTGAATTAAAGACCTAAATGTAAGTCCAGACAGTATAAAACTCCTCGAGGAAAACATAGGCAGAACACTCTATGACATAAATCACAGCAAGATCCTTTTTGACCCATCTCCTAGAGAAATGGAAATAAAAACAAAAATAAACAAATGGGACCGAATGAAACTTAAAAGCTTTTGCTCAGCAAAGGAAACCATAAACAGGATGAAAAGACAACCTTCAGAATGGGAGAAAATATTTGCAAATGAAGCAACTGATAAAGGATTAATCTCCAAAATATACAAGCAGCTCATGCAGCTCAATATCAAAAAAACAAACATCCCCATCCAAAAATGGGCAGAAGATCTAAACAGACATTTCTCCAAAGAAGATATACAGATTGCCAACAAACACCTGAAAGGATGCTCAACATCACTAATCATTAGAGAAATGCACATCAAAACTACAATGAGGTATCACCTCACACTGGTCAGAATGGCCATCATCAAAAAATCTACAAACAATAAATGCTGGAGAGGGTGTGGAGAAAAGGGAACCCTCTTGCACTGTTGGTGGGAATGTAAATTGATACAGCCACTATGGAGAACAGTATGGAGGTTCCTTAAAAATCTAAAAATAGAACTACCATATGACCCAGAAATCACACTACTGGGCATATACCCTGAGAAAACTATATTCAGAAAGAGTCATGTACCACAATGTTCATTGCAGCACTATTTACAATAGCCAGAACATGGAAGCAACCTAAGTGTCCATCAACAGATGAATGGATAAAGAAGATGTGGCTCATATATACAATGGAATATTACTTGGCCATAAAAAGAAACGAAATTGTGTTATTTGTAGTGAGGTGGATGGACCTGGAAACTGTCATACAGAGTGAAGTAAGTCAGAAAGAGAAAAATAACGTATGCTAACACATATATATGGAATCCAAAAAAAAAAAAATATGGTTCTGATGAGCCTAGGGGCAGGACAGGAATAAAGATGCAGACGTAGAGAATGGACTTGAGGACACAGGGAGGGAGAAGGGTAAGCTGGGATGAAGTGAGAGAATGGCATGGACATATATATACTACCAAATGTAAAATAGATAGCTACTGGGAAACAGCCGCATAGCACAGGGAGATGAGATCAGTGCTTTGTGAATACCTAGATGGGTGGGATAGGGAGGGTGGGAGAGAGACACAAGAGGGAGGGGATATGGACATCTATGTATATATATAGCTGATTCACTTTGTTATCCAGCAGAAACTAACACACCATTGTAAATCATTTATACTCCAATAAAGATGTTAAAAAATATATATAGGTGAAAGAAATCATTTTCTAAAATAATACAACAGGGACTTCTATTTTTCTCTTCCACATATAAGGAGTTTGAAAGTTGCCACTCTGTCCCAATAGCAAGTAAAAAGCTGAACAGACTGAACCCTGGCAGATATTACCTAGGCCAGATGATCAAGGCTAACTTCATCAATGATAAGTCATGCTGATAGTGTGGGAGCTTGGTATGAAGTAATGAGAACAGCACTTTAACTCTGTGGTCTTCTTCCTAAAAATCTAATTTAACCATGAGAAAAACGTCAGATAGACAAACCCAGATCCAGGGACAGTCTACAAAGTATCCAACCAGTACTCCTGAAAACTGTCCAGTTTATCAAAAAAAGTTGGAGAAATTGTCACAGACCAGAGGAGGCTAAGGCAGCATAAGGACTAAATGCAATGTGATTTTGTGGGTAAGATCCTGGAACAGAAAAAGGACATTAAGGAAAATCTAGTGAAATCTGAATAAACTTCAGAAGTTAGTTAATAGTAATGTATAATCAATGTTAGATCCTTAATTCTGACAAGTGCACACATGTTCCCTATGTATCCTAATTAACAATCAGGGAAACCAGGTATTAGCACTCTGTTCTATCTTTGCAACTCTTTTGTAAATCTAAAAGTATTCTTAAATCAAAGTTTATTTGTTAAAGAGCAATTAAACTTCCCTGTCTAATAGAAAAAAATGTTCAATATGTATTTGTTGAATGACTTTTCAAAATTTATGTGTAAAAACAAAACAAATTTTAAAAATCACTTTGACCACAATTTTGAGACTGTTTCAAATATAGTTTAGGGTTTTAAATTTCCTCTCTTTTTCACCTATTCATTTTCCTTTGCATGAAGAGCTTCAGCTTAAATGGAATCTGCTTTCAACTTTTTTGTAATTTAGACAGTTAAACTTTACTAAATTTGGTAAAAAAAATAATTGGTCTCAAATACAATCAGGCAGATAAAGCTCATTGGGAACATACATGCTTTTACTCTAAATATTTGAGGTTAAATGAGTCCCATTACTTAAAAGACATTTTCAAAAGAAAGAATTATGCAAATACAACTGTCCTTACTTTATGTAAACAATGTGTCCCAAAACATGGCATGTAATAAATTGTTATCAATTTTATTATATTGGGGGATGTCTCCCTATTTATAAAAATAACACTTTAAAGGCTTTTGTAAAACAAAATGGAATTTTGTGATATGAATAGTTGATCTCTAAGTTTCTATACTTCAGTAATCTTGGGAAAATCTTAATTTCTTTGACCTCTTTATGTATAAATATATACATACATCTACAAAAATATATACATACGTATACATAAAGAATGGTTCTAATAGTAATAGTAATAACAGTGAAATGATCGCAGAGTAATTATAAGATGAAATAAAATAATTATGAGAAAACACATTGTAAAGTACTTTATAAATGCTAGAAATTATCCTTTAAATCAAACAAGAAATATTTGAAGGCTTATTATTTGAAGTACACTGAACAAACAAGGAAAAAATGAATTTTAACTCCAAAATAAGAAAACCATGTTGAACTGAAAGTTACAGAAACTTTTTCAACTAGAAGCTGATGAAGGTCCTGATAAATATAACTGATAAATCTTGAAATAAAAGTAAATTTCATAGCCACTTCTATTTTTTTCTTAGTTTTAATTTTGGTTCAATTGATTTTCTGGAAACTTAACTTAGGTATCATGTTCTCACATTTTCCTTCTTCATTGAGAAACCAAAATTGAATTGCTTATCTTTCTAATTCTCAAAAAATATTTTTCAGAACATTGATTGGGACTGTAGAAAAGCTAACCAACAAGATCCCAGGTAGAGATGCTTTTATTATTTACCTACATATCATTGTTCTCTCTAGCAAATAAAGTTATACTTCTTTATATACTCAGATCACAATGGCACAAGACCCCATGCACTTCCTTGCCAGAAATTATCCTCCAGAGAAGATCCTTCATGTATTTCTGAGGATGTCCTCAAGGTACTGCCTCACATGACAGCAAAACAACATCCTCAGATTCCTTGACTCAGGACTCTTTCTTGACACTGATCTGCTACAGCTGTTGCTGAAGATGCTTGTGAATTATGAGTTCTGCTGGGCACAGTTGTTTGTGTTAGTGATGCCACTTCTGCCCCTATTTCCATTTCTGGTGGGGAAGCTGCTCACTCACCTTTCCGAAGGTCAGTCTTAACTCTTCTTACCTGCTGCCCCGTATGTTGGCTTGTCTGGAAGTCAGGTCCTGTACCACCCTGCTGTGACTGCCAAGGGCAACCTCCTGCTGTCCTGCTGCTGGCAGAGTAGAAGCTCATTGCCTCCACTCATTTCCACATGGCTTCCACATGACCAGGGGAATGTCACCCCACTCTAGCAATCACTCTAGGCCTTTCCACTCTTTGGAGTCTGCAATGTTTAATTTTATATGTCAACTTAACTGGGCTAAGAGATGTCCAGATAGCTGGTAAAATTTTAGGCCTGGGTGTATCTGTGAGAGAATGTTTCCAGAAGAGATTAGTATTTGAATCAGTAAACTGGGTAAAGAAGATCCACTCTCACCAAGGTGCGTGGCTATCATCCAATCTGTTGAGAACCAGGTAGAACAAAAAGATGGAGGGAGGGTAAATTTTCTCTCTCTCTCCTTGAACTGGGACATTCATCTTCTCCTGCCCTTGCACACTGGAGCTCCTGGTTCTTGGGCTTTAGGACTCCGGGACTTATCAGCTGTTCCCCACCCCCAACTCCTACACTTTCTCAGGCCTTTGGCCTCAGACTGGGAGTTACACCATTGACTCCTGTAGTCCTCAGGTCTTTGGACTCAGACTAAATGATACCACCAGTTTTCCTGGTTCTCCAGTTTTCAAAAGCAAATCATGGGATTTCTCGTCTTCTATAACCACATGAGCCAAGCCAATTCCTATAATAAATCTCCTCTTATATATCTATATATGTCTTGTGGGTTCTGTGTCTCCAGAGAACCCCGATTAATAAAAAGTCCATGGCACTTTGGCTCCAAGCCCTAGGGAAAAGTCCCTCCTCTATTGTCAGTTCAAATTGTTGCCTAGTAATCTACCCCAAGATCAACCACAACCTGGGATGATTGACAGTGGATATATATCCACACACTTCAGAGGTAATTCCATCTTTATCCACCAGCTCATGGACTTGACCCATGGCTTTGATAAAGCCATTAAAAATAAACCTGAGATTGGTAAATTTCCTGAAATCCAACTATTCAGTCTTTCTTATGGTCATTTTGGTCCTGATATTAAAACCAGACTGGTACTAGATATTTTGAGAGCTTTTAAAGTTTGAGTTGAATGACTGTCTAGGCTGAATAAAGTTAATAAATCTTAGCATTGAAGCTCATTTTGTTAAGGGCTACCAGTAACTAAGTCCATAATGTTTTATAGTGTACCTAACATTCTTTATAATTTAAATATAGGCAATAGCTCACATATCTGCTAATTTCCAGATTTTTTTGCTGATCTTCAGAACATACTGGTTGTAACTTAGTGATCTCATCAGACATGTCTTCAAAAGTAATGAACTTCAATTTGCAGACTCCTTAAGTAAAAGATACACTATAAACATGCATGTTCAGAAATATTGGGGTTTAGTTGATATATGAGTGTGGATGTAATGTATAATCATTGTCTTTACAGGTTACTACCTTTTACAGGAGATAATGATCTCACCTGGAAACAAATCTTACATTCAAGTGCTCTTCGTTCTTATCACTCTGCTGTTAAATAATTGCCTAAGATTTGGGAAGTGTCTAAATGAGAATATTATGTAATAAGAATTACAGGACTTAATTCTGTTCTCAGATGTTCAAATTCATATTGACTTTAACTCTTCTCCTCAGAACATCTATTATATGTGACCATTCATATACAAATGAGGCTAAGTAATTATGCAGGGTATTAGCATATTTGTGCTCAGTGATGTGAAATGAGTCCCAGATTTTTTATAAGAAAAAATATTTTCCTCAGTTTTTATAAGAAAATGGAAAGAAACTAATATCCATTCAGTTACCAGATACCACAAGGGATGCTCTTTTATCTCACTAAGAGGCATTTCTTCAAGCTAACTTGAAGCTCATGATGTTCGGGTGCAAGTACAGGGAAAGTTACAGAACCCCATACTCCATAGTGTCCTTTTGTATCTCAGAGTCTGTCTAGTTCACAGTGGAAGCTCAACTATGATTTGTATTTGGAGTCAGGCAACGCATCCTGGTGTGTAGTTCTAGTTTTATGCATCTTTTTGCCAAAGACTTTGAGCACCCTAGTTAATAACTTGTCCATACGGAAGGATCAGAACTACGTTTGAATATCTCTTGATCTTAGGAGAGGGCCCAAGTAAATCTAAAGTACAGAGAGTGCTTTGAGATCCTGGAGAGAATTTACTAAGGGACAAAGAGTCTCATGACATGAACCAAATTTGGGGACATAGCCTGAAGTGTAGGGGGTTAGTGATTCTAAGAACAGAGAGAGGCTGCATTTGAAATCACTCTGCCCAAGGCTTTCTTGCCATTCCTATGTATCCATGAGTCCCACTTGCCTGTGGTTCTTGGAGCTTTTCACCATCAGAATTCATCTTTTAATCTTTGGTGCTTTTTGCTCTTCTAACAGTAGAAAAATCCTTCTTAACCCTGAATTATATTCTTTTAGCAAGTCCCCACAGTGGTATTATTTAGTCTTGGTAACTGTGTATCCAGATTTGACTAGAATAGTCAGGATATGTATTTTTTCTGAGAATAATTATATATAACACCTCCTTTAATTCTCAAAATTGTCCTATTTTGGACAACAAATTATAATTTCACCCTATTGAGGATCCTGGTTTTCCATGTTCAGACCTCTTCTTCTACAAGGTACAAAGGAGCCCAAAGACAGGTCATGAAGGCAAAGATTTCTGAGCTGCATTCCAGTGTCTGTATAGTGGTCTGTGTGAAGGCTGTTGGCTGGCAGCAGTGGCCTTCATGGAGCAGCCTGAGGGTGTCCATGCAGTGGTGCTGTGTAGCAGTGATCTCTCAGGACTGTCAGACCATGAGTGGCTCAAAGCAGAGCAGTGCCACAGCATGGGTGGCAGTGTAAGAGGCACACATATAGTGACCAGTTGTCCTGGTTTGCTTGAAGTGATCCAGGCATAATAAATGTTAATGGTGATCCTGCAGTGGGTGCTGTTAGTGACTCACCCAGATTCTTTTACAGGCTGATGCACCCATATCTCAATAGCTGTGAGTGTGGACTGCTAATGGCTTACAACTGATACCACATCAGCCCTCGCTGCCCAACACACAGGCTCACACACATGCACACGTACACACACACACAGAAGTGCCCTCAGCTAAGAAAGGAGTGGTCCTTGGGGAGTGATTGATCCATAGTCAATGGCCGACTAGGTGCAAAAGATTCTCCCCTTAGCTCAAGTTGGGGACATCTTTCTAGAGCAATTTATGCCTCAGAACCTCCTGTGGATCAGGCCAAGACCATACCTCACTGAGACCACATCCTTGCTCAGTTCATCCCTCTTTTCCTTCTCTACTTCCCTCACTCCCTTATAGTTTTATCCTGAAGAGCTTTTCCTCAGTAAATCATGTGCACATGAATCCTTGTCTGGGGAAAAAGGACTCTACTTCTAGGGGACTTAACCTAAAGCAACCTCCTCTCACTCTCAAGAGTTTGAAATTTGGATGATAAATTCACCCTTGACATCAGTCTAGTGCAGCAGAGGCAAGCAGAGTAAAGATTGAATGAAACAGAGAGATTGCAGGAGAGCAACAGGAAGGCAGGGAGAAATGGGAAGAGACGGTGGGGCAGACCATATGTGACAGCCCCACTCTAGGAATTTCTGCAACGATACTACACAGCAGAGGGATAAGGTCCTGTGTTAGTGTGTGAGAGCCAGTGACCCAATGGGCTTTGGGTCTAAATGTTAAAATGAATGTATTTTGTGTATCCTAGGGGATATTGTTTATATAGATATTAATGTAACCTAGATGTTAGTTGAAGTTATTCTATCCTTTTTAGTAAGATAAAATTAGCACAGTTTTATTATCTTGCATCTCAGATAGTCTAATATGCTGCCCCAACACTTGTGCAAGTTTTGATTGCTTATAGTCTACGTTGGACTCTGGGTTTTGCTTTTGCTGGAATATGTCACACTCACTGTGGCAATATGAAGGTCGGTGGTAACATTAATTGCGAGCTGATTTAGTGGAGATATAGGCAGGGGTTGGGGCCTTGATTGGAAGAGTGGGAGGTGAGGAAGTGGAGATATGAGAAAAGACTATTTTGAAATGTTCACAGGAAAGAAGATTGGTGAAATGGGACTATAGATGGAAGTTGGCCTAGTGTCTAAAGAGGACTTTTTCAAATATGGGAAATATTGAAGTATATTTTTATGTGAATAATAAAAATAGCTCATTTTTACATAACTAACCATGTGCCTGAAACTAAGTGTTCTGAAAATATCAATTTATTTAATTCTCAATTTTCATAAGAATCTTTCATCTTACAGATGAAATTAACTCACAAGTCAGTAGTGAGCTCAGTGTCATGCAGCTACTACAGGGTAAGACCAGGAGTCCAATCCTAGCATTCTATTTCCAGAACCCGTGTCATTTAGAGTATAGGGCACTGCCTCTCATAAAAATAGGAGTGATCCTGTAGAGAGAGAAAAGGTGATGAGGAAAGAATGGGGAATATTGCAGGAGCAAAATCCTTAAGGATGAGAAGAGGGTTGGGATCAGTGTGTAAGTGGAAGGATCTATCCCTTAGAAATCAAAACAGTCTATTTGATGGACTGTGGATGCAGGGAGGTTGTTAGCCTTTGTGGTGGCTGTCCTCTAATTTTATTTTGCTTATTTCCTCAGTGTAGTTAGAGTTAGGAGTGAAGTAGAGAGGAGAGGGTGATATTGAAGAAGAGAGGAAAGGTGTGAGATACTCTATGCAATATAATGACCTCATTTCTCTCATTCCCTACCATAGATCTTGAAGAGGCTGTCAACCAAATCAGGCACCTCTTAAATTTAGGACGTTGGCTACTTCTTGCCATATAGCTGGGTTGACATCCATCTGTGCTATGGCTACTTTCTTAGTTAGTGATCCAAGAATTCTCTCCTTCATGAGGCTTGAGCTCCTTTTCATGGCCGGATTTCATGAAAATGGAGGAATGTCTCTTTCCAAAGAATCGTATTAAGGACATATGGGAATTAAAATAAGGTTTTAAGGTGGCCATGGGGTTAATGGAAGCATTTCATGTGCCTCTTTAAAACAGAATACCATAATCGAAAAAGAATGAAACTTTAAAACCAATTGTCTGAGACCTCACCTCAGGAAATTTTATTTGCCTACAGATTAAGCATGTCTTTTCATTTTCTTGGAAAGAGACCTACTTGTAAAAGTGTTTTATGTACAGTTTAAGTGCCATTAGTGTGGTGTCACAGGAAAGTGTGCGTCGCTTTGTGAATGTTCTCCAAATCTTTCCTTCTTGCTCCCTGTCAGATGTGTCTTTAGCTACTGATCCATTAATGCCCAAGATGTTCAAATATACAAACACATGCACTAAGAACTTGTTGAAATTTTGGCAATCATCCCTTCTGCTACTCATACTTTTAGTTGTAGTGAAGCATCCTTGATCTAGGCTCTTCAACATGTGAGTCTGAATGCCAGGACATTTTTGGTGCCATTTCTAAACCAAAACACACAACCATTCTGAGAAGGAAACAAAAGTTACAAAGGTTTTTTTGCCTCACGTGTCTAAATGACCAACTTTATTTAACCAGTGACAAGTTTCCTCAAAGGTGTTCTAAAAGCCATTTGGCTCTTTTATGTTTAATTGGAATTTCTAGCGAAACTGGTTAATGAGGGTACACTTGTGAAACTAGCCATAAAAGTATTATATCCACATTCTTATAACCTCCCTCCTTTGTATCTACTGCCAGAGTCACCACATCTTGCTTGATTGTTGAGGGGCAATCATAGCCTTTAACTTCCTTCTGTTTGTCTCTTGCTAATTTCCTGTTAGTGGCATTCCCATACCTCAGCTTTCACTCTTTCATCCAACATCTCCATTTTTCAGAATAACATCAAGATTTCACATCTCTATGCTGACCTAGTAGGGTGTACACACAGGTGATGCTGAACCAATGCATTTAAAGAAAAATTTATGAGGCAACTATTAAAATTGATGTTGAAGATTTCCATCTATTGCTGTGGAAAGATATGTACAATAATATGTTAAGAGACAAAAGCAGATTATTTAAGAATACATATAGTATGATTTCATTCTGTATAAACTTGTCTTTAAGTAGTTTAGAAGGATTGGTATCAGCATATAAGCTGGTTAACTCTGGTAGCATGGTGATAATCCAAATCCCTTAGAATTTTATTCATGAATAAAAGTACTTTACTCCTTTAATATAAAGCATGGGGGAGGCAAGGAATAGTTTTCCTTTCCATATGGCCCTTCATCTCTTGGGGTGCCTTTTAGCTCTCATTATTCTGTTTATTCAGGTTAGCATGACGGTTATATGCCAGAGCTACTTACTATCTCTGTGAATGTATGCTACTCACCTAACTTGTATGTGCCTCAGCTTCCTCACCTATAAAATGGGATAATAACGGTACCTACATCAAAGGATTGATTTGAGACTTTAATAAATGTAAAAGGCTTAGAACAATGACCTATATGTTTTTTTTTTTCATTCTTGTGTATTTAATCCTGACATGTTAAACAATATGCTAGAACCTGAAACTAACATAGAGAAGAATGTAGAATCAATTTCTGTTCACGGTTTAGTGGAAGAGAGAGACAAACAAGTAGATGATTACAATAAATAAGCTGATTGCCACAGAGGGACTATAAAGAGTGTTATTGTAATGTTTAAGAGGGGCATGTACCCCAAAGCAGAAGGCTTCCTCTAAGAAGTAATGTGGAAAAGGAAGAACCATTTTGGGGAGGTCAAATTCCAGTTATGTGGGCCAAGGTCCAAAGCCAGAGGGTAACACCACCAGTTTCTTCTACCTACAATCCAACATGCTGTGAACTTGATCTTTTAATGCTGCTTTAAACATCCCAGTTTCTCCATCCACTTCTAGTATTCTTTGTGATGGAGACATTAAATGCTCCCTGTCTTCTAGGAGCTATAGAGAAATTATAATAATTTTTTATAAAGAATACTGAAAACTCATTTGTAAAATCTCCTTTGGGAATGGAATGATTAATCCTCTAATAAATAACTTTATAAGCCAAAAGAAAAAAGACAAATTTTAGAAAATTAATCTGTAATCCAAGACCCTGGCTTTTATTGGCCACTTATTAGACTTTTCTTGAAAAGGAATTTTTAAAATTTTAAATTGAAACCTTTGAATGAAAAGAGATAAAGAAGGCAAAGCTAATTTCTGTATGCACTGAGATAGCATTTAATGGTATAATTAAGATGCAGATTAAGTGGTAGATATAAGACCTTACTATTCTGGGTTCTAACCAGGGAGTTAAGAAGATTGTATTTTCATTTTGAGCAAACAGATGCAAACAAAGGAAATCTTAGTTGATAAAGACCGGTGTTGCCAAATTGGTAAATTACCTGCAATATGTACGATGATCCTTTGATTCCTTTTTGTAACTTCAGATCTTTTTTTAAAATAATTTTTGTAGTTCATATCTAATATACTTGTGGGGTCTTTTATAATTTCAGACATAACAAAGAAAGTAAACTTCAGAGATTTCCCTTTGACTGTAATTAGGTACAAATTATTTTATTTATAAAGAAATACTAAAACAGTTAGCCCTGACTTTGTTTTCAAATTTTTTCCCTTGTCTTCAAACATACATAATAAATTTATCATCTTAACCACTTTTAAGTGTACAATTCAGTTATATTGAGTACAATCATATCGTGTAGCCATCACCACCATCCATCTGCAGAACTCTTTACATCCTGCAAAACGAAGCTCTATATCCATTAAAGAGTAAATCCCCATTTGCTCCTCTCCCTGTTTCCTTGACTTTTAAATAATGTGTTCTAAATGCTTTTTTAAAAAAAAAAATCTGAACCATAACTTATAATAGGAACAACATAGTAAGTGATGATTGAATTCTCAATTCACAAAAAGCCTGTTTATAGACTGGTTCACAAGACCTATTAAATTGATAAAAGAGACAAATTAACAGATAGGGTTAGAAATCATAATAGGCAATAGGCTGAAATTTGCAGTGAATGAAAGATATTCATACAAAACCCTCACTTTATTGGGTGCAAGATGATCTTTAGGCAAAGTTCGGAAATGAGCAAAGTTTGTGTTTGATAGTGGTCATGCCTTTCGTTGTGTTTATCTCTTATATTCTGGTGCTTTTCTCTCCAACTCCTAAGCATTTACTTCCCTGATACTATCCGAAGTCTGAATGTTGTGCCTCACACAGGTCTCTATCACTTTCAAAGTACTTCCTTCTTTTTGCACATTTCATTTGGAGATTTTCAAAAGTGAAGATGGGGGCTTGAAGAATACCTGCAAACAACATTTACAAGTTGTTTTTCACACTCTTAGAACACATGAGAGAATTCAGAGGTAGTTTTACATTGCCAGACAAAAGTGTAAGAAACAGATTTCATCACACCATGCAAAATACTAAATGAAAAACATTTACAAGTAACGTAGTAGTGATGAGATTCATTACAGCCTAGTCTCCTTATCAGCCATTTTACAGATGCCAACTTTGTGACTTACAGAGAAGCTGCTCTGTTATTAAACTTAAAACATATTAAATTGCATTTGCTACAGTTGGATTATAGATATTGAACTTTAGAAATTCCCTCTAGTCAGAATCTCAATTTACTTTCTCCATCCATTATCCTTTCTGTGTTTTATACTTCTTGAGGAACTTTGACCTGAGATGGTGATGGGGGGATGAAAGTTTAAATTGTAGATTTTGGAGGAAGAAGGATGATCGCAAATCCCTAGGCTGGAGGTCATTCCTCTAAACTTCTATGGGAGGGTTGTATACAAGGGTCTACATTTAATTATCCTCATTGTACTGGGAATCACTAGCTTCTCATATATACTATCAGGAAAAGACAGCAGGCACATTGTTTTGTAAGCCAATAGTCATCCAAATAATATTTTATTTTCTATATTAAGGTATCACATTCATCATTATTTCGGGTGAGAATTTCAAGCTTTCTGGTATGTGTCCTCATCTATCCCTGATTGAGTAATCTCTAACTCATGAAGTTTGATTTGCTGGAAAAACGACAGCCATTTATTTTTTGATGTGAATTCTTGCTTTTTGGCAAAGTTTGGGTGGTGATAGTTTGCCCTGGGATCTCTGGCAGCATGTAAACTTCCCTGGGGAATGTAGGAAAGGGAAAGATTCCCTTCATATTTAAATGTTGAAGATTTGGGCAATTCCCAGTGTTTCCTCATGGTACCCCTAAGTGATAGTGGTTGGGATAGACTCATAAGAAAAGAACAGCTTTTCTGATCCAGTTATTCCATTTATTCTATTCAGTTCTGCTCACTTTGCCTCTTCTTCTGTAGCAGGAGAACTATTGCTTACCTCTGACTGGTGCTTGAAGGTCAGTCTGTGCTTGAAGGTCATCCCTCAGCTGACTGTTACCTTTTCTTGCTGGCTAGGACATTTCAACCCGTGCCTTTGTTCTGGAAAGAAATCATGCAACTGTTTTTACAGAATACTTTGTCTGGTAATTAAAATAACCACAAGTATTGTGGTCACAAACCTGTTCCATTTATTATAGTATACTATTTTAATAATATTTCAATTCTCAAAGGTTATTTCTATACTGATGACTATGCTGAAGCATACAATTTACTCTCATACTTAGAGAATAGTATCCATTAAGGGTTAGATGTTTGAAAGGAATATTTTTCAGTAACACTAACTCTTTTCTTTTTACTCTTTTATTTTAATCATTGCTGCACTTGGTTTAAAACTGTGACATCTTCACATCAGTAATTCTTATAGGTATAATTCCAAGTTAAGTTATCCTTTTCAGTTCAAAACATTGCCGTAGGATAAAACTAAATCGGGGTTAAAGAAACAATATAAAAGTAAATCAGAACAGACATTTATAGGGAAGAAATAATATTTTTATTGAATGGCCTACAGCAGCAGTAATGTTCAGAAATGGGAAAATGCCATCCTAAGGAAAATAGACAATAGGAGACTCAGTTTGAAGAACCAAATACTTGTAATTCTTAAATTTTCTCAATGTTATAAACTTTTTTTAATCAAAAGAGAGGCAATTACACACTAAGTCTGGTCCATATAAATAAAAGAAAATGGAAATATGTAATAAAGTTGATCAGTTTAAGCAGCTGTTCTAGCTTAGTCTTATATATCTTTACCCTCTATATATTTGATTTCTCTATATATTTGGTATCTGTTATTTATCTCAATTAATGGTGAATATGACAAAGTCTTTGGTCTTAGATTATGACTATATCTACCTAGCCCTATTGATAGAAGCTGATTTTTTTTTTCTAACCATTCAATTATGCTGTTGTAACAGTCACCCAGTGGGTTTACATCTAGGAGAGATGGGTTGATTAGAGAGGAATAGAAACCATTAAATAAAAATATTTGGTTGCTATTATGCCCTATTTTAGTTACTGAAAATATTAGTTTCAGAGTTATTTGATACAGTTACAGTGAACCATTCTATGAATCGTCTGGAGTATTCAGGCAAAACCTATAAAACCCTTGGCCAAAAAAGTATTACATTTAAGCCTGAGTCTGGCTCTGCATATTGGTTGCATTTACATGACAATTCACCAATAATTTTGTAAACCTTGGCCTATATCCTACAATGACTGGAAGGGTTCGTGAGCTCAGCTTTTAACCAGAAATAACCCAGTGATTATTCGTAATTACAGACACACTCAATTCCCAGAGTTCAGCACACAAGCATTTATTTGCTAAAGGGAACCTGAAAGTCTCTTCCTTTCTTTTCTACTCCCTTCAGGCTACTACCTCTGTTTGGCCTCAGCTCTTTGTGCCCCAGGCCAAGTTCTATTTATTCTTTGAGACCAAGGCTCTAAAACCCTGTTTGCTCCAAAATTTCCAAATCTTATTTATTTACAAGACAACCAAGCCCCTATCTGTCTTGATAATATTTTTTACCTTCCTAAGAACAGCCTATGCTTTATTGTGCTAATATACCCATTGCCCACTAGGGATTAGAGTGGGTCAGGGCAAAGTAAGTGAAGGCTCCAAAGATCTCTGACCCCCACATCTTCCATGGTTGGTGTAGAGATGACAGTAGAAATTAACCTGTAGTTTTCAAACTGGTCTATTGATTAAACAAAGGAGAAAAGAGAAGACACAGTGGCTGTGTTCTAAATGATAACATCAATTTGTTCATAGTTTTCCTATGTTACCCTTTACTTATAAGATACATTTTTAAAGATTGTGCTGTTAATAGGCAATATTTCCTCTAGTTTTATTATATACTCTTACATGCTATATCTTATATACTCTTACATATGGAACTGAATTTACCGTACCCAAGGTTGACTTTACTGAGAGCAGTGCCTTCCTTTTCTATACTTTAGATATGGAAAAACAATCTTTGCATTTCTCATTTTTCAATTTAATTGTGTATGGGTAAAAATATCCTCTTATAAACATCTCACCAACAGGACTTTCTACTTGCAAATGGAATTTTAAAAACTTGCTAATGTGATATCTGGATAGAACACTCGTTCTTGACAAATAGGGCTCATTTCCTACTGTTTTGAGCCCACATCAGTAGCATTTGCTGATGGAGGTCATAAAGTAGCACTGAAAGAAGTAAGTTTAAAACATTCAGAAAAATGCTGAAACGTTTGAAGTTGAGTTTGGAAGGGCATATGATTAGCTGGCTTGTAGGTTTCAGTCACTCCTGAGGTATTGATGGAAGACTGCATTATCTGAAAAAGCATTTCACTGACTTTCAGAGAGAGAACAGGTCTAAGATAGGAGCAATAAACTGTGTACATCACAACTTCACCTGATGAAGACGTGAGCTTGTAGAAGGGAGACTGCAAGAGGGTCGCTCAGTAGAGCAGATGTGATAGTTCTAAGATCTTGGTTATTAACAAATTGATTACTGCATACGAATCTGTATTTACTATTAGAGACTCACTGGCTTTTGAAAATGTCCTCCAGGGCTTTCTTCAAGCACACAAGAAGCATCCCAAACACCATATGGGAGGCATCAAAGGTCAGAAAGAGCCAAGGCATTAAAATTTGCCATATGCGTTCTGAAAAGTGGGAATAAGATATCTTCTTGTAATTCACATGGAATTTCTTTGAAAATACTATTATGTCTTTTGCTATATTCAGTATTTTAAGAGTTGTTTGAATATTGTCTAGATAAAGAAAAGCATGTAAATGTGTTGCTTCCGGACTCCTTCTGACTACATAGTTGTTGTCAGTTTAAATTATCAGAGTAACAGCTATCATTTTTTGAGTTTTTATTAAGTATGAGGTATTATACTAAGAATTGTATATTCCTTCTTATTTCGTCCTGGAAATACTCTTTTAATCAGGAAGGTACTATTATTATCTCTAACAGAGAAGGAAACTGAAATAATTGACTTGAGCAATTTAAGTAAGTAAGTGCTATATGACTACACGGTAAAGGGTATCCTCGTCGTTTTTAAATTTCAAGGTCTGTCAAGAATTTTTAACTCTCTGTAGTGCTAAACTGAAAAGCAAAATTATGCCCTGTGTCTTCTAAAAAAATTCTAGGTAAAATGCCCCAAACTTATTAGCTGTCCATAAAGAAGCACAAGGAAAAAACAGACTTCAGACATATATCAGACTCACAAGAGTGCAGATCAAACATAAAAGTACAGTTTTTACTTTTTGCACATTTATATTTCTGAGCTAGAACATTCATTTGATCCATATTTATTGAGCACCCATTATATACTAGATACTAGATACTTTGCTAGATCCTAGAAGAGTATGTGTGTGTGTGTGTGTGTGTGTGTGTGTGTGTGTGTGTGTGTATTCCTGACTTCAATGACTTTACTCTCTACAAAAGGAAATATAAATAAAGAAGCAAACCCAAAAATTACAAATTGAGATAAGAACTGTGAAGAAAACAAACATGTTTGTAAGAGAGAATAACAGGTGAAAAGAACTAATTTAGATAGTGTGATCAGAGAAATCCACTCCTAAGAGTACATTTATGTGGATCTGAAGGGTAAGAAGAAACTATTCAAGTGAAAGAAACAAATTCCAAAAACCTCGCAGAAGGATGCTTGAAATAGTGGAAGAATTCAAAGACCACTGGGGCTGAAATATGGTTAACAGATAAGTTGCTTTTAAAAATAGTGGGTTAAGGATTCAGTTAAGCATTTCCAGTTATCCTAAAGGATTTCAGGAGATAAAGCTTAATGTATTTGATTATCAAAGGAAGCATAATTTTTTTTTTTAAATAGCTACGTTATTTATTTATTTATTTATTTTATTTTTTTAGCTGTGTTGGGTCTTCGTTTCGTGCGAGGGCTTTCTCTAGTTGTGGCAAGCGGGGGCCACTCTTCATCGTGGTGCAGGGACCACTCTTCATCGCGGTGCGCGGGCCTCTCACTAGCGGGCCTCTCACTATCGCGGCCCTCTCACTATCGCGGCCCCTCCCGTTGCGGGGCACAGGCTCCAGACGCGCAGGCTCAGCAGTTGTGGCTCACGGGCCCAGTTGCTCCGCGGCATGTGGGATCTTCCCAGACCAGGGCTCGAACCCGTGTCCCCTGCATTAGCAGGCAGATTCTCAACCACTGCACCACCAGGGAAGCCCAGGAAGCGTAATTTTATAGGCTCACATTTCTACCTGGACAAAGATGACCTCTACAGGCCAAAAATCAGAGCTTGGAAGGGAAGAATCTTATAGCTCCTTCCTTTCTAATCCTGGGAAAGTGAAGCTTATTTATCTTTATTACAGATAATTGCCCATCAATTGTTGGGCTCCTCCAAAGGCTTCATTCAGGTCACAGCTAAGAGATCTCTCAAAGACACATGAATAGTTAATTTATGCTTGGGAAAACTCAGGAGTTCCAGTGGCCAGGATATTTCTTAATTCTAGGATTTCTGAAAGTTTGGAATCTTATTTTTTTTCCAACTCCAGGTTTTTGGGTTTTTTTTTTTGCCATGAATTTGAAGCTCTCATTCTATTACACACTTTATAATATACACACTTAAGATGTTTGGTTTTGGTTTCGAAACTATGTATTCAGCTAAATGCCATCACTACCACATATCTTTAATTCACCTCTGAACCTTAAAACTTGCACCCTTTCTCTTTTAATTTTTTAAAAAGTTTCTTTCACCAAAAAATTAGCTTTCTCAGTTAATACTTCTAAAAATAGTCCCTGGTAGGAATTTAAAATCCCAAGAGATAGTTGTAACATCCTGTCTTAGAACCACTGGCTGGGGAACATTCACAACTTTTGGTGTCTTCCCTTGTTCTTTGGGGGAAGTTATACACGTCTTACACAAACATTACACATCCTTGTACATCTAAGCAGGATTTCTAAGCTCAAATAGATAACCTACTAGCTGGATGGGTTAGGAGAGGGTTTTTACACTTGTCATTTTTCATCAAGAGAAGACTGAAATCGTCAATGATCTTTTCTTGAGGACTGCATTGGTCCTGGGTAGGGATGGTTTGGGGGGATGAGAGAGAGGGATTAGCAGTCAATTTTTCCCACTCTCTGGCAAAGCCCACACATGACATTTGTTTAGTTGTTACAGGAATATTTTGACCCTGCAAAGGACCTGGAAAGCTGTAGCTGTTAGGAACAGAAACATTGACTCTATGATATCCTGGCCTAATAGTCAAGAGAACTGGCTTCTGGTGCCATTAACCTTCTGTGCTTTGTGGAACAAGTCACTTAGCCTGTCTTGGCCTCCGTTTCGTTGTCTGTTAAATATTACATGAGTTGAATTCAGTTCTCTTTGGAGCATCTGTATTACTTCATTCACCAAATATTTAGTGGGCACCTACAATGTATAAAGTACTTTGATGAGTGCTAGGTAGTCAACATCAAACTAAAAGCACTTTGGGCAATTACTTCTCCAAGGTCCAGTTTTTTTCACATGTAAAAGAAGTGTTTCAAATAACTCCTGTCTTACAGGATTTTGAGAATAACCTGTGTATGTGGGGTACTTTATAAAGAGGCATGCCACATAGGATGTGCTCAAGGTGTAGTAGCTATTACTATGCCTGTTATGAGTGGGGATTGTAGGCCTTGCCCTCGTGGGGCCTTGTGGAGGGGATACAGATAATTGCTATCCTGTGATAAGGGCTAGCGTAAGGAAAAGTTTCTGAAGGTAGCTCATATCCCACCCCCCCCACCGCCAACAGTTGCCTAAAAGCAGCCTGTGATTTTAAACTCTGAACCTCAGTGTACCACTTTCTCTGCCTTTCATAGTCAAAGTCATACACAGGTTCTGTTCTACTGTAGAGTTGGTAAAATGTAGTCTCCGAACTCAGTAGTCATCACTTTCTAAATGTTCCCAAATTTTCTTAGCATAAGAACCCTTGATTAATGTCAAAAACTTTTGCAGATTTTATTATATTTATTTTACTATTTATTGATTATTTGTGAAAATATATAATGACAAATATTACTACATAGGAATATATTTGAAATCAATTTACATGTTTAAATCCCAATTATATGTACACACTTGGAAAAATAGTATTGTATCAGAGCTTTCCAGAGAAACTGAACCAGTAGTTATGCCATGTATGGCTTACATTATTATGGGGGCTGGTAAGTCTAAAATTTGAGGGGGCAGGCTGGCAGCTGGAAACTCTTGAAGAGGAGCCGATGTTGCAGTGTTGAGGCAGAATTTCTCTGTCGTCAGGGAATCTCAGGTTTGCTCTTAAAGATTTTCATCTGGTCAGATGTGGCCCACCCACATTATGGAGGATGGCCTCCTTCACTTAAAGTCAACTTATTGTAGATGTTGACCATATCTAAAAAATACCTTCACAACACCTACATTAGTGTTGATTAAATAACTGGGTATTATAGTCTAGCCAAGTCAACTTATAAAATTAACTATTACAAGTACATATTTCTAAAAAATATTTTGTTCGTTCATTCTACAAAAAACATTTAGCATGCATATGGATTGAAGGGACTCTCTTTGGTGTTCTTGGGGACAAGGACCACAGATTGGCCTCCATAGGATTAGATCAATGAAGATGGCACGGTTCTTTAAGACCCATGACTGTTCTATACTAAGGGTACAACAAGAACATTAGGCAAAGTGTCCAATTGCTTTTTCCAGGGAAGACGTTGATCTTGGTTGTATCAAAATTATTGGATATGCCTGGCTCACACTGGGACACTGCCCAGCAGAATGAACAGGCTTCTGAGAACTCTGTACTTGTGATTTGTGATTCCTGTTTTGTTGCTGAATACTTTTCCCAGCGAGCAAGATATGACTGCTCCAACTGGCCAACAAAGGCAGTACAGAGAGAATTATGAATTATTACTAAAGCATATTGATTTTTTGAAATGCTGGCTATGATTTAAAAGGAAGCATAAAAGTCAAATCCTTGATAGGGGAAGGCTGGCCCTTATACAGGTAGAGAAACATCTTATAGACATCTCTAGGAAAGATATATACTTTTATAAAAATAGGTCTTTCCATTATAAATACATTTTCTCATCTCTTTCTCTCTCTGATTTCTCTCTCTCTCCCTTTCAATTCCTCTGGTCAAAGATTTTATAAAACAGTGTGAATGTTATAGGCTTTGGTCCAAATAGATTGAAATCAGCTAAGAAGAATTATTGCTGAACAAATATTTATCTATATACCTGAGAAATTCCACATAACATATTAGTTTTTGAAGTTGCATGGTTTTGTCATTACAAGAAGATTGAGAGTGAAGAATACTTTTTCCAATTCTAGCCTAACCTTAGCACTGACCAAATATATTGCATCTCATGTTAATCTTTTAAAAAGTAGTCCAAAGAAGGGAAATAAAAATGATCATAGAAATTGAAAAGTCATTTGAGGAAAAGTTAAACTCTGGTGAGAACTCTAAGGGCAAATTTGATTCCTGTCTGTGAGAATTTGTAGGACATTTAGGAGGGGGATGTTGGCCAGTTATACTCTGTCAACAAGGAAATAGTCATGAGAAAATAATCTTAAATCCATGGCAAGTGAGAGCTCTGTTGGACATGGGGGTTACTTGATCATATGGTGATAAAACACTGAAATTGCCTGCTGAGAGCAGCAGTGCTGCCTTTTTTTCTTGAACATGTAGTATACTTGATAACAAATAGCTCTCATTGATGACAGATTTACCTGCCTTAATATGGGAGGCTGTACCGCGTATGCTTTCAAACTCCCATGCAACTCACCAGATTGAATTGAACCTCTTATGTCCAAAAGCAGGTATTTATTGAATATCTACTATGTAAGTTTTTCTATGTTGCCCTATAAAACTATCACAAACTTTTTGGCTTAAAATAACACAAATTTGTTATCTTATAGTTCTGGTGGTCAGAAATCCAGGAGGAGTCTCACCTGTTGGCAAGCTCTGTTTCTTTCTAGAGGCTCTAGGGGAGAAATAGAGTGCTGAAATGATGAACTTTGTTTCTTGTTGGAGTCTGAGAAAGTGCATTAAAGGCAACGTTTAAATAGAATCCTTTAGGATGAATAGGAGGAAGGTATTCCAATCCAAGGGAACAGCCTGGAGAAGTGAAGTGCATGGCATGGTCAGGGCTGTAAATATAGGGGGCATGTGTGAGTGTGGCAAGAAATTCTAGAGAGGTGGGGGTCTAAGGAACTTGGATTTTATCTTTTTGGCAATGAGAAAAATTTGAAGAGTTCTAAACTAGGATGTGAAGATCTGATTTTCATTTCAGAGAGGTCATTGCACTAACACATGTAGTAACAATAGGGGTAAGAACTGAGAAAATAACTCATAAAACATTTACTAAGTAAACTTAACAAGTTTTGGTGATGAATTTCATGTGGTTGGTAAAAGAATGGGGAGAGGAAGGTTGATGCCCAGGTCTCTAGGCTGAATGACTAAGCTGAGGATGGTGCCACCACCCAAAGTAGGGAGTGGAGGAAGAGATTGATGTGGGAAAATGAGTCAGTTCTGTACCTGTTGAGTTTGAGATACTTGTGAGTGATCCAGGAACTGAGACCTGAAGCACAGAGAAGAGATTTGGGCTGGAGATAGTAAGGATATGATAAACAAACTCCTAGAATAGGAAGATCCCCAGAGGGAACATACAGAGCGAGGCAAGAGAGCCAAGGTAAACTAGCAACAATAATAGGGTAGACAAAGCATGAGAAATCTATCACAGAGACTGAAGAGGAAAGGAGATAAATCATGACTAACAGAGGAGAAGAAAGTCACAAAAAGAAAGAAGCCATCTTTTCAAGTCATTTTTCAATAGTGTCAATTTTAATGGATGGATAAAATTAGCTTGCCCAGATTTGGTGATAGATTTGTAAATTAGGTCATTAGTGACCTTAAATTGGTTGTCTCAAGGGCAAAAAGTAGGTTACTTAGGTTGAGACGTGAAAAGGAAAAAAGTAACATTTGAAACAATCAGTGAGCAATAATAGTATTAAATCATAACTACCTATAATAACTATAACTATAATAACATAACTAACTATAATAGAACAGGAGTTTGAAGAAGTGATATGTGATGCCTGGTGAATGGAAAAAATATAGAGATAGATGCAGAAATTGAATTTGTTGCTGAAAGATGGATAGAGTGGTGACAAATAAAGGTGACTAGGGAAAACCTTCTAGGTGAAGGCAAGCTCCACAATTGAAGACATAAAAGTGGAACTGGGCCTACTGTATGTGTGTGAGTAGAGTTTCTGTAATAGAAAGCATGGGCAATAGTTTGAAATAGAAGAAGTGAGATGGCATTATGTAAACTATGATGGTTAAGGATAGGAATTTATATAAAGTATAACAATTGGGCAGATCATGAAGGTTTCTGAGTATGGAATGGCATGATTAAAGGATGTCTGAACATGTAGCTTGAATATCGTATCAAAGGACAGGGGTTTCTCACCCTTTTACTTTTCTGCTTGCCACTGCCTACCCCTACCACTCCAGAAACCACACCTTGAAGATACTTTCTCAAGAAATTGTGGTAAAGTAAGGAGTGTGGGACTGGGTGGGGGAGTCATCCACAGTGGGGGGTGAAGTTGGGGTTGAGAGAACAATGAACTTTGATAGGTGTCTTACATAAGTGATCTCATGTAATTGTTCCAACAGGTCTGAAAGGAAGGCACTTACACTGTGTTGCCATTGTACAGGTGAGAAAATTTGGTCTCAAGTAGTTATTAAGCAGAAAATGTGTAAATCAAATTGAGGTTCTGTCTGCCTTCAAAGCCCAAGGAGTACTAAAATAAGAGGTATACCTTCAATGGTCTTTCCCTTCAGCGATAAGGGACTTAAGTAAATAAGGTATAATTGAGTTAAGGCTTGTATTTAATTTGAAATTACAGAGTATTTGGAAATATAGAAAACTTATAGGACTGTATACCGTGGTTTTTGATGTCCTGTCTCCCTGTGTCGTTTCTACTTATTCTGTAAGTTTCAGTTTCTGAGAAGCTTTTCAGGGCTCCCCAGGTAAGTTAGGAGGCTTCCTAACTGTGATCATATCCATCACAACACTTACAAGACTGTTATAATTAATGATTCACTTGCCCTTCACTGTGAATGTCTTCAAAACAGGGAATGTATTTTAAATTTCCATATTTGCTGCCTGGTTTCAGCATCTTTACATAGTATGCACTCAGTGGTTATTCAACAAATCAGTGGATGATAAAAGCTAAATGCATCAATGAAAATTAGTAGTAACTTCTGGTTTAATTTAATGAACATTTATCCGCTACCAGTGCTTTTCTAGACAGTATCATCTGTGCTATGTTTCCTGTCCTGTAAGTGTTGCCAATCTAATGGTCATCATACATACAAATTATTCTAAATGAAAGACAGACTGTGATAAATTATCTAATACGTGTATAAACAAAGAACTATGGAGATAAAAGTGAGGAGGTGATTGTACCAATTGAAATTCAATATTTATAGTCTGACTGGTGGTTTCCAGAATTGATAATTTAATAGAGATGTCTATTACTAACATTTCTTTAAAAGATCACAAAATATTTTAGAGTCAATATTTTATTAATCCTACTTGAAATCTAGATGATAAATATCTTTAGTTATAGAGGATTTATAGGCACAAACAAAATATTGATAATCTCCACTATAATTGAATTCACCTCAGCCCCAATTGTTTCCCCTTGTGCAGTTCTTTCTCCTTTAGTCAGTTCTTCACATTGTTGCAGTATTAATTTTCTGGAAGCAATTCTCTTACTATCATGTCTTTTGTTAAGCACTCAGGGCCAAGCTTAGAAGTCTTAGCTTCCTACTGAGGCCACCATGATATAACCTACCTTTTTAGCCTCACTTGCTTCTGCTCTTAATACTTCATCTAGTCTGGGAACCACTGTTCTCTGCATGTAGCCTGTCCTTTGCTGCCTCTGTGTCTTGCTCCCGTAATTCTCTCTGCCTGGATTGCCTTTGCCCATTTCTTCTTGTCCAGGTTCCACCCACCTTTAGGGTCAAACTGGGAGGAATACCTGTCTCTCTTACATAATTAATCTTCAATTATTTTACTTCCTAATCATTTTTATATATGCCTTACTTAATTGCAAATTCTTTTAGGCAAAAATCTGTATCCAATTCATCTTTACATTCATTCAGTGCTCAAAACAGTTCTTTTAAGTGGAAAATGTAGATAAATGTTTGACAAATAATGCTGAACATATAATGAATTAATGGAATATCTTTCATTTCATCTGTTTTAAAATATTTCAATAATTATAATGTTAGTGAATAAAACATTATACACTTATAAATCAAATACTCACTTGTGGTATACAATCAACCGATACTTGCATTTCTTCCAAGACAAATGCTATCATAATGTTAGATTTGGATGAAGACCAAGGTTCATACTGAGGAAGGCACTGTGCTAAGTGCTGAAGATTCAGAGGCATAGAGTAGCCTTCCTGTAATCTAGGAGTTTCTAGATGTACATGGAGTAAACAAGACATGTGCTTCAAAAGTTACCTAACAATAACCAGGAACAGAGGTTAAGCCACAACTGAGCAGTGTACTCAATGACTGTTTCCAGAAGTGAGTTTTTTGGGGAATTACCATGAGGTAGTTATAGTTTAGGACACAGAATTTCACGTTAGCAGGTCTAGTTTTGAGCCTTGACACTGCCTAGCTACGTGACATCAGGTAAACTGCTTAATTTCTCTGTGACTGAATTTTCTGATCTGTGAATTAAGATAATTAGAATACTATGTACTTCATACGGTGGTTGTGAAAATTAAATAAGATTATATGTATATATTTAAGATTATCTATTTAATCTACCTATAGAACACAGTGTTTGGTACTTAGTAAAATGTTACAATATAAACATTTTATCATTATTTGTGTATAAAGAAGATTGGGGAGCCTTCCTGGAGAAGACAGAATTTAGATCTGAATCTGAAAGATAAGGGAAAATTTTGTGGCAGGCGAAAGGCATGGAGAGGAGGGTTCAAGGCACTGAATTAGAAAAGAGGAAATTCAGCCTTTAGTGGTCTTCTTTCTTTCTGATGCATCTCCAAAAAGTAAAGTGCTTTTAATTCAGGAAGGTTAAGGGAATGTAAGAGAGTGCCTGAAATTATTCTTCCAATATGACTGGTAATGCACTTAAAAATGGCTTTAGTTTGTACCATGGGACTCTTAACAAGAGCAATTACCATCAGAAAATGGATATCAATAGAATTAAAAGGTCTTTTTTTTAGGAAGAAATCCATAGTGTACCTGAGCATTCAGATCTTGTAGATCATCCTGATCTGAAATAAAGTGCTGAGGTTGAGCACAATGTCACACTCCAGGTGACCTAGCTCACCTGTCCTTTCTGTCTCTTCATTCAGAGATTTTAGTGATTCCAAGTCTTATTCCAGGAAAGGAGCCCCTGGGGAAACATGCATTTTGCCCTTATTCCCTGGATGCCTCTGGGCAAATGAAGACCTCCTCCTACGTTGAGACGTGGTTCTGACAATGGGGTGGGGACATCCTATTGCCACATTTCTTAGGAGACAAAGAAAAGGTAGTGTCCTGGAGGAGGAAATTTTCTCCTCTACCCTCTTGAGTTCTTGTGGCTGGACTAATAATAAAATTGACAGAAGACAGATTAATAGGAGAGAAAGAAATTTTAATTCTTGCGCATGGAGGTCTCATAGAAATGGGACCTAAAAAGTGGCTAAAGCAGGCAGCTTTTATACTTTTTAGACAACGAAACAATACATTTGTGAGGAACTGACAAGACAAAGAAATTTAGGTTTTGGGTACTCAGTTAGTGAAGAATCTAAACAGAGTTTGTCCTTGGGGTAGTAAATTAACAAGTAACCGGGTTTGTTTATATAGGCTTTTCCTGTCTCTGGCGATAAGGGTGTCTTTCTACATCCTGATGCAGGGAGGGCACCTTTCACATGGGAGATTTATTTTCTGCTTTCAGGGAGACAGAAAAGAGGGTCAGAGTGTTCCTCTTGCATTGGCCATTACTTCAGTAACTTTAATTCAAAATAATCAGTATGCCATTGTGGCATACATGAGCCCTTGATGAGCCCCAACCATAGCTTCCATTCTTTGGATGCAAAGTGAAGTTTCTGCCAAATGTCTAGGGCTATAGGGTCAGTGATGAATTGCGCTGCAGGATAACAAAGCATAGGCTTTGGACCAGTCATGAGTGATTCAAATCATGTCATGCCTCATCACCCAAATGACAATGATTGAAATGGAAGGTACAGGCTGGGTTTAAGAACACCATCTGTACATCAGACTGCCTGGATTCAAATCTCTATATAGGATGATCAACCCTCCAGAAATATAGGAGAGAGATTTCCTGAAATATAGGACATTCAGTGCTAAACCCAGGACAGTACTGAATAAACTAGCATAGCTGATAACCCTAACACACTGGCTGTGTGACCTTGGGCCACAATCTTTTATGCCTCAGTTTCCCCTTCTATAAAATGTGAATTATAATACTACCCACTTATTAGGTTTGTTGCATAATATTTTTTAACAGAACCCAGAACATTGTAAAGCACTAATAGTTATAGGTTAGATGTATGTGTTAGTTTTCTATGGCTGCTGTAACAAATTACCACACACTTGGTGGCTTAAAACAATTGAAATATATTCACTTACGATTCTGGAGGCCAGAAGTTTAAAACCAGTTTTATTAGGCTGAATTCAAGGTGTTGGCAGGTATGCACTCCTTCTGGAGACTCTAAGGGAGAATATGTTCCTTGCCTCTTCCAGCTTCTTTTGGCTGCTTGCATTCCTTGGCTTGTAGTCTCATCATTCTTATCTCTACCTCCACCTTTGTATTACCTTCGCCTCTTCTTGATGTGGTATAATCTCTCTCTGCCTCTCCCTTACAAGGACACTTGTGATTACATTTAGGGCGCACCTGGATAATCCAAGATAATTTTACCATCTCAAGATTCTTAAATTAATCACTTATGCAGTGAAGTTTTTTCCAGATAAGGTAAGATTTACAGGTTCCCAGGACTAGGACCTGATCATTTTATATACCAATATTCAACATACAACAGTGAATTATTAACCTTCTTTATCTTTCTGACTTTTGTCTTTTTTTCATTTGTAAAATAAGCCTCACAGTCTTGTTACAGTAATCAAAGGAAATAAAAACTGGGCACATAGTAGGTGCCTACTATAGACTGAACTTTTTTCCGTATTCCTTTCTCTTTCTCCATTACTAGAATACACATGCTCACATACTTCATGTTGAAAGGGAGTAGAACTAAGATGTATATGCATTAGCTATTTCAAGTTTCTCTATGATATTGGTTGTTTATACTGCTTGCTGAAACTGTAGTGATAGGTGCAATGGTTTCCAAAACAAAATACGTAAGACCCTATGGCCACTTAACCTGGTGCTAAGGAATTATTTCTCACTCCACTTCGTACACTTGCATTTTTCTTTGTTGGAAACTTGGCTTTAATTTTTTTGAAAGTCTCTGAGAGAAGGAGGGAAGCCAAATTATTTACTGCATTTCCAATGATTCTGAGCTCAAGAGGGGTTACAAACGAGTGGCAAGCAGAATACAGAAATAGTTGTGAAATTCCACAAAGTATACAGTGTCTACTGGCTGATTTAATTTTCCAAGAGCTCTCATTGCTTTTTTGGAAGACTATAAGTGAAATTTTCTGTTGCCTCCCTAGCATCCTGTATCTCTCCATCTTCACCAACAGTGGTGTGTTAGTTTCCCAGGGCTGCTGTAATGAAGTACCACAAACTGAATGGCTTAAAATAACAGGACTTTATCATCTCACAGTTCTGGAGACTAGAAGTCTGAAATTAAAGTGTCATCAGGTGCATGTTTCCTTTGAAACCTGTCGGGGAGAATCCTTTCTCGCCTCTTCTAGTTCCTGGGGTTTGCCGGCAATCCTTGGTGTCCTTCGCTTATAGATGCATCACTACAATCTCCGCCTCTGTCCTCACATGGTCATCTTCTCTGCATGTCTATGTCCAGATTTCATCTTCTTATAAAGACATGAGTCATATTTAGCGTTCACTCTAATAACCTCATCTTAGCTTAAATACATCTACAAAGAGCCTATTTTCATTTAAGATCATGTACAAGTACTGGTGGTTAGAATTTCAACATATCTTTTCTGGGAGAAACAATTCAATGCATAACAAATAGCTTAATTTTCTTTTGAGAAACCATCAGACTCTTAATTCTCAGGCATACATTTTTAATAGGATTGAATTGACCAACTCTCAATTCCAAGGAAGGACTATGAGAGGTTTAGTCAGAGAATCCTGCCCCATCTCCCTGGCCCCTCTGCTTGGTTCTGGGTGTGTATGTATTTCAGTCAAAACTGTTGAGACACTAGGAGACATTTGCTAGAGTTCCTGGAAAAAAGCGGGTTTCTTTCTTTCTTTCTTTCTTTCTTTCTTTCTCTCTCTCTTTCTTTCTTTCTTTCCTTTCTTTCTTTCTTTCTTTCTTTTTCTTTCTTTCTTCCTTCCTTTCTTCCTTCCTTCCTTCCTTCCTTCCTTCCTTCCTTCCTTTCTTTCTTTCTTTCTTTCTTTCTTTCTTTCTTTCTTTCTTTCTTTCTTTCTTTCTTTCTTTCTTTCTTTCTTTCTTTTCTTTTCTTTTCTTTTCTTTTCTTTTTTTTCTTTCTTTCTTTCTTTCTGAGACCAAATACAGTATAAGGATTTGAAATCTGGGTTGACTAAAGCCATCTCACTAATACCAGGAGCATCAGAAAATGGATGAAGCCAACATACAGCCTAGAAAGGATACCAACAGTTATAGAGAGCTATACCATGATGATATTGTGCCCCAGCCAGTCAGTATTTGAAACCATCCCCATTACTAGACTTTTCTATTTTCTGAGACAAAAGAAAATATATATTTTCATCTGAGCTAGTGTGTTTGAGTTTCTATTCCTGCAACATGAGTCTTCTAATTCAATTATGCTGGCATTGGAGATGTAATCCTCACATTTATGGCAGTCATCTGAGAAATAAAAACAGCTAAAATTTATTGAATAGTCACTATATGCCCAGCTTGGCACCTTGTATACATTAGGTCATTTAATAGCTACGACAATCCCAGGGACTGTTATTATCTCTATTTTATAAATGAAGATGCTGAGGCACAAAGAAATTAATTTCCTTATTTGAGTTCACACAGTGATTAAGTGGCAGAATAGGAATTCAAACTACAGCTTGGCTCCAAGGCCCATTTTCTTAGCTACTATGCAATACTGTCTCCTTCTTTGCTATCAGGGCCTATGCAAAAGGCAGCTTTGAGAAAATCCAAATATTTTATATACATACCACAGAGGAGTCATTAACATGATTCAAGATCCCAACCATCCCCCCCACACACACACCTCCCTCTTTGTATGAATTTGCTATTGCTGTGTAGCATATTAACACAAAGTTAGCAACTTAAAACAACATCCACTTAGGACCTCCTGTGAAGCAGGAGTCCCAGCTGGGTCCCCTGCTCAGGGTGTCACAAAGTTAAAGTCAAGGTGTCAGCTGGGCTTGAGATTTTCTTCTAAATTCATGTGACTGCTGTCAGAATTCAGTTGCTTGTAATTATAGGACTGAGGATCTCAGCTTAGAGGCCACCCACTGTTCCTTGCCATGTGGCCCTCTCCACAACATGCCAACCTACTTCTTCAAGTCCAGCAGGATTGACTATCCTATCACATTTGCCATATAACACAACTTAAGAAAGAAACTTTCCCATCATATTCACAGGTCTCACTCACACTCATGTAGAAAGAATTACACAGGGCATGTACACTTTGGGGTGGAAATCTTAGGAGCCATCTTAGAATTCAGGCTTCTACAAACTCCCTGCATCCATAAAGGGAATGGGTTTTTATGGGGAAGGATGCCATGGGAGACACCACGTGTGCTTCCTGCCTCAGACTTGCCAACAGGCTCCCAAAGAGAGCAGAATACAAATCTGGTATTCCTCATTGAGATACTGTGGGAAAACATGGTCATCTATCTAGGGCATTATGAGATTAAAAGACCTGGGAAATTATGGAGAGTTTTTAAAATGAAAGAGGACTTTAAGAACACCCCATCCAAAAAAGTATTATTACCTCCATGGTTATGATTAAATTGGGCAGGAGCCACCTTGCAAAATGGTCATTACAGTTAGTTGCAGCTCATTAAGACTGCTTTGTGAGTAACTCTACTAGTGTTTCGGAACCTCCATTGCTCGTGGGGTCAGTCCCACTAAATCTGGCCTGCTGTAATAAGAAATCCTTTGGTAAAAATCTATTTGGACTACAAGTATTTAGAATCAACCAAAATTTATTAGCCTGAATTCAAAGAGGATTCTTAATTCTAAATCTGCTTTAAAATGAATATTAGTTAAAATAGGTTTGTTTTTCATTAAAAGAGCATTTCCATGAAAGACTAACCTTAAATTACCTTTTTTATTTAACTAGAGTCTGCCTAGGAGAATCAGAGGTAAATAAACACATTGTGTTATTGAGCAATTTTTATCTTTTGTTTATACTAAGTAGGCACAGCAAGACTATCATTATTGCAAAGAAAGTTGCATTATTCTATTGCTAAATTTCAAGTGTTGGAACAGAAACTAATGTAAGCTTTTAAGCCATGGTATTCAAACATATATTTCCAAGGAAAATTGATTGGTCATTTAGAGTTTTTTCAATCATTAACTATGCTCATCTTTTTTCTGTTTTGATTTTATTTTATACTGTTCTGTGTAGAAAAAAGCCTCTAAGAGTTGTGTGAGGCTGATCTTATAAAGAAGCCTTAAAATTACTATTGATCATTTTCAGTGGACTTAATCCATTTAAATGTAATTTCAAATATGCAGTTATCTTATATGCATATTTTGTAGACATTCTTTCTTGATGCTGATTACACTGCTATAGATTTAAAGGCTCTGTGCCTAACTGCCTTATTCAACTGCTTCCAAGGCTCTGGCTTTCTCATCCATTTTAGCTGACTGCAATAGCTTGCACTGAGGACCCTGTTGTCCATAGCTTCTCTGAGCCTCCCTGCATCCTGATAGAAACCAGTCATCAGCTTACTAATGACCCTTACCCTAGGAATCATTGGGAGAAGAAGGATTGTGATGGTGGAAATAATCTTGATTTTTTTTTTTTTTTTCCTCATTCCCACTTATCAACACACTTGAAGGCAAGTCTCTAAAGCCCAAGACTTTTTGTGCAGATGCCCAGAATTCTTTTCACTTATTGCGGGCCTGTTTTTGCCCCAGGCCATCCCTATCAATATTCTTGCCTCTGCAGTTCAAACTTTAAACCTGTTTCTAGCTTTTTTAATTCAGTGATTGCTTTTGATCAACTCTTTTTAAAGACTGACTTGCTGCACTCCTCAGAGTCATAACAAACTGGCTGCCTCAAGAAGGAACCCATGCTCTAATTTGGTTCCATGGAACCAACTCGCTGCAACAGGCAGGGACAGCCGCATCCCTGAAAGAAGGGAGAACGGAGGCCAGAAAACATGAGAGATGGTTTGGGAGACAGCACTAGTTGGCACAATTCAAATGTCTACCCACCTAATCCCTGATGAAATACAACACATATTCTTCTAGACTAAAGTCATTCTTTGGGGGTGCTTAGTAAAAAGAGCTCTAACACTAGAAGGAAGGAAGTTTCTTTTTCTGTTCTCAGTGATAGCTACACTAATTAATGACTACAGCAATTTTTTCATGAGATACTATCTATAGAAGGTTTTGATTCTTATAGTCATAGTCTAAGTACTTGGTGAATGTGGAGCTTTAGCTATATTCCTCCACTAGCTCAGGTCTAGGCTCATCCGAGTCATTTCATGACTTAGATTGGAAACAGTCTCAAAATTGAGAATTGCATGTGAAAGGTTTATTGGGGGCTGCTCTCGGGAGATATATCTGCAAAATTGGGCAAAGGGAAAATCTGTGCCATACTGAAGTAACTAATGAGGCATCAATCAATCTATGGCAAGCTCTGGAGCTGGGATGGCCCTCAGTGTTATCCCAGATTGAGGCAAAGAACAAGTACATTTTTTTCTCCAATTAATATAGTAATTTACTTCTTTGGATAGAGCACTTCAGTATCCACTGCAGTACATTGTTACATAAAGAAACAGTGCACAGATAACTGTAATAGCAACATTTGACCTATAATCAAGCAACTCAACACGCTAAAGATCATTTACATTAACTATCATTAAGTGCATCTGCCATTAGGATTTATGGCCAATGTGTTGGAAGAAGACAGAATTCACCTCAAATAGTTCAAATGATGGTATTTATATTAAAGTAGCAGTTCAAATACATGGACAGGTCAGGGGATATATAGGGATGATGAGGTACCGAGAGATAGCAACAGTAGGATGCAATTAACTCCCTTGGGGTAGAAAGGACAAGGCATATAAAGGGAGATACAGAAGCCCAATGAGAGTTGGAGTCATGGAGGAAAGTCTATACCAGAAGGAGCTATAGTCTTGGAGATGAAAAGCTACTGATAGAGAGGAGATAGATGCCAAAGCCCTTGATTACATACTGGTGACTTCCCATTGGCCAACCCAACTGGAAGGCAACTAACAAGTGCGTCTGGGAGATGCAACGCACAAGGGTTAGTCCCCTGGGGCAAAGAGTAGGATTAGAATGATAAGAGCAAAGAATGGATAAGACTTGCAAATACAGAATAATCATCACAATTCCCAAATAAAATGTAGATCACTCTCCTATCCACAAAGCAAGCCATTTTCTCTAACATATTTGACAAATAATCCCTAAGTAAAACACTTAATAAAGAGACACCACCAACTGAGATCCGTAGGTCTCAAGAGAGGAAAACTTCATCTACTCATTTTATTTTATTTTTTCTCTTTAGAATAAGCCCTCAGTAATGAAACTTTGAAAGAAAAAAGTATCTCTAATTGCTAGTTCTATGTTGTAACTGCCAGTCCATTTTATTTGTTGGGCAGGTGCCATGCAAACAGTGCTGCTTTTGAGAACATGGCAATTACAGATACTAGAGAAGCCACCAGGAGAATAACTAAAAGAAATAATTATTACTGAATGATCAGTGTGGTATGTGTGGCTTTTACAGTACAACACCCATTAAGTGAGAGTCACATGATTAAACCTTATACATATTTTTTCCAAATTTACCTCCTAAGGGGCAAATTACCAGCACAGTTCTGAATAACGTTATTGTAGCTATTAGTCTTTGTGTGCATAATTCCCCGTCCATGATGTTTACAATTTTCTCCTTAGTGTTTCTTTGAAAAGTGGCACAATTACAATATTTTCACTATACTATGGCTTACACAGATAATTAAACAAATAAATACGTTCTTACACAATTCATTTTAAGCATTCCCAATCTTTATAAAACTCCCTCATTTTGGAAGAATAAAGACATACTCTATACCTGCAATTTTTATTTTCTTTTACAAAGGCATCACCTGGAAGATTAATAGAACTCATCAATTTAAGGTATAACCTTAATAATTCTCTTTCTAATGAGAAAGTAAACTAGCGCAAAATAATAACAATCTCACAGCTTTTACATGGGAATGGTAAGAAGAGAATATTTTCATTTTAGAGGGATTGGGGAGATTAAAAATGTATTTCTCACAGTGTATTGATTTTATTATTGAGGCTGTAGTTGAGTTAGTTTTAGGTGTTTAGTACATTTATGAAAATGAATTAAACTCTCAAAATTTGGGGCTTTTAACATATCCCATTTTTTTGTAGGTGCTAAATCTAGTAAAAACTGGTACTTAGCTATTATAAGCAAACTTCCAAAATATCTACATTTTACTTTCAAATAATAGAATATTAGAGTAATTTGGAAAGATAAGTTTATTTTGCCAATAAATACACCAAGTCTCAGAAATATTAAATGGCTTTCTAGGGTCTCACAGCTGGTTCCTTCCAGAGACAGAACTGTAATAGGCAATCTCCTAAAATGCCATGCCTCTGTCTTTTCTCCTATTCAGCGTGCCTCTTCCAGGGGACTTTATACTTTCTCTTTCAATAAACATTTTTGAGCCTCTACTGTGTACCAAGTACTACTTGGGGTGATGGGGACAGGAAAGTGAGTAAGACATGTTCCCAGTTCTTTTAGAACCTCACAATTTAGTGAAAGAATCAATTGTGTAGATGAAAAATTGTCCTTTATTATGAATTATGGAGCACAGAGGAGGGAGTGCTAGCTCTCTCTTAACTCTCCCTGGCTTTGGGGTTTGATTTCCTGTCTTCAACTAATACAGTTACTGAGATCTTCAAACACAGCAAGTTCCTGCTCTTACCAGGCATGGTGGTGGTTTCTTACACTGTTTTTGTTTTTGTTTTTGTTTTTGTTTTTGTTTAATTGAAGTATAGTTGATTTACAATGTTGTATTAATTTCAGGTGTATAGCACAGTGATTAGGATTATATATATAATATATATGTATATATTCTATTCTTCTTAAGATTCTTTTCCCTTATAGGTTATTACAAAATATTGAGTATAGTTCCCTGTGCTGTACAGTAGGTCCTTGTTGATTATCTATTTTATATATAGATGTGTGTATATGTTAATCCCAAACTCCTAATTTACCCCTCTCCCCCTTTCCCCTTTGGTAACCGTAAGTTCGCTAAATCTGTGGGTCTATTTCTGTTTTGTATGTAAGTTCATTGATATCATTTTTTAAAATATTACACATATAAGGAATATCATATGGTATTTGTCTTTCTCTGTGTGACTTACTTCACTTAATATGATAATGTCTAGTTCCATCCATGTTGCTGCAAATGGCATTATTTCATTCTTTTTTATGGCTGAGTAATATTCCATTGTGTATATATACCACATCTTCCTTATCCATTTATCTGTTGATGGACATTTAGGTTGCTTTCATGTCTTGGCTATTGTAAATAGTGCTGCTATGAACATTGAGGTACAACTATTTCTGTTGGCTTTCTGTGTTTTCCTGCCACTCCCACCAGTCCTGCTTTTTTCCCTGTTGTCTCATGCAGCAGTTGCTGTTTATGTGCTACTATTTCTGATTTTGGAAATTTGAAACCATCTGCAGCACCAGAAGTGGAAGCTGCTCTCTTAAAGAAGAGAGAGTACTCTACTCACAACAGTTACTGCTTCTTCATTATGCTTCTCGAAGGACTGCCTTGTCCTTTGAGTTTCACCTTTTCCTTCAACCTTTGACCCTACCCATCCCCAAACTGGAGAATGGACTTTCAATGACACCATCCAAATGTTACACCCTAACTGACTCACTGAACGTGACTGATGACACTGATAAGCATGACATACTCCCATGCATGTACCAAGGATTATGTACCCCAAACACACAAGGCATAACCTCCCTTTTTTTCCACTCCCATAGGAAATCCCGTAGGAAAAAAGGAACGAGCATGTTATAAAAAAATAAATACCTCATAACTATTTACATAAGGTTATGGAGTCACCTATGAGCAAAACCACTAAATAATGGTGTGTTTCTCCCATTAAAATGGCCTCTATAACCTTGGCCAGAAATAGCATTTGAGACTAAAGGAGAATTAATGTTCAGTAATTTTTGAATCCTTATTTAAATGTGACTTTCAAATATCTTTCCCAGGAGGAGCACTTAAAAAGATCCATCAGAAGCAGTCGTGCTAATAATCTGCCCTGGGACCTGGGCAGTAGGTTAAGAGACTCACCTCTCATTAATTAGGTGAAGGATTCACCAAATGTTAGGAGTGCACCTGAGCCCAGTATTCATTTTCAGGAGAACGATCTATCCAGGAGTGAAATGATATTGGAATTATCAAGCATGTAACCGAAGGGAGAAGAAGGGAATGGAACATTAAAAAAAAAAATCCAGAAGTTATAAGTTTGAAGACAGTGAAATTGTTTTCTGTTTAAATGGTTTAAAAGGATATTTACAATGGAATCATTTTGGCATTCACTAGAAAACAAAGAGTGTCTTTGTGTGTATGTGTCTTGGAAATGGAAATCCAAATGGGTATTAGGGATCAATTTCTGAGGGAATACTTAGTCCTAGCAGCAGCTCTGAATTTCTAAGTCCCACGCTACCACTTCACCTTTTGTCTGTAGCATCCATGAGCCACCAATAAAATCTTCCATAATCACCTTGCCTGGGTGGTCCTCCAAGCACTCCAGGGAGGTGCTTGGTGGGTATTTAAGCCTCTAGCATCTGTTGATTCATTCAGTCCCTTGAGGTGTGGGTTTGAAGAGGCAGAGTGGAGGTGTAGGAAGGAGAGCAGCTGGAAACAGGAGTCCTGTTCTCTGGCCCTGAGGAAGTCAGGCCATATCTTTTCAGGATCAAAATTATTTGCCAGAGACGTAATCATCTTTAGAAGTGAGCTGGAAAAGAATGATTTACCCACCATACCAAACCTAGGAACTTTTTTTGTTTGTTTTTAGCTATCCCTTTACTGACAGATGTATGGAAGAATAAATTCTGACTTTGCAGAAACTACCATTCATTGACTTTGAAAAATACATAGGATAGAGTTAAGGGCTAAGTTCAACAACATTATTTTGAAATGTATTTGTAAATAAGTTACCTGTAAAACTTTGGTCATTAAGGAAGTTGTGTAGCAAAGGCTTAATGAAATAAGAAATAAAACGACCTAAATTGCATCTCTTCTCCGCCCTAAGAGTTGGGCTGCTTTGTTCAGAGTCTCCACTGTCTTTTCCCAGATCCCGCAGTTACTGTATCATCTCTAGTTATGTTAGACTCTTGAAGTACACAAAGGGCCTTTATTTTAGCAGGAAGGAGTGAAGGAATCCATTAAGGTCAATTGGGTATTTTTTTTTCCCCACTGTCAACAGTTTATTCAATATACAAACACCATTTTGTACACTGCAATTAAATAGTCAATTGGGTATTTTTAATGTTCCTTATGTTCTATGGAGACATCAGATCAGTGTGAAACTAGGAGAGAAGAGTAACACAAGGGACACCAGTAACCACAACAAATAACCTCAATTATCTAACGGGGCAGTGTGGCCGTAGTGATGAAGGTGTGTCTGAGTAAGAAGTCAAAGGGTCTACAGAAGTGGTTTCCTATGTCAATTTAAACTGTCTGGGTTCATGCAAAATCAATACACAGTTCTTTTAAAGAATCAACCTTTGTGGTGGTCTGTGATCTTAATTAGCAATCACAGCCCTCCTTCTATTCTTCATATGTCTAAAATAGAATTGCACAAACGTTAAGAATGGTAAAGTCATTAAGACTGCTTGGGAACACTTCATTTCTTTTCTAGTCCTACAGCCAGTTTTTTGCCTATTAACATTTCCAGACTAAGGCAGAAATGGAGTTGAATATACAAGGGGTTCATAACTGTGCTTGTAGAAGATAAGAAATCTTACCCTTTACCTTGCAAAACACTGAAAATCTCTTATGTTTCCAGTCAAATCTAGAGACTGGGAATCCAAGATAAGCAATTCTTATGTCCATAAAATAAGTCTCTACATAAAAGACCATAATGTTGAATTTTCTGTTTCTGGTAAACAATGAAGTTGAAAGGAATCCCCTCACCCTTATTTATTTTGAAAAACCATTTACTGCTAAGAAGCAGCCAACCCCTTATCATTCAGATAAACTTAGATAATGCTCTGGGTTGTCTCCTTTGCCTTTGACAAGGCCAGACTCAAGACCCTCCAAATTCCCTTTCCTTGCTTCAAACAATTAGCTGTACTGCTTGTTTCTCCTCTAATTAATCAGAAGGAACAAAGTGCTTGTTAACCAAATTTGGGGTAAGATTGTCTCCTTCTCCCAAACATCTGAACTTTGGCCTACCCTGAGCCTGATCCAGCACAGAAGGCTTCTTAAGGGCCCCTCCAGAAAAAATAGAAAAATAGACTGGCCTCAGTGTGAAACTTTCTCTGATCTTCTGTCTGATCCCACTGCATGTCATCCCACTTCCCCACATCTTGCCCTCGAGCCTTGTTGACTTCTCTCTATAATAGAAAAATCCTTTCTGCCTAACTCTTGCGACTCTTGGAACAGATCTTACGGCCACAGCTTCTCCCTGCTGCCATAGTCCCCCTCTTCCTATTCCAATAGTCCCTCCCCCTTACAATTATTCTTTTGAATAAAGTCTCTCCTTACTAAATCCAGAAATGTTTTTTATTTGATAAAAGCATACAAGTTTGTTCCAAAAATAATTTTTGTATATTTTTATCTGTGGTTTGTAAGAAGGATCGTGTTTCTCTATGTTCCACGTACAATTTAAATACCGATTTTATATATCAACTATCTCTATGTCGGTGTTGAGAGAACAGAGGATTGAGTGGGTCTCTCCGGAGTTTATCTGTTTCCTGTATTGGGAACTGCTTCTGAAGTAAACTGGGCAGAGAGGATCAGGTGTCAAATACCTCTTTCAAAGACTCTTCAGAGCTTTGGAAAACCAGACAAAAGCCTAGCTAGAAGTGGGCCGACTGCTTGAGACATTTCTAAATCTTTTGAACGTTCAGAATTTACCCAGGATTTCGAGAGGATCCATGATTATATTGCTGGATATGGGATTCTATCTACTCCTAATGAAAGAGGACAAAAAAACATTACTTATTTGGGTCATTAAGAACCAGGGATTTGGATGAGGGAAACTGACACAAAAGTGCTGCCTGAGACAGATGCCAAGTTCTGGCAAATTTTACAGGAGTGAGGTTTCATTTGCAACTGTTTTCATTAAACAGCAAGAGCCTTTGAGTCATGGTACGGGGTAATTCTGAGATAAATGACTTAAGAGAGCATGATATGTAAATGTAAAATGGGTTGGCTCATTGACTCAATCATTGTATAAACCAAGCACCCTTTGTGTTGTTTAGTACAATTACTGACTCGAAAAACCAGCACTCCTACCAAGCTGCAGTCCTTGAGTTTTTAGTTAACATGTTAAATCTTCCTACTCGGCTGTTTTTACTACTGGTTTCCCTACTGAGTCCCCAGAGAAACGTTGGTTGAATATCCAGCTATGCCTGGGGCAAGACGTTGATTACCGAGCAGTCAGAAGCAAAATAAACTGTCTGCAGATATATCAGAGAACAAAAATATTGGCTTTGGAACAATGGAGAAAAATTGTAATTAGGCTTTTTCTTCCCCATTTGCAAGCTAGGCTGTACCCAAAATTATTTATTGTGTATCGTTGTCGATTGGTCTTTTGGCCTATCACAATGCTTTCTACATTTGATAGAATGGCGATAAAAGGGCAAACTTATTTATTACTTTTGTCTCTTAATTGAATGTCAGTCACTTTCCATTCAAAAAGAAATGGCTTTCTTTGTCATTGAGAACTTCACAGATCTTTTCCTATTCTGCTCTAATATTTTAGTACATACATTTCCTTTAATTTTACTATTTATAGAGTCATTATAAATCAAACCAACTGCAGCGTAACAGGAAATGGTTGACATTTTCTATCTCAAAGACTCATTCATAATTTCTCAATTACATGTAGTTTAAATACATAGCATCCAATCTGCAGTCTTTGAAATGGTGCCAAATTCCATCTGCTTTCCTGAATATTATTATAGTTATTTCTGAGCATGACATGAGAGAGGGCTTCTAAGAATTCTAACTTGAACACAAACCTCTCTCCTCCATAGAACCTTACTGTTAATCTTGCACTTTTCTGTTCAATAACCCTCTCTTACATAAAAGCACAGTTTTATTGATTTTCCTATCTGGCTGCTTACTGACCTCCACTAACAATCTATCAGCATTTCTTTTCCATTCAGACAAGGATGAGCCGATACCTCTTTCAAAATTGCCTCAAATTCATAAAAAGTTGATTCTGAGGAAATGCCAACAAAATTGCCAAATTTTTACTGGTATAACACTTAATCTTTTGATGCAATTCTTAGGTTATATCTCAAAATTCTACCCAGAAATATGAAGAATTTAAATTACACTTTGAGAAAGTAAATCCACTTCTACATACAGTGTCACTAGTAAATTATCTTTACTTTATTTATTTATTTATTTTTTAACATCTTTATTGGAGTATAATTGCTTTACAATGTTGTGTTAGTTTCTGCTGTATAACAAAGTGAATCAGCTATGCATATACATATATCCCCATATACTCACCCTCTTGCGTCTCCCTCCCACCCTCCCTATTCCACCCCTCTAGGTGGTCACAAAGCACCAAGCTGATCTCCCTGTGCTATGCGGCTGCTTCCCACTAGCTATCTATTTTACATTTGGTAGTGTATATATTGTCAATGCCACTCTCACTTCGTCCCAGCTTACCCTTCCCCCTCCCCGTGTCCTCAAGTGCATTCTCTATGTCTGCATCTTTATTCCTGTCCTGGCCCTAGGTTCATCAGAACTATTTTTTTTTTTTTTTAGATTCCATATATATATGTTAGCATACGGTATTAATTTTTCTCTTTCTGACTTACTTCACTCTGTATGACAGACTCTAGGTCCATCCACCTCACTACAAATAACTCAATTTCGTTTCTTTTTATGGCTGAGTAATATTCCATTGTATATATGTGCCACATCTTCTTTATCCATTCATCTGACAATGGACACTTAGGTTGCTTCCATGTCCTAGCTATTGTAAATAGTGCTGCAGTGAACATTGTGGTACATGACTCTTTTTGAATTATGGTTTTTTCAGGGTATATGCCCAGTAGTGGGAATGCTGGGTCATATGGTACTTCTATTTTTAGATTTTTAAGGAACCTGCATACTGTTCTCCATAGTGGCTGTATCAATTTACATTCCCACCAACAGTGCAGGAGGATTCCCTTTTCTCCACACCCTCTCCAGCATTTATTGTTTGTAGATTTTTTGATGATAGCCATTCTGACCGGTGTGAGGTGATATCTAATTGTGGTTTTGATTTGCATTTCTCTAATGATTAGTGATGTTGAGCATCCTTTAATGCATTTGTTGGCAATCTGTATATCTTCTTTGAAGAAATGTCTGTTTAGATCTTCTGCCCATTTTTGGATGGGGTTGTTTGTTTTTTGATATTGAGCTGCATGAGCTGCTTATATATTTTGGAGATTAATCCTTTGTCAGTTGCTTCATTTGCAAATATTTTCTCCCATTCTAAGGGTTGTCTTTTGTCTTGTTTATGGTTTCCTTTGATGTGCAAAAGCTTTTAAGTTTCATTAGGTCCCATTTGTTTATTTTTGTTTTTATTTCCATTTCTCTAGGAGGTGAGTCAAAAAGGATCTTGCTGTGACTTATGTCAAAGAGTGTTCCTCCTATGTTTTCCTTTAAGAGTTTTTCAGTGTCTGGACTTACATTCAGGTCTTTAATACATTTTACATTTATTTTTGTGTGTGGTATTAGGAAGTGTTCTAATTTCATTCTTTCACATGTAGCTGCCCAGTTTTCCCAACACCACTTTTTGAAGAGGCTGTCTTTTCTCCATTGTATATTCTTGCCTTCTCTATCAAAGATAAGGTGACCATTTGTGTGTGGGTTTATCTCTGGGCTTTCTATCCTTTCCATTGATTTTTATTTCTGTTTTTGTGCCAGTACCATACTGTCTTGATTACTGTAGGTTTGTAGTATAGTCTGAAGACAGGGAGCCTGATTCCTTCAGCTCCATTTTTCTTTCTCAAGATTGCTTTGGGTATTCGGGGTCTTTTGTGTTTCTGTACAAATTATGTAATTTTTTGTTCTAGTTCTGTGAAAAATGCCATTGGTAGTTTGATAGGAATTGCATTGAATCTGTAGACTGCTTTGGGTAGTATAGTCATTTTCACAATGTTGATTCTTCCAATACAAGAACATGGTATATCTCTCCATCTGTTTGTATCCTCTTTAATTTCTTTCATCAGTGTCTTATAGCTTTCTGCACACAGTTCTTTTGTCTCCTTAGGTAGGTTTATTCCTAGGTATTTTATTCTTTTTGTTGCAATGGTAAATGGGAGTGCTTCCTTAATTTCTCTTTCAGATTTTTCATCATTAGTGTATAGGAATGGAAGAGATTTCTGTGCATTAATTTTGTATCCTGCTAGTTTACCAAATTCATTGATTAGCTCTAGTCGTTTTCTGGTAGCATCTTTAGGATTCTCTATGTGTAGTATCATGTCATCTGCAAACAGTGACAGCTTTAATTCTTCTTTTCAAAATGCCAATTTGCATTCCTTTTATTTCTTTTTCTTCTCTGATTGCTGTGGCTAACACTTCCAAAACTATGTTGAATAATAGTGGTGAGAGTGGGCAACCTTGTCTTGTTCCTGATTTTAGAGGCAATGCTTTCAGTTTTTCACCATTGAGAATGATGTTGGCTGTGGGTTTGTCAAAATGGCCTTTATTGTGTTGAGGTAAGTTCCCTCTATGCCTACTTTCTGGAGAGTTTTTTTCTCTCTCAAATGGGTGTTGAATTTGTCGAAAGCTTTTTCTGCATGTATTGAGATGATCATATGGTTTTTCTCCTTCAATTTGTTAATATGTTGTATCACATTGATTGATTTGCATATATTGAAGAATCCTTGCATTCCTGGGATAAACCCCACTTGATCATGGTGTTTGATCCTTTTAATGTGCTGTTGGATTCTGTTTGCTAGTATTTTGTTGAGGATTTTTGCATCTATGTTCATCAGTGATATTGGCCTGTAGTTTGATTTTTTTTTGTGACATCTTTGTCTGGTTTTGGTATCAGGGTGATGGTGCCCTTGTAGAATGAGTTTGGGAGTGTTCCTCACTCTGCTGTATTCTGGAAGATTTTGAGATAGATAGGTGTTAGTTCTTCTCTAAATGTTCAATAGAATTCGCCTGTGGAGCCATCTGGTCCTGGGCTTTTGTTTGTTGGAAGATTTTTAATCACAGTCTCAATTTCAGTGCTTGTGATTGGTCTGTTTATATTTTCTATTACTTCCTGGTTCAGTCTCGGAAGGTTGTGCTTTTCTAAGAATTTGTCAATTACTCCCAGGTTGTCCATTTTATTGGCATATAGTTGCTTGCAGTAATCCCTCATGATTTTTTTCTATTTCTGCCATATCAGTTGTTACTTCTCCTTTCTCATTTCTAATTCTGTTGATTAGAGTCTTCTCCCTCTTTTTGTTGATGAGTTTGGCTAGTGGTTTATCAATTTTGTTTTTCTTCTCAAAGAACCAGCTTTTAGTTTTATTGATCTTTGCTATCCTTTCCTTCATTTCTTTTTCATTTATTTCTGTTCTGATCTTTATGATTTCTTTCCTTCTGCTAACTTTGGGGGTTTTCTTTTGTTCTTCTTTCTCTAATTGCTTTAGATGTAATGTTAGGTTGTTTATTTGAGATTTTTCTTGTTTCTTGAGGTAGGGTTATATTGCTATAAACTTCCCTATTAGAACTGCTTTTCTGCATCCCATAGGTTTTGGCTGGTGGTGTTTTCATTGTCTTTTGTTTCTAGGTATTTTTTGATTTCCTCTTTGATTTCTTCAGTGAAGTCTTGCTTATTTAGTAGCATATTGTTTAGCCTCCATGTGTTTATATTTTTACAGTTTTTTTCCTGTAATTAGTATCTAGTCTCATAGTGTTGTGGTCAGAAAAGATACTTGATATGTTTTCAATTTCCTTAAATTTACCAAGGCTTGATTTGTGACCCAAGATATGATCTATCCTGGAGAATGTTCCATGAGCACTTGAGAAGAAAGTGTATTCTGTTGTCTGTGGATGGAATGTCTTATAAATATCAATTAAGTCCATCTTGTTTACTGTATCATTTAAAGCTTGTGTTTCCTTATTTATTTGCATTTTGGATGATCTGTCTCTTTGTGAAAGTGTGGTGTTAAAGTCCCCTACTATGATTGTGTTACTGTCAATTTCCCCTTTTATGGCTGTTAGCATATGCCTTATGTATTGAGGGGCTCCTAAGTTGGGTGCATAAATATTTCAATTGTTATATCTTCTTCTTGGTTTGATCCCTTGATCATTATGTAGTGTCCTACTTTGTCTCTTGTAATAGTCTTTATTTTAAAGTCTATTTTGTCTGATATGAGAATTGCTACTCCAGCTTTCTTTTGATTTCCATTTGCATGGAATATCTTTTTCCATCCCTCCACTTTCAGTCTGTATGTGTCCTTAGGTCTGAAGTGTGTCTCTTGTAGACAGCATATATACGGGTCTTTGTTTTTGTATCCATTCAGCCAGTGTATGTCTTTTGGTTGGAGTATTTAATCCATTTACATTTAAGGTAATTATCGATATGTATGTTCCTATTACCATTTTCTTAATTGGCTTGGGTTTGTTTTTGTAGGTCTTTTCTTTCTCATGTGTTTCCTGCCTAGAGAAGTTCCTTTAGTATTTGTTGTAAAGCTGGTTTGGTGGTGCTGAATTCTCTTAGCTTTTGCTTGTCTGTAAAGGTTTTAATTTCTCTGTTTAATCTGAATGAGATCCTTGCTAGGTAGAGCAATCTTGGTTGTAGGTTTTTCCCTTTCATCACTTTAAATATGTCCTGCCACTCCCTTCTGGCTTGCAGAGTTTCTTTTGACAGATCAGCTGTTAACCTTATGGGGATTCCCTTGTATGTTATTTGTTGCTTTTCCCTTGCTGCTTTTAATATTTTTTCTTTGTATCTAATTTTTGATAGTTAGATTAATATGTTTCTTGGCATGTTTCTCCTTGGGTTTATCCTGTGTGGGACTCTCTGTGCTTCCTGGACTGGATTGACTATTTCCTTTCCCATATTAGTGAAATTTTCAACTATAATCTCTTCAAATATTTTCGCAGACCCTTTCTATTTCTCTTCTTCTTCTGGGACCCTTATAATTTGAATGTTGCTGCATTTAATGTTCTCCCAGAAGTCTCTGAGACTGTCCTCAATTCTTTTCATTCTTTTTTCTTTATTCTGCTCTGTGGTAGTTATTTCCACTATTTTATCTTCCAGGTCACTTATCCGTTCTTCTGCCTCGGTTATTCTGCCATTGATTCCTTCTAGAGAATTTTTAATTTCACTTACTGTGTTGTTCGTCATTGTTTGTTTGCTCTTTAGTTCTTCTAGGTCCTTGTTAAACCTTTCTTGTATTTTCTCCATTCTGTTTCCAAGATTTTGGTTCATCTTTACTATCATTACTCTGAATTCTTTTTCAGGTAGACTGCCTATTTCCTCCTCATTTGTTTGGTCTGGTGAGTTTTTACCTTGCTCCTTCATTTGTTGCATATTTCTCTATCTTCCCATTTTGCTTAACTTACTATGTTTGTGGTCTCCTTCTCACATGCTGCAGGTTTGTAGTTCCCGTTGTTTTTGGTGTCTGCCCTCTGTGGGTAAAGTTGGTTCATTGGCTTGTGTAGGCTTCCTGGTGGAGGGGATTGGTTCCTGTGCTGGTGGGTGGGGCTGGATCTTTTCTTTCTGGTGGGCTCAACCGCGTCTGGTGGTGTGTTTTGGGGTGTCTGTGAACTTAGTATGATTTTAGGCAGCCTCTCTGCTAATGGGTGAAATTGTGTTCCTGTCTTGCTAGTTGTTTGGCATGGGGTGTCCAGTACTGGAGCTTGCTGGCCATTGGGTGAAGCTGGGTCTTAGCATTGAGATGGAGATCTCTGGGAGAGCTCTCGCCGATTGATATTACATGGGGCTGGGAAGTCTCTGGTGGACCAAAGTCCTGAACTCGGCTCTCCCACTTCAGAGGCTCAGGCCTGACACCAGGCCAGAGCACCAAGCCCCTGTTTGCCACACAGCTCAGAAGAAAAGGGAGAAAAACAAATAAAGAAAAAAGAAGGAAAGAAAGGAAGAAAGACAGAATAAAATAAGATAAAATAATTTAAATAAAAAAATAAATACGTAAGTTATTAAAATAAAAAATTTAAAAAGTCATTAAAAAAAAAGAAGAGAGCATCCAAACCAATAAATATATCCACCAATAATAACAAGAGCTAAAAACTAGATTAAGATAAACATAAAAATCAGAAACAAGTCAGTCGCAGACAGCAAACCCCGAGTCTCCCGTTGCTCCCAAGGTCCACCGCCTCAGTTTTGGGTTGATTTATTGTCTATTCAGGTATTCCACAGATTCAGCGTACAAATTGATTGTGGGAATTTAATCCACTCACCCTGAGACTGGGTGGAGAAATTTCCCTTTCTCTTCTTTGTTCACACAGCTCCTGGGGTTCAGATGTCATTTTGGCTCCACCTCTGTGTTGTAGGTTGCCCTCAGGCTTCTGTTCCTGCCCAGACAGGATGGGGTTAAAGCAGCGGCTGATTAGGGGGCTCTGGCTCACTCAGGCCTTTGGGAGGTAGGGGTACGGTAGTTATAATTGGAATGAGGGGGTGAGCCTGCGGCTGCAGAGGCCAGCGTGACACTGCAACAGCCTGAGGCATGCCGTGTGTTCTCCCGGGGAAGTTGTCCCTGGATCACAGGACCCTGGCAGTGGCGGGCTGCATAGGCTCCTGGGGGGCACGGGGGTGTGTGTGGGTAGTGACCTGTGCTTGCACACTGGCTTCTCAGTGGCTGCAGCAGCAACCTTAGCATTTCATTCCCGTCTCTGGTGTCCGCGCTGATAGCTGCATCTTGTGCCCATCTCTGGAGCTTGTTTAGGCGGTGCTCTGAATCCCCTCTCCTTGTGCACCCCAAAACAATGGTCTCTCGCCTCTTAGGCAGTTCCAGACTTTTTCCCTGACTCCCTCCCGGCTAGCTGTGGTGCACTAGCCCCCTTCAGGCTGTGTTTACGCAGCTAACTGCAGTTCTGTTTCTGGGATCTGACCTCTGAAGCTGGAGCCTCAGCTCCCAGCCCCAACCTGCCCCAGCATGTGAGCAGAAAAGCCTCTCAGGTTGGTGAGTGCTGGTCGGCACCGATCCTCTGTGCGGGAATCTCTCCACTTTGCCTTCTGCACCCCTGTTGCTGTGCTGTCCTCCGTGGCTCTGAATCTTCCCCCCCACCCACCCCCGTCTCCACCAGTGAAGGGGCTTCCTAGTGTGTGGAAACTTTTCCTCCTTCACAGCTCCCTCTCCGGGGTGCAGGTCCCATCCCTATTCTTTTGCCTCTGTTTTTTCTTTTTTCTTTTGTCCATCCCAGGTATGTGGGGATTTTCTTGCCTTTTGGGAAGTCTGAGGTCTTCTGCCAGTGTTCAGTAGGTGTTCTGTAGTAGTTGTTCCACATGTAGATGTATTTTTGATGTATTTGTGGGGAGGAAGGTGATCTCCACGTCTTACTCCTCTGCCATCTTGAAGGCCCCCCTATCTTTATTTTATTATTTCAATTTTTCTTTAAGATTTCTTGGTTTCTCTCCTGCTGATAGCAATGATTTTCCAGAGTACTTGTGGTGTAATAACATAATGTATGCTTGCATTTTAAAAAATAGGCACATTGGGTTGACTTTGAGAATTTAACATTCTTCTGGAAAATTATAAATATTCTAGTGCTAAAGTCCGATATCCCACAGACACACCAAACAGCTGAAACAAATGAGAAAAAAAATCTTGTCTTTTATGCATTAGGGCTAAATCATAATAGATTTATTACATAATCTGCAATACATTCTATGTTGAACTCATAACCAAAGCTCTGTTATTCCTTAAAAATTTGACATGAGATTTCCTGCAGAAGTACCCTGGTATTTTCTCATTCAGTTTAAAAATTTTGTTTTTTTAAATCTGATTTTTATTAAAATGCTAAAAGAAATATTAAATATTGAGAGCACATATTGCCTATATAATTACTTCTATTTTTTAGATAAATTTTCAAAAGTTGGGCCCTTCAGCTGGGTTTCTGTTATCCTTCTCCTTGGATCAATATCTTCATGTCTCCTACAAGTTGTTTGGACTTTCCAGAACATTTTCTGTTTCTCATCTCTCTAGCAATATCAACCTCCCCTCAAAGCCCTCCACCCCAGTGCTTTCTGTGGCAGCCAAGAACTGTCTGTCCATCCGTGTTAGCAACAATTTTTAAACATAGTGCAAAATTCTCTGGGAACATTCTATACTAGTGAGAGGAGTTACACAGTAATGATTTTCCATTTCTTAGCAGTTTGGCATCGATTCCAACCAGGTATAGACCTCAGGCCAGAAACTTAGTTTTGCAAGAGATATTGTAGTTTTTTTCATTGTTTATGACTTAACATTATTTTGATTCTAAGCCCTTATCTAGCTGGCTAGTGAGATATTCAAGGTTCATTATGCTTTGGGCTTCCCTCCACCCCCAGAGATGACAGGGTTTTATGCAGTGCCACCTGCATTCTTGTTAGGGGCAAAGGGGGCACCCTCTGGTAATGGTTGTGTGACTACACAAGTAACTACCAATATGTCCTTTGTGCTCATCACAACAGGCCATTTCAGATCCATCTCCTCTCTGGACAGAGTTATTTCATGGGGCTGGGTACTCCGATGTCCATGTTACCTCTTTTTAGAAATACCACATGGGTTCTCTTTTGCTGTCTTCCTGGAGTGCTGATCTAGGATCCATGTCCTCTTCTTTGCCATCCTGAAACTCTAGTCTCCACATTGCACATAAGATTTGGAAATATTTTTGAAACTCCCTATCCCCAAGTAGTCTTTTCCTGGCCCTGGACTCTCCTATGAAACACGTTACCAGGGGTCCGTGTGTCTGGCCAGCAACATGGAACAGTTGGAGAGGAGGGACTCAGTGCTGTGGGGGTAGGCTTGGCTGTCCCCACAATGCCTAGGAAGGCAAGGTGTGTCAACAGCATCTCAGGCACCTGGGAATGGGCTTGCCCAGACAAAATAAAACATGAAACAAAACAGAAACCATGCCAGGAGTTTAGATGGAAAAAAAAAAAGTGGGAGAAAGTCAGATTCTCAACACCTGTGAGCATTGCTGAACCACCCTGATCTGGTGCCTGATTAGAAGTCTCAGGGTCACATCAGAGTCCTCTTGAGAGTAGAAGCATGATCTATGTTTAAAGTTGGGCTGACTGGCTAGTCTGAGAGATGTTGATCAGATTTGGCCTTGTCACTGGGACATGACTAGTTTTCAGAAAGGAGCTCATAGATCACATTCTCATAATTACCTGATGGTAGAGTAAGGGCTCCAAACCTTTTCTGTAAAGAAGAATGTGGTTCATATAAAGTCTGCCACCAAATTCTTGAATTGCTTCCCAATCTCTTCTTCTGTCAAGGAACGTATTAGAGTTGACTACTTTATAATGGTTTCCATACTGTCAGGCCAGATAAAACATAAGTTTACAAAATCAGATTCCTAGAGTAAATTCCTCTCAAATTCAAATCCTCCAGCCCCACTCTCCCCCCTTTCAAGCACCAAAGTATCCCACTAGCACCTTCCAAGTCCTCCTTCTGTTTAGATCTTCTGATGTGTGCCAATGTCTTAAACAGGCACTGGAATGTCCTTTTCCAGTTATTTTAATTTGGATGACATTTGTTCTTCCTCTTTCTGGGCTAAGTTTCCTTCTAGATCTTTAATATCAATTCTATTTTTTTCTGGGCATTGACATCCTCCTGCAATGAATTCATAGGATTAGATGAATTTCTAAATCAATTTCATATGTTTAAGACAGTTAACAATTTTGTACCAAAGGTAATATTTCTCCTGTAAGACCTGAATTTTTCCATTGTGGGAAACGAATTTGAATGTGGCATAGTGGGGTGGGATCCTTTTAATATAAGCAGAAGGTCCTGGGACTTCATAATAGTTTTTTATAGGACATTAACTTATAGGAGACAAAAAATAGTAGAAAGATAAAGAGAGAATCATGAGGGGAAAGGTAGGGGGATTGAACAAAGAGAAAGAGAGTTAAAGTACCTTAGGGAGTAGAACTTGGGAGAATTGTCCTGCTTAAAATACTCCTAAGGAATAATGACAGAATCCAAGGAATGGACTAGTAAATTTTCAGGGTCTTTTGGAGAGAAAACATGTAGGCATGGGGCTTCCTAACATCACTTAAATCAAAATCTACATATGTGTATATGACTGACTCTGACAAGCTGATAGAAATATTGTAGCTTAAAAATTTGTCTTACTATCTGATTCAGTGTCTACTGTTTTTCTTTAATATTTGTAAGGTGATAAATTCAACACCTGACTTGCACACAGTATGAACACAATACATGATAGTTCCTAGATGAATTTTAAAATCATTTGATTGAATTTGAAAAAAAATTGCTGATACATTCAAAGCAATTGCTGATTCAGTACATAAAGCAGGGTAAGTCTTGCAATCAAGCATGGTAAAGGAGAGATAGGAGAGAAGGAAATATGAAATAATTGGATTGAAAACAAACAATGTAGAAAATAGAGACAAATAGTATACTAAATTTAGAAAACATTGTTTTTGAGGAAATAAAGATTTTAACATGTAGCCTTGTCAAAAAGTTATCTAAAGATTCTGAATGACCCCTTTTTGATCTTATCTGTTCTTTAAATCTTTAGTTTCACAAGGTTCTAGCAGGCATGTGGGGCGTTGGGGAGGTGTAGGGGAGAGAGTTTGAGTAGCACAATATACTGTTAACTTTTCTTTTCAGAATGCCTTTAACAAATTAACATTCACAGATACATTGACTTATTTGAACAAAACACATCAGCATTCTTATTCAAATGGAATAGAGGTGAGTGACTCAGTCGTGGAAGAAGCACAGGAGGAGACATTTCATAACTGACCATGGATACTGGCTCCTCTTTTTTTTTTTAATCTCTCTTTCAGTTCTGATCCAACATAATCCATTAGACTGTCACTATTCACACTTGCTTATTATTTATTTAGTGAGCTCGATTGAGTCCTTGAAGACCTGTGAGCAAAGCTCCTTGACTTGAAAGACTGCATTGCTGAGGGCAAAGGTGTTAATATAGATTTTGGCCCCTCGACTAGAAAAGCACTTAAAAAGCCACAGCCAATAAATGATTCAATTAGTGTAACCTCCCACCTGCCCTTTTTAAGAAAAGAGACTCCTATGCCATAGCAGTACCCCAAGGCCATTCCCTTTGTCCACACTGCACAGAGTGGAGTTGTTTTTCCAAGGTGATAGCATTTGTAGGACAGATCTAAGGGTACAAGGCAGAAAAAAGGGTTGCTGATGATCTAAGGCCAATACTCCGTAAAATGACTTGAACTATTTTACCATCAGATCCTATACTACTAGATTATAAACTGTTAAAAACAACAACAACAACAACAAAACTAGCTTGGTGTATCAGTGGTTTGACAGTTTTCATGATGTGAATTGGGTTTACTAACAAATTGTGGATTCCCAGCCCTTTACATTACACAGTAATTTCCAGGCAGTTTAAAACCACTGCTGGCCTGCCCTCTTTCCTTGAGTCTACTGCTGAGTCTAAAAGCCTTCTCGATTCCCCTGTGTTTATTACAGATTCTTTTTCCATCTGAAGAATCAATACTAAATGCAGGCATAGAAAGACAGCATTTTATACTTGGCATTTGGAACAATGGGAGGTCATCATTTATCAGTATTTTTTCAGGCACCAGAACATTATAAAACAAACTGAATTTGTAGGTTAAACAATTTTTCAGTTACAGAAGTTACGGCACATCAGCTTCTTAACTAGATATACATACTTAGAGAAAGCCTTGATAAAAAGTGTAAAAACCCTCCAAAATGAACATTGTTACCATTGTAAAACTGAGGGAAATATCTTGTCTGCTTACTTCAAAATTTTTAAAGAAACCTAGAAGCAAGAGATACTTGAGAAGTAACACTGTGGGACAACATCTTCAAAATTTTTTGTTAACGAGAAGAGTGAGGATAGTGATTTACTTTTTTAAAAAGTTTTATATTTGGGGCACACTTTGGGAAATTCACTAGTTCATACTGAATGTGAGACACTGATAAACTTAAAAAATGGTTCCATTTTTATATTCTCAATTCCAACAATATTTATCTATGCTTTCTCTAACCTGTCATTCAGCAAGGCACTGGGAACACAAATGGTCTCATTAAAGTACTCCTTTCAAAATGTTTTCCCTGAATAGACATTGGAAGAGGTTTCCAGCTAAATTGAATACAGAATAAAGGGACAAAGTAACAAAACATTGAATTTAGAAATACCTTATTATAGTTTTAATTTTGGATTTAATGTATCCATCAGATGTCAATCAAATCTGCTTGCTGTATGTTTCCAAATCATGTCTACTTATGAAGTATATCCCAATTGAGAAATTATGCTTTTAAAAATAATCATCTGGCTCCTGTCCTTGCACCCATATAGAGAGAAAATTTAAGACTAGAAAGGATCTAAAACTGTATGTTTCATCCCACTGTACACCTGGTACATATTCCTCTGACAAAATGTTCTAAAAATGGTTACAGAGGTAAGAAAGGGGGGAGGGATACTAGCATTTCATAAACTCACAAAATGCACTAGGCCACATGTGAAGTCTTTACAATATTCTTTGCTGCTTAAACTTTCTTCCAACAGCCGTGTGAATGAGGTGTCACAGTCCTCATTGAACACGTGGATGCTAAGGCTCAGAGTCATTGAGTCACCTGCTCCTGGTCCTATGCTCAGTTGGAGGTGGAAGAGATAAACAAAACCAAAACTTTGCTACTAAATTCTTCTTTTCATACAAAATGCATTTTTGAGAAACAACTTGTAATGTGTCCATTATTGGATCGCCAACTAGGAGGATAAAGCATCATTTGTTCAGAAAGTGAACTTTTATTTTTATTACAAGTTATCTCATGAATATAACTTAGAAAAAAATAGTGCTCACCTTCTAGGTGCCTTGATACTGCTTGAGGATCACTTTGATCAATTCTCCCAATGCAATCACTCCATCTGCCTCCTTTACCTTTGACCTGCAAGGCTCTCTAGATGACTTGGACAACACTTCCCAAGGATTTAGCTTTTTTGGTTTGTTTCCCAAATTGCCCTTGTGGGCTTAAAAAAAAAAAATGTATTCTCATTTAAGAAATGTCAGATGACATCTTAGCAGAAGATTCTACTGTGAGTACCAAATATTGCCCATCTTACCTAGATAATCAGTTCTGGACATCTATTCCTAAAATCCCAGTCAACTGATTTTCTCTCCCATGCAACATGAATAATTTCTCTCAACTTAAACTTATGTCTCATAACTAAATAAGGTGGAAACCATTTTACTTTAACCATATACCAGTCATTGAAAAATCTAAGTGTGGAGAGAAGTAAATACTAGTACTGCTACTGCTGCTACTAATTACTTGCCCATCATCACTACCACACTACCAGTCTGACCACTTAGTATCCAAACAGACACGGTTTAAAGGACTCTACCTACTTTATCTCATTTTGTCCTCACAACACTTCTACTGAGAAAGTACAGTTGACCCTTGAACAACGCGGGTTTGAACGGCATGGGTCCACTTGTACCCGGATTTTTTTTCAATAAATTTTTATTTTACAGATCTTTAAATTAAGTGTAGGGAAAAGTTTGTGTTTGATTAGAGAACTAGGGTTTAAGTCCTGATTCTATCCAAACTGTTTCAGCTTCCTGCCCTTGGGTGAGTCATTTATCAGTTCCTTTGTTTTTGAGGCAAAGATGGCAGAGATTTTTGACTGTGTGTGGGAGGTGGGTTGCCCCAACCCCCTTATTATTCAGTGGTCAGAGGTACCATTAGGACCCTCATTTTATAGATGATAAAATGAATCAAAACTTCACAGAGTTTGGAAAATTTGCCTCAGGTAAAAGAGGCATAATACAGGTCTACCTGTATATAAAAAACCTCTTTCAGGAAAATTAACCAAGGGAACCTTGTTAATGACGATTCCAGCTCTGTGTGGATCTTCTTGTGCTGGAACACCCCTTTTATCCTAAACTCTCTGTGACATATTTAATGTCAGAGGTAATTCCTGCTGCCAGGCCTCTCTCGATTGTACTAATTTTTACAAAAAATCTTAGTGAAACCTATAGTTAGATTTCAATTACCCTTGAGGAGTGACCCTGATGGAAATTTTGTGGCAGTTATACTAAAATATTATTTTTATTTAAAAAGAAGTATAATATAGCCATATTTTTATTATCTTGGAAAGTAGAAAAATGAGAATGTTATCTATAATTTATATATTTCTACCCTATGTTTCTCTCAGTTTTAGTTGTATTATAATGAATCTGTAATTTTGCATTTGGCTCTTTCACTTAATATTATATCAAAAAATCCAATTCATTACTAAGTTCTCTATATTTTACCTCCTAAATATCTTCTGCCTGTGTTCATTTCTCTCCTTATTTTCCACCACCATCCTAATCTAAAACAGTTCTACATTTTGGTCCACCTCCATTCTATGTTAGAATGTCTTTCTCAAAAATGCAAATCGAATCATATTATCATTCTTAAAATCTTTCCAAAGGTTTTTTTATTGATCTTGAGATAAAGGCAGTCTTCTGCAGAGGGCCTCTCACCTGCTCCTCAAGCCTCATCTTAAACCAAATTCTACCCTTTGTTCTCAATTTCAGTCACATTGCTTGTATTAGTCTGTTTGGGCGACTATAACAAAATACCAGACTGGAGACCAGAAGAACAAAATTACAGTGTCAGCAAGACCTTGCTCCTTCTGAAGGCTTGAAGGGAGACTCTTTCCTTTCCTCTTCCAGCTCATGGTGGCTCCTGACATTTCTTGGTTTGTGGCAGCATAACTCCAATCTTTGCCTCTGTTTTCACAAGATCTTCTCTGTATATCTCTGTGTCCTCTCCTTTTCTTATAAGGACATTAGTCATTGGATTTAGGTCCCATCCCCCCAAATCCTAGATAATTAATTTCATCTGAAGATCCTTAACTAATTACATCTGCAAAGATCCTATTTCCAAATAAGCTTCCATTCTGACTTTCCAAATGGACATAAATTTTGGGGAGAAACTATTCAATTCACTATGAATATAATACCACTTTATCATATGTAATGATACGTATTATAATAATGCATAAGGATTCCCTGAAAAATATTTTAATAACCAACAAAACTAGATTCCACACATTACTATTTTTCTGGTGCTTTCTTTCTTACCATTTTTACTTTGCTTATTTTTCCATATGAACTTCATAATGATTTGTCTATCTCTAGAAAATAATCCTGCTGGCGATTTTATGAAAATAACTTAAAATGTATAAATCAACTGAGGTGAGGGGCAATTGGACATCTTATGCTTTTGCTATAAATTTATCCATATATTGATGTTTCAAATCTATTAACATATTTTATGCAAAAATAATCTCTTACTTTTAAATTTTCCTCTGGCTTAATTGCTATATTTTTGTTGTGATTTTGTATTTTGAATATTTGTGCTTTTACCCCAACCTTTATTTTTATTAGGTTGGTTATTGGTTTGTATTTTTAAAAGACATTTATTCATTTTCTATTATTTGTTTTTTATCTTATTATTTTATTATTATTAATTTTTTTATTCTGCTTTGATTTTATGAACTTTGTTGATCTTTTTCTAAATTCCAAAATTTAGTGTTATTTTTATCTTATTATTATTTTATCATATTGAAATAAGTATATAATTTTACTGTTTTAATTGGTAAAAAATAAGTTTCAGATAAAGGTAAAATCATAATTCTCATAGAGATATAATGATAAATAATATATTAAAGATTTTTGTTCTACTCAAGGAGGGAACCAGACAGATGTTACAGCTGGCTCAAAGGAAAAATCAAAACTGCAAATTTATATGGAGTAAAGAAATATCGAGATAAATTACAAAACTTCTTTTCATAGTGGAGAGGGAATTCAGTAAATCTCTACCTGATAGATTTTGCATATGTATCAATTACCTGCAGTTTACAAAAAGGTGCAAAATATTTCAAAGACAATTAACTGTGCTAGAATCAGACAGACCCAGATGGTGTGCTATAGCCAATGCATAGATTTTCATTGAAGTATAATTTTTTTAACATAGAGATATCAATAATTTTTAAACTAGGATATTTAATTAATTTACTTTCTCTATTCATTGTATTACTGTAAATACATAATTCCACTGATATATATAAATCAATAGCTTTGGAAACCAGATTATTAATTTGTTTTTCAGTTTTATTGTTAGTATTTTATTGATGCTATAGAATTTCCTCTGTGTACTACTTTAGCTGAATCCCATAGATTCATAGGTATGTCATGTTTTTATTTTTGTGATTTTCTAGAAATTTGGCAATTTTGTATTGTGTTTATAGAGAATTTAAAAATAAATTCAGGTAGAAGGCTTCTTGTTTTTATGACTGAGTACTAATTTCCAATTTTATCACATTGTAGTGAATTTGATAAATGTGATTTGCATTTCTATTATATTGAAAATTTTAAGACCTTCTTTTGGGCTAATATTGGGTAATTTTCACAATGATTACATGCGCTCTTGGAAAAAATAGATATATTTTTAATAACTGAGAAACACAGTTTAATATTTTTTTCTATGAGGCCTACGTGTTGTGTATGTTTCTGAGATGTTCTGTATCTTTACCAACGTTTTTGTCCTCTAACTCTGTCTAGATCTGAGAGGTGTGTTAAAATGTCCTATTAGTGAGTAGTGTACATCTCTGATAATCCTTTTATTTCCTGTAGTTTTTACTTTATGAAAGTTGTTGCTGTATATTTGACACAGAGATGTTAATAGCATTATGAAGGTGTCCTTCTTTGTTCCATTCAGTATTTTTGGTTCTGAATATTACCTTGTTTGACATTGACTGCATTTTGTTAGGATATATTATTTGCATTTTCATGGTATATTTTTATCAGTTCCTTTAATATTTGCCTTGTGAATAAATTTGATTTATGTGTGTACCTTGTAAACAGCATAGAGTTTATCTTTGTGAACTGATATAAAAAAATCTTTATTTCATCAGTAAGGTAATCCCTTTTCCATTTATTAACATAAATTATATATATAGTTTCAGTTGTTTCACGTTTTTCTATATTATGTTTACTAAATTTTCCATCACAGGGACTGTTTAAATACTTTGTTTTGGAAACTTGGGAAGGTTTGTATTTCTTTGTAGTGGTATAATTCTATTAATATCTCTTCTTTGTTTAGAATCTCCCATTTGGTTTCACCATGAACAATAATGGAATCTGCTTCTTTACCCTTACCTGTCCCTTACCTTCCAATTTTACATTACTAGTGTTATTTTTTGCTTTAATATACATGATATTAAATGTACTTAAGCTTATTCTGTTTGTTAGCTTCAAGTGATCAACTTTTACTCTCAGATAATACCTATAAATCAATTAGCATGCTTTATCTCCTATAGATTTTGTCTCTTTCTTCTCCTCTCATTTTTTATTATTTATATTATTTCTGCATGGTCAGATCATGTATTTCTTAATATTATTATGTCATACTTAGCTCTAATATTGGTAACTTAGTTAAATATATTTAATGCTAAACTGCAAATCTTAGGTTGACTCTTCTGAAGTTATTCTGTAGTTGTCTGCAGCTTATTTTCTGTTATATTTCTCAGGTAAATCTCCTGGGATCAACATTCTTAGGATCTTGCATGTTAATAACTAACTGTCTATGGTCTTTATACCTGAAGGACAGTTTGGCTGGATATAAATATTTTTACTCATATTTTCTTTCCTTAAAAATATTTTCTTTGGGACTTCCCTGGTGGTCCTGTGGTAAAGAATCTGCCTTCCAATGCAGAGGACGTGGGTTCAATCCTTGGGGAACGATAATCCCACATGCCACGGGGCAACTGAGCCCACGTGCCACAACTACTGAGCTCGCGTTCCTCAATGAGAGAGCCTGAGTGATGCAAACTACAGAGCCCACGCGCTCTGGAACCCGTGGGCCGTAGCTAGGGAGAGAAAACCCACACGCCACAACTAGAGAGAAGCCCATGCACCACAATGAAGAGACAGTGAGCTGCAAGGAAAGGTCCTGCATGCCTCAACAAAGACCCGATGCAGATAAAGATTAACTAATTAATTAATTAATTTATTAAAGTCACTTAAATTATTAAAAAAAATATTTTCTTTGACGGAGCTCCCTGGCAGTCCAGTGGTTAGGAATCAGCACTTTCAGTGCTGTGGCATGGGTTCAGTCCCTGGTCAGGGAACTAAGATCCCACAAGCCATGCAGCCTGACCAAAAAAATAATAATAATAGTAAAAATTGTCTTTTCCTTTGAGAACTCTAACAGAAATCCAATTTTCTTTTCCTTATTAGTAATTTGAATTTTTTTCTGTATGTTTATAGAACTTCTTCTCTTATATTGAAGTCTCAGTGTTGCTCATTTGAAGTCTATTTTCACAAGTATACAGTGTGCCCTTTATATATGTGGTCTTCTTTTATTTCAGGATTTATTGCTCTAGCAACTCTTTTGAAACATGAATACACACTTGAATTACTGACAACATGAAAAAAGTGTGAAAAAACAATTAATACATAAAAAAAACCCACATACAAATGACATACTATTTTTTTAATTTATCAGCTCATTGTCTATTCATTCCACAAAGCTAGTTGTAGTAATGTTAAGATGACTCTGGTAGTCAGTATCATTTACTATCAAAGTGCACAGGTACTGGCATTAAACTACCTGAATTTAGATACTAGTCCCGTTGCTTTATTAGCTGTGCAATCTTAGGCAAGTTTTTTAACCCTCCTTCAATTTTATCATCTATAAATGAAGATAATAATGCATACCTCTTAGCATTTTTGTAAAATTAAATGAGATAAGCCAATACAGTGCTTAAACATTGATAAGGCTGATACCAAAATGCTATAAGGGCCATAAGTATTCATTTCAGTCCAGATTTTAATGAACTCCATTGGCTACAATCATCAGATAATTTCAGTCTTCAAATTTTTTTTGTGTAATCACAAAATCCCTTTGTATAAGGGATGTAGTGTAAGATAATGGAAAGTAGACAAGCCAAAATAGAGGAAATACAATATAACTTGCAGTTTTGGAGTTACTATGTGCTCGAGTCCATCTATTAATTATTTGTAAGATGGGTATAATATTTGCACTGAGCTCTGTTTTCTCCACCTTTCCCAGGCACCCATCTCATTCTCTTTGTCTGGCTATCTTGTTCTTATCATTGAAGAATCTGGAGGTAATAACTTCCTTCACTGGGTAAGACCCTTGCAGTGTGCTTAGGGGCTCCCAGAGCCCCTTACTAACTTCTAGTTTAATTCTCATTATATTCTGTGGTGATTTTCTGATTACATGGTGGTATCCCCCAGAAGCAACTTAAGGCAAGGAGTGTGTTTTTAAACTAGTTTCTACAATTACTGATGTTTTGTGGTTGAACAATATATTTTTGTCAAATTTATATTCTCTAAAGAATGACTGTAAGGATAAAATGGAAAAATATAAGTGAAGTTTTCCTGGAAACATATTTAGTGTAAAATGTTTAAATTATAAATAATGGAACCCAGCTTTAGAGATTTGAATTGAAGGAATTGTGTCATTCAAAATCTAAATATATTCACCACTGTAAATAGAGGAATCAAGGACAGCCACTTCATTTTAATATGCCTTTTCAAACCAAACAACAGTAGTAGTATATTAAATAGCTTTAAAAGATCTGAGTTACCTTTTTAAGAGGGAAGCACATCTTTAAGTGTTAGTTTATCATGTTTTCATTTGTTTGAGGAGCAAACAATAGGCTATTCATTTTACCTTCCTCTGTGATATGTATAAATATCCCCAAAAGCCTACAGCTTATCTCTGAGCTCCTTAGCATTGCCTAATTATAAAAACAGTTGCAAATCTCTCTGCCTTGTTAACAAAAATGCAGGACCACTTCTTCTCCTATTAATGTAGGGTATAAACTTTCCACTAGTAATCTTATGCTTAGGTAAAGGAGAAACATATGAAAGCATCATTGCTGTGGATAAAGGGTAAAAGCTGTACAGATGGAAATTATTTGGAAAATATTAGTTCAATAATGTAAAGTTTGTCATTAGCATTTTCCACATCTTTCTTGAGTATCTTGTCCATCTCCAACACATCTATAATTATCATAATAGTGATGGCAGTAATAGCAGATTGGACAATGAGTCTTAGAGAACAATTAGGAGATAGTAATGGTATAAATTGCATTAACTCACACAATGGTTCACTATTCCTTAATAAATAAAGTTTAACTTATTTAAGAATTCAACAATTATTTGGATATTTTGAAAATTTTTGTATTATATTACTCTGCAAGATTCTGCTCTCAGACCCCAATGTCTATTTTTTTTTAACACCTTTATTGGAGTATAATTGCTTTACAATGGTGTGTTAGTTTCTGCTGTATAACAAAGTGAATCAGATATATATATACATACGTCCCCATATCTCTTCCCTCTTGCGTCTCCCTCCCTCCCCACCTCCCTATCCCACCTCTCTAGGTGGACACAAAGCACCGAGCTGATCTCCCTGTGCTATGCGGCTGCTTCCCACTAGCTATCTATTTTACATTTGGTAGTGTATATATGTCCATGCCACTCTCTCACTTCGTCCCAGCTTACCCTTCCCCCTCCCCGTGTCCTCAAGTCCATTCTCTATGTCTGTGTCTTTATTCCTGTCCTGCCCCTAGGTTCTTCAGAACCTTTTTTTTTTTTTAGATTCCATATATATGTGTTAGCATACGGTATTTGTTTTTCTCCTTCTGACTTACTTCACTCTGTATGCCAGTCTCTAGGTCCATCCATCTCACTACAAGTAACTCAATTTTGTTTCTTTTTATGGCTGAGTAATATTCCATTGTATACATGTGCCACATCTTCTTTATCCAATCATCTGTTGATGGACACTTAGGTTGCTTCCATGTCCTGGCTATTGTAAATAGAGCTGCAATGAATATCTATTACTAAATGTTTACCCATTCTTTAAGTAAGACACACATCCATGATTCTTCCCGTTCACTTCTGGCTTATAATTTTCTATTTTATGTTTATTTCTGCATTGTCTCTTGTGTGACAATTGTTATTCATTCATTCATTCATTTATGAAAGCCATATTTATTGGGGTTCCTATATGCAATGCACAGTGCTTGGCACTAGCAATTCAACTGGAGAGTAGAAATACACGGTCCCTGATGGTCTAGGGAAGCAATGAGCAGTCAATAGAAGTTAAGTTTTCCTCCATTTCTGGCACTGTACCAGACATGCAAAGAATTTTACTCTTCGTCACTTCCCTGTCTCCACACTACCTTCTTAAAGAATCTGCATTTTCCCTCTTTTCAGAAAGCCTATATCCAGAACAACTGATAAGTAGGCAGTGGATCATGTGACCCCATAATTTAGCCATTGGACCAGAGATATAGTCATGATCCAAGCTAGGACAAAACATTTCCCTCTCCAGGATCTTGGAATTTGAACTCAAAATATACTTAGTCTTTGTTGGCACTTAAATTACAAGATGGTAACAAACAGGAAACCTATATAGCTAGTCTCTGCTATGTTAATGAAGAGTCAGGAAAAAAGCCACTGTTGAAAGAGAGAGAAGACTAACACAGACTTTCCAAGAGAAATAGAAAATTAAAGAATCTTGGTTCCCAAATGTTTTCACTCTTTGGGTGTCTTGGCTACATCTCTGATATTCTTCTGATACATTTTCCAATTTGCTTAAGTGAGTCTGTATACCTGGCTACCAAATGGTAACTTGACAGAAATTTATCAGACAGTAAGGTTGTAAGTAACAGACCCCTGGTAAAAATTGTGGAACATTAAGGAAGTGAAAATTCCTTCATTTGAGGGAATGGTCTTGCTTATGGATGATGAAACAATAAACTGTTGCCCATATTTCCTTGGTACAAACCAAGACTGGATCTTACAGAAAAGGTGGTTTGCCAGCCAGAAGAAAAGTATAGCATTGCAAATACGAAAATATCTTATGAAAAGCTTTATCTATCTGTAAGCTGTCTAAAAATTCTGAAATTGCTGAAATCCAGAGCAAGAAATCAGTTAAATGCCATGTTGAATTGCAGCTGTTGAATTCTCTGTCTTTTTGCACATCTGTGGCCAGACTACACAGTTCAGCAAAAAGTAGGATTCTGACTTTTAGACTGATATGAGGGGGAAGGTGCAGGTGATGGGGGAGCCCAATTTTGCTAGGTTATTTAATGTTTTTCTTGTGGACATCTCATGTTGAATAAACTTGATAGAGTTTCTCAGTGTAAAGTGGCTTCAATAAATTGGGCTAGAATTCAGTATGGACCTTGGGGGAACTGGCATTCCTCATATATCATGAGAACAAATTGTAGAACTGTTCATTGTTTTCTTGCCTCTGTTGGCTGTATCATCCATTTATTTATTAATCTTTTCATTCATCAGTTTTCTTTTGAGCTGTTAGTGGGTTCTTGGCACTCTTCTGAGCATAAAGCATGCAATAGTGAATAAAGCACAATTTCTCTTCATAGAGCTTATATTCTTATGGGAGAGAAATTTCAGACACTGTGAAGAAAATAAAATAAAGTAAGGGAATAGAAAGTGATTGTGGGGGTGGACAAGATAACACATTACCTAAAGGGATCAAGGAAATTCTCTCTTACAATGGGATAACTGAGCTGATACCCAAATAATAAGAAAAATCCAAAGAGCATTCTAAGGAAAAGAAATACAAGTGTAAAGACCCTGAAACAGGAACTTACTTAATGTGTTCTCCTGGCAGAAATAAGGTTCAGAATAGCTGGAGCCCAGCAAAAGATGGTGAATACTGTGAGAGATTAGATCAGAGATATTACCAAAGTCACATAATATACAACCTTATAGGCCATGTTAAGGTAGTTGAATTCTATTTCAATTATGATTACAAACATACTAAAGAGTTGCAAGCAGAAGAGTAATATAAACTCAACTGAGCTTTAAAAAAGGACACTCTGTACGTTTTGAACAAGAGGAACTGAAGTGGGGCAAGGGAGGAAGTAGGCTTTGCAATATTCTAGGAGACATGAGAATGGCTTGGGCTACACTGGAGATGCTGAGAGGTGACCAGGAGAATACATTGGATATGAGGATAAAGTAGAAGAAAATGACTAATGATCTTTAGGTCTGTGGCCTGAGCATCTGGGAAGATATTATGCCACAACTGAGATTGGAAAGGATGAAAGGAGGGATGGTTATCAAGAACTGGGTTTTAGTTGTGCAAGGCTTAGGATGCCTATTCACAAGCCAAGAGTAAAGGCTGAGGAAGCAACTGGATTCATAACTTTGGAGCTCATGGGTGCATTTTGGGTACAGAAATACATTTTGGAATCATCAGCATATAGATAATATTTAAAACCAAGAGCAGGACTGGATGAGTAACTGAGTGAAGTTTAGGTGAGTGAAAATAGATAAGAGGTCTAGGATTGTGCTCTAGGACACTGAAGTGTTTTAAGTCAGGAAGAAAAAGAGAAGCCAGCCATGGACACTGGGGAGTATTATATAATCAGAGGAGATGAGGGGAAAATGTATCTCAAGGAGTGAGTGGTCAAGAGATTGGGTAAGAAGGGAATAGAACCAACCATATGATTTGACAAGATGGATGCCATAAGTGACCTGAATAAAAAGATGTAAACCCAACTTGAATGGTCTTTAGGAGAGAATAGGAGTAGAGAAATGGAGATAGTAATTATAGAAAAGTCTTTTGAGGAATTCTGTGCTGAAGAGTTATGGAGAAATGTGGAGAAAAATCAAAGAATGTTCTTATTTGAAAAACAGAATAAAAAAGTGTCTTTGTGTGCCAATGAGAATGATCCAGGAATGAGAGGGAAACTAATGTTGCTGGGAAGGGGGGCGGTGGGAAATGGCAAGAAGGGATAGGATATGGAGCAGTACTGTGCAATAGAAATATAATCTGAGCCACATATGTAATTTAAAAATTTTCTGGAAGTCACATTAAATTTATTTAAAATGTAAGTGAAACTAATATAAAAATATTTGATTTAACCCCAAACATCAAAATATTATTATTTCAACATGTATTAATATAAAATTATTGAGATAGTTTTCCTTCTTTTTATCATATTAGGTCTGAAATTTGGTGTGTATTTTATGCTTACAGTACACATCAATTTTGATTAGCTGTGTATTAAATGCTCAATAACCACATAAAACTAGTGGCTATTGCGTTGGACAGTACAGATAAAGAGCATAGCTAGAAGGTTTGGCATGAGATAAATGTATGGAAATTTTATCCATTGTAACATGAGGAAAGGTAGAAATATATATGCAAATAGCTGTGTTTGGTGGTGGAAGTTTGAGGTAGTTCTCATCTGACTATACATGTTTTTAAATGAGGTATGAAGAAGTGTTAGAGATTTTAAAGGAAGGGGATGAGGAAGTACTGTGAAATGGCTATTTTGGAGAGTGGAAAGGTAGATCTATTAGTCTTATTAGCTCCAGAACATTGGAATGGGTAAAGTCCTAGTTCAAGTTTTTGCTTAGACACAGAAGCCTAGGAGTAGTAGCCAGATTTGACTTTCTGTTTGGAGGGGTTGCATGTCATACAGCAGTGGAACCTTGTAAGATTTCTAGAATTTGCTTGTCATCAGCGGAGAACTCTAAGCAAAATTTACTGTCACAGAAAAAAAATCCAAGTGTGATGGATAAGGGCCAGTACTTGAACTCAAGTCCCCATATCCTCTCTATTTCTCCCCTGGATCTGGTATTAGGCATAATAGAACCAGTGGGTAGAGGATGGCAATTTTCCACTATGTGAACAGAACAGTGGAAGAAGCTTCTTTGCAGAAAGAGTGATGAAGCATGTGTAGAAAGAGTCAGAGATGAGAGACCAACAACCCCAGAGAGATTTGAGAGAATAACTTTGGTTCCAATCCCTGGTTCCAATCCCTTTTCAGGTCCACTGCTTTTCTTGGTTTTGGGTTCCAAGACACAGCCCCTATCCTACTACTAAATAAATCACTCCTTTTTTATTGTCCTAGTTGAAGTGATTTCCGTGATTTGCAGCCCTGCCATCCTCATATGGAAGGATAATGAGGTCCTGAGTTGAATGTGGATTTAGTGGGTCAGTTGTAAAGAATGGCATCACAAGGGGCTGACTGAGGAGATGGGGCTGGCATGTGGACCTGGACTAGAGAGGACTTATGGTGCCTACCACTTCATCTTATTTTAAAAATATTTATTTATTGACCCAATTGATGCATCATTGTTTTAGAATAAAGAGATAATGCCAAAGGTGAAATCAGAAAAAAAAACACCTATAACTCTAATAAACAGAATTGACTACTGTTTTCTTTTTGGTATATCATTTACTGAATTGAATGCACATATATCTCTGGTCATCATATAGCTCTTTTTCACAAAGATCTTTTGATTATTGTAGAAAAACATCCCTGTAAAGAACTCTCCTCATTCTCCTTGCCTCCTTAATTCCATTTGACCTCTTTTTTAATTTCATTTCCTTAGAGAATTGTTACCCTTTATTCCCTCAACTTTCTTCATTGTACTCTTCACAATGGAAATGCATTTTCACCGTGGAAATGTAGGCATGCTCTTGGAATCTCAATGAGAAATTCCACTCAAGCTCTTGCTGGATCCTGCACAGAGATAGGGCTGCTGCTGTCCAGGAGATTTCTAGACTAATAGTATTTTTAATTTCTTCAGCATTGAGCAGTGCTTCCTTGGGAGCTCCTCTAATGCCTCAGCTTAGAGATGGCCTGTGGAACTGGAGGCCAGCTCAACAGAGCTGTCACTGTAATAAACAACCTAAACAGAATCTTGGAAAAGAAGAAAGAAAGCTTTGCAGCATTTACACAGGGTTTCTGCAAAGGCTCTTCTTCTGGGTGAAGTAATTAGTCTGGGGCATTACCTGTTGATAAAACAGCATCCCAAGAAGCTAGAGTTAAATGCCAGAGACTTCTGAAAACAGAAGAAAGGCTATCCTCAATTTCAAGGTCTTTGCTTTTGGCAGCTCCTGTGGTTGTGTGGTGGGAGAAGAAATTTTCCCTGGACTTGGCACTGTGAGGAGTATGGACTGTGAGATCCTTTTTTAATAAGTCAATTTTCTATTACTGCAATGAGCTAAGTAATGCAGCCTATTCACCGGCCCAGAGAGGTATTCAATTTTGTTTTTATTATACTGAAAACCCTCTTAATACTCACAGTGAGTCTGTAGGGAAGCAGTAACACAACCTGTATCTGCTTCTTCAATTTAGGAAATCTTGTTGAATATGTAATGGGGCAGCTGGGGTGGATTTTTACAGAAGCCACGCACATACATATAAAGCCAGGCACGTTTTTCTCATCTACCTCTTTCATTAGCTAGCTTTCTTACTCTGTCGAACTTGTCAGTACATGTATCAAAATACTACAGTTTATGCCAAATCAGCCACATTTGTTTTCCATTTAGCAAAGACTCACCTACATGCAGGTGATAGTTTATGGTGTGTCCAGGGGATTTTCTTTTCTTTACCTTGAATGCGTTTCTTATTCCTTTAACAAATAAAATACTAGCTGCAGTTCATTGAACATCTATGTATTTACTATACTGTCTACTAGAATGTCTCACGAGGTGAGGGATTATCTCCGCTTGTTCACCCCTGAACCATCAATACTTGTGATGGTTACAAAAGTGTTTATTGAATGAACAAATTACAAGCATTCCTCAGAGATACTGTAACGTCAGTTCCAGACCACCGCAATAAAGCGAATATGGCAATAAAGTAAGTCACAGAAATTTTTTCATTTCCCCATGCAAATAAAAGTTATGGTTACACTATACTGTAGTCTAAGTGTGCAATAGCATTATATCTACAAAAACAACGTGCATAAAAATACACGTTGTTAAAAATTTAAAAATACTTTATTGCTAAAAAATGCTAACCGTCATCTGACAATGCGGTGTTGCCACAAGACTTCAATTTGCAAAAAATCCAATATCTGCAGAGCCCAATAAAGCAAGGGATGCCTGTACTTGTATTCACGTGTTGAAACACCCTTGCATAAATAGATATTACTGTCTGCATTTTGTAAAAGGGGAAACAAAGTCTCAGATAAGTTACCACGCAAAAGTCACACGATGAATAAGTAAAGAGCTGGCCTTCAAAACAGTTTTATTTGCCTCTACCATCCTTCCCCCTACCCCACCGTGCTTCCTCAAATATTACTTTGATGTGGAAGTCAACCATTTTTCTGACGGGTTCAGTGTTAACCCCATGCTTTATTGCCCTTAAGGGAGCCGTGCATGAGGTTTCCTCACCATTCAAAAATTAGAGAAAGGGAGATACTTGATGATTTTTCTCTATTTACTCAGACATACGAAGGCAGTTTATGTGAATGTGTTAACTCAGTTGTTTAGGTTCAAGTTTGCTTTAGAAACTGAGTCAACTACTCCCTTTTCCTGTGCTTCTCCAGTAAGCCTGTCCTGTTTCTCCACCCACCATGTCCTGTTCTAAAAACCCACTTTCTATGTGGGTCCTGCATAAGTTTCCACAATAGTGACAGACAGGATTTGGTTGGCAGTCTCTTATGAATATAACCTGAAAAAGTCCCACCTTTTAATGAGCAAAAGTTGGTCTGATTAAGGTTCTTTATTCATTTTAATTTCACAAAATCCTTGAAAATCCGTGAAAAGTAACAGTAAAATACACCAAGACACCTAGATATCAGAGCCCTCATTTTCATCCAGTTACTACCCTCATTTTTCTCTGTTGAATTCCTACATTGCTTGAATTTTTTATTCTGTTCACTTGAAGCCATTTGAATTTCTCCAGTATTACTTATTTGCATCCTCCTTTCTCAGTCCCACCTCAGTTCCATGTTAGTTTTAAATTTATTTATTTATTTTTGCTATCCTCCCTCCCCTCACCTTTCTGGGATTTTTCTGCTCCTATAAAAAGCACATTTAATTCTCTTTTCATCTATATACATATTTAATGTGCTGCTTGGAAAATATCTTTAGTAGGAAGAAAATGCTGCTAGCTATTTCTCCATTAACACTAAAAAATAACAGCGCTAACCACACTAGCAACACACACACACACACACACACACACATACACACACACATGAGCTTCATGTGGAAAAGAGATATGAAGACATGTATGTATAGTTTATTTCTTAGGGGTCTTGTTTTTCCTCTCTTTACATTCCCATTTTTGGCTACTATATCCCCTGTCATTATGTCATTTTTTTGTAATGCTTTCATCTCTCTCATACATTTTTCCCATGATACTTTATATTATCCAAAGTGAATAGATCATGTTAAAAGCATTAGGATTCTGCTGCATTTTATTTCCCTAAGAGCCAGGAAGAAAACTGCTTGCCGTTCTGGTATTTTCATTCAGGTGAACATGCCAAACTGGGAGAGAAATATTAATGCTGGTAGTCTAGTTTCTATGTGGATGAAGACAGGTTCTGATTTTTATCTCACTTCTCCAGATATCACTTTTTTTTTTTTTTGGCAAAGAGGATATGAGGGTGCTGAGATTCTGAGGACTGGGGAAATTAAATAACTAATTTTTCATTTGATGAGTGGCATGAATATCAGTGCCTCTCACATTTGGCACCATGAATATTTCTGACTACCAATCCAAATACATTCAGCTGCTGGGTATTAGCTATGTCTGCTCAGGAATATTGCCAGCTGCAGGTTGGAGCAAAAATCTTGAACTCGGAGTGCATGATATTATTGTGATGGAAAACACACTAGACAGGAATTGATATAGTCATTAACAGGGACACAAAGCCTTATTGAGAAGAGATTTAGGACATATGGAGTGTCCCGGGTCCTTCCTTCAACTTGCCCTGTGTTCCAGGACAAAGAAATATTTCCATCAATTGGGTTCAGGGAGACCTTATTCTCTTGACCTTTCATTTGGTACTTATCATATACTGCTTTCTATTCTTTATACTCTTATGCATTATGGGACATAAATGTCCTATCTCTGAAATAAAACAATACAATTATTTAATTATCTCTATCCAGGGTCTTACACATAATTCATCCTCAATCATAATTTCTAATGGTGATTGCCACTCAATTTCCACTTATTTTAAATTTGAGCTTCAGTTGTGTTTTCTCTTTTTACTTCTAACTTATAAAATTTTTCCTATTTTTTTTTATCATTTATTTTTCTTTGTTCAAATCTTTGGAAAGTGTGAGTTTTAAATCTGATTTTAAGGAGCTCAAGGGAAATAGATTGCAATCTGAAGATGGTAGCTAATTGTCCAGGGCAGTCTAAGGAATAATTTCCGAAGGAAATGGTGAAGAGCATAAAGCTGAGTGCTAGAGCATTATGGGAAATAAAAGTTGGCTGGCTAAGTAGAGACAGTTGATAAAGGCATCACTATCCTTGTTTTGTAAGACAGTAAACTAGAAAGTATTCTTGCCTTTTCGTAACTTTATTCTCATCACTTTCAATGACCTGTCAATTGCACTTCTAAATATCTCTTGAAGCTGTCCAATTATCTTTATGTCCATTACCTCTATTCTTTCAGTGTTCCCACATTCCCTTGGTGGAATCCTATAATAGCACTCTAATTGTTCCTCACTCATTTATTCATTTGTTTATTATCTCATCCAAACATTATTGAGTACCTGTGCAGGAATATAGTAATGCACAAGAAAGATGCTTTATCTGCTTTAATCATGTAGTCTAGTGAGAGGAATAGCCTTTAAACAAATAAGCCGAGCAAAGTGTGATGAATACTGTGACATAGAAAACACAAGGGCTGGCCTTTTCTAGCTATGAGTTCTCTAAATCACATCCGGGGTGAGTTTCTTAAAATGCAAATATATGTGTTATTTTTGTGATTAAAATTGTCTCAGTGGTTCAACATTACCCTTCAGATGGATGCAGCACTCAGGACCCTCTGCTGGCCTCTGCTTACCCTTCTTACCTCTTCTCATCTCTTTACAAATTCTTTTAGGTTTTCTCTCCTGTGAAAACCATTTTTGACCTCAAGGCCTTTTTAAATGCTCTCATCTCTTCCTGCAAATCTCCCCTCCACCCCTTTCCTCTTAGGTCTCAGTTTAGATTTTATTTCCCCAACAAAATATTCCCTAATCTCCTGTCTAAGTTTGGAGACTCTGTACTCTGCTGCCATAGCAACCCATCTTACCCCATCAAAGCACTTACATTCCACTGTAAAAGCTTGTTTAAAGTTCTGTCTCTCCTGTTAGGCCATAAATTCTATGTCTGTTCAAGTTAGTTGTATCCCTAAGGACTAGTAAACTGCCTAGGTAAAGTGCTGAAAAAAATAAGTGAATCCATTTCATTCAATGTCATTGCTATGAGTCCATTTTTCCTCTTGAGAGCCTTTCAGATTAGTCCCTTCCTTTTACCATCTTCTACCTCTTTAGTTCAAACTTCCATGATAACAAGTCTCTCCAAACCACTCATTTTACCTTTAATTGGTTTGACTTAGTCAATTCTGTATGTTTCAGCCAGAATGATCTCCAAGTGGCAAACATGATCATGCTATTCCAGTTCTTTAAGAAAGCATTTGGGGCTTCCCATTGCCTAGGACATAAATTCCCAAATTACTGGATGGTGTAGAGGGCGGTGAGGCCCTCTAATTTTCCCTTGGAGTACTCGGATCTTGTTGGTTCATGCTGTTTCATGCCTCTTTTGTTCCTATATTCTACTCAACTGTCTGTTTGGAAAATTTCTATTCATCACAAAGAACTTTCTCAACTATGTTCTCATTTTAAGAACTTCCTCCAATGCTAAGGAAAGTTAGTCTTTCCCTCCTTTGTGCTACCAGTGTGCATTGTTCATCTCTACTACAGTGTTTGTACCTGCTTTTTCAAATATTCATGTAGCTTTTTCTTCTCTCCTACTGGACAATTCTTTCATTCTCAGTGTTTAAAATAAGATAATAGGCCCAAAATGGAGTCACTTATGCTAAGCACCACCTCACCAAATCAAAACTTGATTATAGTTTCAGTCTCCCAGAAATGGAATCTTAAAGCAGTCAATCAGGAATCACCTGATCAACACTAGTTAGGTCACCTGCCTGATAGACCCCTGCCATCACCTAAGGGAAAGTATCCTTGCAATGACCAATCCTCTTTTTTTGCCTAATATAACTTCCTTGTTCCTACTCCCTTTTGCCTGTAAAAAATCTTTCATTTTGTACAGCTCCTCAGAGCTCCTTTCTATCTGCTAGAAAGGATGCCGCACAATTCATGAAATGTTAAATAAAGACAATAAGATCTTTAAAATTTACTCAGTTAAATTTTGTTTTTTAGCATTAGCATCTAGTGTTTTTATTGAATGAAAAATATTGAAAATACAGAGCAAACTGCTGTAGCAGCTATAATAGAATTAAGATATATTAGAGTTGCATTATCTAGACACTTTTGGCAAAGGACAATTCTTGCAGTTAAAGTTACTAGCACAGAAGGTATCTATAGGCTGAGATGTCATCAGTCTGTCTTCTATGACTAAATGATGTTCTTGATGCAATTTTCATTGCTGACCTTTTGCATAGAGATATGCTCACAACTCTGGTAAGCTCCTTTTTTTCATATCTTTACAAATATACTTCTGACAGTGCAGTGGGTCTGGGGGGGCAACTTCTATAGCTTTTCATAATAATTATAACTGTTATTATTAAGAGTTCACATACGTACTTCAGTAACCATTGTTTTGGTGCAATCTGACTCAAAAGTAAGGCTAACTATACATAACTGCTGACATCAAGAACAAACAAAATAAGCAACACAAACAAGCATGTGAGAAGCATGTGCCTTGTCTGCACTCAGTGTCAAGATGGACATAAGTTTTAATTCTCTTAATTATTTGATCAACGTACCATCTGCTGGTCTCCATTCACATCCCTGCCATGAGGAAGGACGAAACAAAAAGATGGTCTATTAGTCTGTCTTATCCTCAGTAGTATTTGCATAGAGTTAGATTTGAGTGGGACTCTCATTCCCTGATTTATTAATTTTCATGGATCCTATAATTCTCAAGGACTGGAGCAACATTCATAGCAAAAGAGGCACTACAAAACCTATAAACAAGTAGAAAATACACAGCCAAAGCTAGTGTAATCTCTGAGAAACTTTAATGGACACTGCTTTCTTTTCATTCCTAGGAAAGGGGTCATCTAAACAATTTATGAAGCACTAGCCAGAAATTAGCTATGCATCAGCTTCCATTATCATAGGCTCTACTTAAAATGGACCATAGCATGAAATATATTTCCCAAATTGAAGTCAAGGTCAAAACATATTTTTGAGATGTATATGGCATATAAAGGAAGGTTTGATTGCAAAGGAATATACTTTGTTGAAAAGAAGGTTCTGATAGGGTTAGGGTTAAAATAATTCTGCTAAGCATGCCAGCAACCAGGCAGATTTTGAAACTCTTAATGTGAATCATTTTCTTTCTATCACCTTTAAAGTTTCAAAAGGTTTGACTTAGTCTAAAAACTACTGGGGAAATGTCAAATTGCCCCTTGGTATAGTTCAACAATCACTGAGGCTTCTCATCTTAGAGAGAAATTTCCATTTCAAAAACACTTTTCTTATTTCCGATGAAAAGAAACATAGAGATCATATATTTTAAAATCTCATTTTCAGAGTGTAAAGATATGCAGAGAATTTTAAAACTGGCTAGTTACAGGGCCACAACTAAAAAAATGTATGTATGTAACCTGGTTCTCTCAATGGAATTATTTCTACTATTCCTTTGACATTTTCACATAAGAAAAACAAATCAGTTAAGATTAAGGAATTTTAAATAATTTAGATAGAGACTGAACTATTCTTCATCTTGTTTGGCAAATCCTTTCTTTATAGATAGAGAACTCTGCAGTTTTTATCTACTTGTTTTGGCCAAAGATGATAGAAATATTCCTCATGCATAAAGAGAAAAAATTTTCCTGATATGAAGTCTGTGACTCACCAGTAATTGTTTTCCATGCAAATTATTTTACTATATTCTCTAATGAAATTTTTTAACTTTCAATTATTATTATACTCTAAAAATAAAACTATAATTCATTATATTATTCAGACTATCAATAAATACCTCATGATTTTTTTATTCCTAACAGGAAATATTTTGTTTTATTCTGCATTCATAAAAATCTCTTTTACTCAAGGATTTCCAAATATTTTATAAGCATTGGTCTCACTATGGTTTGGTTAAAAAAACAGTATGGTGTACTGAAATTTAGTACTTCCTTGGTAATCGAATGTATGCTTCCTCTTCCCACTGCTATCCTCTATGAACGTGGATATCTCACTGTACCCTTTTGCAGTTAGAGAACACCTTTATGTAGAGCCTCACATGCAGTTTCTTAGGAGGACACAAAGTTGTCTAAGAAAGAATCCTTTCCTCAAGGAGCTAAAAATCTTTAAAGAAGATAAGACATGAATTAAAGTGAAAAAATCTAGAGTACCAGGAAGTATGTATTAAGTATGTGGGGGTAAATAGAGTATTACTGGGTGATCCAAGCGGACTTCATGGAATAGATGGCTTTGGGTTTGAGCTTAGAAGGATGACTAGGTAGGGAACAATAAGGGAACATTGTAGTGTAAGATATCCTATGTCAAAAGAAATGAAGATTAGAAAGTATAAGGTATGGCTAGTAGTTCCTGTTTGGGGGAAGGGAGGTGAAATGGGTCACTTTTTAATTCAATTAAGATACTAAAACATAGCCAGGGTTGTTATGTCCCATCCTTTCTAAAATGGCAGCCTACATGACTCACCATTCACATGTTCTCCAATATAATTCAAGCTTTTCTTCTCTGTGTGTAGTTAGAAAACTCTGTAATTAAAGAGAATTCAGAGTCCTATCACGGAAGAACCAAACCTCTCACTCAATTGGGATTTTCTAACAAAAGGAGTGGATAACACCATTTCACTATAAAACAGTGCTACTCAAAGTGTGTTCTGGAACATTTAAAACTGTTGGGAACCAATCCACAGAAGATAAGTATATAAATTGAGAGTAGGGTTTAGAAAGTCTATTGGCAATACAATATTACCACAACATTCATGCCCATGATTGGTGGCCTCATTTTGTTGAACAGGGTATAGAATGGTTTGAGTATACTGAACTCATGTCCTTGTTCATAGGTGACACAAGCTACATTTTGATTATGTTTGGGGGACCACATACCAGTCTGTGATGGGTTAGAAATGAAAAAAAAAAATTTTTTTTTTTTTACCACAGATAGCTAGAGAAGCCCGTTAATAAAGAGTTAAGAGGAATGTTTATTCATCTATTATCAGCAAATATTTATCTCATACCTACTGCACACTATTTTTTAGTTGTAGATTAGTATGTTTCATTCACGGGGTTTGCTGGGAGAATAATTTTCAGCTTTTTCTCCTAAATTCAGCTACCTTTCACCTAACTATGGAAACTAGAGATCAGGTGTTGTTGTTCTAATAAATAACTCAGTATTATGCTTATAACAACACTAAAAGTTATTGAGCACTTACCATGTGCTATACAATGTTCTAAGCATTTTACAAATATCCACTTATTTTATGCCAGGGCCCAGTCAGAAAGCTAATAACCACAATAGGTGTTCGAGTACGGGTCATTTAACCTAGGGAACTGGTTATACAGGTGTGGGAGAGCTGAAGAAAGAAACAGAGATAATAACCATATGGAAGCAGCTACATGTACTTTACTCCGCAACATCTGGGAGAGCAACAGAGTTGGGTTTACCAGAATCCGGTAGATCACAGGAGGGTACTCAGACTTTTGATGAGAGGGTTACTCAGCTGTAGTTGACATCTCATGAATTTGAGAAATAACCCCATAGAGCCAGTGCTCCATTCTCTGAAACAATGGCATGGACAGTCTATTGCTAGTATCTCTAAGAGGGCAGGTGTGTTGAAATAAGTTGGAGGCTCAAATAAATGGGCATAAATAATACTGACAAAAACAGCAAGAAACAGGAGGAGGTCCTTTCTTCATCCTCCTACTTTCCAGTCTACCTCTTTGTGCCTCTTATTGATAGAACAATGAGATGTCCACTGGCAAAGGGGTCTGAGAAATATAGTTTGCAGACTCCCTTCTCAGCACCAGAGAATAGAGGAGAGAAGAGCAGATTTGGAGTGAGAGACAATAGACAAATAATAGGCACAATCATTTAACCTCATACAATCCTGTAAGGTAGGTGCTATTATTATCTCTATTTTCAGATAAATAAACCAAGAGACAGAGATTTTAATTAGTTGTCCAAGGACAACTGGTGGCGACAGTGGGTATGAACCAAGGCAGTCTGACTCTAGGGCCCCCTGCCCTTGCCTTGTATGCTGTACTGTCTCTTTGTTAAACTGGGTAGTAGGTCTATTAAAGAGATTAGTTGATAAACACCATGTATTTACATAAACTTATCACTGTTTCTCTGTTTTTATGATTCTTGTTAAAGTTTTTCATTTTGAAGTTAAAATATTTTAAAATTATTCTAGAGCATCTAAAGGATGCTGCCATTATTCTATCTACAAAGAAGAGAAAATAAGAAGAGAAGCTTTGTATTTCTGATGTATGTGAAGCTTTATATTTCTCATGAAGCTGTACCTTTCTGTAATATGTCTTAATATGTTTAATTAATTTTATGTGTATGTGACTGGAGTGGTATTGGGTAATGGGGCACAGTGTTAGTAGGGCTTATTCATTCATTTATTTAACATATATTTATTGATCCATTAATCTATTTCACATATTGTAGCTGATGTTGAAATAGCAATGAATAAGACAGACATGGTTCCAGATTTCATGGAATTTATATTTTATTTGTTCAATAAAGTAGACTGGTGAATTAGTGAAAGACAATACAGTGAATTGCAATGTATTAGTGGCCTTATTTATTTATTTAAATGAGTAATTGAACCAAGCACAAAGGTTGCTTTAAGATGTAGACTTAATTATTTCTGTCTTTGCATCCCAAGCAAGAGAAGGGAAGTAGGTTAATGGCCAGATGTCAAGTGACCATTTCTTTAGGACTTCAGAATATAATATGCAGAGATAGAGAAATGGCTTCATGGGAAAGTGCTCTAAAGTAATCAGAAACATTCAACTGGAAATACATCGGAAATAAAATTAAAGTCTGTTTAGTAATTTTTTATTTGCCAAAGGAAACAACCCTCAACAATATAAGTTCAAGATAAAAGAGCAAGTAGTTGAAAAATTTATGAGTGTTCCATCATTACCTTCAGAGATTTTCAACCAGAGCCTAAAAACATTGGAACATGCCTTAATTTTTGGTAATCGAACATGTTTAACCACCAAGACAGAAAATGAATTATGCTAAATAGATTCTTGGTTCTTCTTTATGGTAGACCTTTGCCACGTTTCTAGTTATAATGGGAAGATCTGAGATTTCAAATATTGGCATTTCTGGAACAATATATTTTTGTGCAATTAAGAGAATTTTTGACATGAAAAATATATTGTAAAATCCAGTATGATATCCCCATCCTTCTTATAATGATTATATTATCACAACTAGCTAGACCCTTAACTCCAAGAATTTTTGTAGATATGTTAAGGCAGAAGCTTGGAATAAAGATGAAAACATACAAGAATGTACATTAATAAATATGAGATGTGTGTGGGCTGAGCTAATAAATTGAAGAGCCATCTCCTCCAGTCCCCCTACCACAAGACAAGAAAGTCTCTACAAGAGACCCACTTCAGACCTAGGGACACATACAGACTGAAAGTGAGAGGATGGAAAAAGATATTCCATGCAAATGGAAATCAAAAGAAAGCTGGAGTAGCAATACTCATATCAGATAAAATAGACTTTAAAATAAAGAATGTTACAAGAGACAAGGAAGGACACTACATAATGATCAAGGGATCAATCCAAGAAGAAGATATAACAATTATAAATATATATGCACCCAACATAGGAGCACCTCAATACATAAGGCAACTGCTAACAGCTATAAAAGAGGAAATCGACAGTAACACAGTAATAGTGGGGGACTTTAACACCTCACTCACACCAATGGACAGATCATCCAAACAGAAAATTAATACGGAAAAACAAGCTTTAAATGACACAATAGACCAGGGAAATTTAATTGATATTTATAGGACATTCAATCCCAAAACAGCAGATTACACTTTCTTCTCAACTGCACATGGAACATTCTCCAGGATAGATCACATCTTGGGTCACAAATCAAGCCTCAGTAAATTTAAGAAAATTGAAATCATATCAAGCATCTTTTCTGACCACAATGCTATGAGATTAGAAATCAATTACGGGGAAAAAAACGTAAAAAAATACAAACACGTGGAGGCTAAACAATACATTACTAAATTAACCAAAAGATCACTGAAGAAATCAAAGAGGAAATCAAAAACTACCTAGAAACAAATGACAATGAAAACATGATGATCCAAAACCTATGGGATGCAGCAAAAGCAGTTCTAAGAGGAAAGTTTATAGCTATACAAGCCTACCTCAAGAAACAAGAAAAATCTCAAACAATCTAACCTTACACCTAAAGGAACTAAAGAAAGAAGAATGAACAAAACCTGAAGTTAGCAGAAGGAAAGAAATCATAAAGATCAGAGCAGAAATAAATGAAATAGAAACAAAGAAGACAATAGGACAGATCAATAAAACTAAAAGCTAGTTCTTTGAGAAGACAAACAAAATCGATAAACCATTAGCCAGACTCATCAAGAAAAAGAGGGAGAGGACTCAAATCAATAAAATTAAAAATGAAAAAGGAGAAGTTACAACAGACACAGCAGAAATACAAAGCATCCTAAGTGACTACTACAAGCAACTCTATGCCAATAAAATGGACAACCTGGAAGAAATGGACAAATTCTTAGAAAGGTATAACCTTCCAAGACTGAACCAGGAAGAAATAGAAAATATGAACAGATGAAGCACAAGTAATGAAATTGAAACTGTGATTAAAAATCTTCCAACAAACAAAAGTCCAGGACCAGATGGCTTCACAGGTGAATTCTATCAAACATTTAGAGAAGAGCTAACACCCATCCTTCTCAAACTCTTCCAAAAAATTGGAGAGGAAGGAACACTCCCAAACTCATTCTATGAGACCACCATCACCCTGATACCAAAACCAGACAAAGATACTACAAAAAAAGAAAATTAGAGACCAATATCACTGATGAATATAGATGCAAAAATCCTCAACAAAATACTAGCAAACAGTATCCAACAACACATTAAAAGGATTATACACGATGATCAAGTGGGATTTATCCCAGGGATGCAAGGATTCTTCAAAATACGCAAATCAATGTGATACACCACATTAACAAATTAAGGAATAAAAACCATATGATCATCTCAATAGATGCAGAAAAAGCTTTTGACAAAATTCAACACCCATTTATGATAAAAAATCTCCAGAGAAAAGGCATAGAGGGAACCTGCCTCAACATAATAAAGGTCATATGTGACAAACCCACAGCAAGCATTATACTCAGTGGTGAAAATTTGAAAGCATTTCCACTAAGATTAGGAACAAGACAAGGATGTCCACTCTTGCCACTCTTATTCAACACAGTTTTGGAAGTCCTAGCTTTGGCAGTCAGAGAAGAAAAAGAAATAAAAGGAATACAAATTGGAAAAGAAGAAGTAAAACTGTCACTGTTTGCAGATGACATGATACTATACATAGAGAATCCTACAGATGCTACCAGAAAACTACTAGAGCTAATCAATGAATTTGGTAAAGTTGCAGGATACAAAATTAATGCACAGAAATCTCTCACATTCCTATACACTAACAATGAAAAATCTGAAAGAGAAAGTAAGGAAACACTCTCATTTACTATTGCTACAAAAAGAATAAAATACCAGGAATAAACCTGCCTAAGGAGACAAAAGACCTGTATGCAGAAAACTATAAGATACTGATGAAAGAAATTAAAGATGATACAAACAGATGGAGAGATATACCATAGTCTTGGATTGGAAGAATCAACACTGTGTAAATGACTATACTACCCAAAGCAATCTACAGATTCAATGCAATCCCTACCAAACTACCAATGGCATTTTTCACAGAACTAGAACAAAAAGTTTCACAATTTGTTTGGAACCACAAAAGACCCCGAATAACCAAAGCAATCTTGAGAAAGAAAAACGCAGCTGGGGGAATCAGGATCCCTGACTTCAGACTATACTACAAAGTTACAGTAATCAACACAGTATGGTACTGGCACAAAAACAGAAACATAGATCAATGGAACAGGATAGAAAGCCCAGAGATAAACTCATGCACATATGGTCACCTTATCTTTGATAAAGGAGGCAAGAATATACAATGGAGAAAAGACAGTCTCTTCAATAAGTGGTGCTGGGAAAACTGGACAGCTACGTGTAAAAGAATGAAATTAGAACACACCCTAACACCATAAACAAAAATAAACTCCAACTGAATTAAAGACCTAAATGTAAGTCCAGACACTATGAAACTCTTAGAGGAAAACATAGGCAGAACACTCTGTGACATAAATCACAGCAAGATCTTTTTTGACCCACCTCCTAGAGTAATGGAAATAAAAACACAAATATACAAATGGGACCTAATGAAACTTAAAAGCTTTTGCTCAGCAAAGGAAACTACAAACAAGACGAAAGACAACCCACAGAATGGGAGAAAATATTTGCAAATGAATCAATGGACAAAGGATTAATCTCCAAAATATATAAACAGCTCATGCAGCTCAATATTAAAAAAACAAACAACCCAATCCAAAAATGGGCAGAAGACCTAAATAGACATTTCTCCAAAGAAGACATACAGATGGCCAACAAATACATGAAAAGATGCTCAACATCACTAATTATTAGAGAAAGGCAAATCAAAACTACAATGAGGTATCACCTCACAACAGTTAGAATGGGCATCATCAGAAAATCTACAAACAACAAATGCCGGAGAGGGTGTGGAGAAAAGGGAACCCTCTTGCACTGTTGTTGGGAATGTAAATTGATACAACCACTATGGAGAACAGTATGGAGGTTCCTTAAAAAACTAAAAATAGAACTACCATATGACCCAGCAATCCCACTACTGAGCATATACTCAGAGAAAACCATAATTCAAAAAGACACATGCACCCCAGTGTTCATTGCAGCACTATTTACAATAGCCAGGTCATGGAAGCAACCTAAATGCCCATCGACAGACGAATAGATAAAGAAGATGTGGTACATATATACAATGGAATATTACTTAGCCATAAAAAGGAACGAAATTGGCTCATTTGTAGAGACATGGATGGATCTAGAGACTGTCACACAGAGTGAAGTAAGTCAGAAAGAGAAAAACAAATATCGTATATTAACGCATATATGTGGAACCTAGAAAAATGGTACAGATGAACCAGTTTGCAGGACAGAAATTGAGACACACATACAGAGAACAAACATATGGACACCAAGGGGGAAAGTGGCGGGGGTGGGGGATGGTGGTGTGATGAATTGGGAGATTGGGATTGACAGATATACACTAATATGTGTAAAATGGATAAGTAATAAGAACCTGCTGTATAAAAAAATAAAATTAAAAAAAAAAAAAAGATAAGAAAGTGAAAGGAGGGGCTTAAATCCAGGAATCCGCAATACAAAGACCTGCAATAGATCCGTCAGAAGTGCTGACTGGGTTGCATATTGTGGACTGGTTTGAGCAGTCACCTGTGAAGTCCATTACGAGGATAAGGCAGTATTCCAGCTTTCATCTAAAGGTGAAATGCTCTTATCTGCAAAACCCTCCTTCTGTTATCCACTTGTTTCTTTGAGACATTTTTTATTTTTTCAGTTTTGGTTCACTCTTCTACTGCTTCAACTCTTCAACTTTAAAGAATGATTGATGGCTTTCTTGGAATTTGACCTTTAACTGTATTTCCTGGTTCCTGATTTTTGTATCTTTCCTTTGTCGTGGTGCCTCTAAAAGTTAATCCTTTGGTTAAGGAGTTATTTGGCTTAGCTCTTGGGTTTCCAATGCATCTGAGCTGCCATTACAGACAGCCTTATAGATGGCCTGGACACTTAACTGAGCTAGTTACCAAGATCTCTTGGCCTGTACTTGTCCATATGCAAAGAATGCCTGGTGTTGATAGGCAGTAAAATAAGATTTGTCTACAACTGACATGTATCCTTTTAAGCTCTGAAACTTTCTTTAACATTCTAAACTAATTTTGATTTACAAAAATCCAAACATGTTTCACAAACTTTCTTGCTTTTATAAGCAGGGTATGATGAGCAAAATATAAGCATTTCTTGATGACTCATTTTAATTTTGAAAATTAACTACTATACCACAACATAAAAGAGAGTAAATGCACTTTACTAAATGGTCCCAGACAGCTATATATTTTGCATCCTTATGTCATAATTATTTTCTTTTTTTTTTTCCAGTTGTTAAGCTATCAAATAAACCATTCTCCAAGATCTCCCTGAGATGTTGTTTGTAATTGAAAAACCAGACAACCAAACTGATTAAAATAATATCACTCATAAAAGTAGGTGACCTCTGGGTGATGGCTGATGGACTTTACTTTTAGCCAGGAGCCTAGAACCAATCTCTGCTCCCCACTCCTGCCCCCCACCAAGTGATTGCCTTTTCCAAAAGATAATTTCAGTGAGGCAAAGCCTGTTAAAGGCCAGTGAGGATAATTAAATTAAATCCAGGAGCTTGGGACAGGCAAGCCAGAGTTAAGACTGTGAGCTTGAGTGGTACCAGTTTGAAAGGCAGCATTAGCTCTTCGGTTTCTGATGAAACAATCATTTTGGTGCTACTTTGGAATATCTTTTCCAGTTGCTAAAACAGCCAAAGTCTGTGACTCTAGTCCCTGGAGAATATATCTTTGGGGACAGTGCTTATGCCTTTCAGAGTCCAAGAACCTTGTCTTCTTACATTTGTAAGCAGTTGAAAAAAAATCAAAAGAAGAATAATATTTCGTAACATGTGAAATGTATTTAAAATTCAAATATTTATGCCCATACATAAAGTTTTATTAGAATACAGCCACACATTCATTTATGTATTATCTATGACTGCTTTCACATGGCAGATGACTCTTAGGCAAAGCCTAAAATATTTATTATCTGGACTTTTACAAAAAATGTTGCTGATCTCTGCCCAAGTAGATTGCATGAGGCTCTCCTTTTACCCCAGCATCATCCATCTTCTTACCTTCATTTTGTAAATAGGATCTTTCATAGCAACAACAACAACTACAAAACACATATATGCTTTAAAATAGTATGTTTAAGGAAGGGAAAACATATTGCAGATATGTCCGTGACATTCCAGTGCAATATAAATTGCTGAATGTTGAGTCCCCCCATTTTGAATGATAGCAAAGAATTTAATCATGGGCACGTTTTCAGGAAGTGTTCAGAAATAAAGTCCTCATGGACATTGCCCCTCTGAAAGCCACATGGTGGATTTATTTAGTCTCCACTTCCTTGGGAACGCTTAGTAATATACCTGGGCTAATATTTGTTGTGGCTCAAGTCATTTTCTCTCCTTTATCCTGGGGGAAGGGAACGGCAACCAGAAGGAACATGCTGCTCCCACACTGTGAAACTGCCAGGAAAGGGGGGAAGAACTATAATCATTCACTTCTCTTGTATGAGGCAGAAGTGAAGGAATAACCAGGAAACAAATTTATCAAGTGTCCCTCTGTGCAGAGTGTACCATGCTTAATTTAGCTAAATACACGTATACACGAAAGGCACAGCCCTTATTCTGTAGGAGCCTGAGCCTGAAATCAGAATGTGAAGGTCAGACTGGTGTGTATTTCTGACTCCAGAATGAAGCCCTCAGGCCTGCTGCTGTGCGTGGCCTTGTTGGCTCAGTCTCTCTCTACCCCATGTCTGCTTCCATATTCTGCTGGTTCTGGAGCACTGTAGGGGGTTCTCAGGGCATCATTCTTCTCTCTAAACTTTTGCCCACTCTGGACCTTCCCCAGGAATACCCTGTCTACTACATCCCTCTTAGGCAAATTCTATGCTAGACTCAAGAATCCAGAAAAATTCCCACTTAAAAAAAATATGGCTGCCTTGAAACACACCAAATGACTCTTCTAACTTCTTATTATCATTTCATCCATTGAGTATGGTCTTCTTATATTTTCAGTTTATATTTTCTTTAAGTATTTTATTTGTGCTAGTCCTAATTCTTCAATTAAATGTCAACTCTTGAGGTCAATTAAAGGTTGTGTCTTTATTTCTAATTGGAAAGTCCTAGCATTTACAGACACACACACACACACACACACACACACACACATAGTTTATCCTCATTATTCATACATTTTGTATTTGCAAATACACTTATTTGCTAAAATATATTTGTAACCATAAAATCAATACTCGTGATACTTTCGTGGTCATTTGTGGATATGCAGAATACACAAAAATTTTGAGTTTCCCAAAATGCATGTTCTAATCTCATACTGTAAACAAGTATTCTTTTCATGGTCTAGTTAGTGCCATGTTTTAGGTAATTTGGTGCTTTTTGTTGGTGATTTTGTTTTTTAGAATCCCCTTAAGCATAGTGCAGAAGTGCTGTCTAGTGTTCCTCAGTGTAAGAAGGCTGGGATGTGCCTCACAGAGAAATTATGAGTGAGATAAGCTTTGTTCAGGCATGAGTTATAGTGCTCTTGGCCATGAGATCAATGTAAATGAATCACATTATACATTAAATAAGATGTCTTTGAGCAGAAACACACATAAAATAAGGTTATTTATTGATCTACTGATGAGAATGTGACCAGAGGCTCACAGGAACCTAACCCTGTATTTCCCCTAGGAGCAATTGTTTGGTATTTACTAGTTCAGTGTTCCCAGTGACTTTATAGAACATAATTACTACTACTGTGAATAATAAGAATTGATAAATATATATGCGTGTATATAGGTATATAAACACGAATGAACTTTTGGACCAACCCTATATATATATAGGGCCAACTCTGATACATAAGTTGTCCCACCCTCCATCATTCACCACTGTCAGAGTAAATATGCATCTAGCCTCAGTACAACATGTGAAAAATCTGTTATTTGATGAGCTTCAGAAGCAGTTTAATGGATTAAGTTTTCCTGTTCTTCAACATCCAGACCTTCAGGATGTCCTAGTTATTCCTGTTATTGGACCTAGGAGCAATTTGGGCTTCCCTGGTGGGGCAGTGGTTAAGAACCCTCCTGCCAATGCAGTGGACACGGGTTCAAGCCCCGGTCTGGGAAGATCCCACATGCCGCGGCACAACTAAGCCCGTGCGCCACAACTACTGAACCTGTGCTCTAGAGCCTGTAAGCCACAACTACTAAGCCCACGTGCCACAATTACTGAAGCCCGCATGCCTAGAGCCCGCACACCACAGCGAAGAGCAACCCCCCACTCGCCGCAACTAGAGAAAGCCCGCACACAGCAACGAAGACCCAGTGCAGCCAAAAAAAAAAAAAAACACGCCCCCCGCCCCCCAAAAAAATATATATATATTTATTTTCTTCCCAAGAAACCTGGGGTTATTGGTGGCTTCTTGGGCACTTTTCCATACACTTTATGGACCCATGAGCTTGCAATATCTAAGTCTTTAGTTGTTCACTTTCCCATTCTATGCTTCCTGTCCCCCTCCAGATACATGCTTCTGACATTGGGTTGCTAGTTAGATAAACAATTGAGATGAAAAGGAGCATGTCATTTTGGTTATTGTGAAAGAACTTGATGCTACCTGTCTGTTGTCAAACCATAGTTTTCTCTCCATTTCAACATGAATCAACAGCCTGCCTTTACTTCAGTATCAGTTGGTTCAATATCAGCCAAGGGAAAAATAAGCTTTCATTCAGAGGTGACGAATATACAGCCCACTTGACACCTCTCCCTTCTTGTTCGTGGTTCATGTCACTAATTGCTCGTGGTACTCCTGCTGCACCCTGATGTAATTGTATTTTACAGAGAGAGGAGGGCTTGCTTCCTCTCTCTGCTCTCCACCACGTGCGGATACAAGGAAAAGTCAGCAGTCTGCAATGTAGAGGAAGGGTCTCACCAGAACTTGACCATGCTGACATCCTGAACTTGGACTTCCAGGCCACAGAACAGGGAGAAATGAAATTATGTTGTTTATAAGCCAACCAGCATGTGGTTTGCAATAGCTGCCTGAACTGACTATGACAACAGTGTGCTTGTAAAGCAAGCCAAGCCCACCGCTATTTGGGCCTGTTTTACAGTACATTTTATAGACTCACAAGAGAGATAAGGATTGTAGATGTCAGTTAATTCACCCACATAATGGTTAAATTTCTTCTGCAGTATCCCTGACAATAATTCATTTGGCCTCAACATCTCCAGTCGTGGTGAAATCTCATTGTATTTGGGAACTGCTGCAGTTTTGCCTGTCTGTGGATCAAGCATCCTTATGGTCTGCTTCTCTCTAATTTCTCCCCAACATTCCTCCCCAACATTTCTTAGCAGCATTTCTCCCCAACATTCCTCCTCATTCTGTTCTTTGAAGCTAAACAGGCCAAGCTGTTTGCTCTCTTTTACATGAGAATATTTAAATATCTAAGTAGAACACAGACGTTTTCCCTCTTTTCTTCCTTCAAGACTCCTCAATCCCATTGACTCCAACTGAAAAAGAGGATTTCAAATCCTGTCAGGACAGAGGTCTCCTTTGAACACAATTAATTTGTCCAGGTGGAGTTCAGCTTATACCGAGTAGGATGGGAAAATTGTCACCTTTATTTTTGGATACCCTGCTTCTAAAATCCACTCCTCCCACTCCTGAGTCACCTTTTCCTGGTGGAATCCTATTCCTTCTGTGGAATTCAGACATCTTCCTTTACATCCTGTCCCCCTCCTCTGTTCTTAAAATCACCTTACATATACATCTTTATTTTGGCATATATCACATCGAATGGTGATTTACTTATTCATTCATTCATTCATTCATTATTTATTTACATCTGTTTATCCCACTAAATACTAAGCTCCTTGAGACAAGGACAAGGTGTTATTTATCACTGGATTCCCCTTTATGTCGGGTACAAGCTAGAGACTCAATAAACGATGTTGACTAAATGGATAAGTGACTATGGACTAAGACTCCCTTCAGCCTTTTTTAGCAGTTGTATTACATGGTTGAGTCATGTTGAGTACCTTGCCAATTTGCATTTCTGAAACCTTTTCACCTTTTCACTGAAACCAGCTAAGCCAGGTTTTCTTCATCACACTTATGCCTACATATATGTATTTTAATCTTATGTATGTATTGAAAAATTAAAGTCTGAGAAGCATATTTTAATTAAAATAATTCTAAATTATTTTAAGCTATTTATTAATCTAGAGTAGACTTTATATTAACTCATGGTACCATAGGTACTTGGAAACAATGAAATGTTCTTTCTTTCAGCCAGTGTTTCACTTTTTCAGATTACCCTCCTGTAGGAAAATTTTATTAGCTATTTATATAAAACTTCCTGAAATGTCAGCCATCAAGAACCTGAGAATCAACAAAGACAACAAGGTTAAGCAGATTTTTTTGTTTTTGCTTTTGCTCTATTTTGATAGCAGAGAGAAGAGTGAGAGCAGAGCGAGCTTCTCACGTCTATCCCCAAGCCCTGTGTTTTGGACCATGTGATCCCTTTGTGGGTTCACATCCGTAGCATGTCAGAGATTCCTTTACTATGTTTCTGTGTCTTTTCCTCCCTGAAGACCAGATCAACTTTTTTTATTTTTGAAAACAATCGTTTGGCACAAAGTGCTACAAAATGACATCTAAACAACCAAAGTATGTTCTCAAGCCATAGAATGCTGGACAGGTGTAATAGAGACTCACTTCCCCATTTGGGATTTTCGGTTACTTTGAACTGTCCTTTACCTCCCTTTGACTTTTCATGTGGTTGTGTAATCAAAGGCAAATAAAAATAATCCTGGTTAATTCCATTCATAATTTCTATGGCACATCTACTTGATGCATAGAATTTTTTATTGCACATCATATTTTAAAGTATATGTATGGTGTGCGAGCTATGGTCAAAAAACCTTATAATTCTATTTTAAGCATTTATCATAAAATTATTATTTTCCCATTAACCATGTCATTATTTTCTGGATGCTCAAGTATGCTTTGTTTCTCTTCTGGATCCATTCCCGCCTCCCCCCCAACACACACACCATGCCGTCGGAATAAATGCTTCTAGTTATATAATGGATCTCCATGGGAAAACCAAGTCAAGTTATATTAAACTTATTGGACTTGGCTATTTAAAATTTGTCATTGTAAGTGCCTGAGAACACAAGGAAAAATGAGAAATAAATGTGAGGAATCAGGTAAAAATTACTGGAATGTCTTGAATTGAGTCTGAAATAGCTTTGTTTGTGGTCTAAACTATTGCTTTAACATTTTTAGAGCATTTATCTAAGGATCCTTTATTGTACAACCAAAGGCAATTTTTCAAACCCCTTGATGATTATGTTCACTAGAAACGAAAGCATGTTAACAGTCTGATTTCTATCTATATGTCATCAAGATTTTAAGTAGTTTTCCTCTATTTCCCACTCCCTATAAACTCCCTAAATTCAAAGTTTGCCTTCTTTCTAACATTTAGCACATTGTTGGTGCTCAATAAATGTTTACCAGTTGGGATACTTACATTTAACAGCTGTAACCTTGACTCCAAGGACAGCTGCGTTTTAATGATGTGTGACGTGATTTATATGTAAGCTGCTCACACTCATAACTAAAGCACTTAGCACTTTAGGCTCCCCTAGGATGAAAGGTGATAGATTAAGGTAAAATGGTACTATTATTTAACTCCGAAAGAGGTAAATTACACTGGCAAAATGCTATTTGATGTTGCTGGCAAACCGCTGTGGTCTAATGCTTCGCTGCCATCAGGAAACATGGTTCAGTGGTTGGAGCTGTGGTGTAGGAGGGAGGAGCCCTGGGTGCCATTTCTGGTTAATTCACTGACTTCCTGGGTGACCTTGGTCAACTCACTTAGCCTCCCCATGCCTCAGTTCCCTCCTTAGGAATGGAGAAGGACAAAGCCTTTCAAGATTCTGCTCTGAAGGGATATTCGAAGAGTACAACTTTGAAATGCTTCATCAATAGCATTTTTGTAGTAATGAGTTTTTTTGTTTTTCTTGCAGCTGTGCTGTTGGCTGTAGGAAGGCAGTATATATTAATACGCCCTTAGCCAGAACACACAAAGTCAACCCTCAGAGTGGCCATGGGCTCAGGATTCTGTATTTCAGAACAGGACCCCCCCCCCCGGCCCCCGCCATATCACTGCCTCCAGACACTTTGATTCCACACCTGTCCATGCACAATTCTTACCACTGGGTCCTTACCATTTAAAAAACAGATTTTTAAGAAAAGAAATAAGCACTTTCCTGAATCCATGGTTGTGAGAACAGTGCGGATTGTGAATCAACTCCGGCAGTAATCAGAGAAGAACATGTTCATATGTTCGAGAAAAATAACAAGCAAACTCCCAAACTTAAAGCTTCTGTTGACTTCTGAGTTGTACAACAGAGTAGGGGACAGTAGGGGGTCCTCATCTCTGTCTCTTTCAACCTGGTGAGCCTATTGAATGAGGATGTCCTGTAGTGGGAACAGATAGCATTTCAGATTTTGTAGGACCATATCTTGAATTCTGACCATCCTTCTTCACTCTGAATTCCTGGAATGGCTACTTAGGCTGCTGGAATCCTGACAACACCTAGATAGACGTATAGCAATTCATCCACACTACGTGTCAGATGTAAGTTCCTTAGGAATTTGGTAGTATGAGGTATGAGGTATAAGGAGGAAAAAAGGATAAGAGAAGATCAGTATATAAAATATTTTCGATTTTCTTGATTGACTAAAATGTTCCAATGAAAGTCTTTCTTGATGACTTTTTATCACTTATGAAAATGTGTTGGGCTTTTCTTAGGGGAATGGACAGTGTCTGTCACTGACTTGGAATCTCATTTTAACCATCTTTACAAACACAGTAATTAGCATGTACTTATATAGTGCAGTGGCTCCCATACAGGGAAACTGAAGTAACCTTGAAGGAAATAGGGAAATAATAGTGATTTTAAAGGAAAAAAATATATATGATGAACATAAATACACACAGCTAAATTTTTGAGGTTATGAGTTATGGCTACTGGATTGCCATCACATTTTTTATTTACTGATTTTAGTTATAAATTATACTATGATTAATTTCTATTTCTTGATTACTTTTTTTTAAAAACATCTTTATTGGAGTATAATTGCTTTACAGTGGTGTGTTAGTTTCTTCTGTATAACAAAGTGAATCAGCTATACAGATACATATATCCCTGTAACTGCTCCCTCTTGCGTCTCGCTCCTACCCTCCCTATCCCACCCCCCTAGGTGGTCACAAACCACCGAGCTGATCTCCCTGTGTTATGCGGCTGCTTCCCACTAGCTATCTATTTTACATTTGGTAGTGTATATAAGTCCATGCCACTCTCTCACTTCGTCCCAGCGTACACTTCCCGGTGTCCTCAAGTCCATTCTCTATGTCTGCGTCTTTATTCTGTCCTGAAGGTTCTTCAGAACCTTTTTTTTTTTTTTTTAGATTCCATATATATGTGTTAGCATATGGTATTTGTTTTTCTCTTTCTGACTTACTTCACTCTCTATGATAGACTCTAGGTCCATCCACCTCTCTACAAATAACTCAATTTTGTCTCTTTTTATGGCTGAGTAATATTCCATTGTATATATGTGTCACATCTCTATCCATTCATCTGTCTATGGATACTTAGGTTGCTTCCATGTCCTGGCTGTTGTAAACAGAGCTGCAATGAACATTGTGGTACATGACTCTTTTTGAATTATGGTTTTCTCGAGTATATGCCCAGTAGTGGGATTGCTGGGTCATATGGTAGTTCTATTTTTAGTTTTTTAAGGAACCCCTCCATACTGTTCTCCATAGTGGCTGTATCAATTTACATTCCCACCTACAGTGCAAGAGGGTTCCCTTTTCTCCACACCCTCTCCAGCATTTATTGTTTGTAGATATTTTGATGATGGCCATTCTGACCAGTGTGAGGTGATACCTCATTGTAGTTTTGATTTGCAATTCTGTAATGATTAGTGATGCTGGGCATTCTTTCATGTGTTTGCTGGCAATCTGTATAACTTCTTTGGAGAAATATCTATTTAGGTCTTCTGCCCATTTTTGGATTGGGTTGTTTGTTTTTTTGATATTGAGCTGCATGAGCTGCTGTATATTTTGGAGATTAATTCTTTGTCATTTGCTGCATTTGCAAATATTTTCTCCCATTCTGAGGGTTGTCTTTTCATCTTGTTTATGGTTTCCTTTGCTGTGCAAAAGCTTTTAAGTTTCATTAGGTTCCATTTGTTTATTTTTGTTTTTATTTCCATTACTCTAGGAGGTGGATCAAAAAAGATCTTGCTGTGATTTATGTCAAAGAGTGTTCTTCCTATGTTTTCCTCTAAGAGTTTTATAGTGTCCAGTCTTACATTTAGGTCTCTAATCCATTTTGAGTTTATTTTTGTGTATGGTGTTAGGGAGTGTTCTAATTTCATTCTTTTACATGCAGCTGTCCAGTTTTCCCAGCACCATTATTGAAGAGACTGTCTTTTCTCCATTGTATATCCTTGCCTCCTTTGTCATAGATTAGTTGACCATAGGTATGTGGGTTTATCTCTGGGCTTTCTATCCTGTTCCATTGACCTATATTTCTGTTTTTGTGCCCGTACCATATTGTCTTGATTACTGTAGCTTTGTAGTATAGTCTGAAGTCAGGGAGTCTGATTCCTCCAGCTCCGTTTTTTTCCCTCAAGACTGCTTTGGCTATTCAGGGTCTTTTGTGTTTCCATATAAATTTTAAGATTTTTTGTTCTACTTCTGTAAAAAATGCCATTGGCAATTTGATAGGGATTGCACTGAATCTGTAGATTGCTTTGGGTAGTATAGTCATTTTCATAATGTTGATTCTTCCAATCCAAGACTGTGGTATATCTCTCCATCTGTTGGTATCATCTTTAATTTCTTTCATCAGTGTCTTATAGTTTTCTGCATACAGGTCTTTTGTCTCCCTAGGTAGGTTTATTGCTAGGTATTTTATTCTTTTTGTTGCAGTGGTAAATGGGAGTGTTTCCTTAATTTCTCTTTCAGATTTTTCATCATTAATGTATAGGAATGTGAGAGATTTCTGTGCATTAATTTTGTATCCTGATACTTTACCAAATTTATTGATCAGCTCTAGTAGTTTTCTGGTAGCATCTTTAGGATTCTCTGTGCATAGTATCATGTAATCTGCAAACAGTGACAGTTTTACTTCTTCTTTTCTGATTTGGATTCCTTTTATTTCTTTTTCTTCTCTGATTGCTGTGGCTAAAACTTCCAAAACTATGTTGAATAATAGTGGTGAGATTGGGCAAACTTGTCTTGTTCCTGATCTTAGTGGAAATAGTTTCAGTTTTTCCCCATTGAGAATGATGTTGGCTGTGGGTTTGTCATATATGGCCTTTATTATGTTGAGGTAAGTTCCTTCTATGCCTACTTTCTGCACGGTTTTTATCATAAATTGGTGTTGAATTTTGTCGAAAGCTTTTTTTGCATCTGTTGAGATAATCATATGGTTTTTCTCTTTCAATTTGTTACTGTGGTGTATCATATTGATTGATTTGCATATATTGAAGAATCCTTGCATTCCTGGGATAAACCCCACTTGACCATGGCATATGATTCTCTTAATGTGCTGTTGGATTCTGTTTACTAGTATTTTGTTGAGGATTTTTGTATCTATGTTCATTAATGATATTGGCCTGTAGTTTTCTTTCTTTGTGACATCTTTGTATGGTTTTGGTGTCAGGGTGATGGTGGCCTTGTAGAATGAGTTTGGGAGTGTTCTTCCCTCCGCTATATTTTGGAAGAGTTTGAGAAAGATAGGTGTGAGCTCTTCTCTAAGTGTTTGATAGAATTCGCCTGTGAAGCCATCTGGTCCTGGGCTTTTGTTTGTTGGAAGGTTTTTAATCACAGTTTCAATTTCAGTGCTTGTGATTGGTCTGTTTATATTTTATATTTCCTTCTGGTTCAGTCTCAGAAGGTTGTGCTTTTCTAAGAATTTGTCCATTTATTCCAGGTTGTCCATTTTATAGGCATTTAGTTGCTTGTAGTAATCTCTCATGATGCTTTGTATTGCTGCAGTGTCAGTTGTTACTTCTTTTTCGTTTCTAATTATATTGATTTGAGTCTTCTCCCTCTTTTTCTTGATGAGTCTGGCTAACGGTTTGTCAATTTTTCTATCTTCTCAAAGAGCCACCTTTTAGTTTTATTGATCTTTGCTACTGTTTCCTTCATTTCTTTTTCATTTATTTCTGATCTGATATTTATGATTTCTTTCCTTCTGCTAACTTTGGTTTTTTTTTTGTTGCTGTTCTTCTTTCTCTAATTGCTTTAGATGTAATGTTTGGTTGTTTATTTGAGATTTTTCTTGTTTCTTGAGGTAGGATTTTATTGCTATAAAATTCCCTCTTAGAACTGCTTTTGCAGTATCTCATACGTTTTGGGTCATCGTGTTTTCATTGTCATTTGTTCTTAGGCATTTTTTGATTTCCTCTTTGATTTCTTCAGGGATCTCTTGGTTATTTAGTAGTGTATTGTTTAGCCTCCATGTGTTTGCAATTTTTACAGATTTTTTCCTGTAAGGGATATCTACTCTCATAGCCTTGTGGTTGGAAAAGATACTTGATATGATTTCAATTTTCTTAAATTTACCAAGGCTTAATTTGTGACCCAAGATATGATCTATCCTGGAGAATGTTCCATGAGCACCTGAGAAGAAAGTGTATTCTTTTGTTTTTGGATGGAATGTCCTATAAATATCAATTAAGTCCATCTTGTTTAGTGTGTCATTTAAAGCTTGTGTTTCTTTATTTATTTTCATTTTGGATGATCTGTCCATTGGTGAAAGTAGGGTGTTAAAGTCCCCTACTATGATTGTGTTACTGTCGATTTCCCCTTTTATGGCTATTAGCATTTGCCTTATGTATTGAGGTGCTCCTATGTTGGGTGCGTAAATACTTACAACTGTTATATCTTCTTCTTGGATTGATCCCTTAAGCATTATGTAGTGTCCTTCTTTGTCTCTTGTAATAGTCTTTATTTTAAAGTCTATTTTGTCTGATATGAGAATTGCTACTCCAACTTTCTTTTGATTTCCATTAGCATGGAATAACTTTTTCCATCCCCTCACTTTCAGTCTGTATGTGTCCCTAGGTCTGAAGTGGGTCTCTTGTAGACAAGATATATATGGGTCTTGTTTTTGTATCCATTCAGCCAGTGTATGTCTTTTGGTTGGAGTATTTAATCCATTTACATTTAAGGTAATTATCGATATGTATGTTCCTATTACCATTTTCTTAATTGGTTTGGGTTTGCTTTTATAGGCCTTTTCCATCTCTTGTGTTTCCTGCCTAGAGAAGTGCCTTTTGCATTTGTTGTAAAGCTGGTTTGGTGGTGCTTCTCTTAGCTTTTGCTTGTCTGTAACGGTTTTAATTTCTCCATCAAAAATGAATGAGATCCTTGCTGGGTAGCATAATATTGGCTGTAGTTTTTTCCTTTTCATCACTTTAAATATGTCCTGCCACACCCTTCTGGCTTGCAGAGTTTCTGCTGAAAGATCAGCTGTTAACCTTATGGGCATTCCCTTGTATGTTATTTGTTGCTTTTCCCTTGCTGCTTTTAATACTTTTTCTTTGTATTTAATTTTTGATAGTTTGATTAATATGTGTCTTGGCGTGTTTTTCCTTGGATTTATCCTGTATGGTACTCTCTGTTCTTCCTGGACTTATTGATTGTTTCCTTTCCTATGTTAGGGGAGTTTTCAACTATAATCTCTTCAAATATTTTCTCAGTCCATTTCTTTTTCTCTTCTTCTGGGACCCCTCTAATTTGAATGCTGGTGCATTTAATGTAGGTCTCTGAGGCTGTCCTCATTCTTTTCATTCTTTTTTCTTTATTCTGATCTGTGGTAGTTATTTCCACTATTTTATCTTCCCGGTCACTTATTTGTTCTTCTTCCTCAGTTATTCTTCTATTGATTCCTTCTAGAGAATTTTAAATTTCATTTATTGTGTTGTTTATGATTGTTTGTTTGCTCTTTAGTTCTTCTAGGTCCTTGTTAAAGCTTTCTTGTATTTTCTCCATTCTATTTCCAAGATTTTGGATCATCTTTACTGTAATTACTCTGAATTCTTTTTCAGGTAGACTGCCTATTTCCTCTTCAATTGTTTGGTCTGGTGTGTTTTTACCTTGCTCCTTCATCTGCTGTGTATTTATCTTTTTTCTCATTTTGCTTAACTTGCTGTGTTTGGGGTCTCCTTTTCTCAGGCTGCAAGTTCGTAGTTCCCATTGTTTTTGGTGTCTGCCCCCAGTGGGTAAGGTTGGTTCATTGGCTTGTGTAGGTTTCCTGGTGGAGGGGACTGGTGCCTGTGTTCTGGTCGATGAGGCTGGATCTTGTGTTTCTGGTGGGCAGGACCGCATCCGGTGCTGTGTTTTGGGGTGTCTGTGAACTTATTATGATTTTAGGCAGCCTGTCTGCTAATGGGTATGGTTGTGTTTCTGTCTTGCTAGTTGTTGGCATGGGGTGTCCAGCACTGGAGCTTGTTGGTCATTGAGTGGAGCTGGGTCTTAGCATTGAGACGGATATCTCTGGGAGAGCTCTCGCCAATTGATAGTACATGGGACCAGGTCTCTGGTGGACCAAAGTCCTGAACTCATTTCTCCCACCTCAGAGGCTCAGGCCTGACACCCGGCCAGAGCACCAAGACCCTTTCTGCCACATGGCTCAGTATAAAAGAGAGAAAGAAAAAAAAAAGAAAGAAAAATAAAATAAAGATTATTAAAATAAAAAATAAAAAAATATTAAAATTAAAAAAAAAGTAAAAAAAAAAGATAGAAGAGAGCAACCAAACGAATAAACAAATCCACCAATGAATCCACCAATGATAACAAGTGCTAAAAACTATATTAAAAAAAAAAAACTGACAGACATAAGTCTAGGACAAATGGTACAAGCAAACCTATACAGACAAAATCACACAAAGAAGCATACACATACACACACACAAAAAGAGAAAAAAAAAATATACATATATATAAAAAAAAAGTAAGAGAGCAACGAAATCAATAAACAAATCTACCAATGATAATAATCTCTAAATACTAAACTAAGATAAATGTAAAACCAGAAACAAATTAGATGCAGAAAGCAAACCCCAAGTCTACAGTTGCTCCCAAAGCCCACTGCTTCAATTTTGGGATGATTCATTGTCTATTTAGGTATTTGACAGATGCAGCGTACATCAAGTTGATTGTGGAGATTTAATCCATTGCTCCTGAGGCTGAACGGAGAAATTTCCCTTTCTCTTCTCTGTTTGCACTGCTTCTGGGGTTCAGCTTTGGATTTGGCCCTGCCTCTGCATTTAAGTCACCCTCTGGCATCTGTTCTTTGCCCAGACCGGAGGGGGTTAAAGGAACGTCTGATTAGGGAGCTTTGGCTCCTTCAGGCCACGGGGAGGGAGGGGTACGGAATGCGGGGGGAGCCTGCAGTGGCCGAGGCCAGCATGATGTTTCAACAGCCTGAGGTGCACCATGTGTTCTCCTGGGGAAGTTCTCCCTGGATCACGGGACCCTGTCTGTGGCGGGCTGCACAGGCTCCTGGGAGGGGAGGTGTGGATAGTGACCTGTGCTTGCACACAGGCTTCTTGGTGGCTGCAGTAGCAGCCTTAGCATTTCATGCCTGTCTCTGGGGTCCGCACTGATAGACGCGGCTTGCGCCCGTCTCTGGAGCTCATTTAGGTGGTGCTCTGAATCCCCTCTCCTCGCGCACCCAAAACAATGGTCTCTTGCCTCTTGGGCAGTTCCAGACATTTTCCCGGACTCCCTCCCGGCTAGCTATGCACACTAGCTACCTTCAGGCTGTGTTCACACAGCCAACCCCAGTCCTCTCCCTGGGATCTGACCTCCAAAGCCTGAGCCTCAGCTCCCAGTCCCCCACCCATCCCAGCGGGTGAGCAGACAAGCCTCTCAGGCTGTTGAGTGCTGGTCGGCACCGACGCTCTGTGCGGGAATCTCTCTGCTTTGCCCTCTGCACCCCTGTTGCTGCGCTCTCCTCCGTGGCTCCGAAGCTTCCCCCCTGCCCAACCCCCGTCTCCACCAGTGAAGGGGCTTCCTAGTGTGTGGAAACTTTTCCTCCTTCACAGCTCCCTCCCAGAGAAACAGGTTCTGTCCCTATTCTTTTGTCTCTGTTTTTTCTTTTTTCTTTTGCCCTACCCAGTACGTGGGGAGTTTCTTGCCTTTTGGGAAGTCTGAGGTTTTCTGCCAGCGTTCAGTAGGTGTTCTGTAGGAGTTGTTCCACGTGTAGATGTATTTTTGATGCATTTGTGGGGATGAAGGTGATCTGCACGTCTTATTCCTCTGCCATCTTCAAGGTCCCCCCCCATTTCTATTACTTTTTAACAAGAGTATCTTATGTCAAATTTGTGCTTTATATATTTTGAGAATGTGTGCTAAACTTTATGACTCTCACACATGTGGATTGAAAAGCAAAGAATTCGTTAGTTACTTATTTCCACTTTTAATCAAGAAATTTATGATGCAATGAAAATAACTTTTAATCATAAAACTACTTTTAATATTAAAATTCCCACAGGAAAACAGTTTGATATTGTTGAGTCTAAAACTCTGATTATAGAACAATAGTGTCTGAAACTCTATTTTCCCCCATTATAATCATTGCTTGTATAAATATTTTGGTTAATTTAAAGTTTCTTAGGAATTTAACTTTTAGATTTTGGCAGAAAAGGCAATATGTGCTAAATGCCAACAAATTCTCATCTGAAAAAATATGTGTACATACAATACTTATATTTAATAGAGGTAGTAAGAAACCTAAAGATTTTATGCTAAATGAAATAAAATGTTAGGCAAGGAGGGAGTTGGTAACGATTATTAAGTAATTTCATTGTTGATTTCATTATGTTGATTATGGGGGTATTTTGAGGAGACATTAATACATCAGTTATTGTTGGTGAAGGTGGATGTTAACCCATGAGAGAGGTATTAAATAGAACAGTAGTTTTAAAAAAGCATTGCGTTTTATAAAATTAAGGCATTAAGCCAGATTTATCCAATAGGTAGTTTGCCTCAAATCTTTGTGACTCAGTTAAATCAGACAGAACTGAATTATTTTGATTAGCTTGACTTATGAGGGTAAAAACAATACAATAACTGACTACCAGGTTTTATCAACAACCCTATGAAGTATGTATTCCTAACCACAAAGAAAAGTGAAGTAACTTGTCCCAAGATCACACAGCCAGTAGAGAGTAGGGTTGGGACAGCATAACATCACTCCTCAATCTGCACTCAGAACCTCTAAACTGTATTTCCATCTTTAGGAGTCTTAAGAATGCTGCAGAAGTGGTGGGACCAGCCTTAGGCATGCTACGGTGTTGCCCGTATTAGCAAAATTACCTTAGGGAGGTCCTAATTCAGCTCTTTTCCCCACAACACACATAAACCCAAATACAAGCACAGACACATACATTATCAGTTTGTAAGGTAATTCAAAGTGTAACAATACTACCTCAGAACTGTAAAGACCTACAAATAATAAAACAATGTTCACACTAATGTTTTTATGTCAGGAACCCTGAGGGTCTGAAATATTATCCTATGAAAAGACATGAGATTCTTGGTTCAGAGACAAAAGACTTGATTATTCATGGCAAGACAGGCAGCATAAGCTTCCTGTTTGCATTGGTTTCCATCTCCACCCCCAGATCCCAAGGTGGTCACTTGGAGATGGACCCAGGTAGATGCTTGGCATGAAGTGTATTTGTGTCACAGATAAGAAATCCCAATCTTTAAAGGGGTTGCAAGCAAACCTGCCCAACCTTTGCCCAGAGGGAGAGCTCACTATATTTTTATTATCTTTATTATATTGGGCAGCAAATAAATCTTCCCTCTGCCTAGGAAGGTGATGCTATTTCTATCTTGCAAGGCTGTTTTCCACTCTTGAAAAGAATACCTTGAAAATACATTTTTGAAATGATAGTCTGGAGTAAAAGTTATCAGTAACTTTGCTCATAAGACATGTATATACACAAAGGAGACCCATAAAAAACCATTTCCCAAAAATATATTTTCTATAATCCATGCTAACTCATTTGACACCCATAGGTACTCATTTGCCTATTGAGATTAATAGGCAAATCTTATATTTTCTATTTTGTAGATTTTTCTACTTATAAAATGATTCTCTTGACTAGGTAAGACTAATGTAGCTTTCATAACCTAAAAATAATTTAGTTGATAAAATATATATAAATGTTTGAAAAAAATCTCAAGTACACAAATTGATGTTTAAAGGGACTAATTCTCATACAATAAAGGATTAGTATAAAAAGGCTTTTCTCTAACACTATTTTATATTCTTTGTTTATTTTTTACTAGCTACTTGACAAGGGATAGATGAGCTAAGTGTAAGGATATGTATTGGTATCACTGGCAATCAAAGAAGGAATAGAAATAAAGATAATACACTTCCTAGTTTATATAATAAATCAATAGAAAAAGATGATCTAAATTGATACCCTATGGAAGACTACACTTATTATGTCAAGCAACAACAATCTGTATTAGAATACAGTTATATGCATAATGTGTTAGGTTCCCAGTTTCTAAGGTGTGGAACCTATAAATGTGCTCAACTTGGGACCAAGGCATCCTTTATAATGGGAAGAATTTAAACCTGATGAATGTGGTCTACTACGGGAATTTCAAAGGGACTGACTTACTATTACTAGGCTCTTTTATTTAGACAAGGCAGCTTAGATTTCAGCCCACTTTGATGGGCAAAATTAAGCCACAGAAAGTTGGTTATTTGTCTAATATTACTGAGTAAAGAAGAGATATTAATATGGTGTTGCTGTGTAGGGGATATGTGAGAATTGGGGATGGGAAGGCTCACATTTTCTATTTCAGCTCCTACCTAGGAAGAGGCAAGGGAAGAAGTGAAAGTCGCTGGCAGCTTGAGGTGAATTAGAGCAAGCAGCCAAAGGCCAGTAAATGGTGTTGATCATTTACTCAGAAGTACTCTTTGGGGCTGTGGCTATTTCAACACCAAATGAGCTTATTGTTTCTCATTGTAGGGAGCCCTTCCGTTACTATTGATGACTGACACAAACTGAAAAATGGCCACAATTGTACAACATCCAAAATACGTTTGCAGTAAATTCTGGAAGATTTGGCCTCATCCATCAATTGAACAGGTTGTCCTAAATACATAAGATCATTCAACCCACAGCATCTTTGTAGCAGTTGACAAGTTATCCTTGTTCAGTGGGACATTTAAACCTTGTCCTTCAGGACTGTGAAATGAGAGGAATGTTCTTATCAAAAGTCAAAATCTAAAAAGCAAAATTCGATCTGTCAAATGGTTAAGTATGTTAAAGCTGAAAAATAAAGCTGCTAAGACACTTAGGTCATTTTTTAGATTCTTGTTTTCCTGGCAAGTGAAGAGTCTTTTCTGGGACAGGACTCTTTTTTACTCACAATTCATAATTATTTGTTCACCTATATGTAAAGCTCTTAATAACATTAAGGTCAAGTTAACAAACTTACAGGTTTCTAATCACTGTGTGATTATTAGTTTGGGGTATATTTAAATGACTAGATCTTCAAACCTTCTCTGCTTCTCACCAGCTCTTAGCTCTAGATGTGTGTCACAGAATAAATGAGAATTCACTATGACAGATCAGTATGGAGTTAATTTAATTCAATGCCTAAGATATTACCACTATTATTAGTTATTCTTTTTCTAGTGTTTATCATACCAACACCTGTAATAATAGTCATGGTAGCAAACATGATAAAAATAATATATTTTTCTCATAGACAACTTCATTTCAGGTTAGTGCTAATAGAAACTTATCTAAAGTTTTGCCATTACTTGGGAGTGAGGTAGGGTTTTCAAATAAAAAAATACAAGATGATTAGTTAAATTTGAATTTTAGATAAAGGATGATTTTTTTAAAATTTTAATATAAGTATATCCTAAATATTGCATGGACAGACATATTAAATAATTGTTAGTTTAAATTTAACTACGAGAATATATACACACGTATATATGTATGTATATGTATGTGTGTGTGTGTATATATATATATATATATATATTTTTTAATCAGGCAATCTTAGGATAGGAGAAGCCAATGTTTGAAGAGAAAAAGACATCTATTAAAGTCTCAAATAGAAAAGCTGAGGACATACTTGTAAAGGCAGCAAGGCAGCTCTGGAAATGTTTTCTATATCCTTCCCTTTTTGCCAAAGAAGGTGGAAGCTGTTTACTAAGGCAAAAAATATTTGTCCCCATCACAGTCCTGGCTCATTTTGACAAGTACTGTTGACTCTTGAATGACACTGGTTTGAATTGCATGGGTCAACTTATATGCAGATTATCCTTTTCAATAAATACAGTACCTGTATTTTCATTTAACAGATTTTTAAATTAAGTGTGGGAAAACGTTTGTGTTCAATTAGAGATCACAGTTTGTGAAATGAAAAGAACTAGGGACAGGACAAGAATAAAGACGCAGACATAGAGAATGAACTTGAGGACACGGGGAGGGGGAAGGGGAAGCTGGGATGAAGTGAGAGAGTAGCATTGACATATATACACTACCAAATGTAAAATAGATAGCTAGTGGGAAGCAGCTGCAAAGCACAGGGAGATCAGCTCGGTGCTTTGTAACCACCTAGAGGGGTGGGATAGGGAGGGTGAGAGGGAGGTGCAAGAGGGAGGGGATATGGGGAAATATGTACACATATAGGTGATTCACTTTGTTATAAAGCAGAAACTAACACAACATTGTAAAGCAATTATACTCCAATAAAGATATTTAAAAAAAAAGTAATGGAAAAGAATATTTTAAAAAGTAAACAAAATAAAATTTAAAAAAACAAAAAATGCTGTCCTACTTAAAAAAAAAAAAAAAGAAAAAAAAGAAAAGAGCTAGGGTTTGAGTCCTGATTCTATCTAAACTGTTTCAGCTTCCTGTCCTTGGGTGAGTCATTTATTAATCCCTTTGTTTTTGAGGCTGAGATAGCAGTACCTGATTTTCAACTGCAGGGGTTTGGGACCCGTAAACACCGCATCATTCAAGGGTCAACTGTATTCTCTTTTTCCCTAGAACTTAAAAAAATACATGCACCACACTGCGTGGAGGGAGATTGATTTAGTATATTTCCTCTGAGTATCATGAAGCCACTAGATGGCAGTATCAGCTCACCATACCCCATCCCCTCCCCAGCATCCTGTAGCCAATTTTCTGTACCTTGTCCTCTTTCTCTTCGCAGGTTTCAGCTTGTCGCTTTTCTTCTCCTTCTTTGTTTTCTATTTTTACTTGTATTCAAATGCCAGGAAAACCAGCTGGTTGAAGAAGTCATGCGGTGCTCCGCACGTTTTGTCACAGGGGTGCTGTGATTGAAAAGCTAGGCTGCTGGGGCTGAGTATCAGGCAGGAGAGCAAAGGGACATTTGCACTGGAAGCTGTGGCAGGGTTGATGAGGGCACAGAGTTTGATTATGCTTTGCTAAACCCTGTGGACCCAAGATCCAGCCTCCTGTGTGTGGGAATCTGTCTCAGTTGTTGGCAGACAGTCAGGTGAGAGTAGCAGGTGGGGCACAGGACCTCACATGAGACTTCCCAAAGACTGGAGTTGGAGTTTTAGTGGCTGTGAGGTGTTCGTTCTCAAGACATGAAGTTTATTTTTACAGTAAGAAGACCATTAACTTGCAAAACTGTATGCGTGAAAGGGTTAGGAATTGAGTTTTAGTTTGTAGAGTGTGTACTCCTTAGAGATTTTTTAAGTTGCAGGAAAGGAGAACTTCTCCATTTTGTTAAAGACAGAATGCCCTAGAATTCTTTCTGAAAAGAAGGAGAGAGATGGAGAATACTGTAAAGAAAATGGGTTAAATGAGTTCGAGTTCCATTCTAATCCTTACTAAGAGCATGTTACCCATGTGGTAAGGGCACTCCTCACACTGAAATTTCTTTCCCTCCCATCTGTATGTACCCTCTCTTGTGCTGGTCCCTAGCCACTGTGATGTCCAAAAAGGTCTGAATGAGGAGAGGTCTATGCAGAAGCCTTTGTTATTGATCTTGACCCTCTCTCAGAATCCATATTTTAGTTCTTTACAGGGATATAGCTTCTTTCATTTAAATATTTCAAAGCAGATTATGAGCATACTTTGCATCTTAATTGCACTACTTCATTGTTCTTCACATTTGCCAACCTAAAACTAGGTATGATATTTTTTTAGCTGAATATTTCTCCTCATCCTTTTTCTTTCATTTAGTGGAGAAAAACAAGTATGACACTTGTCTAACATATTAGATATAGGTATATACCTCCTGAATTCTTTTTTGAGCTTGGAAACAGTAACTCTTGCCAAGAGAGTCTTGTCGAAGCACAGTGGACTTTATCTTTGCCACCAGTAACAACCAGCTGCTTAGCAACGAACGGGACTGAGGAAAGCGGAGCACCTGGTACAAACTCCTGGAACTCGCCACAGTGGCCAGGCCTCCCATTCATTTTAGATCTGCCGTCAACTCTTCCTGGAGGAGTGGGGCAAGTTCAAGGATGTTTTGCCATCATGAGAATCTTCAACCCCTGGGTAGCTCCTGGATCTAGGAATATGTCAATTGTCAGGTTCTTCTTGAATGGAACATTTTTAAAAAGGACTTCTGTATGTAAAATTCTATCTTGTAATTATCCATAAATTATTTATTTTATTCTGCACTGATAATTATAAGAAAATGGTTTTCCTTAAAGGAGCCTTTAATACCATATATCAGGAGATTGACAAATGAACAAACACAAGTTACTTTTCAAAAATATTTTCCATTAATGGATGTATAATTTGGGGTGTTTGTTCATTCATTCATTCATTTATATTTTATCCACCTATGGACACATATTTATTAAGCATCTTCTATGTGCCAAGCACCGTGCTAACAGTTGGAAAAACAAAACTCAAATGCCAAAATGGATACTGCCCCACCTTCAAGGAACTTAAAGTATATGAGATGGTTTATTTTAATGGGAGTTGTGTATGCACTTAGTGATTTTAAAATCAGTCAGTGGAATGTTGTGGAACAAGGAAAACTAATATTTAATGAGTGCCTCCTATTTAATGAATGTGTTATTTCTCACCTTTCACTCTAGTATGCTATCGTATATCATGAACATCTAGATCAAACACATTTACCACTTTTAAACAATTGTTTTTTAAGTTTATCTGGTAGGAAATTGTCAGTGTATTTCCTAATTATAAATTCTATCCATACACTATTCAACAACAAACATTCGTTGAAAGACGGTCGAGTGTCAGATGTGCTCTAGATTTAGTGGATGGAGCAGTAAATAAGATGGACCTCTTCCTGCTCTCATGGAGATATTTCCATAGGGGTAACAATTATACATTAGAACTATGAATTTTACTGTTTTAGTATTAATGAGAACTAATTCATCTTAGTGAAGAACAGAGCTTCTTTTTTCTGTGGAAACTGGATTCTTATATCTATATTCCAGAAATCCGTGAAACCTATTCTGCAGGACTGGGAGAGTTAGTATGTGAGCAAATGGAGACAGCAATCTCCTCCCACACTCGGGTCTCCAGCAGAATGCAGACTATGGGTCTGATGCCCAAGATGGAATCTGTCTTCCCTGCTCCTCTACCCATTTCATAACAAATGCATATCAAAGCAGGAGACAGGATTTATAGAAATAAGTAGACATTTGCCCACTCTCTTCTTTAAGTGTTGAAAAGTGATGTTTGTTAAAATGTTTTTTTCAGAGAATAGTAATAATAATTTTGACATTCAAAATAATATTTGGTGGGCTATCAGATACCTACTTATTTACTTCTATTGAGGTGCGCTTTCTCTCTCTCTCTGTCTCTCTCATTATCTATCTGTAAATTCTAAGATTTGATCACTAGGAGTATTCAAAAAGCTCCTGCTGGAATCCAGAGAAGCAAGCAAGTATCCTATAGTCTAAATTGCTTAGCTACAGGTGGTGAAGAAAATTTCTTACAAGGATATTGAAATAAACTTTCCTTTCAAAATTCAGCTAAAATGCTGGAGGACAGCTTTCTTCACAGGCAAAGCACGATGGAACTGCGGGTTTTATGGCTTTCTGAAATCGTATGGATTTTCGTTGTCTCTCAGACCAGGACTTCAGAAAACTTTGTTCCTGTTTCATCCCAAAACTTGAGCTTGCAAACTCAATGCCACTAAATATAAATGTAAGTGTGGATGGAACTTTTACCCCTTCACATAAAATGCTTTTCGCTTGATTTCTCTTCATAGCTGCCAAGATGAGTAGAGAGACACATTGCAGCTTGTGGTTTTTGGATTTTGTTGCAAATGTTGAAGCAAGGGGTTGATTGCTTGGTCTAAACGTGTAGCAATGGCAACAGCTGCTTTACAAAAGCATAAGAGGGAACGAAATGATTTAAAATAAACAGTAGTTACATTTATGACATGCATACTGCCTGGATATTTTTCATTTTCCTTGCCTTTGCTAAAAATGAAACACTGGTACAGATAGCAGTAAAATAACTGCATTCTAAATTCAAGTGTTCATGCCTCACAAGTGAGAGCCTTCTTTCAGACCTTTTTTAAAATTTTATTTCAGTGTCTTTCTTTATTGCATTAGGTTTAATTTCACAGTAAATGTGACCATATTTATTTGCATTTTGAAAATGCAACAAGTTTATAGCACATTGTAAGCCCTTCCTTAATCTTGACTTAAATCAATAAAAAATTATTGCTAAGTATTTGCTTTGTTATTATAATTACTTACCTCTTATTTTCATCAGTCAGTGATGTCATAAGTCATAGAATAGCTGTCATCTGATGTGGCATTTTGGTTTTTTGAAAATTCTCAAACTTTTAAAGATGGATCTTTGAGTGATCATCTTATAAGTATGGAAACCTTGTTTCCAGGGTCAGTTGGGTTTAAATAGTCTGATATATGACAGAAAGTAAAGTACCTTCTCTAACTTTGGGATCAGTAAAAAGAACAATTGTCTTTAACATCTTTTTTAAATGAATGTTTTCTGTTCATCTTGTTCACAAAATAAAAGATTGTGAAAATCTAAATGGACATCAGGTGGTCCTATCCTCCATTATTCTGATGTGAGTCTTGTTGACTGGAGATGTTGAGAATATAAAGGAAGTGAGGGAAAGAGCCAGAATTAGAACCCAAAGAAAGTGAGGTTAGGATAAGTAGAAGGAGATGATTCCACCTGTGTTTTAAAGGCTCAGGAAGGGGTTTACCCAGATTTATAAAGTGTTGAAGCTTATGTACCATTTTGGTGGGCTACCTTTAAATATTTTTTTCTTGAATTTATAAATGTAAAATTAGGATAAAAATAAATATTTATTTAAGATGAAAACAAAAATAAACCAAGTTAAAGATTTTCAGAAGATGAGAAATAACCACAAACATCCAAAATTTTTTTCGAAATCTAACATTTAAATTAACTCTCTAGTGCAACTTTGTATATAATACTCCTTTTCTCTATATATACATATATTTTTTTTTGCTGCATTCTCTTTAGAACTTTATATGAAAATGACTTTATAGTATCACTTCTATATCAAGAATAGAAAAATCTTTCCTCTATCATGAGTGATTAAAAATTTTTTATTAATGATTTCATGTACAGTTTTGCTTGTAGTTTATAATGTTGTTGCAGGTTTGTGACCTCAAACACAGGATTCCATGCATTCTATTTCATGTAATTACCTTAATAATGTGTTATACACTTATAGTTTTATATGATGTATCGTTAAATATATTCCTCACAGATGACACTTCCAGTTTGACTAGGTGTTAATGAGAACTGAATTTTCTGCTTATAATTTTACATCTCTGATGAATGGAAGAATTTTCCATAGACTGGCTTCTGACACATTATCTTTCAAATCTTTCTTCCCTGCTCATCACTTGCTTCTGGTGCAGGGCACTGGGGGAAACATTCATATAGTAGTACGTCAAGGTGCAGGGGAATCAATAGAGGAGGTAATAGGAATATTCCTAGAAACCATTCCTACACTGGGATAGCTAGCAACAACTTATCAAGGATGGAAGTGACTATGAAACCACAAAAATAATACACTAAATATATACCCAGACTTCCTGCCTGCCTGCTAGACTTCCTTCCTTCCTCCCTGCCTCCTTCCTTTCTTCCCTCCTCTTTCTTTTTTCCTTTCCTGTCTTTTCTTCTCTCTTGTTTATTTTTTTTTAATTTAAGGACTTTGGAAATACAGAATTAGTTTAATCATAATTTTTAGTTCATTATGCATCATTATCTTTCTTGCATACATTGTCTTTTTATATTAACTATTTCTTTTGATTTTTAAATAATAAAATAACATAATGAACATTCCAGTGAATATCTAAAACAAATCAATAATTCACACAAACTCTGTTCCTCCACTAGCCTTCAACTTCCCCATAGAGATCCTTGCTATCCTAAATTTTGCACTCATCATTCTCTTGAACATCATTATATGTCTAAAGGATATATTGTTAGTTTTATTTGTTATTGAACTTCATAAAAGGGTGCCATACTGTTACAGTCTTTGGGGGCTATTTTTTAAATTCAGTTTTATATTACTAAAATCACTCCGTGTGATTCCATGCTACAACATTCCATTGTGTTAAATTGTTGCATTATAGTCATTAATCTTCCTCTTGGTGGGAATTTACATTGTTTTCAGTTTCTAGTAATTACAATTAGTGCTGCAGTGAATATTCTTGTTGTTGTCGTCCCATGATGCTCATAGGTAAGATATCCTTGAGTATTTTCCCAGGAGTGAAATTATGGAGCCATAGTCTGCCATTGTTTAGCTTGTAAAGATCATCTTAGTTTGTTTTTAAGACAACTTGTAACCATCGCATTTATATCTGCAATGTAAAAAGAGATCCTCTTAATCTATTTCTCCTTCAAAACACAGTATTGTTAAACTTAATTTTAGCCAGTTGAATAAGGGGAGTTAAAAGGGTATCTCATTGTGGTGTTGCTTTCCTAATTACAACTGAGATTATATCTTCATATTGCTCAAAAAGATTTTGTTTTTCCTATATTTTTATTGTTGTCTTTTTTAAAAGATATTTATAAGAGTTCTTTTTATGTTCTTGACACTAATCCTTTGTCAGTTGTATATATTATGAATACTGTATCTTCTTTTAGTGTGGCTTGGATTTTTTCATGTTTCCTTTAAAAGTATATGTTTTAATTAATAGAATTTATTAATTAATATACATATAATGTTCATCTTTTTTTCTGGTTAGTGAATTTTGTGCCTTGTAAATAAAATTTTCTTACAACAAGGTCAGTAAAAAATATATATGTTTATTTAATTTTTTAAAAAAGTTTTGCTTTTTACATTTTAAAGTCTCAGTCTACTTGGCATTGATTTTTGTTGCTGTTGTGAGATAGGCTTTTAATTCCATTTCACTGTTACATAGAAAACTGTATTTCCAATTTTTATTTATTGAATCATTTTTTGCCCCTGCCCTTTCCAGTGACTTCCATGACCTTACACTTTGTACATGAAACTTCCATAAATTTGGGGTTGGTTTATAGGCTAAGTTTTCTTCTATTGGTTAGACTATTCCTGTTCCAATCTATACTGTCATTATAGTTGTAGATATTGTTATAGATTATAACAATTTACAACAACATAATATAATTATAATATAATGCACAATTTATTTGATTTCTGTTAAGGTGAGTTCCTTTGACATTCTCTTTCTGCTGTGTGTTTATGTGTGTAATCTACCCACAGCTAGACTAACATGGATACTTGTTTTTAATCAGGGTCCTTAATACATTTGCAGTTTCCACTAAGCTCTGATTTTAACAAAATCCTCATGAACTGTATGGGTAGGTAAATTGATGTCTCCTATATACAGTAATTTAAAAGAGGACCTGGGTCTACTTAGCACCTTAGATGATAGGTGCTCAAGCTTCAGCATGCCTTAAAAATCTACTGGGTGGCTTGTTCAATTCAAGATTGATGGGCCCCACTCACAGATTTTCTGATTCAGTGGATTTGGATGAGGCCCAAAGATTTGCATTTCTTTCAAATACCCTGGTGAGGTTAATGCTGCTGGTCTGGGGACCCCACACTGACATCAACTACCTTGGACTAACTTTGCTTGTAAAGTCCTTATGAAATTGTGTTTTGATTCCTGTCGTTTCTGACCGTGGCTTGTGTCTTTGTTTTCTCACCATGTGGAGGCTGTGAGGTGTGTTAAATTCTGCTTCTTTGGGAAGACAGAGAGTCAGCTGAAAATTATCTCCCTAGGGAGATAATTTAAAGAACATTTAAAATAACAGACCATCTACTGACCTTGCAGTGTAATAGTATGTAACGCTCCTTGCTGGCTGCAACACCTTGGGTTTTTACCCTTCAACCATTTCACATACACTGTTGTGAAAAGTATAGAGGGGCCTTGAGTTCTATGGGGTGGGGGTAGAAAAAGGCAATAGAAAATTCACAGCTTGTGTTCCCAGAGGGGAAAGGGAAATTTATCCATTCCAGAATCGATAAATAGTTATCCATTCTGGAATAACTATTCACAGGTGACTATCCATTTATAAAGCAGTTACTTAAGCTAGTTAAAAGTAATCTGGAGATTTAGAGAATATTTCCAGGATTTTGGTAGTAGCAGCTTCCTGACCTTATTAGCTATGCCTATAATTTATTAGCTTTGGTTTCAGCAGAGGCTTGCTCTAACCGAATGTCATGATTAATAAAGTCTTCTTCAAACTCTAGCTATTAGCTTTGCAATTGTATTTGCCATTGAATGAAGGATATAGAATTTTAACCCCACCAGTGGAATTTCAGATTCACGAATGCTGAGTTTTATCTAGTTTTTGAACCACTGCTCAGATGTGCATTGTGGAGAACTTATTTTTCTGTAAACTCAGTTGCTCTATTACAATGGTACATAACAGAGGAAACCATGTTAACAAAGGCAACTCTATTATTCGTTTGTATGGTAAAAATTAATTAAATGCTACTTTGTGCAGGTTTTCTGTATGGTAATGGCAATAAAATGATGGCCTTGATCTCATATTCTTGCAGGGAAGACAGATAAGTAAATACCAATACTTACCAATAAAACACTGTATGGTAAGTAAAATGTTAAACATGTTCCAGGTGGGGCTGATGGGTCAAATGGGATCTGGCAGTGAAGGGATTCAGAAATGCTTTGGCGTAACGAGGAATGTGACACAACACACACACACACACACACACACGTAAAGGAAATTAGAGCCATCACCACTCAACTTCAGATAAACAAATTGCTACTCTTTCTCATACAGCCCTTCTTTTGCTCTGTTGGGCTGCAGCCCGCAGGCATGCAAGCCCTGTACTTGCCCAGCCCCGAGACTGAAGAAAGAGTCCAGAGTCAGCGACAGAGACATCGATGGTTTAATAGATGGGAGATCTTACATGTCTAAAGCAAGAGGGTCCTGGAGCTACACCCCACCATGGATGGTAGACAACGGGAAGGACACGGCGGCAGCAGTCTTTGCTGGGGGAAGTGGGGTGGGATAAGGAGACTACCAGTCTACCAGTTATAGGGGGAATTGACTTCAGATTGGCTCATCCATTACCAGGGAAACCAGCAGAGGGGAACATCTCTCTTAGCCCCTGGGCTAAGTACCTTCCTGGAGCAGTGGTCTTCTCTTTGCTAAGCTATCCTAAGGGAGCCATTCTGATCTAAAGATTAGAATAATCACTAGCTGGAGTGGGAGAGGGTGAACAAGTATGTAGGTATTTACTGATTAAGCTCTGTGATTAAGAGGGAAGTTCAGTCGAGAGTAGGGTGTAGGTGATGCAGGGACTGGTCCAGCAGAGGGTGTACAGAGAGCAAGCCAACAGCCATCTTGAATGGCCTGAATACACATGTTCTAAGCTGCCAAACTTTTATAATCAGTAAACATTCATGAGTAGGTGTCTTGTTTGGAATCCTGTCTCAAAGGGCAGGCAAAGGAGACCTACATCCCTCAGGAATAGTTAGCATTCCCATAAAGAAGAGCAGGAACAGCCTCTCAGTTTAGATACCAGGAACTAGGTAATCACCAACCAGTTATAATAGAAATGGAAATTCAGAAATACTTAATGGCCTTCTAAAGTGGAGCATTTGGCAAAGCTTCTCCAAGAGCAAGTAGGTGTTAGGGCTGTTGGACCCCCTCACTCTTTTGTTGTTTTTGTTGTTTATTTTTTTAAAAATTCATTTTATCTATGGCCTGAATTTCACAGCAGTGATCAACTACTGTAAACCAGAGTAATAGCATCTTTGGCAGAATTACTTGCAAAAATAACAGGGGAATAGTAGGAGACCTGCCATGAGCACTCTAGGGGGCTGAAATGCAAAGCTTCATTTACTTGTAAGATAATGGGATAAAATTCCCCTTGGCCACCTACTGTGCAAAATAAGGTCCCTTGTGGGATAAAATCCCACCACCACCCTGCCCTTCTTTACCAGCCTTGACATTCTTTCTTCCCACCTTGCCTTTTGACTTGTCTAGAAATAAAATGCAAATACCTTAGTCTTGCAGTAATTAATGTGCTTCTGTTTTTAAATACATCTGCAATTGCAGGAAGTATTCATAAAACTTGCCTTTTACTTGACCCAGCATCTTCGACTCTGGTACTGTCATCTTCCTTCAAGTCCCTTGTCAAAGAGGTGCCTGAATGACTGACACTGATAAAGTGAAAGAGTGCTTTAGAAAGGAAGAAAAAGAAGAAATGTAAATCTCTCCTCTAACATCAACACATTTCATCACGCTTGCAGACTTCATAAATCAGATTTGGTAATGAGGGTTGAAGGCACATGCTATGTGAGAAGAAAGGATGGTAAGTTCATGACTGAAAACTGAAGTGTTCTGATCATGAACTGAAAATTCCTGAGTTAATCAGAATTTAATGTTAAATCTGTATAAGGATGGGGGTGCAAGGATCATATCTACCTCTTTGTATTTAGTATATTTTCAGTGCTCTAAAAGTGTTTAATGTTACTATTTATAAAATTATTCTGAAAGTCATAGAATTTCAGAGATAAATGCAGAACTATTGTATGGCCCTTGGGGTATCATTCTAAAAAATCACACAAGTAAGAAAAACGCCTGTACATGTGCACACATCTTTAGGTATTAAAGTTGAATATGCCCTTGCTTGTGTGCCTAGGTAGAAACATGATCCATTGGGAAAAATTTGGGGAAAAAATGAATATTGGTTTCCTAAAGGTTATTTCATTTTACATTACATAATTGCCACACTTATCTTTCTTTCCACTATCTGAAAATCAAATGTATATTTTTCTACAAGTGTTCTGGAGGTTTAGTTACAAATGAATTTCATAATCTTGCACTGGAGGTGTTCCTTTGTACTAAAGCTGAAAAAATTGTGCCATGGAGTTGATAAGAACTTTCCAAGGTATAGTAAATTAATGCTTTGCCTCTCTGCTCCTGGCGAGCAACATTTGGATCTTGATTGGCTGGTGGTCAGGAATACAGGAAATTTTGCCAGGCTTAGTTTAGAAGATACTGATTGATTTAGCACTAGGCATTTAGAGGCATGACAGATTTTTCTCAACCAAGTGTTAAGGATAGCAATAAAAAAGCAAAGGTGCTACAGGTCATGACAAATGAGTTTTACCAGTAAAGACAAGGGGAGCTAGAGTGAAATTTTACGCTGTGCATGTACGTTGTGTTTATAGAACATTTTTTATTCCAACATCTCAAAACAATTTAAAGCATACTTATCAGTTGGAAAGAGGTTATTTCCCTGCTAAGGCATCATTATGCTCACTCACTAGGTTCATAACTAACCTAAGGCCATTTACTACATTGCTATAAAGGTCTAGGGCATGGAATTATAAATATTTTTGACTCTCCAGGTCAGATTGGCCCAAATCCTGCCATTACAATCTCTCTACACCCTGAACCTAGTACTTTCTCAGGGAGAGAACCAGGAAGAGACTGAAGTGGAACTCAGATCTAGAATCTCTCCTGGATGGGCATAGACACATTGAGAGCTGGGGATGAAAAGGAGTGTCTAGATTCATCTTTTAATTTTTAAATTTTTAAACCATGTAATCTATTGAAATAATCTATTAGGATCAAAATATTTGATATGAAGAAAATAACATTCTTAGATGATAAACTCTGATTTGAAATGTACTATGAAATATTTTGGAGCTGAGTGCTTGGCTGTTGACCCTGTTAGAGAGCCGAGCCTGAGATTCAATTTAAGACTGAAGTTTTATACCTATGCCCAATGCTAAGCACGTAACAGTGATGTAATATAAATTTGTTTGAGAAAATGATGTATAAAGTTAAATAAATTATTAATTCAAACTTCTCCATAGCATACCATTTATGCTAACCTCTACTTCACAACATAAAATATAAAAAACAACAAAAAACTACCAAAAATACCTTTGATTAGATATTATTGCTCCTGCTTTCTTTTTCTAATATTTGAAGTAATTCTGAGCTACATCAGTCTGTGTTTCTTTTCTGTTGAATGTATAATATACATTCATATGTATATATTTTTTTATTGGAATGTAGTTGATGTACAATTTTATGTTAGTTTCAGGTGTACTACCTAATGATTTGACATTTGCATACATTATGATATGATTGCCATGATAAGTCTAGTAACCATCTGTCTCACACTATTATAATAATATTGACCATATCCCTTATGCTGTATATTACATCCCTGTGATTTATTTATTATATACCTGAAGGTTCGTACCTCTTAATCCCCTTCAACTATTTTGCTCACTCCCCCACTAACCTCCCTTCTGGCAAACCCTATTTGTTCTCTCTACCTATGAGTCTGTTTTAATTTTGTTTTATAAGTTTGTTTGTTGTGTATTTTAGATTCCACATATAAGTGAGATCATAGGGCACTTGTCTTTCTCTATCTGACTTATTTCACTTAGCATAATATACCCTCTAGATCCATCCATGTTGTCACAAATGGCAAGATTTCATTTTTAATAGCTGAGTAATATTCCACTGTGTGTAGACACTTGGGTTGCTTCCATATCCTGGCTATTGTAAATAATGATGTAATAAACATTGGAGTGTATGTATCTTTTCAAATTAGTGTTTTAATTTTCTTCAGGTAAATACCCAGAAGTGAGGTTCCTGGATCATATGGCAGTTCTATTTTTAATTTTTGAGGAAACACCATACTGTTTTCCATAGTGACTGCACCAATTTACATCCCACCAACAGTGCATAAGCGTTCCCTTTTCTCCACTTGTTATTTGTTGTCTTTTTGATGATAGCCATCCTGGCAGGTGTGAGGTGGTATCTTATTATGGTTTTGATTTGCAATTCCCTGATGATCAGTGACATTGAGCATCTTTTCATATGTCTGTTGGTCATCTGTATGTCTTCTTTGGAAAAATGTTTATTCATATCCTCTGTTCATTTTTTAACTGTTTCTTTGATGTTGAGGTGTATGAGTTTTTTGTGTATTTTGGATATTAATCCCTTATCAGATATATCATTTGCAAATATCTTCTCCCTTTCCATAGGCTGCCTTTTCATTTTGTTGATAGTCTCCTTCACAGTGCAAAAGTTTTTTAGTTTGATGTAGGCCAATTTGTTTATTTTTGCTTTCCTTTCCCTTGCTTGAGGAGACATATCCCCCAAAATATTACTAAGACTGATGTTCAAAGAGCATACTGCCTAGGTTTTCTTCTTGGAATTTTATAGTTTCAGGTCTTACATTTAAATCTTTAATCCATTTTGAGTTTATTTTTGTATATGGTGTGAAAAAGTAGTGCTCTTTGATTTTTTTACATGTAGCTATCCAGTTTTCCCAACACCATTTATTGAAGAGTATGTAGTTTCCCCATTGTATCTTCTTGACTCCTTTGTCATAGATTAATTGACCATATAAGTGTGGGCTCATTTCTGGGCTTTTTATTCTGTTCCATTGATCTATGTGTCTGTTTTTATGCCAGCACCATAGTGTTTTGATTACTGTAGCTTTGTTGTATAGTTTGAAATCGGGAGTGTGATACCTCCAACTTTATTTTTCTTTCACAAGATTGTTTTGGCTAATTGGAGTCTTTTGTGTTTCCATATAAATTTTAGAATCATTTGTTCTCTTTCTGTGAAAAATTCCATTGGTATTATGATAGGGATTGCATTGAACCTGTAGATTTCCTTGGGTTGTATGGCCATTTTTAACAATATTACTTCTTTCAATCCATGAGCACAGTATATCTTTCCATTTTTGTGTCATCTTAAATTTCTTTTTCAATGCCTTTTATTTTTCTGAATACAAGTCTTTTAGCTCCTTGGTTAACTTTATTTCTACGTATTTTATTCTTTCTGATGCAATTGTAAATAGGATTGTTTTCTTAATTTCTCTTTCTGATAGTTCATTGTTAGTGTATAGAAATGCAATAGATTTTTGTATTAATTTTTTCCCTTTCCACTCTATTGAATTAATTTATTAGTTCTGATAGTTTTTGGCAGTGTCTTTTGAATTTTCTATATATAGTATCATGTAATCTGTGAACAGTGATAGTTATGCTTCTTCCTTCCCAATTTGGATTCCTTTTATTTCTCTTTCTCATCTGATTACTGTGGCTAGGACTTCCAAGATTATGTTGAATAAAAGTGATGATAGAGGGTATCCTTGTCTTGTTCCTGATCTTAGAGGAAATGCTTTTGTCTTTTCACCATTGAGTATGATGTTGGCTTTATGTATGTCATATACAGTAAGTCCCCTACATATGAATGAGTTCCATTCTGAGAGTGTGTTTATAAGTCCAATTTGTTCATAAGTCCAGCAAAGTTAGCCTAGGTACCCAGCTAACACAATCGGCTACATAGTACTGTACTGTAATAGGTTTATAATACTTTTCACACAAATAATACATAGAAAACAAACAAACACAAAAAATAAAATATTTTTAATCCTATAGTATAGTACCTTGAAAAGCACAGTAGTACAGTACAACAGCTGGAATACAGGGGAGGGCATCGAGTGAACAGGCAAGAAGAGTTACTGATTGGAGGAGGGAGAGGAGGTGGGAAATGGTAGAGCTGAAAGATCATCAGCCATAGGAGTGGAGGGCAAGCTGCAATTTCACTCATGCCTGACATTGATGGTACATGTTCTGGTTCCTTGCTGGATTCAATTCTATCTACCCTCTTGAAAAAAATGATCCAGTGATGTCTGGGTAGTAGCTCTATTTTTCTCATCATAGATTACATGGTAGGACTGGATTGCATTCTGAACAGCTGCTGCAACCTTCATGTACTGTGCTACATTTGGGTCCTGTGCCTCAAAAAGTAACAGTGCCTTCTCAAGTAAAGGGAATCCACTTGCCATTTCTTGCATTGTGAATCTTTTTGGTTCTGCAGTTACTTCTTCTTCCTCTTGTCTCTCTTTGTCCTTTCTCTGGGCCTCCAATTCCTGGTGCTTCTTAGCAGTACCAGCTACATCACTGCTACTTTTATAGTTGCTTCCAGACATCATGGTCTTGAAATAAAGATACTGTACTACTGTACTCTATACAGTACTGTACAGTGAAGTACACAAAAGCACAACCACTTGTAGAGGATGCATACACATGACAATGTACACCACACACATTAACTAACTTACGTGACTGGACATGCAAACACGTGTTCACAGCTTTGAAAGTTTGCAACTTGAAGGTTTGTATGTACGGGACTTACTGTATGGCCTTTATTATATTGAGATATGTTCTCTATATACATACCCACTTTGTTGAGAGTTTTTTACCATAAATGAATGTTGAATTTTGTCAAAAGCTTTTTCTGTATCTGTTGAGATGATTGTATGCTTTTTATTCTTTAATTTGTTAATGTAGTATAGCACTTCAATTAATTTGCAGATACTGAAAAATCCTTGCATCTGTTGGATAAATCCCACTTGATCATGGTGTATGATCTTTTTTTAAAATTAATTTTTATTGGAGTATAGTTGATTTACAATTTTGTGTTAGTTTCTGCTGTACAGCAAAGTGAATCACTTATACATATGCATATATCCACTCTTTTTTTTTTAACATCTTTATTGGAGTATAATTGCTTTACAACGGTGTGTTAGTTTCTGCTTTATAACAAAGTGAATCAGTTATACATATACATATATCTCCATGTCTCTTCCCTCTTGCATCTCCCTCCCTCCCACCCTCCCTATCCCACCCCTCGGTATCCACTCTTTTTTAGATTCTGTTTCCATATAGGTCATTATAGAGTATTGAGTAGAGTTCCCTGTGCTATACAGTAGGTTCTTATTAGTTATTTATTTTATATATAGTAGTGTGTATATGTCAATCCCAATCTCTCAATTTATTCCTCCCTACCCTTTCCCCCCAGTAACCATAAGTTTGTTTTCTACATCTGTGACTCTATTTCTGTTTTGTAAATAAGTTCATTTGTAGCATTTTTTTGGATTGCACATGTAAGTGATATCATATGATATTTGTCTTTCTCTGTCTGACTTACTTCACTCAGTATGACAATCTCTAAGTCCATCCCTGTTGCTGCAAATGGCTTTATTTCATTCTTTTCTATGACTGAGTAATATTCCATTGTATATCTGTGTACCACATCTTCTTTATCTATTCCTCTGTTGATGGACATTTAGGTTTAAGTGGTGCTGAGATAACTGGACAGCTACATGTAAAAGAATGAAATTAGAACACTCTCAAAACTGCGGTGGGGTGGGGATGGTGGTGTGCTGAATTGGGCGATTGGGATTGACATGTATACAGTGATGTGTATAAAACTGATGACTGATTAAAAAAAACAAAACAAAAAAACTAACAACTATGTTTTATGTGAGATTGCTATAAAAAAAAAAAAAGAACACTCTCTAACACCATACACAAAAATAAACTCAAAATGGATTGAAGACCTAAATGTAAAGCCAGATTCTATAAAACTCTTAGAGGAAAACATAGGCAGAACACTCTCTGACATAAATCTCAGCAAGATCTTTTTTTTTTTTTTCACCACACTGTATTTTATTTTTACAAGAGATAAATAGACTGACACCAAGCATTGTACATGGATGACCACAACAAAAGCAACAATGATTGCAATTACCAAACATGAAACACACTCATACTATGTCATAATATTGACATTCAGTCCAGTAATCCTCCACTGTAACAGCTCCTTTACTTTGCAGTGAAAATTGATTTGTATATTCTTTGCCTCTGAGTCCTTGTGGGATATTTTCTTTTTTTAAATTCAAACAGAAAGTCACAAAAATTATACTCATCCTCATCAGTTCACTCAGTCCCATGTAATTAATTTTTTTTTTCATCTTGATCTTTTGTTAGCACTTTTATGAGCTCATCAGTTTTTCATTAGAGTTCTGAAAATGCTTATTCATTCAGTTCAGCAGTACAGTCAGGTACCAGAAACCTGTACTTGTCAGAGTCTTTTCCATGAATTTCCTGAAGATGAAACCCTTTTATAGGAACATATTTACAAAAGCATCAGAGTACACCCAGAACTGTCTGTAAATGACAAAAGACTTAAAAATGACCACGGTTAAAGATTTGATGAAAGTTCATAATAATGCAGTTGACAAGAAAATTAGTTATTTCTGAGATATACATTTTAAAGCAATAACTAGGATTATGACTTATAACATTATACCAGAACATATAAGATTTTTAGAAATTTCATGTAATGTCTGAAACATTTATATTAACATATTTCCATACAAATAACCCAATGAAAGTTTAGTATTAGTTGTTTTGTTTGTTTGTTTATACTGCAGGTTCTTATTAGTCATCAATTTTATACACATCAGTGTATACATGTCAATCCCAATCGCCCAATTCAGCACACCACCATCCCCACCCCACTGCAGTTTTCCCCCCTTGGTGTCCATATGTCTGTTCTCTACATCTGTGTCTCAACTTCTGCCCTGCAAACCGGCTCATCTGTACCATTTCTCTAGGTTCCACATACATGCATTAATATACGATATTTGTTTTTCTCTTTCTGACTTACTTCACTCTGTATGACAGTCTCTAGATCCATCCACGTCTCAACAAATGACTCAATTTTGTTCCTTTTTATGGCTGAGTAATATTCCATTGTATATATGTACCACAACTTCTTTATCCATTCGTCTGTTGATGGGCATTTAGGTTGCTTCCATGACCTGGCTATTGTAAATAGTGCTGCAATGAACATTCGGGTGCATGTGTCTTTTTGAATTACGGTTTTCTCTGGGTATATGCCCAGTAGTGGGATTGCTGGGTCATATGGTAATTCTATTCTTAGTTTTTTAAGGAACCTCCATATTGTCCTCCATAGTGGCTGTATCAATTTACATTCCCACCAACAGTGCAAGAGGGTTCCCTTTTCTCCACACCCTCTCCAGCATTTGTTGTTTGTAGATTTTCTGATGATGCCCATTCTAACTGGTGTGAGGTGATACCTCATTGTAGTTTTGATTTGCATTTCTCTAATAATTAGTGATGTTGAGCATCTTTTCATGTGCTTCGTGGCCGTCTGTATGTCTTCTTTGGAGAAATGTCTATTTAGGTCTTCTGCCCATTTTTGGATTGGGGTGTTCGTTTCTTTAATATTGAGCTGAATGAGCTGTTTATATATTTTGGAGATTAATCCTTTGTCCGTTGATTCGTTTGCAAATATTTTCTCCCATTCTGAGGGTTGTCTTTTCGTCTTGTTTATGGTTTCCTTTGCAGTGCAAAAGCTTTGAAGTTTCATTAGGTCCCATTTGTTTATTTTTGTTTTTATTTCCATTACTCTCGGAGGTGGATCAAAAAAGATCTTGCTGTGATTTATGTCAAAGAGTGTTCTTCCTATGTTTTCCTCTAAGACTTTTATAGTGTCCAGTCTTACATTTAGGTCTCTAATCCATTTTGAGTTTATTTTTGTGTATGGTGTTAGGGAGTATTCTAATTTCATTCTTTTACATGTAGCTGTCCAGTTTTCCCAGCACCACTTATTGAAGAGACTGTCTTTTCTCCATTGTATATCTTTGCCTCCTTTGTCATAGATTAGTTGACCATAGGTGCGTGGGTTTATCTCTGGGCTTTCTATCTTGTTCCATTGATCTATGGTTCTGTTTTTGTGCCAGTACCATATTGTCTTGATTACTGTAGCTTTGTAGTATAGTCTGAAGTCAGGGAGTCTGATTCCTCCAGCTCCGTTTTTTTCCCTCAAGACTGCTTTGGCTACTTGGGGTCTTTTGTGTCTCCATACAAATTTTAAGATGATTTGTTCTAGCTCCGTAAAAAATGCCATTGGTAATTTGATAGGGATTGCATTGAATCTATAGATTGCTTTGGGTAGTATAGTCATTTTCACAATGTTGATTCTTCCAGTCCAAGAACATGGTATATCTCTCCATCTGTTGGTATCATCTTTAATTTCTTTCATCAGTGTCTTATAGTTTTCTGCATACAGGTCTTTTGTCTCCCTAGGTAGGTTTATTCCTAGGTATTTTATTCTTTCTGTTGCAATGGTAAATGGGAGTGTTTCCATAATTTCTCTTTCAGATTTTTCATCATTAGTGTATAGGAATGCAAGAGATTTCTGTGCATCAATTTTGTATCCTGCAACTTTACCCTATTCATTAATTAGCTCTAGCAGTTTCCTGGTGGCATCTTTAGGATTCTCTATGTATAGTATCATGTCATCTGCAAACAGTGACAGTTTTACTTCTTCTTTTCCAATTTGTATTCCTTTTATTTCTTTTTCTTCTCTGATTGCCGTGGCTAGGACTTCCAAAACTATGTTGAATAATAGTGATGAGAGTGGACATCCTTGTCTCATTCCTGATCTTAGAGGAAATGCTTTCAGTTTTTCACCGTTGAGAATGATGTTTGCTGTGGGTTTGTCATATATGGCCTTTATTATGTTGAGGTAGGTTCCCTCTATGCCCACTTTCTGGAGAGTTTTGATCATAAATTGGTGTTGAATTTTGTCAAAAGCTTTTTCTGCATCTATTGAGATGATCATATGGTTTTTATTCTTCAATTTGTTAATATGGTGTATCACATTGATTGATTTGCATATATTGAAGAATCCTTGCATCCCTGGGATAAATCCCACTTGATCGTGGTGTATGATCCTTTTAATGTGTTGTTGGATTCTGTTTGCTAGTATTTTGTTGATGATTTTTGCATCTATATTCATCAGTGATATTGGTCTGTAATTTTCTTTTTTTGTAGTGTCTTTGTCTGGTTTTGGTATCAGGGTGATGGTGGCCTCATAGAATGAGTTTGGGAGTGTTCCTTCCTCTGCAATTTTTTGGAAGAGTTTGAGAAGGATAGGTGTTAGCTCTTCTCTAAATGTTTGATAGAATTCACCTGTGAAGCCATCTGGTCCTGGACTTTTGTTTGTTGGAAGATTTTTAATCACAGTTTCAATTTCATTACTTGTGATTGGTCTGTTCATATTTTCTGCTTCTTCCTGGTTCAGTCTTGGAAGGTTATACCTTTCTAAGAATTTGTCCATTTCTTCCAGGTTGTCCATTTTATTGGCATAAAGTTGCTTGTAGTAGTCTCTTAGAATGCTTTGTATTTCTGTGGTGTCTGTTGTAACTTCTCCTTTTTCATTTCTGATTTTATTGATTTGAGTCCTCTCCCTCTTTTTCTTGATGAGTCTGGCTAATGGCTTATCAATTTTGTTTATCTTCTCAAAGAACCAGCTTTTAGTTTTATTGATCTTTGCTATTGTTTTCTTTGTTTCTATTTCATTTATTTCCGCTCTGATCTTTATGATTTCTTTCCTTCTGCTAACTTTGGGTTTTGTTTGTTCTTCTTTCTCTAGTTTCTTTAGGTGTAAGGTTAGATTGTTTACTTGAGATTTTTCTTGTTTCTTGAGGTAGGCTTGTATAGCTATAAACTTTCCTCTTAGAACTGCTTTTGCTGCATCCCATAGGTTTTGGGTTGTCATGTTTTCATTGTCATTTGTCTCTAGGTATTTTTTGATTTCCTCTTTGATTTCTTCAGTGATCTCTTGGTTATTTAGTAACGTATTGTTTAGCCTCCATGTGTTTGTGTTTTTTATGTTTTTTCCCCTGTAATTCATTTCTAATCTCATAGCGTTGTGGTCAGAAAAGATGCTTGATATGATTTCAATTTTCTTAAATTTACTGAGGCTTGATCTGTGACCCAAGATGTGATCTATCCTGGAGAATGTTCCGTGCGAACTTGAGAAGAACGTGTAATCTGCTGTTTTTGGATGGAATGTCCTATAAATATCAATTAAATCTATCTGGTCTATTGTGTCATTTAAAGCTTCTGTTTCCTTATTTATTTTCATTTTGGATGATCTGTCCATTGGTGTAAGTGAGGTGTTAAAGTCCCCCACTATTATTGTGTTACTGTCGATTTCCTCTTTTATAGCTGTTAGCAGTTGCCTTATGTAATGAGGTGCTCCTATGTTGGGTGCATATATATTTATAATTGTTATATCTTCTTCTTGGATTGATCCCTTGATCATTATGTAGTGTCCTTCCTTGTCTCTTGTAACATTCTTTATTTTAAAGTCTATTTTATCTGATATGAGTATAGCTACTCCAGCTTTCTTTTGATTTCCATTTGCATGGAATATCTTTTTCCATCCCTTCACTTTCAGTCTGTATGTGTCCCTAGGTCTAAAGTGGGTCTCTTGTAGACAGCATATATATGGGTCTTGTTTTTGTATCCATTCAACAAGCCTGTGTCTTTTGGCTGGAGCATTTAATCCATTCACGTTTAAGGTAATTATCGATATGTATGTTCCTATGACCATTTTCTTAATTGTTTTGGGTTTGTTTTTGTAGGTCCTTTTCTTCTCTTGTGTTTCCCACTTAGAGAAGTTCCTTTAACATTTGTTGTAGAGCTGGTTTGGTGGTGCTGAATTCTCTTAGCTTTTGCTTGTCTGTAAAGCTTTTGATTTCTCCATCAAATCTAAATGAGATCCTTGCCGGGTAGAGTAATCTTGGTTGTAGGTTCTTCCCTTTCATCACTTTAAGTATATCATGCCACTCCCTTCTGGCTTGTAGAGTTTCTGCTGAGAACTCAGCTGTTAACCTTATGGGAGTTCCCTTGTATGTTATTTGTCATTTTTCCCTTGCTGCTTTCAATAATTTTTCTTTGTCTTTAATTTTTGCCACTTTGATTACTATGTGTCTCGGCGTGCTTCTCCTTGGGTTTATCCTGTATGGGACTCTCTGTGCTTCCTGGACTTGGGTGGCTATTTCCTTTCCCATGTTAGGGAAGTTTTCGACTATAATCTCTTCAAATATTTTCTCTGGTCCTTTCTCTCTCTCTTCTCCTTCTGGGACCCGTATAATGCGAATGTTGTTGCGTTTAATGTTGTCCCAGAGGTCTCTTAGGCTGTCTTCATTTCTTTTCATTCTTTTTTCTTTAGTCTGTTCCGCAGCAGTGAATTCCACCATTCTGTCTTCCAGGTCACTTATCCGTTCTTCTGTCTCAGTTATTCTACTATTGATTCCTTCTAGTGTAGTTTTCATTTCAGTTATTGTATTGGTCATCTCTGTTTGTTTGTTCTTTAATTCTTCTAGGTCTTTGTTAATCATTTCTTGCATCTTCTCAATCTTTGCCTCCATTCTTATTCCAAGGTCCTGGATTATCTTCACTCTCATTATTCTGAATTCTTTTTCTGGAAGGTTCCCTATCTCCACTTCATTTAGTTGTTTTTCTGGGGTTTTTTCTTGTTCCTTCATCTGGTATATAGCCCTCTGCCTTTTCATCTTGTCTATCTTTCTGTAAATGTGGTTTCTGTTCCACAGGCTGCAGGACTGTAGTTTTTCTTGCTTCTGCTGTCTGCCCTCTGGTGGTTGAGGCTATCTAAGAGGCTTGATGGGAGGCTCTGGAGGTGGGTAGAGCTGACTGTTGCTGTGGCGGTCAGAGCTCTGTAAAACTTTAATCCACTTGACTGTTGATGGGTGGGGCTGGGTTCCCTCCCTGTTGGTTGTTTTGCCTGAGGCAACCCAACACTGGAGCCTACCCGGGCTCTTTGGTGGGGCTAATGGCAGACTCTGGGAGGGCTCACGCCAAGGAGTACTTCCCAGAACCTCCGCTGCCAGTGTCCTTGTCCCCACGGTGAAACAGAGCCAGCCCCCGCCTCTGCAGGAGACCCCCCAACACCAGCAGTTATGTCTGGTTCAGTCTCCCCCAGGGTTACTGCTCCTTCCCCTGGTTCCCGATGCACACACTATTTTGTGTACGCCCTCCAAGAGTGGGGTATCTGTTTCCCCCAGTCCTGTCGAAGTCCTGCAATCAATTCCCACTAGGCTTCAAAGTCTGATTCTCTATGAATTCCTCCTCCCGTTGCCGGACCCCCAGGTTGGGAAGCCTGACGTGGGGCTCAGAACTTTCACTCCAGTGGGTGGACTTCTGTGGTTAAGTGTTCTCCAGTCTGTGAGTCACCCACCCAGCAGTTATGGGATTTGATCTTACTCTGATTGCGCCCCTGCTACCGTCTCACTGTGGCTTCTCCTCTGTCCTTGGATGTGGGGTATCCTCCTTGGTGAAGTCCAGTGTCTTCCTGTCGATGATTGTCCAGCAGCCAGTTGTGATTCTGGTGCTCTCGCAAGAGGGAGTGAGAGCACATCCTTCTACTCCGCCATCTTGGTTAATCCCTCTCAGCAAGATCTTTTTTGATCCACTGCCTAGAGTAATGAAAATAAAAACAAAAATAAACAAATGGGATCTAGTTAAACTTAAAAGCTTTTGCACAGCAAAGGAAACCATAAACAAAACGAAAAGACAGCCCTCAGAATGGGAGAAAATATACAAAGCGACTGACAAGGGATTAATCTGAAAAATACACAAACAGCTCATGCATCTCAATATCAAAAATATAAACAACCCAATCAAAAAATGGGTGGAAGATCTAAACAGACATTTCTCCAAAGGAGACATACAGCTGGCCAAAAAGCACATGAAAAGATGCTCAACATCAAATTATTAGAGAAATGCAAATCAAAACTACAATGAGGTGTCACCTCACACTGGTGAGAATGGCCATCATCAAAAAATCTACAAACAATAAATGCTGGAGAGGGTGTGGAGAAAAGGGAACCCTCCTACACTGTTGGTGGGAATGTAAATTGGCGTAGCCACTATGGAGAACAGTATGGAGGTTCCTTAGAAAACTAAAAACAGTGTTGCCATATGATTCAGCAACCCCACTCCTGGACATATATTTGGAGAAAACCATAATTTGAAAAGATACACACACCCCATTGTTCATTGCAGCACTATTTACAATAGCCAGGACATGGAAGCAACCTAAATGTATGATCCTTTTAATGTATTGTTTTATTCGGTTTGCTAATATTCTGTTGAGGATTTTTGCGTCTATGTTCATCAGTGATATTGGCCTGTAATTTTATTTTTTGGTGATCTCTTTGTCTGGCTTTGACATCTGGGTGATGCTGGCTTCATAGGAGGAGTTTAGAAGAATTCTTTTCTCTTCAATTTTTTGGAATAATTTGAGAATTATAGGTGTTAACGCTTCTGCAAATGTTTGGTAGAAATCTCTTGTAAAGCCTTCTGATCCTGGACTTTCGTTTATTGAGAGTTATTTGATTACTGATTCAATTTTATAACTGGTAATTGGTCTGTTCATATTTTCTATTTCTTCCTGATTCCGTCTAGGGAGATTGTATGTTTCTAGGAATTTTTCCATTTCTTCTTGGTTGTCCATGTTATTGTTGTATAATTATTCATAGTAATTTCTTATGATCCTTTGTATTTTTGTGGTGTCAGTGGTAATTTCTGCTCTTTCATTTCTGGTTTTATTTATTTGGGCCCTCTCTCTTTTTTCTTGATGAGTTTGGCTAAAGGTTTATCAATTTTATTTATCTTTTCAAAGAAGCATCTCTTAGTTTCATTGAACTTTTCTATTGTTTTCAGTCTCCATTTCATTTATTTCCACTCTCATCTTTATGATTTCTTTCCTTCTACTAACTTTGGGTTTTGTTTTTTCTTCTTTTTCTAGTTCCTTTAGGTGTAAGGTTAAATAGTTTATTTGAGATTTTTCTTGTTTCCTGAGGTAGGCTTGTATCGCTATAGACTTCCCTCTTAGAAGTGCTTTTGCTGCTTCCCATAGATTTTGGATTACAGTAAGTCCCCTACATATGAACAAGTGCATTTGTAAGTCCAATTTGTTTGTAAGTCCAACAAAGTTAGCCTAGGTACCCAACTAACACAATCGACTATATAGTACTGATAGTACTGTACTGTAATAGGTTTATAATACTTTTCACACAAATAATACATACGTAAAAACAAACAAACATAAAAAATAAAGAAAATATTTTTAATCTTATGGTACAGTACCTTGAAAAGTACAGTATACAGTACAACCACTGGCATACAGGGGCTGGCACACACGTTCTCATCTTTGGAAGTTCACAACTTGAAGGTTCGTATGTAGAGGACTTACTGTATTGTGTTTCTATTTTCATTTTTCACCAGGTGTTTTTAAATTTCCTTTTTGATTTCTTTAGTGAACCTTGGTTGCTTATTTGCATATCATTCAGCCTCCATGTATTTGTATTTTTTGCAGTTTTTTCCTTATAGTTGATTTCTAGTTCATAGTGTTGTGGTCAGAAAAGGTACTTGATATGATCTCAGTCTTAAATTTATTGAGATTTATTTTGTGGCCTAGCATGTGATCTATCCTGGAGAATGTTCCATGGGCACTTTAAAAGAATGTGTATTCTGCTGCTTTTGGATGAAATGTTCTGTATGTACATCTATTAAGCCCATCTGCTGTAAGGTGTCATTTAAGGCCAGTGTTTCCTTATTGGTTTTCTGTATGGATATCTGGATTTTTCTGTCTGTTGATGTAAGTGGAATGTTTAAGTTCCCTATTATTATTGTGTTACTGTCAATTTCTCCCTTTATGTTTTTTAATATGTGCTCTATGTATTTAGGTGCTCCTATGTGGAGTATTTATATATTTATAATTGTTGGATTGATCCCTTTATCATTATATAATGTTCTTCTTTGTCTCTTGTTACAGTCTTTCTTTTAAAGTCTATATTGTCTGATATAAGTACTGCTACCCCAGCTTTTTTTGTTTCCATTCGCATGGAATATCTTTTCCATCTCTTCGTGTCCAGTCTGTGTGTGTCTTTAGATCTGAAGTGAGTTTCTTATAGGCAGTACATATATGGGTGTTGTTTTTGTATCAGTTCAGCCAGTCTTTCATTTGATTGGAGAATTAATCCATTTACATTTAAAGTAGTTATTGATGTGTACATACTTATTGCCATTTTGTTCATTGTTTTCTTGTTTTTGTAGTTCTTTTTTTGCTCTCTTCCCTTATGATTGAATAACTATCTTTTGTGTTATGTTTCTATTCCTTTCTCTTTTGTGTGTTTGCATCTATTATAGGTTTTTAGTTTGTGGTTACCATGAGGTTTATCTATAGCAACCAGTATAAATATGTGATTATTTTAAGTTGATGATCTCTTAAGTTCTAACACATTTTAACAGCTTTGCATGTTTACTCCCCCTCTCTTATGCTTAATATTTTTGATATCATATTTCACATCTTTTTGTTTTATGTATAACTTAACTACTTTTATGGATATAAATAATTTCACTACTTTTGTCTTTTAACTTTTTTCTATTAGCTTTATAAGTGGTTGTTCTACTACCTTTACTGTATGTTTGCCTTTACCAGTGACATTTTTCCTTTTGTAATTTTCTTTTGTAATATTTTTAATTGTGGTCTTTTCTTCTCCACTTAGAAAAGTACCTTTAACACATCTTGTAAAGGCAGTTTAATGGTGCTGAACTGTTTTAGCTTTTGCTTCTCTGTAAAGCTCCTACCTCTCCTTTAATCTGAGTTAAATGTAGAGTATTCTTGGTTGTAGGTTTTTTCCTTTTATCACTGAATATACTGTGCTATTTCTTTCTGGTCTGCAAAGTTTCTGCTGAAAATTCAGCTGATAGACTCATTATGAGAGTTCCCTTGTACATAACTATTACTTTTCTTTTGCTGTTTTTAAGATTCTCTCTTTATCTTTATTTTTTGCCATTTTAAATATAATGTGTCTTGGTGTGGTCCTCTTTTATGTTCCTCTTGTTTGGAACTCTCTGTGCTTCCCAGACTTGGATGTCTCTTTCCTTTCCCAGGTTAAAGATGTTTTTAGCTATTATTTCTTCAAGTAAGTTCTCTGCCCCTTTCTCTCTCTCTTCTACTTCTGGACCTTTATAATGGGATTGTTAACATGGGTGAGATTGCTCCAGAGATCTCTTAAACTGTCATTTTTAAAATTCTTTTTTTCTTTTTCTCTTCATCTTGGGTGAACTACTCTGTCTTCTAGTTCACTGATCTGTTTCTCTGTATCATCTAATCTGTTGATTCCTTCTAGTGTTGCATTTTTAATTTCAGTTATTGTATTCTTCAGCTCCATTGGGTTCTTCTTTATATTTTCTAACTCTGTTGAAATTCCCACTGTGTTTATCCATTCATCTCCCTAGTTTGTCTAGCATCTTTATGATCATTACCTTTATCTTTATCATATAGATTGCTTATTTTTACTTTGTTTATTTCTTTTTCTGAGGTTATGTCTTACTCCTTCATTTGAAATATCTTCCTTTATCTCCTTATTTTGCCTAATTCTCTGTGTTTATTTCTATGTATTAGGTAGGTCTGTTACATTTCCCAATTTTAGAAAAGTGGCCTTATGGAGGTGATGTTCTATGGGGCCCAGCAGCACACTCCCCTCTGGTCACCAGAGCTATGTACTCTAGGGGTGCCCCCTATGTGGGCTGTGTGAGCCCTTTCATTGGCAGGTCCAATTTCTGTGGGTGTGCTAGTTAGTATGGCTGGCTGCAAAGCCTTGCCTCATGTGATGGTTGCTATTCCACTTGTAAGCATGGCCAGGTCTTTAGGCAGTCAGCTACATGACCCAGAGAGCCCTGGGTGGTGCCAGCCCACTCATGGGTAAGGCTGTGTCCTGGGGCAGTCAGCTTCAGGACTGGGAGGAATCCTAGAACTGGTGTCCACCGGATGGTGGATGGGTAAGTCCTTGGCACTAATAGGCTAGACAGAGGATTCCAAAAGGATGCTTGCCAGCACAAGTTTTCTCCTGGTAGAATGAGCTCCCCCAAATAACTGTCACCTGCATCTATGCCCCCAGGGGTATTCCAAGTTGCCTCCTGCCTCTCTGGTAGGCTCTCCAAAATCAGCAAGTGGGTTGAACCCATGCTGTTTTCAAGTGACTGCCTCTGCAGTGGGACTCGGAGTGTGTGAGATTTTTGTTCATGCCCTTTAAGAGAAGTCTCTGTTTCCTATAGCCCTCTGGATCTCTCATTCACAAGCCCCACTGGCCTTCAAAGCCAGACGTTTGGAGGGCTCCTATTCCTGGTACAGAACCCCAGGCTGGAGAGCCTGATGTGGGGCTTGCACCCCTCATCCCTTGGAGAGAACCTCTGCAATTATGATTATCCTTCCATTTGTGGTGTGGAGAGGTGTGGATCTTGACCATACTGTGTCTCCATCTCTCCTACCAATCTCGTTGTATTTACTTCTTTATATCTTTAGTCATGGGAATCTTTCCTGGTACTCTTCAGGTCATTCTCACAGATAGTTACTCTGTAAATAGTTGTAATTTTGGTGTGCTTGTGGGAGGAGATGAGCTCAGGGTCTTCCTACTCTACCATCTTGGCCACACATCTCCCTGTACATATATTTTAAAGGTGTGTTAAACTTCTAAGATAATAAGGCTGGAAGCAATATGTGTTGTTTTCATGATGTCTAGAATAACCTGCAAATCATAATGACACAAACCATCTTCCTATTTTTTTTTAGCTCTGGAACTTGCAGAGGTGCCCAGAGGCTAATAAATTATGAGTGAATCTCATAAATGTAATAAATACATAATAACTAACTAACTAAATAATAGATATATAGTTTTGCTATTGACTTTCATGCGACATACTTGTGTATAGGAAGGAGAAATACAGATTGACAGTTTTTAAAGTGCTTTATAAAAGGAACCATTTAAATATAATATATTGCTATTATTCTAGAGCCAAATACTTCCTTATAAGTAAAGGGCCTGTCAGCATTTCTATTGGAAGCCTTCATTTTAAGGGTGTGTGACTCAACCCTAAATTGTGCTGTCAGCTGAAATATGGTGTATAAAGTTTCAGTTTCATTGCCATTTTTTTCTACATTCCGAATCACAAAACCCCATTTTTTTTCACATGTGGACATTAATTTAAAGCAGAAGTCAGTAATTGCCAATGCTAACAAATTTTATTCTGTCTGAATAAGATGATATTTCCTAAGAAATCAAGGCTGCCAACACTAAGGAACATACATAAATAGATTTTTGTGATTCTGCTTGATGTCAGTGTTTTGGTCAAATATAATGTGTAGGTGGATGCTGTATTTCTGGCTTCCAAGTCATTTGGAGGAAAATAATTAAGCCTGGGGCACTGGAAAAATTTCAATTTTGAACTAGAGATGTGAAAGCATTAACAATCACGCCTACTGAGATGAACTATCTACTGGTGACATTTAAAACTAGCCTATTCATTTCTATTCTTTATGGGCTAGATGTCTATTTCAGGAATTTATGTCAAACATCTGATCCAAAAGTAGTTACATTCTTGACAACAAAAAGTGATAAAGAAGCTGTAGAGAGCAATGAAAATTGATGGGGAGAGAGACTGATAAACAGCAAAAGAGACCCATTAAGGGCCAAATGATTGGTAAAGCCTGAGGAGAGGGGACTCAGAGGTAAATTGGAGTGCAGGTTAATCATTTCACAGGTGCAATCAGCTAGCTCTTACCCACTATTTCTGGTTTGTTCAGAATTGAAATCTGAAGGCAACTTATTAGATTTTGGGTCTGACGTCATTCTGTACTTGTGAGAGGAAAAGAAGGACCATGACTCCTGTGTTTATGGAACTCACTGTAATAAAATCAGTAAGTTTCAAGGTAAGTTCACAGAGTTTTTTTTTTTTTTTAACCGGGATTGAGCAAAATAAAATTAAACAGAAGTGTGAAATGTAAGTTTCCTGGAGTGTGTGGTTTCTAATGAGTTCTAACTTTTAAAAGGATAGTATGATCTTCTATTCAGATACTAGGGACTCATATTTGGTCAGTTTTCCTTTTCAAGAGAAGACTTAAAACAGAACACTGGTGTTTTAGAAGCAAACTTTAAGAATGTACTTCTCTTTCCCTTCAGCAGACGAAAATAAAGACCTCATCATATTTGCTCCTCAGTCTCATCACCACTGTGTGAAGAAATTTGATTATGTTCTATTTTCAGAAGCAGGTAGATGGAATGCCTACTAACTTCCTGGGTGTTTGGGGCATATTAATTCATCTATTCTATCCATACATCTATCTGAAGAAGAAATTAATTCCCATTTATGTAGATGAGGAAGCTTAAGCTCAAAAAGATGAAAGTTGCCTGCCAAGTTCACATAACTAGTAAATTACCAGAGATGAGTCTGGCTTCAAAGTCCATTCTCTTTCTGTGAATGCTAATTATACACCATGTTATGTAGGAAGTGTTAACCTGATATGTTATTTTTAGGATAAGCAATTTTCCTGAAAAATTAAAATCTATTGATTTTTGTTTCAGCAGTTATTTATTAGTATCTACTAACAAATGTATAGCATTTAAGTATTTAAAAAGTGACTTTTAAAATATTATCTCATTTGAAACTCATGACATTTTTTTTGGTTTTTTGATTGGACTGTTGACTGCTTCCAGGCACAAACATTGTCTTCCTTTTCTACGTAACTCCTTTTCTCCACTTCCAGTGCACTGCTGGGCTTGAAATAAGTTCTCAAAGAAAAGTTTCTGGATAGATTTAAATGTCATCTGATAGCCTACATGAAGAAAGAGATGTTTATGTAGCTTCTTTTGTGTCTACAATAAAGTATCAGCTCTCTCTGTTTTATTTTTCTTTAGCATGAGGCAGATGCCTGCATTTGTGTTGAGACTTCTTTGAATCAACTTGTCCATCCCAACAGGATGCTCATACTGTCTATTGGCTTCTTTGTACCCTGGCTTCTGGATTGAGCTTGGGTACAAATATAAAACCCCTTTGCTCAGCCGAAGTATTAAGAACAAAGAAGGGAGTGCTAATGGGCACAGCATCCTTTGCCTCATGGTGAAAGTGGCTTTATGGCAGATGCAGAGTTACATGTGGTTCCTGGCCCATGAAGACCTGTACTAGCCCTCTACAAATCACCTGTCCAGTGGGGAGTCATAGAAATAGGAATGCATATCAAGGTGGAGCCAGAAGAAGGTGGATGACAAACACAGAAATTTAGGTCTGGAATCAGAGATCAAGCAGTTAATAGTTTTTTCAATAGGCTCCTGGCTCCCTATTAACCTCTTTTCTGAGCAGGTCTTCCCTGGCACCTCCTCTCTTAAAGGTATCTCCCAGAGGTGGTGTATTTCCTCCTCAGACTCAGTCAGAGGAATGGGTGTTTAATTACCATTGATTCCATTTGTATATATTAATTATGAAGATATATTAGAAATCTACATGTTTGTTTAACCAGGGAAAAGATTTTCTCAGGTTCAAGGTATGTGAAAAAATACTGTTTACCTAACTTCTAATTTTATATTACTAAACAAGAAAATCGTAACAATATTCAGTAGTTGAATTCCCATTTTACAAGCTTGCTTGTGCTTTCCTTTTCCTTTCCCTCCAACATCAAATAGTAGAAGAATTTAAAGAAATATCCTGTGCAATTTAAATACTTAATCCAAAAATGGGATTGCTTGAATTGGCATAAATCTCTTTTAATGTTCTATTCTGAAGTAATTTTAGGAAATTTTTAATGTTTTATATTTTATGTATTTTAATTCACAATGGCTCCTGAGAATAGGGAAATAAAAAACCTTCCTGTGTGGCCCCCTGATGGTCAAGATCCCTGTAATCTAATAGTCTAGAAGTGACCAGAACAAGACCTGGTGAAAGTGACACTCAGGGCACTGTGCTAAGACCAGAAACTTTGACTTCAGGCTGGGAATGGAAAAGGAACAGTGTCCTGGAGAAAATGCACAAAATGTGAGATGAATAGCTCTTTGCTTCCCCGCTTTATTCTTTTGTGTTATCATACTGACAGAAGCAACTAAAGAAAGTAAAAGCAATGGTATGAAATTTTATTTTATAATATGTTAAAGAAGACAAGTGCCTTCCAGACTGAAAATGAATGTAATATATACTAAGTTTCACCTGGGAGCAATTTTTTCCCTCATAGACAGTTATAATAAGTTAGTTCCAGAAGTTTATGAGTTTTATAATGGAAATGCTGAACCAAACTTAACAGAGGCATCATGTGAGAGCTTGGATATAATAACAGCTCCAAAACCTCCAGAACAAGAGGATGATGAGATCCTCAGTGAGTAGGAGGGAAAGACTAAGAAGTACATAAAAAACGCATGCCAAAAAAAGAACAAATATGTGTTTTCAGTACTGCAGCCCAACAGTTGGAATTATTTGGGGGGATGATTTGGGTGGCTGTCTTTACAATGGACTGAAATTGGTTTCTTATTTTAGCCACTGCATTGGTTCAGCTTCACTCTGTTCCATTCTAAAAATGCACCAGCGTATCAGTCAGCTGCAGGGCACTTGACTCCGTGTGCGTGCCTGCTATGAGATTAGGGTAAGTGATCAAAACTTGAGAGCACAGATTTTGAAAGTTTACTGTGATAGGTGGTCTGAACAAGCTAAGCAAGGCAAATCAGAGCTAGCTCCAATCTCTACCACCCATCACAACATTAGCCGTATTTTAAATGGATCCACTTGACTTGGCTCTTTTTGGTTATGTTACACTGAACATTTAAACTATCTTAAACACTTAAATTTTATTGTTGGATTTCCTGCTTATTAAATCATCAAATAAAATAATGGTGCCTTAGCAAGGAAGACAATTAAAATAGAATATACTAATGAAACTGAAGAGTATCAGAATCATCTTCCTTCCTCTTAAACTTGTACAACTGCACATATGTGTCAGCAATCACAGATTAAAGAAGTAATTAGTCTGAACAGGGAAAACGTGAAGCTGATACTTAATATGCTAACAGACTGTGAGCTTGAGAGCCTCAATTTTTAATACAGTTGCCAGCAGAATTGCAAAAATCTGTTCTATCAAAGTCCATCTTTCTGATAAGATTTTAAAAAGGCAGTTCTGGTAAATTGCATCCCTATGTCATAAATCCACATTTTTAGAGATTTATGGACCCTAGAGTTAACTGACATGATGATTTATATCATCTGTGATTAAAAGCTAAATGGCTTTATTTGCCTTAATGTTGTTTCCAAAGAATTAGACTCCTAAAACAACAAAATGTCAAGGAGCAGCATTTAGTGCTTTTCTTCATAGATGACTTCTACAGGGCTTTGGGACCTGTTTATGAGCAAGTGGCACTAGGGGAAAAGGGAAAAGTGGGATGTCAGTTGTATTTACCAAAATAAAATGTATGGAATTGTTTAACACAAGCAAATAGAGGAGGAAAATTAAGGCAGTTTTCATACTATTGTTTCCTATTGTTCTTTCCTCTGCTTCAATCTTTGATTTCCCTTCTGCTCCACTGACTCCTTACTCCCCACCCCCCCATCTACCACACACACACACACATGCACACACATTTAATTAAAGTCTTTGAACTAGAGGTGAATAGAAATTAGGTTCTCCATGTACATTCTCAGTTCTCAGGCTCATTTGCAATAAGTGATTCCAAAACATCTTAAATTTCTGAAGGCGATTCTGAGCAGATAAAGTGAGCATCAGAATGAGTAAGTTACTTGTGGAATTACTGATGAAATCCACTAATTTAAGGTTTTCTAAGTTAAAATGGAGGAATGCACCAGTACTTTTTTTTTGAATTTTTGAATTTTATTTTATTTATTTTTTATACAGTACGTTCTTATTAGTTATCTATTTTATACATGTTAGTGTATATATGTCAATCCCAATCTCCCAGTTCATCCCACCACCACCACCACCCCTGCCCTTTTCCCCCCTTGGTGTCCATACGTTTCTTCTCTACATCTGTGTCTCTGTTTCTGCCCTGCAAACCGGTTCATCTGTACCATTTTTCTAGGTTCCACATATATGCATTAATATACGATATTTGTTTTTCTCCTTCTGACTTACTTCACTCTGTATGACAGTCTCTAGATCCATCCATGTCTCTACAAATGACCCAATTTCGTTCCTTTTTATGGCTGAGTAATATTCCATTGTATATATGTACCACCTCTTCTTTATTCATTCATCTGTCAATGGACATTTAGGTTGCTTCCATGACCTGGCTATTGTAAATCATGCTGCAGTGAACATTGGGATGCCTTTTTGAATTATGGTGTCTTTTTGAATTATGGTTTTCTCTCAGTATATGCCCAGTAGTGGGATTACTGGGTCCTATGGTAATTCTATTTTTAGTTTTTTAAGGAACCTCCATACTGTTCTCCATAGTGGCTGTATCAATTTACATTCCCACCAACAGTGCAAGAGGGTTCCCTTTTCTCCACACCCTCTCAAGCATTTGTTGTTTGTAGATTTTCTGATGATGCCCATTCTAACTTGTGTGAGGTGATACCTCATGCACCAGTACTTCTGAAGTGTCCTTTCTGCTCACTGGTCATCAGACCTAGGGCAGAAACCATTGACTTGATTTTATAAAATCAGCACCCTCCCCATTCAACTGGAGTGACTTTTCAAATATTTTTGGTGGAATCTTTTCTTCAAATAACATGCTATTTTGAAACTGGATAATATTTTTAAAAATCAGATATAAAAGAATAAGTTGTTTGAAAATAGCTTAGAAAATTATCAAAAAAGAAAATCATTGAGGAGAGGCATGCTTTATCAGCTATTAAAATATACTCTAAAGACATAGCAGTAAAAACAGTACGATGTTGGCACTGGAACATAAAAAAATAAGGAGTGAATTAGAATATAGAACCCAGACAAATAAGATATGATAAAGGTAGTTTTTTCATTTGGTAAATAACAGTTTTGCTTAATCAGTAGCTCCAGCACAATTGGCAATCTTTCAGAAAGAAAATAAATCTGGATTTTACTTCATGTAAAAAATAAGCAAGGGATGAATTATGTATTGTAACTTAAACATTTAAAAATTATATAAATCTATGTATAACCTAGAAGTTTGGAAGGCTTATGTAATAAAGACATAACTCTCTACTGGACAATACAAAAACAAAAACAAAAAAGTAGGCATATTTAATCACATAAATGTTTAGAAAATATTTTTAGGGCAAAATATACCATAAACAAAGTCTGTAATAAATGATTGACTGAGGGAAATATTCAAAGTACATTTGAGAGATCAACAAATTTTGAATAAAATGAGCTCTTACAAATTGATAAGAAAATCACAACAAGAAAAAATATAAAAATGAACAAAGTACATCATGAATAGATAGTTCACAAAAGAATAAATCCAGAGAGCCAATAAACATATTGACAGAGGTCCAGCCTATTTGGTAGTCAGGAAAAGCTTATTTAAAAAAATGACATACTCCTTATACTTATAAGAATGAGAAAAATTGTAAGAGATAACATTCTTTGTAGGGTTATAGTATAAAGAGTAGATTCTTACTTTGCAAGTAGAAATGTTATTTATTATAGTCTTCTTAGAAACAATTCTGGCAACAAGTATTAAAATTGAAAATACACATACTCTTCAACTCAGCATTGCTTCAGCTGGGAATTTGTTCTACAGAAAAATAAACCACTAGGATATACGAAAACTGAAAACAAAGTGGATGCCCATCAAAAGGAGAATGATTGAATAAATTATTGTAAATTCATAACATAGAATAATGCAGCTAAGGAAAATTTAAGATTTTCTCTGGGAGAGTTGACTTGGGGAGATTTCCAAGATGTAGTATAAAATGATAAAAACAGAAGACAAATAAGCAAAGGAATGATAAGCATAGGATTATGGTCATTGTTAGTAAAAAGAAACTCTTATTATTATGTGTTATGATTATGCGTTATGAAGGACATACACCAGGTTGTCAATACTGGCTATTCAGGTGAGTGGGAAAGAGAGGAGAAAGGCAGAGGTGTAAAAGACAAGGGAAGAAATCAATGATAAGAATAATGTGTTTGCTATAATCTTGATTATGGAAATGTTCAACAACATTCTGCTGGTAGTAATTTCAGAGCAGTGAAATTTCAGGGGATTTATATCTCTTAGTTATAGCTGAAGATCTAAAGCTGGGAAAAGGATAAGTCATGTACCATTATAACTCATCATTCATATCCAGGCTACATAAAAGATTTCAACATTGAGAATGAGAATTTTTTTATCAGATTAAAAAGGTTTTTCTCCTTGTTTCCAGTTGGAGGATAGGTTTTCCCCCAACTCCTCAAGTAAGTGGTTGTGCACCAGAAAACCGTCAGAAAGCTGGACATGTGTTCCAGATTATAAGGGACAGAAGGGCTCATAAAATATGTGAGAGTGAGAATTTTGTTGGAGTTGTCTCTGGCAGGAAAGGCTGTGATGTGTTGGAAAAGGCCTTTACTCCCAGACATTGGTAGAGAAAGGATACTTGCATGTTTCAGGTGGGCAAAGAAGTAGATTCCTCTTGAGGGACAAGACTGGTGTCATCTTGAGTAGTGCCATGAGTAAGAGGTCCACTTGGGTGATTCATTGATCCTCTAAGGAGGGGATTTGAATGGTATGGGCTGGTGAGGGCTGGTATCAAAGGGAGATTTGTAAGTGGCGGTACAGAAGAGGTACTCCCTGTGTCATGGAAGAGTTTCAGTGTCAGGGGTCTCTGAAGAATCATCCAAAGTGCTCCATGAAAAAAACAAAAAACAAAGTGCTCTGTGAGAGAGTCAGCTTTGAACATCTGCCACATCCACAGGGCCCCCATGCTAAATAACAACCATGCTAGTCAAGGAAGACTTCTTCTGCCCCTTAATCTCCCTTTTCTTTCTACCAACTCCTCACCACTGTTCTCTACCCTCATGTCCTGCAACTATGATAAGAACAATATAGGGAAAAGGGACAAAAAGGTGACATGGACAAAACCTACTCTCCTTCCCCTTGAAGTCTTCCCAGTCTGAGCCAGGGAACATGGAAGTTTTATATTGAATGAGACGCTGAAATTTTGTTCATAGATTGCACTATAGACTTTTTAATTCTCTGAATGTTGAGATAATTTGTTAACTAATAAAAATGACTAGGAGAGTTACAGGATCTGCCTGAAACCTCATCGAGAGGTAGAGGAAAACAAGTCAGAAGAGGAGATTCAAAGAAGAATTAGCTAAAAGGAGTAACATTACTTTCTGTTTGCACTCCACTGCATCTCTCTCCCTCAATGAATTAACTACAGGTATATTTTATGCATGGTTAGAGAGTTTTAAAATTCTCATGTGTTTTTATATAATAAGATACAAAATCTAAAGCTGTATCCTGTATAAAAAAATAGAGAATTCCATTCAGAATTTCAAAATACAAAACAAAACAGAAAACATTGGAGTTGCTCTGATTGAAGACCTCATTCATGGGTCCTCTCCTTCAGCATTCATTCTCACCACCAGCCCCTCATTACCCACTACCACCCCCCATCCAAACACATAGGCATCTCCACAGAACCCAAGGGAGCTGAGTTCTACAATTTGAACATCACTGATTTAGAGTGTGTAGAGTAGGTGGTTTCTAGGAAGTTGTACCAAAGAAAATGTTTCCTGAGTGCCTGCAATGTGTCTCTCACTTTAGCACATTCTTTTATTTCTTTTTTGTTTTGTTCTATGTATGTATGTATTTATTTATTTATTTAATATTGGAGTATAGTTGATTTACAATTTTGTGTTAGTTTCAGGTGTGTATAGCAAAGTAATTTAGTTATACATATACATATATCTCTTCTTTTTCAGATTCTTTTCCCATATAGGTTATTACAGAGTATTGAGTAGCGTTCCCTGTGCTATACAGTAGGTCCTTATTGATTATCTATCTTATATATAGTAGTGTGTATATGTTAATGAGAACCTCATAATTTATCCCCTTGCCACCTTTCCCCTTTGGTAACCATAAGTTTGTTTTCTAAGTCTGTGAGTCTGTTTCTGTTTTGTTAATAAGTTCATTTGTATAATTTTTTTTAGATTCCATATATAAGTGATATCATATGATATTTGTCTTTCTCTGTCTGACTTACTTCACTTAACATAATAATCTCTTGATCCATCCCTGTTGCTGCAAAAGGCATTATTTCATTCTTTTTTATGGCTGAGTAATATTCCATTGTATATATATGCCTCATCTTCTTTATCCATTCATATGTTGGTGGACACTGAGGTTGCTTCCATGTCTTGGCTATTGTAAATAGTGTTGCAATGAACATTGGGGTGCCTGTATCTTTTCAAAGTATGGTTTTCTCCAGGTATATGCCCAGGAGTGGGATTGCTGGATCATATGGTAGCTCTATTTTTAGTTTTTTAAGGAACCACCACACTGTTCTCCATAGTGGCTACACCAATTTACAAAGTTGTTGGAGGGTTCCCATTTCTCCACACTCTCTCAAACATTTATTGTTTGTAGACTTTTTGATGATGACCATTCTGACCAGTGTGAGGTGATACTTCATTGTAGTTTTGATTTGCATTTCTCTAATAATTAGTGATGTTGAACATCTTTTCATGTGCTTTTTGGCCATCTGTATGTCTTCTTTGGAGAAATGTCTATTTAGATCTTCTGCCCATTTTTTGATTGGGTTGTTTGTTTTTTGATATTGAACTGCTTGAGGTGTTTGTATATTTTGGAGATTAATCCCTTGTCAGTCACATCATTTGCAAATATTTTCTCCCATTCTGTGAGTTGTCTTTTCGTTTTGTTTATGGTTTCATTTGCTGTGCAAAATTTTAAGTTTAATTAGATCCCACTCATTTATTTTTGTTTTTAATTTTCATTACTCTAGGAGGTGGATCCAAAAAGATATTGCTGTGATTTATGTCAAAGGGTGTTCTGCCTATGTTTTCCTCTAAGAGTTTATAGTATCTGGTCTTACATTTAGGTCTTTAATCCATTTTGAGTTTATTTTTGTGTATGGTGTTAGAGGTTTTTGAAGTTTCAGCTCTTTATGCTGTGACGCCATGTGATTTTTAGGGCTAAAATGGAGTTCCTGAAATCCATAAGAAAATTGATTGCCAGAAACCCACTGCCTTTTGACCACGAGGCAGAACATAAAGATTCTTGAAAGAGGACAGAGTCATGTATTGTCATCTTCCTCTGCACTAGCATGTATTTCTTCCACCTAAGAACTTACCCAACACAAAGATTCACCTTTTTAGTGATCTGAGGAGGCATTGAAATGCTCTGTTGAGGTCTGGGAGATGAAGAGAATTTGGTTCATTGACTTGTTTTATATCTAGGAATTATTCCTTATATAAGGATATAATTGTATTCTCTTTCCTAAAGCTGTTAAAGGAATGGGTAAAAGAGAAAACAATCCAGTTCTGAACAATGCAAATGAACTCTCAAACTGGAAGGTTGGTATGAATCACTTGTTCACTCATTCACCCTGTCAGTCAACAAAAACTTACAAAGTATATACTATATTCCAGGTACTTCTCCAGGAACAGAAAATATAGTGAAAAACAAAATCAACAATGTCTGCACCCTCCCAGGTCTTACGATGTAGTAGAAATGAGAGCAATAAACAAATAAGATAATATTCTTATAATTTCAGATAGTACATTTTTAAAAGAAATGTAAAGCAGAGGAAATAGAGCATGATGGGCAGGTGCTATTTTAGGTAGTGTCATCTGAAATGACAGTCAAAACCCAAGTAAAGTAAGGGAATAAATCTTGCAGCTCTGTGAGGAAAAGTGTGTTCCAAACAGATGGAAGAGTAGATACGATACCCTTAGGCATGCTTGTTATTCTACAGGAGCAACAAGGGGACCAGAGAATGGAGATGTGGATGAGTTAGTGTGAGAGTGGTAGGGAATACTGTCAAAGAGGTAGCCTAGGTGGCTCTTGTATTATGATGCTAAGATGCTGTGGTCCATCTTAACACTCTCTGAAGTATCATATACATATCCTCAGGACAGGAGTCACTTCCCATGGCACTTCTACCCAATGTTGTCTCTCGTTTATTCTCTCTTGATTATGTCCTTGATTTTGGAACTTTGATAATAAATATCTATAAGAATATACTCTGGAAAGATGAAGATTTGAGAGGGCAAAAATACCTTTGTCCCAACTGTGATAGGAAAGAACTCTTTGGAAACAAAAGAAAAATAATTTGGAAAAGAAGGAAAGAACGGCAGTTTACAGCTAAATTAGTTCCTTTCTGTTCCTCTGTGAATTGCAGTATTGACAAAGTTTATTGACAGAGAAGCAAAATTTGGTTAAAACTAACCAAGTAAAGTAGGATGATTTCATTTGCCCAGGTCATTGGATAGCAACAGTTAAAGGCATGTTTTTTTCAAACACCTGAGAGACTGGTTGGTAATGGTTGAACAAAAATAGTTGTTCAATAGGAAAAGAGTATGTCTCTGGGATAAAATCTCTGGGATTCTGTGTAGTTCTGTCTGTGGGTAAGAAGTGGAGAGGCCTGAAGCAGAGCTTTCCATTTCATTCCAGGACAGCCCAGAAAACTAGACACCTGTGGCAAACAACAGATCCCTCAAATATTCAAATGTGAGTGTGATAAGTGGGTCCAATCAAAATCATTCTGGGATTTTTAGTTTATGGTTACATATAAACTCTCCACTTAATGCTGAATATCAGTGTTCTACAGCAGTAATTTGTAATAGCTAGTACTTGAAATTGTTCTATCCTGTGATGTGGGGGCAGGGGATAATTGTCCTATTCTGATATTATTACACTCTTATTTGGGAGATATTGTACATGGCTTTCTTTTATAAAATATATAAATCCTAGCTGATAAGGGTCAGAGTGGGCCTGCTTTTTTACTCTGTAATTTTAATAGCTTTTTTCTCTCTTGTAAAAGGACAATTTCTGCTGTTTTATTGATTAAATATTACACACACACACACACACACACACACACACATATATATGATAATCACCCAAAACCCATAGTTTACATGACTGTTCACTCTTGGTGTTGTACATTCTGTGGGTTTAGACAAATATATAATGACATGTATGCATCATTGTGGTATCACACAGAGTATTTTCACTGCCCTAAAAATCCTCTGTTCTCTGCCTATTCATCCCTCCCCACAACCCCAGTCCCAACTTCTGGCAACTGCTGATCTTTTTATTGTCTCCATAGTTTTGCCTTTTCCAGAATATCATATAGTTGGGATCACATGGTATGTAACCTTTTCAGATTGGCTTCTTTCACTTAGCAAGAAGCACTTAAGGTTCCTCCATGTCTTTTCATGACTTGCTGGCTTATTTCTTTTTAGTGTTAAATAACATTCCATTGTCTGGATACACCACAGTTTATCCATTCACCTACTGAAGAACATCTTGGGTACTTCCAAGTTTTGGCAATGATTAATAAAGCTGCTGCAAACATCCATGTACAGGTTTTTGTGTGGACATAAATTTTCAACTCTATTGGGTAAATATCAAGGTGTGTAATTGGTAGATCATATGGTAGTGGTATGTTTAGTTTTATAAGAAATTGGTAAACTATATTCCAAAATGTTCCAAATTTTTTATTCCCATCATCAGTGAAGAGGAGTTCCTATTGCTTCACATCCTTGCCAGCATTTGGTGTTGTCAGTGTTCCAGAGTTTGGCCATTCCAGTAGATGCATAGTGCAAAATTAAACAAAATTATTGGCCTATGAAATCCCAAAGGATAGGAACTCTTATTTAAAGGTTTTCTTCTGTAAATTTGAATTTTTTGTATTTCTTTGGATCACGGTTACTTGTCTTATATTTTAGATATTCTTATGACTCATATTCACTATAATGCCAAATATTATTTCATGAAACTATTTACCTGGGTGAAAGTACAAATATTTAAATGAAAGAAGATATAAAAAGAAATGGATTTAAAACATTTACACTAGTATTTATGTGAGCATCTTGAAGGGGTCAACACTTTTAGATCAACATTTTCACTGTTTAGCAGTTAAGAGGTCTGATTCTTATACCTAAGTAGTCACTGACCAATTGTGCAACTCTGTGTACCTGGTTTTGTCTTTCTGAGCCTCAGTTTTCTCACCTCCAGAATGAGAGGGGAATAACCTAATGATTTCTTAGGACCACTTTCTTGCCAATATTCTATAATTCCTTGCCAGTGTAGTCAATATGGTCAGTTTCTCTTTATCCACAGCACTCAATGTGGATATTAATATGTTAATATGGTTAACTAGTTTACTGTTTTCCACATTGGACCATATATTACATGTGTCTGCGGGATAGCAGATTTAAATTTATATATTTTGGGGTCAATATTAAAATGCCTGAGCATTCCCTAAACATCTAAGCAATATTCATAGTAGAAGAGGCAAGTCAGTCTAGCACTGTTAATTCTGAATTAAATTGAGACTAGATTGAATTATACTGTTTTATTTGCTTTTTTCTTTGTTTCTACATGGTTCAAATTCTTTGAAAAATGACAATGAATCCAAGTTCCTAGCACCAGATTCTAATAGGAATTGATTAAGTACTTACCACGTGCCAGGTACTTGGTAACAAATCTATGAAGTAGGTATTATCATGCCTCTTTTACAGATGAGAAGTCCAGGCATGGATTAATTAAATAATTTGCCAAAGTTTGCATCAATTATAATGATCATTGAGATCATTGGCAAATTGCTTAATTTTTCTAAGCTTTATTTTCATTTATCAGTCAGGTTTCTGGCAGAAAACAGATGGCATGCACAAACAGAGTAATTAAAGAGAATTTAACAAAGGTACTCATTTGAACGTTGTGGGAAAGGTTAAGGAAAACCAGAAAGGGATGATGCTTCACCTCTGGGCTAACAAGGGCTGGATTATCACCAGCAGGTCTGAAGGGCAAGGGGAGGGAGTAGCTCCGAGGACCCCAGAATACCTATAGCTGTAGCTATAGCTGCCTGACAGATGCTGTGACTTTCCACTGAGCAAGGCAGCCACTGCCAACCCCCTGAGCAGAAGTGATGGAGGCAGGAAAAGAACTTGGATCTTTCTCTCTCCCACCCTTCAAGTCTCCTGCTGCCCTCTCCATTGGCCAGACCCCATGAGAATCCAGAGAGCAAAGGGACCTGCGTGAAACAGTCTATAGAGGTCGGCTTCCTGAGGGCCCAGGACAGAATAGAAAATGGGAGAAAGATCTAGTGGGATAGAAAATTAGCTGGTGCATTCACCTTCTATAAAATGAAAAAGATATTGCTGCGATTTATGTCAGAGAGTGTTCTGCCTATGTTTTCCTCTAAGAGTTTCATAGTGTAAGGTCTCACATTTAGGTTTTTAATCCATTTTGAGTTTATTTTTGTGTATGGTGTTAAAGAGTGTTTTAATTTCATTCTTTTACATGTAGCTGTCCAGTTTTTCCAGCACCATTTATTGAAGAGACTGTCTTTCCTCCATTGTATTGTCGTGCCTCCTTTGTCATAGATTAATTGACCATAGTGCATAAGTGTATTTCTGGGCTTTCTATCCTGTTTCATTGATCTATATTTCTATTTTTGTGCCAGTACCATACTGTTTTGATGACCATAGCTTGTTAACCAGTACTTTTGTCTTCCTACCAAACACTGTGTTAAGTGCGTGGAGTATTTCAAAGGTAAAAGATAATGTCTGTGCCCTCAAGGAGCTTAAGTCTTAGAAACAGAGTTTGATACGGCACCAATATGTAGCTAAAATGATAAACTCTAAATGTTAAAATGTTAAGTGCAGGCTCTGGTGTTAGTGTGTAAATTTGGATAAGTAACTTAAAACATTTAGGTATCAACTTTCTTGTCTAGAAAAATAAGAACATAAACAGTACCTTTCTCATTGGCCTATGCTGAGGATTAAATAAGCTGATTCATGTAAAACATTTAGAACAGTGCTTGACATATTTTAAGACAATAATGTTGGCTGTTATTATTATTATCTGCCAAGTGTGATATAGAAGGTGTGAGCAAAGCCTTAGAACTATTCCCAGAGGAGAGAGCATGACCTTGGAGGGGCTGGATTAGACATCTTTAAGGTCTATTCTAGGTCCTGAGGTTTCATGGCAGTTCCTCAAGGTCACACTATAGATATAGGCAGTGTCATAAATACTGCAAGTTTCCGATGTGCATTTAACCACCTGACCAGGCTTCTTCCCTTCTCTGAGTCTATAGACTGCATAAAGAAACTCTCCTCAGGATGGTCATAAATGAAATACTGCATCAGCTATTTAGATGTCTTAAAAAGCGTATATTAAGGATGATGGTATTGATGGTACTTACTGGCACTTGAACCCAAAGCAGTAAGGCATTTATAAATCAGCCAACATCCCTTGTACTCCTGGATCTAAATTGTGAGTTCTCAGGCTATGTATCACAGATGTGTTTTTGTCATCTATGCTTTTCTCCTTGGAATGCAATTTATTATTTTTATCAATATTAATGTAGTTGCTATTATTTTTTTAGATGAAGTGTATGTGTCTATCCATATCTGGCTTGAACAAATTTCTTTTGGATCAATTAGAAGCATGCTGTTTTCTTTTTCTTTCTCTGCAAAAATGTTCAAATGTTTATTGCTTAGGGTTTTTTTTTAAGCCAAGTATCACTAAGTAGTTTTTAAAATTTGATTCTATACTTTGATGAAAAGTAATAGTTAGTCAATAAAACACCAGGAATTATCCTTTTGCAAGAGAAAAATAAGCTTCTAACTAAAATGGCAGAGTAAGAAACCACCCCCTCCTTCCTCTCCCTTTACAGAAGCTGGAGTGTTCTGAAGGTTTGGTTTCCTCCTGTGGTTTTGCCATGCACACTGTGGTAAGAAAGCGTAGATAGTGTCTCTTTCCCATGCCATGGTTTGCTTTATTAAGTGACAGTGATATATTTTTAAAATATTAAAGTCTAAAAGGAAGCTCAGAAAATGCTGAAAGAAAATCTTGCCTTTTATAAATGAGAATATGTGAAAATTCAACTTGGTAACTTAGTTTGGCTGGCTTTTAAAATTTTTCTCTGTTGCTAAGGTTGCTGAATGGTGGGTATAAAAATGAGCTTAAAGCAAGTGCTTAGGACAGGCTTTTGCCCAACAGTAGTCACAGCGTTTATAAGCGGCAACCTGTCCATATGGAAGAGAGAAAAGCTAGAAGTGAAAATTACATCATCCCTTCCACATTAGACAAGTTAATTAGTTGGTCCATAATCACAGACTCTGCTCCAGATAAAAAGAACAGCTTTTCTTCTTTTGAATGGGAAAGGCACAAAAGGTGTAATACCTGCGTAATTCATTAACAGTAAGAATGTTTTGGAAGAAGAAATTCTGAATTTAGATTATCCTGAACTTCCACTTATAACAGCTAAGGTGGTGGTGAGACCTTTGCAGTTTCCCCAAACAAATTTAAAATGTGAGAATTTCTTTTCTGCCTGTCAGAAGCAATCTAAGTCATTTGGAAGCTTTATGAGGTTTCTTTTTTTGTTTTTTGTTTGCTTGTTTTAAGATATTAGAACACTAGTGTACTGAATAAGCTGTGGAGCCTTGTAATTGAAGAAATAGTTAATAATGTCAGATCCAAACAACAACAACAACAACTAGATATTGGGAAGAACAACCTGTAACAGAAAGGTGACAAACTAATATCATATGAAACAGAATTCTTAGAACAGATGGACTAAGAATTTAAAATAAGTTTAATTGAAATACTCAGAGATAGTGGGAAGCAGCCGCATAGCACAGGGAAATCAGCTTGGTGCTTTGTGACCACCTAGAGGGGTGTGGTAGGGAGGGTGGGAGGGAGACAGAAGAGTGAGGAGATATGGGGATATATGTATAACTATAGCTCATTCACTTTTTTATAAAGCAGAAACTAACACACCGTTGTAATGCAATTATACTCCAATAAAGATGTTAAAAAAAAAGTTATGAAAAAAAAGTTATTACAAAAAATAAATAAATAAAAGAAATACTAAGAGATGAGAAAGATGTTAATAAAATGTTGGAGAAGTCATAAAAAAGAACCAAATGAAAACAGTAAATATGAAAAATATAGTAATTGAAATAAAGAACAGAATAAATAAGATAAATAATCCAAATGATGCAGGTGAAGAAATAATCTGTTTGCCAGAAGATCAGACTGAACACTCTCAGAAGGTAACAGAAAGAAATAAAAAGAGAAATTATAGCAATAAACTATGGGGTTTGAAGACAAGAAATAAAAGTGCTAATATACAGTTAATAATATTATTAATATTACTATACAGAAGAAAGATGCTGGTGGTCATAGTGGGGGACAAAGGGAAGATATATTTGAAGAAATAAAGAATATTTACTTATCCCAGAGTTAAAAAAATGACAGACCTCTTATTTGAAGTAGTGCATAAGGTAAACCATCTGTATCTCAGTTTACCCACCAATAAAATGAGGATAGTAGAATGTTTCTTACTATCTTAAAAAACTAATATGAGGATTAAGTGAATTAATGTATGTGTAAAGCCCTTAGAATAGTGCCTTGTACATAACTGCTATTTTAGTATTAGCTATTATTATTACCTAGCTTTATTGTAATTAAATTCTAGAACATCGAAGACCAAGGGAAAATGCTTCCAAAGAGAATAAGCATATCACCTAACAAGGAAAAATGTTTACATTGATATCAGACTTCTTAACACCATAATTACATGGTAGAAACAAGAGCATTATATCCAGTCAGGCCTCAAAATATTGACCAGATGGAAACCCACTTTGAAAAACTCTTGGAGAATGTACTAAAATAAAAAGATACATAAAAGCACAAGGGTGCTACAAGAGATACATGAAGTAATGGTGGCCAAAAACCTAGGGGATATCTTGGTTATTTTAAAAAGCTCAGATTGAGGAAAATAAATTCTAAATACCATCAATGTTGTGTTGGAGGTGGAAGGTGGGGAGGAAGACCAAAATGATGTGAAACCTGCAAGATACTAGTATTTTATATTTAAGAAACTAATAAAGGAAATGTAAGGGGAAAACCCATAAATATAGATCTTAGATTAGTTTCAACCATCGTGAGAATAAAATAGCCAGTAAGGATTTTCATGTGTTTCTGGAAGGACTGATGCAGCTATTCTGGGAAGCACCCTGGTAGTTATTCATCAAATTATATATGCATATAAACTATGGCCCAGCACTTTCATTCCTGGTTCTGCACCACAGAGAAATTACTACAGGAGTCCATTTGGGGACAAGTAGGAGGATGCAGTTGGGGTATCATAGACCAACACTGGATGATGGATGAGTTAAGCAGAGTGACAGCAAAAGCCACTCCAGCAGCAGTGCTGGCAGCCCTGAAACCAGTGCACAGTCGGGTAGTGACTTTATTGAAATGCCATGTGGCATACACAACTTGTGGCAGGACCCTTCATGAGTGCCCTACTAGGTAAAGTTTGAACCCCTAGAAGTGGCGACATAGATGGAGAGAGGAAGTCACCAATGGCCATGAACAGGATACTGACAAGACGTGACGTCAGCCTGTGATTGAGTTGGGGCCATATGGTTGCAGTGAGCAATGTGTTTTTGTGGACTTTGGGCATCACACGCTTCTCAGTCTTACGTTGCTAATTGTGGATCCACAAAAGAACAAGAATAGGGAAACTGAGGGGAAAAAGACTGGTTTCATCACTAGATGGATTAAGGCAACTGCTCAAACTTGAACTATTAGAAGGGCTCTTAAATATGTATTGGAGATTTCAAAGGGATCTAGGGTGAAGCAACACCCTTGGTTCAAATGACCTTTTTCTGCACATTTTCAAACTGTTACACATAGTAAAATAGCAATTCCAAAATCTTGCAGTACTGTGGAATCAATAATTTTATTGGTATAAAGCTTATCTATCACCTAGTATAAGACCTAGTGTAGTGGTGAATTGCCTGATTCTGGGAACAGATTATGTGTTCAAAGCCCAGCTCTATTGTGTACTATTTTAATGAAGTAATATACGGAAAGGACCTGGTACTTACTGTCAAAACAAATGTTTTCCTTATTTCCTTCTATTTAATCATTAATCTGATTGAAGAGGTAAATTTTCATTTATGTGATTCATAAATCACATTTTATGACTGTGTCCAAATTGGGTAGAGCTAAAGTGTTGGAGTCATCTGATTCTCACTGCTGTTTGGGTTCAACTTAAGACCTAGATTAGTCTCTTGAGAAGAATTAGGTTGGTTAAACAGAATTTTGGATTTTATGTTGGATCAGATCTATGGATCAGATCTTTGGTCTATTATTCCATAGCGGGCTCTGAAATTCTTGGTTAATGAAAAGGTATGCAAGTTACAAATAGCCATTTATGATGTGACATAAATTTGTACCATTATCCTTACATATTAATTTATAATGCTAGAGTGTATAATTATAAAAATTATTATTGTCATTTATAACTTCTAAATATGTATTTTTAGGCAAAATTAAGTACTTTTCTACTCTATAATTTTTAATACCTTCAAGTTTTAAGTTTAACTACACCCTTTTTGACATTAGGGCTTGGACTATCATAGTTTATGATATGTACAGTGGTGTTTATTGCATATTTGCTCTTTTCTCTAGCTTGAAAAGGATATAATTGATATTGCCAATTTAGCGTGATAAACAACGTAGAAATTCAGAATGAGAAAAATGCTAGAAATAATAATTATATTTGTCAAAGCATATGTAAACATTAATAAAATTTATAATGATTTGGGTGCTTAGACTTGATTTTAGATTTTTCTAATAGTAGTGGGAGACCAGACTGCTTTAAGAGTGTATGTGTCATATATACAAAGAAATGGAGGTAGGAAGTCTATCCTCTTTTTTTTTTTAACTTCAATTTTGTGCATGTGTGTGAAAAAAAGGAAGATATATTTAGAAAGGAAAAGAGAGAAGAGTGGGTCTAAGTTACTTTCAGTTTAGTTGATTATTTAAAAATTTGGAAAAATGTAAATAAGACCCATAATATTCTCAAAGATAAGAAAGAAGGCAGGGAAAACCAACCAGAGATTTGGTTCTGTCATAATTATGATGTGAAATTAAAATTCCATTTCTGCTGGGAAGTTTTCCCTGGTCCTCAGCTGGAAGTCATTTCTTCCTCTTCTGACTTTCCAGTGCATCTCCTAAAGCACTTAAGGCCTTGTCTGGTAGTGATTTATGGACACTCTCCAGGGTCTTCTGATATTATAAGATTATAAACTAATTGAATAGAGGATTTATATCTGATTCTGCTTCAAGGTGGAAGGCAGTGGCTTCTAATGGAAGAGCATGGCATTTAGAGTCAGCAAGAACCCAGTTTCAAGCCAAGCTCTTCTACTTCCTGTCTGACTACACATTAATTTTTCTGTGCTTTGATTTCCTCATATATAAAATGATGATAATAATACTTAGTTTATAACATTTGGGAAAGATTTTATAAAATAATCCCTGCCCTGCTCCTGTTCCTTGCATATATTCAATAAATGTTAGCTCTCTTATTTCATGTCTCTGATAAGCATTCCTTTCTTCCATATAGGAGGCCTTCCTATGAACAAGGAATGAATCAGGCATTTTGCAACTGCATCTCTCACTATTGGAAAGGCAATGTAACCATTATGTTTGACAAGTATGGCTTGTTGGATGTGATCATTAAGCGCTTTTATTCCCCCCCCATGCTCCCACACTGTTATTTTAATTTGTTCAATAGGGCCAGTATTTCCCCTTTTCTTGGATAAAATTTTGGCGAAGCCCCATGACTTTTCTGATTACTTTCAGATAGTCAAGTTCTCTGGCCAGTAATATATAGGTCTCATTTCATGTGATAATTAAAACTTCAAACTTCATTTGAGTTCCAGCTCCTCTTTTCAGCTCACTTCTGTTGCCTGTTAGCCATGGCCTAATGGGTCGGTGGAGGAGGAGCTGATTGGCCTCTTCCACTGACTTATGCTTCTAACTCAAAGAGGCAAGAAAGTTATTATTTGGCTAATACTGTCACAAATTGGTACCAGAGTCTCAGATTATTGTTGTTATTTTGTTATATTTATTTTCTAAGATGGAATTTTAACTCTTAGAACAGTTTTAATGGATACGTCAGGGACCATTCCAACCTAGGCCCTCCCCATTGCTGGAGATTTTCTAACTGCATTCCCTTTGATGTGAATGAGATACTTTCTCTGGCTGAATATGAGGTTCTCATTGGCCTTGGGTTATTGATGGGCCTTTCACACTTTCATTCAAATAATATATCTTGAGCCACTACTCTGTGTCAGATAGTCTTCTAAGTAGATCAATTAGTGAACGAAGATTTCTACCTTGGGAGCATGTATTTTAAAGGAGAAGACAGAAAAACAATAGACATAATAAGTAAATAACACAGCATGTTAGAATGTGACATATACTATGGAAACAAGAGCAGGTTAAAGGGGATCAGTAGTGCTTGGGTGGGCTAAATTGTAATTTTAAATAAGGTGATCACTTCAGGTCTTATTGACAAAGTTGATTGCAACTCTTCCCTTTCAGGTATGCTCACCCCTTTGCAATGTGACTTTGCTGCTTCAGGAGTAGAATCTCTCCATGTTTTGAGTAGAGGCTTGGCCATGTGATTTGCTTTGGCTAACAGGCATTAACAATTGTGAAAAAGGCAAAGGCTTGAAAATGCTTGTGCATTGGGGTTTGCCCTCTCTTTCTGCTAGGGAATCCTTTACCACCAAGTGAAGAAGCCTAGTTTTGCCTGCTGGAGGATGAGAGCCCAAGGGGAGATAGAGCTCTCAGCTTTCCAAACCATTTTAGCTAAGGTCCTAACTGAGGCTGAAGACCATCAATCTGAGGTCATTCTAGATCCAGCTCCAGCTGAGCTGGCATAGACAAGAAGATTATAGTAGCCAACCCACATAATCATGATCATTAACAAACTGCAATAGCTTTAAACTACTGAAATTTGTGGTTGGCAATACCTTACTGATACAATGATGTTTTAACAAAAATGAAGGGCATCCTTCAAGTTGGAGGTGGGTTAGCTTTCTCTGAGTACCTAGATTTGTGGATGGGGTTGGCTACTTGAATAATTTCCAGGTTCTGTTAAGAAGAAGGAAGGTGTGAATTATGCTTGGTTGGTAAGAGTGCCCACTGCTGTAGATCCCAAACAGCTACAGGAGAGGAGAATTAAACTCAGTCTGGGTGGTGGAGAGGGATAAGGAAATGAATCTATGTGGGGGTAACACTTAAAATGTAGGTTGGAATTCTAAATAACAGATGGCCAAGACAGCTGGGAAGAAAAGGGCAATGAATCCTTACAACAGAAGTGGACAGCTTAGGCAAGGCACAGTGATCTGTGGATCATGGACCTTGGGGGAAATGCAAGTAAGTTGTCTTGTCTGAAGTAGAATTGTGCCCAGATATTTACAACATTATCTGAAGGAATTCATCAGCTTCATCTCTGGTACAAAGAAATATCCAGGAACAGGAATATGGAACTTCAAGTATGATAGCACTTCCAAGAGATTTTATGGGAAATTAGTTGCCCAGGGAAGGTCTGGGCAAAGGCACTTGTGTGTATCAGCTTACAAGGAATATCTGATATGATATTCCCATGCAGAACTAGAACAATTTCCATTGAACCATTTCTTTAAGAAGGAATATAATGGTGAAAAACTTAAGAACTCTGGGCCCAGACTGAAAGATTTTGAATCCCAATCCTGCTACTTCTTAGCTGCTTGACTTTGGTCAGTTTATGTAAACTTTCTGGTCCTCAGTTTCTTTTTCTGTGAAATGGGCATAACACACTTCCTTCCTGTTCCCCACTGCCATCCACTGCCTTATTTCCAGAGTCTAAAGTGTAATATTTCATGACCTGCTAGTGCCTCGCTGCTTGACTTGGATGCATATACTCCTTTTTACCTTTCTTATATGTAGGATGTCAGCATTCATGGGATTGCACATCTGTTCTTGCTCTGCATAATCATACAGAGAGATTTCCTTCCCTGCAACCTGAGGATTACATTTAAAAATTGAATTGATAGCTACTGCTCTGAAGGCCATTTCCCTCATCTTTTCCTGCCTTCCAGGTTTAGAGAATTCAAATATGCATTTAACCTATTTTTAATTGGTTGAATTGCATTCTCTAAAAAGATATGCTCAAATCCTAATCCCTGGTATCTGCAGATGTGCCCTTACTTGGAAATAGGGTCTTTGCAGATGTAGTCAAGTTAAGATGGGGCCATCCTGGATTAGGGCGGGCCCTAAATGCAATGACCAGTGTTCTTAAAAGAGAGGGAGATTTGGAGACATACAGACACGCTCAGAAGAAAGAATGCCATGTGATGACAGAGGCAGAGATTGGAGTGACGCATGGATTTCTATGTCACTCTGCTGTGGTTGTTGCAAAAGCTATTATCAATATTCCCATCAGGAAGAAATGGATCTATGCAAGAAATTCAGTGTTTAAATACAGAAATGAAGACCGTCGGCAAGGAATAACTTTTTTCCCTTTATATCTTACAGCTAAAACATAGCCTTTCTGCTGCCAACATTGATATTTATCATTATCTTTTTTTTTTTTTTTTTTTTTTTTCCGGTTACAGATTTAATGAAGTCTGAAAGGCATGCGCGATCGTGTTCAGAGATAGGGAGGCCCCGCCAGGCTCTCTCTCTGCACCTCAATAGAAACGACGTGGATGTGGTGTCCAGGTACCATGGCCAGGCCCAGCACACAGGGTTCCCCGGCAGAGAAGGAATCCGACGGCTTGAGGAACTCCTGCGCCGAGCCCAGGATAACATTGCAGTCGCGGTTGGTGCAGAGGAAGCAACCGACCAGTGTCCGCCCATCTGTCATGCGAATGCGCATAGTCTTGTTGAGCAGCGCCTCCAGCTGCTGCCTAGCGCGCGTAGCCGGTGAGTCCTCGCGCTCCCCATCTGAGTCCCCTGCGCTGGAGCTGCTTTGACGCCGGGTGCAACAGCCATTGTCCTCTCGTAGCAGCATGGTTGGTCCAGCTGCGGCCACTTGTTCCCGGGCCTCCTCCAGGCCCTTCAACTTCCTAAGAACCTTTCGGGTCCGGTGGTCTGAGATCTCGCGAGCGTATCATTATCTTTTTCTTAAATTTAAAAACAATTCTATTAATGTTCCTTTCACTGTATCAGATTAGTTGTGTTGGATGAGAATAATAATGATAGCCAGATCGTCATAAGATGCCTCTATCAAGTTTTGTTTTGTTTTGTTTTCAGCAGACTTAATGAAGCAAATCAAGATTTACCAGTCCCCCGGACACTTCTTTACTCTTTAGCAAAGGGATTTGAATGTAACAGTTACTGATGAAGAATGACAGAGCATTTTGGTTAGTGCACATAAAATTGTTGTTTGTTCAGCTTATAACAAATACAGTTTAAATTTAATTTCAAATTTCCTCTTTCTTTTCTCTTTGAACCTTTGATTTGAAATTCTTCTCACGGCCAAAATGCTTTCCCAAATTGCATAGACACGCCGTTGCTTCTGAGACCGAATTAGCCTCCGAGATGGGCTCACACAGCCAGCAACACCCCGGCCTGCAGGCCAGTGCCAGTTTGTAGCAGTGTCCAGGGAGATATCAGCTTCCTAACTGATTTCCCCCTCTTCCCAACCTAATTATTTGGAGACCTTCAAGCTTTCCAGAAATATCTGCAATTAGTCAGATGGTGTCTAGGGCTTTGTTTAAAATTACAATAGAAAATTTATCAAGACCATTTGGTCTAATCTCTCTCATCATCTTCCCTACAGATTTTTCCTCTTCTCTCTGGAGAGTTAGAAATGAGCTGTCATGATTATTATATAATTACAGAGAATAATAACAATAATAATGCTTGAAATTATTATTACACCATGAATAAGAATGATGTGTAAAGATAACTCCTTGTCAGATTTAGAAAGATTTTCTTCCAGAAGCTCAAACAATGAACAGTTATTAGCTTTACAACCTCTTTTTTGCCGATCGTGGTTGGAGCCCTGGTTTTGTAAACCAGGGGTCATGAGTTCATACTTCACTAGAATGTCAACCTACATCTAGTACCTAAACAAAATGACTTGTACAAAACAGTAGTTCAATAAATATTGTGCATGAGTTAATAATAGGGAAAATTTGGGGGTAAAGATAGATTATATTTCACTATAAGTAATCTCCTTTTTAAAATGTTTTTGGGCAGCTTATGTGTATGTAGCAAATATCTGGTTAGGCAAAGTTTAAAAAGAGAAAACACTTAGAATGTAAAACTATACCTTGAGTTTGATTTCTAGTTCTGGTATTTTCTGTGTCCTTGAATAAGCCACACCTCTTGGAGTTTCAGTCTTCACATTGGAGTTTATGCACACGCACGCGCACACACACACACACACACACACAGAGCATTAAAGGTTTTCTTTAATCCAACTTTAAATATAAACTTGAAAGCCTCTAGTCGCCTATCCTTAGTCTTATTTCCATTCCCGTCTCCCCAGAATCAGCCACTTCATACATTTATTATGAATTCTTCCAGTCATATACAGGAATGTACACATATGTGAATGAAAAAATATAATATTGTGTGCCTACAACTTTTAAAAACTTGCACAGATGCTATCAAAGTGTATATAGTATCCTGAAACTTGCTTTCCCCCTCCTCACTATAGTTTTCAGGATCTGTTCTTTTTCTTTTTAATATTTATTTATTTATTTTTATATTTGGCTACGTTGGGTCTTAGTTGTGGCATATGGGATCTTTTTCGTTGCGGAGCGGGACTTCTCTCTAGTTGTGGCGCATGGGCTCAGTAGCTGTGGTGCGTGGGCTTAGCTGCCCCACAGCATGTGGGATCTTAGTTCCCTGACCAGGGATCGAACCACGTCCTCTGCATTGGAAGGCGGATTCTTAACCACTGGACCACCGGGGAAGTCCCTTCAAGATCTGTTCTTGATAATATATACTATCTTATAGCATATATTATTTGATTCTCCAATGCATGAAAAACAGCATACCTTAGTGCTTCAGAGAAAGCATAGACTCTGGAGCCACACCATCTGGGTTTGTAACCTAGCTATACCATTTATTGCTGTGGCATCTTCGGGAAGTTACTTAACCTCTCTTAACTGCCTCAGTTTTCTCATCTACAAAATAGGGATTATAATAGTACCTAGATCATGGAGTTGCTATGTGAATCAAATAATTTACCAATCCTTCAGTATAGTGCCAGCACATAGGAGGATCAATATATGTGCTTTCTAAATGAAAGAAAACAACTGATGAACGTTTTGTTTTCCATTTTTTACTATTACTAACAACGTTCCAAAGAATGTTTCATGTATATGTTCTGGTTCTTTTGTGGGAGTGTTTCCTCAATAGTGTATTAGATATGGAATTGTTAGCTTATAGGGTTTATATGTTTCCAATCTTATTAGATTATCTTGAATTGCTCTCCATAGTGATTGTACTAATTTATGTTCCTACCACTGTTTAAGAATTTCCATTTTTTCTTTATCCTTGCCCAACTGAGTATTATCAAACCTCTCAAATTTTGCCAATCTGATTCATGTGAAATGGATTTTATTTTTGTTATTATTTATTTCCTTAATGGTAGGTAAGGATAAACATCTTTTCAAATGTCTTTTGGACATTCTGAGTTCTTCTTTTGTGGATTGTGAATTCTGCTTTGCTTGGCATAGGAATCTAAGTTTATTGTTTCCCTATAGGAAACATGCATTATTCCCAAATAACTTCTTGAATCAATCCCATTGATGCGTAATGACACCTCAATTATATAACAAATTTCCATAAGTGCACCCATATTTGTTCTGGCTCATCATTCTGTTTCCTTTACTAATTCTCTCATCAATATCACCTTCAAATTACAATAGCTTTAGAAAGATCTTGACGTCTGGTGGGACATTTTGCCTCTTTCATTTTCAGATCTGCCTTAGCAATACAGTGTCTGTGACTCTTCCATGTAGATTTGAAGATCAGTTTATATAGGTCCATAGGATACCTTGTTGGGAAGTTGTCTGAAGTCCCATTTAACACTTGATTAATTGGGAGGAAATATAAATATTTATGATATTTGTGATTCCCTCTGAATTACTCTCCATTTATTTAGTTATTTCTTTATGTCCTCAAAGAGCATTTTGTAAGTTTCTCCTGAGGAATAAATCAGAGTGCATGTGAACCCACAAAATGAAAAAAGGTATGTATATTTAAGTATTGTAATTTTAAAGGAACTGTGTATAATGACAATACACAGGAAAATCCTCAATATCTGATTTTATCCAATTACATTTCCCTTTGTCTTCAGTGAAACTTTTATCAACTCTTTGCCTATATAGTAATAATATCGAATCTTATTTTTTTCCTGTTTTATTTTTCCAGCCCATATCATAATAGAAAACTTATGAATAGTGAATTATACAGAAGTGAGCATTCAGTAAAGAAAAAAGTAGGATGTGTAAGCACCTTGAAAAATCATATCCCTCCAAACCAGGACTCAATCATAAAGTTTTTAAGAGGGATGATTTAAACAAAATGATTGAACAAATACCCACGCTACATATTTACTTTATTTTCTCTAACTCTACTTTTATGTTCATCTGTCTTTCCTTCTCATATCTTATGGATTTTTTCATTTGTGAAGAATCATGTTTGAAATTTTGGAAGACAGGAAAGAATTCAAAAGCACAGTCCTTGCCTAAATTGGAAGCTATCACTATTAGTTAAATGGCATAAAGATAATGAAAAAGAACATCTCTTTTAATGACTAATATTGTAGGTTTCAGAAAATCTTATGGATTTTTTTTTTTTTCTGGTTTCACTTGTCACTTCCTATCATTGCAAGTTCTATTCCCTCCTTCAGGATTGACTCTCTTTTAGGGACTGAATGCTTGTGTTCCCTCCAAATTTATATGTTGAAGCCCTAATCATCGCTCTCCCCTGACCTGCCACCCCCCACCCCACACACTATGTGATGGCATTAGGAAGTGCAGCCTCTGGGAGGTAATTATGTTTAGATGAAGTCATGAGGGTGGGGTCTTCATGATGGAAATAGTGCCCTTATAAGAAGAGACCAGAATTCTCCCCCACCCCTAACCTCCTCCCCCACCAAGTGAGGGCACAGCAAGAAAGCAGCCATCTGCAAGCCAAGGAGAGGACCCTCACTAGAACCTCACCATGCTGGCATCCTGACCTCGAACTTCCAAGGATCCAAAACTGTGAGAAATCAATGTCTGCTGTTTAAGCCACTCAGTCTTTGGTATTTTGTTATAGCAGCCTGAGCTAAGACATTCTCCCATCTTTTGGTATCAAGCCAACCTTCAGTGCCTAATTCAAGCATCATCCTTCTTTATGTGTATGTGTAAGTGTGTGTCTACAAATGGGGCAGACTCTATTTTTAAACACAAGTTACACAAGAATGAATTTTCCCTATAAAAGTTGTGAGAAATATAAAAAGTAGAATATGGCACCAACCCTTTCTGCCCTCACAGATTCCTCATACCAGGAGTAAACTATCATTTTAACAGCATGAAGTATTAACTTTTAGTACTTTTTCTATGAAAATGCCGTCTCCAGTCCTTTCTGTTATTGTTATTTTCTCCTGCTATTTGCACATAGCCCTTTGTTACATTTTGTTTAATATTCAGAAGTGGCTTTACAGTAAATTAAGGAAGCTTAATCTTCAGGAACACTTACTTGCACAGTCTCCTTCCAAAACTCTAGACGTTTTATATGTATATATAGTTTTATATATTTACAATTCGGGGGAGTTTTGGTTTTTTTCAGTGCTTTCTAAATTGCATAATTTTCAAGGCCCCACAAAGCCTGGATATGCCCCTGCTTATACTATACTTATTTAAGTACATGACTATCTTCCCCATTAGAATGGAGAATGTTTTCTTGAATGTTTCCCTCTGCAAAAAAATGTGTAGCTCATCAATTTGCTAATATTGGGTGTGTGATAAATTTAGGATTAAATGAGCTTCAGTATACCAAGGATTGTTTACAAGAGTCAGAGTTTTAATAAGGAGCAGAGAATGTAAGTACACCATAGCTTGGATGTTTTGTTTTCCCTGTCGTGTAATATTCATTGGTAAATAAATCCTAACATGTTAGTTTCATTTTCCACCTACACACTAATCAACACATTCTAATTGGTATATATTGAATTCCTACATTGAGTAAGGACCGAAAAAACCTCTCACTTCTTATACTTCAAGAAGGCCAGGTTAGATTTCTAGCTCTTCAGTCTAGGAGACTTCCTCTAAAGCAGTGTTGTCCAGTAGAACTTTATGAGATGATGGAAATGTTCTGTAACATCTGTGCTGTCCAATATGGAAGCCATTACATTTAAATGTAAATAGCTACACATGACTAGTGACTACCATTTTGGACAGTGCAGCTCTAGAGGATTATGAATAATGTGACTCACTTGGGAGGGTTTAATTAAATGAATAAATACATCACTTATAAATAAATGATGAAAGATCAAATTTAGACAATATTGCAGTCCACTCTTCTGGCAGAAAATTTGTAGATCATGTTTAGCAGCATGCAAACTTGAGAAAGGAAATCAACACACAGCAATGTAATGAATTGAAAAGGCAATTTCAAAGCAAATGTAAATAACACTCAGTTTTTTAAAAAGCTATGCTAAAATGAAGACAGAAGGGAAAAAAAAAATCTTTCAAAGAAGCCAAGAATCCACAGTAAAACATCTTTCTCTTATTCAGCTAGAGAACAGAAGCAGAACAAGAGAGAAATTAAGAAGGCCTATAGGTATGCCAGAAATCTCATTGTTTCACTGTGTGCAAGTATTTATGTAGGAAGGGAGAAATAAGGGTAGTGGCTACAAAAACACTGATATGAAAAGGTATGAGCCAACAGAGACCTATGGTCCAAAACATTAGTACCACTGTTATCTCCCAAACCTCTGGAACTTGCAAATTGCACTATTTACTTTGCTAGCATGACAGAGGAAATATTCCAAATGATATGCTTACTAAGGTCAGCACTCCAAAGTTACTGTTCTAATGATTCCTGGTTAAAAAAAATAGAAACACAAACAAAAACATCCTAGACCTCTCTTTTTTGTAATCACTCATGGCAGGTTATGAATATAAATTCTTTGACAAGAAGATGAAAATATACCCCCGGGATGCAAATTAAATTACACTTCCCTGAAATCCTCATTTTGTATTATTTTAGAAAGTGCCTGCATCTGTCATTGCTATTTAGCACATATTTATCATATTATTTCAGTGTTGATGGTGGGTTTTTGGTCTAGAAGATAATCTTTCACATGCAGTTTTTGCAACTTATTTTCACTTGTGTGGAGATTATTTGGTGACTGTTTAGATTTTTAAATGTTGGTCTTTAAATACATGAATATTTCAGCATGAATTTCTAGCTGCAAAGGAGAAAAATGTATATTTTGTTGTTATACTTTATTACATATTGGTAATATTTTGTTGTTTGAATCATTAAGCATGAGAAAAATCTCATTATTTGGCTACTTTTTTATAAAAGTGCACACAGCATAGCCTAAAAGCACAAAAGATTTTCTGTATGGGTTAAAAAATAATTCAACATGTACCTTGCTTCCTAAAGGATAAATAAACAGCATGGGGATAGCCATGATGTGGGTTCAGAATTTCTTCTTAGCTTAGCTTGTGGAATAAAATGAGTGACACCTGTTAAGCATCAGGACACATTGAGAAGCAGGGTCAGCGTTGTCCAGATGAGATCAAGTTACCTGATGGGAGAGTCCATTTGAGTTTTGCCTGTGTCTTAAAACCAATCTTTTCTTTTAAAAGAATCCACAGTAACATTTGACTATTCAAGAAAATTATAGTACCAGTACATAACTCTTGCTCCTATTTTAGTTAATTTCTTTTAACTATTTTTGTGTCTAGGCTTATTTTACATATCTTTAATCAGACATTTTCAATACTTATTGTTTCACTTGGCATTAAATGACTCGCCTGTTTCCAATTGATTTATAATTTTAGAAACATTATTTTCTTAATGACTATATACTTGTCAACAAAATCCACAGCGACTGAATGACTAACTCAAAGATTCAAGGAATTATTACCTAGTTTATAGCTTATTCAGAACTCAATGTATGAAATTCCCCTGCTTGTTAAAATCGTTAATAGTAGTTAGTAAGACAAAGAAGATGAACTCAAAGCAGTAAAATTTCCTTCTTAAATACAATCTAGCTGATTCAGCTCTTTTAGACAGAAGGCAAAATTAATTTAGAAAACTAGCCTTAAATTCTCAGACTCTCACTCATTGTAGTCTCCCTAGTTCTGAGTCTTAAAGTAAATGGGAAGCAACTGAGAAGCATCTTCTTAGCTGGCAGAAGAGCAGAGGCATTAACTCTTGGGGATGGAGGATAAAGAGCTTCTCTCACCCTCCTGAAGAATGAAGTAGCACTTGGAAAGAAAAGCAGTAAGCTGCTGGTCTCAGAGTTTCCCAGAAGATATCGACTTTTTTTTTTTTTTGAGGCACAGACAAAGGTGGTCACACCTATCTTGAATATTTTAAATAGTCTTTGCCTCAGTAGGCTAGGGAAAACCAGAAGCCTGTTAAAGGTCAGAGAAACCAAAGAAAGGAAGTAATTTCAAGATGTAAGAGGAAGTCAACAGGATCAAATATGCTGAAGAGGTCAAAGAAATAAAGAGAAACTTTCATCAGATTTGGTAAGAAAACTGTCTTGTAAGGACTTCCATGAGAAAAAATTTAGTAACACTGTGAGAATAAAAAGTTCATGTAATTAAGAAGGTAGAGATTAGGTAAAGAATTGATGAAGGCAGTGGATATCGATTACAAATTGAGGCTCTGAAATGTATAAGGAATTAGAGAAATAAGATAGTAACTATAGGAGGGGCAGCATCCATAAATACCCTTTTAAGATAGATGAAGACTGTATTAGTTTTTTTATTGCTATTGTAACAAATTACACAAATTTAGTGACTTCTTATAATGCAGTTATGTAGGTCAGAAGTCCAACATGGGTCTCATGGGACTAAAATCAAGGCGTCAGTAGGGCTGCATTCCTTTCTGTAATCTTAGGGAAGAATTCATTTCCTTGCCTTCTCTAGCTGCCAGAGCTCACTAACATTCATTGGCTTGTGGCCCCTTTCCATCATCTTCAAAGCTAGCAAAGAAAGTCAGGTCCTTCTCATATTACATCACTAACCTCACTTCTGTTGTCACATTTCCTTCTCTGACCTTTTTTCTGCCTCCCTCTTCCACTTTTAAGGATGCTTGTGATTACATTGTGATCACCTGGACAGTCCAGGATACCCTTCCTATTGCAAGGTCCTTAACTTAATCCTATCTACGAAGTCCCTTTTACCAAGTAAGGTAACATTCACAGGTGTGAGAATTAGGATGTGGACATCGTTGAGAGGTTGTTATTCTGCCTGCCACAATACCTGCAGCTATGTATAAACTGAGGCAGAAGAATTCAGTGATGAGGAAATGATTGAATTGCTGAAAAGGGAAAATATAAGTATAGCAGCAAGTTGCTTCAGCAGTCAAGAAGGACAAATTAACCTGAGTCAGGAAGGGTAGGTCATCTTGTCTATCAATGGGATGAAGGCAAATATAGCTTATGCAGGTATAGATATAAACACAGATATACAGTTGACCCTTGAACAACATGGGTTTGAACTGTATGGGTCCATTTCTATGCAGACTTCTTTTCAACAGAAAATATTTCAGTACTACAGGATTCACGGTTGAATCCGTGCATGTGGACTGCGGATGTGAGCAGTGGGTATGGATGAACCTCGTGTGTGGAGGAACTTCATATATGGAGGGTTGACTCTAAATTACACATGTATTTTGACTGTGTAGGTCAGTGTTCCTAACACCCATGTTGTTCAAGGGTCAATTGTATATCTATATAGATACATAGACAGAGAGGAAGAGAAAGAGAGTTACTGAAATGGAGAGAAAAGTTAAAAGCTGGAGCTCAGAATATATAATCAGTGAAGGAGACAGTGTAAGGTGAAGAGGTGCAGAATGAGAGGCTTCAAGTGAAAGTCTTACACAGTGTTTTGGGGTCTTGGAGAATTTTAAAAAGGATGCATAAAAGGATGGCAAGTAACATTTAGGATCCCGATGATCCTTAATAGGATAAATGTGTGGTGGGTCAAATCTTCATGATTCTAAATATTCCCTCAACAATGCTCAGCCCAAGCAGAAAAAAGGAAAACAAAACTCAGGAGAGGTGGAGGGATGAGAACCAATTTGTATTGCTTGGGTGAGTGGCCTAAGCAGCTTGGAATATATTGATAATTGGAGCACTGAAGTTTCAGATGTTATGTTTGGTCACATCTTACACATACGAGGCAAGAAAATTTAGGAATTTAATTAAGGAATCTAAGCTCCAACCTTATAATTTTATTTTGTATATAGATATATATTACCTCCAGAGTTTAAAATACATATATATCTGAATCCCAAAAGGGACTCACTTGAGAATATAAGAACATTGGCTTTGAATTCAGAAATACCTGTATTGGAATTTTGGCTATCATTAATTAGTCATGCAAATTGATGAATTGCAGCCTTAGTTTCTCCTTATGTGTAAAATAGAGATCGTGCTTAATTTGCTGGGTTTTTAGGATTAAAAGGAAGAAAACATTACTAATAATATTTGGAATGTAGAATATATTTAATCAGTTATTTTATGCTATTTTTATAGCAACATAAATGGAAAAAGTCTAAAAATCCTTATTATAATTTTGATAAATCTGCCTGACTAAAATATTGATAACTAGTTCCAAGAACTACTTTTTTTCTTCACTTTTACATTTAATAAATGACACATTTGAGAGATTTCCTTTGGGTTTCACAGTAAATTGGCAAAGTAATGATTTTACATTTGGTTCTATTCTTAATGTCTAATAGAAGTAAAATAACTTCTAGATTATTTCAAATGCACTGAAAACATAAATAGCAATAGTTTTCCAGCTGCAAAATTGATGCTGAAGGTACTTAAATGGCACATAGGATGTTGAATGCCCATAATCACAAGCCGATTCAGTGCTGCCACTTGGCTGAAAACATGAGTTAATGTTTTAAAGTAAGTAGAACTGGAGTAGCATCTCTCCTTTAAAGTCTGTTAGATTGCAGTGCAAGATCTTTGAACAAGCACATAAGTTATATGATTTGTATCAGTTCCTGAGTCCCTTCTGTGTTCTTCCCAATAACCCCACCCCATGTGAATTTTAAGGATTGTATGTATACATCTAACGAACTTGATGAACCTCTAGATGGCGCTTTTACATTCTTGATGATTTTATTAGTGGTTTGTTTTCTCCATGAATAGATCTGTAGGTGACACAAGACATATATCCCATTTTCTCAAGTGAATTAACACTGTATAAACAAAATTCACATATTTCAAATACGTGCTAGATCTTGGAATATTATGTAAATGGAGCCCTCCCCCACTGTGAAAATTTGGCGTTAATGGAAAAGTTATTAAATTTTAACACTTGCCATTCTTCCTCCTCCTTAAATTTTCTGATATCTCTCAGATAACTATAAAACAAAAAAGTTTTGCTTGAGTATTTTTTTTTTGGTTAGAAAACATGTCAGCATCTTTTTGTTTACGTGTTCTCAGAGGTACTCCAGAGTGACACACTTGTCAACAAGGCTACAGCAGTATTCACAGCTTTGCTTTCATTTAGTTAATGAAGTACTTAGATTATGCATATGAACTGTTCCTGTTATTTTTTTTACTGGTATCCAGGCTGTGAACATCATCTCTGCCCCTTTTATGGATCACCTTTCAAATGAAATCAATAGTACCTCTTTCCCCTTAGGATCCTAAAATGCTGTAATCTAGTGATAAATAATGGACAGAAATCCATTATACAGATCAGCCTGTAATCAGCTTTTTGTCCCCTCCCATGCTTTTGTTTTATTTCTTCCTCAAATACAGATATAACTTAAAGTGGAGGAAATTAGTATTGAAATTGTATAGAAGTGTTTTTTTTGCACAAATTTCCTTCCTTAACAAACCATCTTGTGTATGAAAATCTCTCGATATGTGCTTCTGCCTTTACTGTGGATCCTGTCATTTCTCACCGCCTCAGGCACATGACAAGATATTGAGTCCTTTCCTCTACCATTTATCTTTAGCTTCTGTCCTTTTTACTAGCTCTTGGTCTGTAACATTCTCCAATCTTTCTCACCCTAAAGAATAACAAAGCAAGCTCTTCCTACAGCCCATCTTTCCTTTTCATTATGGTTTGATCCCTTTTCTCTCTAACAAAGCCTTTGTTCTTGGAAAATAAGATACACTTGCTATCTCAAGTCCTTCACTTCCCATTAATTTTCAACTTGTGAGGAGGGCAGTTATCAGAACAACAGAAAGCTTATTTTAAAACACACATTTCTTCTGGCATATTGCATTTTGGCATTTCCTTTGGGAAGGAGGTACTTCAATTTTGAAAAATACTCCCTAGCTGATTATCATGTGAAAGTCACTATCTTAATGCAATGCCTCACAGTTAAAACTGACCGTTCCCCAAAGTCTTCTCACTAAGATGGCTCCCAAATTGCAAACTCCAATGCCACTTTCCAGTCCTATCTTAGCTGAGCTCCCTGAAGCCTTTGAACTTCTTGACTTCTTTGCAATCCTTTCTCACAAAGTTTCCTTTGTACCACTTCTTTTCTGTTTACTGACTGCTGGTACTGCTGTTCCTCCAGCCATTTCTCTCTCTCTCTATGCTCTTCTTACAGGGTCTTATGTATGCATAAATTTGCAGGTCACTACGTATGCCGCCAAGTCTCAAACATGTCTGTCCAGGTCACATGTCTTTCCTGGGTCCTAGATAAATATCTGTTACTTCTCCATTCTACTTGGAAATAAATCCAAGTTTTGCTCAAATTTCAAATTATTTAGCTTAAATATTTTAATTATTTACCTGTCTCTCCTTCCTACTATTCTGTGAAGTCTTTAAAAGCAGAAACTAGGTTATATTTATCCTAATATTCCCAGTACTTTTCACTGTGCTGGATGAAGAATAAAATATTAGAAAAAAAATATTTCATAATCATCTGGTCTGTGAATATAGTGTATGTAAACTCTCTATAGAATGGTCAAATTAACACAAAAGCTTTCTATAGAATTCTCAATTAACAGAAATAACATAAGAATGTACTATGAGGTAAATGATGAAGAAATAGTTTAATTGAATTTTTCTGGACATATTCATGAGTTATAACTGTTGAAAATATTTTCATGCTCACCTAAAATATGAGAAATTATTTCATGATAACAATAGATAGTATTAGCCTCTCCATTTAAGTATTTATCAGCTTCTTATGGAGGAAGAAAAACAGATTAAATTGAAACAGTCATGGTCTGATATAGGGGTCAACAAACTACAGCTCATGCTGGCAAGACAAATGTGGTCTGTGGCTTGTTTTTTTATGGCTAACAAGCTAAGAATGTTTTTTACATTTTTAAAGTGTTGTTAAAAAAAGAAAGAAGTAGAAGAAGAAAGAGGAGGAGGAGAAAGAAGCAGAAGAGGATGTGGATGTGGAGGAAGAGGATGGAGGGAAAAGAAGTAAGGGAACAGATTCTTTGAGTTGGCCACATTCAGCAATGCCACATCAGAGCAGATATATATATAATACATTTATTTCAATCACAGCCCAATTCAAAATGATTAACTCAAGATAAATACATAACTACTTATCAGCTCCATAAAGTAATTAAATCCATAACTTTTCCTATGAGATATTAGATATATCCAAAATATACTAGTCTTTCTTATACTGGACAAAAGTCACAAAGACATTATATTTTAGTATTTAATAAAAGCTGGGAAAATACTTAAGGCCTTCTGTTTTTTAATAGTGTCTGTGTATATGGAAGTTGTTGAATATCACTGAAAACATTAGAAAGTATAGCTGGTCAAATAAACAGACAAACACAAAATTTACTATAAAATTTGTTTCAGATTTTTACCAGCCATTCAATAATTAAATTTACTTATTCTTAATTTTGACATTCACAGACTGTAGGATATAGATTTTTAAAATTAATTATTATATTTTAACAAATTAGAAATTGGAATTAAGTGAGCCAAGATTCTTATGATGTCCTATGGAATGTAGAAGCACATATCATGCAGCTGGTGCCATTTATAGCAGATTTTATCCACCACTGGATAACCTGGGTGAGGTTTAGGGGAATGCTTTTGGGGAAGATTTACCTTTAGCAGCCTCCTCTGTTGTCTAAGTCATTAGGCACTCAGGGAATTGCTCAGTTACCACCACAGTTGCATTTTTGCTGTGCATAAAGCCCAGACCTGCATTTTCCCTCTATATCCTTACATGCTGTTTATTGAAATACCAACTGAAGATTGTGGCAGAAAAAGAGGCCAAGGAGGCATTCTGTGGCAAATTCAGTATCTTTGTCTCTACCTCTTCCTTCTTATGTTCCTCTCAGTATATCCCTATCAATATCATGGCTATATGGTCCCAGGACTAACATTCTGAAGAGCTATATTTGATGATGACTTACATAGTTTGAAGAGAAAGGAGAATTTTTTCCTTGTCTCCTTTTGCCTGGGGACCAATAGGTTTATAGGTGGCATATCTGCTTTGTGATTTAATTGGATTAAAATGATTATATAAAATGACAGATAAGTTGTATGAACCTAAATGTAAACAAAGCACTAAAGATTAGCATCCAGTTTTAGAATTATGGCAAGGGAAACAAAAATTGGAGTTTAAAATTGAATTAAAAATGAATGTAGAATCCAAGCTGAGTATATTCCAGGCAGGTGTGTTATGTCCAGAACAACTGTAAATGCAGCTCATTGTATTGAAATCATGACAAAATTGAACCTATTTGATTGTTGAAGATTTTGTTACATAGGAGGTATACAAAAAGATTCACTGTGGTTTTATGAAAGGGAAAGTGAGAAATATCAACTGAGGGCATAATGATTTCACCAGGAGTAAGAGAAGAGATAGCAGAATCTGAGTTACATTCATGGCATATGTGTCAGCTGTATAAAATCTCAGAAGCAAAAGAAGATGCAGAAATTTATGGAATCAATTTATTTACCTATATCAGGAATAAGCATTTAATCATAGTAAAGGATTACAGAGGATATTTGAAATAATACAACTTCTCACCACAAAATGCATTGCAATTGGTCACCTACGAACTCTCTAGAAAAGATGGTTTATGCTTAACAGTTGATCACATGGAAAATAATAGCTGAATTATTGAAATCAAATGTGGTCTGAATGACTATAAGTCTGTTCTACTGCCTGGTAAAAACCTTTAGCACTCTGAGTATGAAATAAGTAACTTACAAGGCTTTAGCAAAAAAGATTCCTTTCCAGCGTTGATGAGAAGGTTACAAAAATCCTAAACGGGCTTTGAAAATTATTGACTCAAATAGAAAATTCATGAATGCTGAGACCAAACCAAATTAAATAGGCCCAACTCAACTCAGCATTAGAAAAGATTTTCCAAAGTACTTCTCAAGTGAAATGCAAGGGCAACAACATTGTTTGTATACAAAATCACTCAGATGTCTCTGAAATCAGTTACTGTGATATGCAAAGCAAAGTCTCCCAATCCATACATATATTATTTGAAAATTATGGATAGAATAGCCAAGTGTGACAGAATAATAAAAATAATCCAGAGTTATAGAAATGGGTGAGGCTTTTCAATTATTTTAACCACTGGTGAGCATAAACTCAAATGTATCCTTAAATATTGACAGTCACAGAAAATTATATTAATTTCCATTATTGGGAAATATATATACCCCTATAAAATAAATTCACTTATTCAAAATAATTGAATTTCTTTATCTTTTCTACACTGAAGCTGTTTTTGAAAAAAAAAAATCTAATTGGCAAGGATGGTAAGGAATGTTGGTGATGGGTGAGAATACAGGAAAAGCAGTAAAGGAAATATTTATGATAAGGAACTAATTACATAATCATCAAATCAGAGAACATTAGTGCGAAAAAAGTTTTGAGAAATGTCAACTAGTCTGTCTTCTCTGTCTTTAGGCAAACTTAGTTGAGAAAAACAGACAATAATCCTTTTTTAAAATTATTATTATTTTATTTTTTAACATCTTTATTGAGGTATAATTACTTTACATTGTTGTGTTAGTTTCTGCTGTATAACAAAGTGAATCAGCTATATGTATACATATATCCCCATATCCCCTCCCTCTTAAGTCTCCCTCCCACCCTACCTATCCCAGCCCTCTAGGTGGTCACAAAACACCGAGCTGATCTCCCTGTGCTATGCAGCTGCTTCCCACTAGCTATCTATTTTACATTTGGTAGTGCATATATGTCAACGCCACTCTCTCACTTCATCCCAGCTTACACTTCCCCCTCCCTGTGTCCTCAAATCCATTCTCTACATCTGCATCTTTATTCCTGTCCTTCCCCTAAGTTCTACAGAACCATTTCTTTTTGTTTGTTTGTTTTTTAGATTCCATACATATGTGTTAGCATACGGCATTTGTTTTTCTCTTTCTGACTTCATTCTGTATGACAGAATCTATGTCAATCCACCTCATTACAAATAACTCAATTTTGTTTATTTTATGGCTGAGTAATATTCCATTGTATATATGCACTACATCTTCTTTATCCATTCATCTGTCAATGGACACTTAGTTTGCTTCCATGTCCTAGCTATTGTAAATAGAGCTGCAATGAATATTGTGATAATGACTCTTTTTGAATTATGGTTTTCTCAGGTATATGCCCAGTAGTGGGATTGCTAGGTCATATGGTAGTTCTACTTTTAGTTTTTTAAGGAACCTCCATACTGTTCTCCATAGTGGCTGTATCAATTTACATTCCCACCAACAGTGCAAGAGGGTTCCCTTTTCTCCACACCCTCTCCAGCATTTCTTGTTTGTAGATTTTTTAATGATGGCCATGCTGACTGGTGTGAGGTGATACCTCATTGTAGTTTTGATTTGCATTTCTCTAATGATTAGTGATGTTGAGCATCCTTTCCTGTGTTTCTTGGCAATCTGTATATCTTCTTTGGAGAAATGTCTATTTAGGTCTTCTGCCCATTTTTAGATTGTGTTGTTTGTTTCTTTGATATTGAGCTGCATGAGCTGCTTGTATATTTTAGAGATTAATCCTCTGTCAGTTGCTTCATTTACAAATATTTTCTCCCATTCTGAGGGTTGTCTATTCGTTTTATTTATGGTTTCCTTTGCTGTGCAAAAGCTTTTAAGTTTCATTGGGTCTGATTTGTTTATTTTTGTTTTTATTTCCATTTCTCTAAGAGGTGAGTCAAAAAGGATCTTTCTGTGATTTTTGTCAGAGTGTTCTTCCTATGTTTTCCTCTAAGAGTTTTATAGTGTCTGGCCTTACATTTAGGTGTTTAATCCATTTTGAGTTTATTTTTGTGTATGGTGTTAGGAAGTGTTCTAATTTCATTCTTTTATATGTAGCTGTCCATTTTTCTCAGCACCACTTATTGAAGAGGCTGTATTTTTCCATTGTATACTCTTGCCTCCTTTATCAAAGATAAGATGACCACATGTACATGGGTTTATCTCTGGGCTTTCTATCTTGTTCTATTCATCTATAGTTCTGGTTTTGTGCCAGTACCATACTGTCTTAATTACTGCAGCTCTGTAGTATAGTCTGAAGTCAGGGAGCCTGATTCCTCCAGCTCTGTTTGTCTTTCTCAAGATTGCTTTGGATATTCAGGGTCTTCTGTGTTTGCATACAAATTGTGAAATTTTTTGTTCCTACTTCTGTGAAAAATGCCATTGGTAGTTTGATAGGGATTGCATTGAATCTGTAGATTACTTTGGTTAGAATAGTCATTTTCACAATGTTGATTCTTCCAGTCCAAGGACATGATACATCTTTCATCTGTTTGTAACATCTTTAGTTTCTTTCATCAATGTCTTACAGTTTTCTGCATACAGGTCTTTTGTCTCCTTAGGTAAGTTTATTCCTAGGTATTTTATTCTTTCTGTTGCAATGGTAAATGGGAGTGTTTCCTTAATTTCTCTTTCAGATTTTTCATCATTAGTGTATAGGAATGCAAGAGATTTCTGTGCATTAATTTTGTATCCTGATACTTTACCAAATTCATTGATTAGCTCTACTAGTTTTCTGGTAGCATCTTTAGGATTCTCTATGTATAGTATCATGTCATCTGCAAACAGTGACAGCTTTACTTCTTCTTTTCCGATTTGGATTCCTTTTATTTCTTTTTCTTCTCTGATTGCTGTGGCTAAAACTTCCAAAACTATGTTGAATAATAGTGGTGAGAGTGGGCAACCTTGTCTTGTTCCTGATCTAAGAGGAAATGCTTTCAGTTTTTCACCATTGAGAACGATGTTGGCTGTGGATTTGTCAAAATGGCTTTTATTGTGTTGAGGTAAGTTCCCTCTATACCTACTTTCTGGAGAGTTTTTTTCACTCTCAAATGTGTGTTGAATTTTGTCAAAAGCTTTTTCTGCATCTATTGAGATGATCATATGGTTTTTATCCTTCAGTTTGTTAATATGGTGTATCACATTGATTGATTTGCGTATATTGAAGAATCCTTGCATTCCTGGGGTAAACCCCACTTGATCACGGTGTATCATCTACTTAATATGTTGTTGGATTCTGTTTGCTAGTATTTTGTTGAGGATTTTTGCATCTGTGTTCATCAGTGATATTGGTCTGTAGTTTTCTTTTTTTGTGACATCTTTGTCTGGTTTTGGTATCACAGTGATGGTGGCCTTGTAGAATAAGTTTGGGAGTGTTCCTCCCTCTGCTATATTTTGGAAGAGTTTGAGAAGGATAGCTGTTAACTCTTCTCTAAATGTTTGATAGAATTCGCCTGTGAAGCCATCTAGTCCTGGGCTTTTGTTTGTTGGAAGATTTTTAATCACAGTTTCAATTTCATTCCTTGTGATTGGTCAGTTTATATTTTCTATTTCTTCCTGTTTCAGTCTCGGAAGGTTGTGCTTTTCTAAGAATTTATCCATTTATTCCAGGTTGTCCATTTTATTGGCATATTGTTGATTGTAGTAGTCTCTCATGATCCTTTGTCTTTCTGCAGTGTCAGTTGTTACTTCTCTTTTTTCATTTCTAATTCTGTTGATTTGAGTCTTGTCCCTTTTTTTCTTGATGAGTCTGGCTAATGGTTTAACGATTTTTTTTATCTTCTCAAAGAACCAGCTTTTAGTTTTATTGATCTTTGCTATTGTTTCCTTCATTTCTTTCTGATCTGATATTTATGATTTCTTTCCTTCTGCTAACTTTGGGAGTTTTTTTGTTCTTCTTTCTCTATTTGCTTTAGGTGTAAATTTAGGTTGTTTATTTGAGATTTTTCTTGTTTCTTGAGGTAGGATTTTATTGCTATAAACTTCCCTCTTAGAAGTGCTTTTGCTGCATCCCATAGGTTTTGGGTCATCGTGTTTTCATTGTCATTTGTTTCAAGGTATTTTCTGATTTCCTCTTTGATTGCTTCAGTGATCTCTTGGTTATATAGTAGCATATTGTTTAGCCTCCATGTGTTTCTATGTTTACAGTTTTTTGCCTGTAATTGATATCTAGTCTCATAGCATTGTGGTCAGAAGAGATACTTGATATGATTTCAATTTTCTTAAATTTACCAAGGCTTGATTTGACATCCAAGATATGATCTATCCTGGAGAATGTTCCATGAGCACTTGAGAAGAAAGTGTATTCTATTATTTTGGATGGAATATCCTATAAATATCAATTGAGTCCATCGTTTGTGTCATTTAAAGCTTGTTTCTTTATTTATTTTAATTTTGGATGATCTGTCCATTGGTGAATGTGGGGTGTTACATTCCCCTACTGTTATTGTGTTACTGTCGATTTTCTCTCTTTTTTTTTAAACATCTTTATTGGAGTATAATTGCTTTACAATAGTGTGTTAGTTTCTGCTTTATAACGAAGTGAATCAGTTATACATATACATATGTTCCCATATCTCTTCCCTTTTGTGATTTCCTCTTTTATGGAGGTTAGCATTTGCCTTTTGTATTGAGATGCTCCTATGTTGGGTGCATAAGTATTTACAATTGTTATATCTTCTTGGACTGATCCCTTGATCGTTATGTAGCGTCCTTCTTTGTCTCTTGTAATAGTCTTTATTTTAAAGTCTATTTTGTCTGATATGAGAATTGCTACTCCAACTTTCTTTTGATTTCCATTTACATGGAATATCTTTTTCCATCCCTCACTTTTAGTCTGTATGTGTCCCTAGGTCTGAAGTGGGTCTCTTGTAAACAGGATATATATGGGTCTTGTTTTTGTATCCATTCAGGCAGTCTATATCTTTTAGTTGCAGCATGTAATCCATTTACATTTAAGTTAATTATCGATATGTATGTTCCTATTACCATTTTCTTAATTGGTTTGGGTTTGTTTTTGTAGGTCTTTTCTGTCTCTTGTGTTTCCTGCCTAGAGAAGTTCCTTTAGCATTTGTTGTAAAGGTGGTTTGGTGGTGCTGAATTCTCTTAGCTTTTGCTTGTCTGTAACAGTTTTAATTTCTCTGTGAAATCTGAATGAGATCCTTGTTGGGTAGAGTAATATTGGTTGTAGGTTTTTCCCTTTCATCACTTTAAATATGTACTGCCACTCCTTCGGGCTTGCAGAGTTTCTGCTGACAGATCAGCTGTTAACCTTATGGGGATTCCCTTGTATATTATTTGTTGCTTTTCCCTTGCTGCTTTTAATATTTTTTCTTTGTATTTAATTTTTGATAGTTTGATTAATATGTGTCTTGGAGTGTTTCTCCTTGGATTTATCCTGTATGGGACTCTCTGTGCTTCCTGGACTTGATGGACTATTTCCTTTTCCACATTAGGGAAGTTTTCAACTATAATCTCTTTAAATATTTTCTCAGACCCTTTGTTTTTCTCTTCTTATTCTGGGACCCCTATATTTCATATGTTGATGTGTTTAATGTTGTCCCAGAGGTCTCTGAGACTGTCCTCACTTCTTTTCATTCTTTTTTCTTTATTCTGCTCTATGGTAATTATTTCCACTATTTTATTCCAGATCACTTAACCGTTCATCTGCCTCAGTTATTCTGCTATTGATTTCTTCTAGAGAATTTTTAATTTCATTTATTGTTTTGTTCATCATTGTTTGTTTGCTCTTTAGTTCTTCTGGGTCCTTGTTAAACTTTCTTGTATTTTCTTCATTCTATTTCCAAGATTTTGTATCATCTCATCTTTACAATTATTACTCTGAATTCTTTTTCAGGTAGACTGCCTATTTCCTTTTCATTTGTTTGGTCTCGTGGGTTTTTACGTTGCTCTTTCATCTGCTGCTTATCTCTCTGTCTTCTCATATTGCTTAACTTACTGTGTTTGGTGTCTCCTTTTCACAGGCTGCAGGTTTGTAGGTCCCGTTGTTTTTGGTGTCTTCCCCCTTTGGGTAAAGTTGGTTCAGTCGGTTGTGTAGGCTTCCTGTTGGAGGGGACTGGTGCCTGTGTTCTGGTGGGTGTAGCTGGATCTTGTCTTTCTGGTGAGCCCGGCCACATCCGGTGTGTGTTTTTTGGTGTCTGTAAACTTATTTTGATTTTAGGACGCCTCTCTGCTATTGGGTAGTGTTGTGTTCCTTCCTGTCTTGCTAGTTGTTTGGCATGGGGTGTCCAGCACTGGACCTTGCTGGTCGTTGAGTGGAGCTGGGTCTTAATGTTGAGACCGAGATCTCTGGCAATGCTCTCCCCGATTGATATTATGTGGGGCCAGGAGGTCTCTGGTGGACCAATGTGTTGAACTTGGCTCTCCATCTCAGAAGCTCAGGCCTGACACCTTGCTGGAGCACCAAGACCCTGTCAGCCACATGGCCAGCAGCACAGCGAATGGCAACAGGAAAGCCCAGTGGTGAGAACTGGCACTGTCTTGGCGGTCGCTGTGGCCATTACCTAGCGCTGCTCGCAGCTCCATGCTCCAGGCCGTGTCGTCTGACCTCGGCCCCTCCTCTGATTATCAGGGGTGCAGGCTGTCCCATACTCCTTTTAATGACTAGCAGATAAAAAGACTTTCTAAGCTTACCTTCAGTGCTTAACAGACCCCTCTGTCAGCAGATTCTTCCTGGTATCTAACTTATATCCCATAAGCTTTCATTTAAGTCTATTTGTCCCAGTTAGAACACAGAGAAATTAACTTGTTACAATGAAGTATAATAAAAAATTAGTACAATTTCAAGAAAAAGAACAATAAGAGATATTCACAAACTGGTACTATCACTTCTTTATCTTAATCCATATAAAAAGTTTTGTTCACTCTTTAACCCTTTTTTTTTAAAAGCACAATTAAATTATGAAACTCCATGATATTTTTAATAAGACAATTTTAAAGACTGCAGTAAAGATTTTTGAGGCTGGTAGCATCATTGTAAAGAGGAACACACAAACTTCAGCATTTTGATTTGTATAAATCAAAATGATCTTCTTGAGTGAATTATAAATTAAGCCACTTGAGAGCATGGGACAGATAATTTTTTTTCTGCTGGTATTACTTGAATTTTATGGAGAGGGAGTTTAGATTCAAACCTAAAGTTTGCAACACTTTGCAGAAATTTAGCACTTATTGTTCATTCTTTTTACTTATATGTTTCTTTATTTATGCATTTATTTTATAAAGTTTCAAATAGCTTCATTTTATCTTTTGCATTTAGAAACTTAACATCATTGAAACATCACAGATTTTTTTTTTAAACATCTTTATTGAAGTATAATTGCTTTACAATGGTGTGTTAGCTTCTGCTTTATAACAAAGTGAATCAGTTATACATATACATATGTTCCCATATCTCTTCCCTCTTGCATCTCCCTCCCTCCCACCCTCCCTATCTCACCCCTCTAGGTGGTCACAAAGCACCGAGCTGATCTCCCTGTGCTATGCGGCTGCTTCCCACTAGCTATCTATTTTACATTTGGTAGTGTATATATGTCCATGACACTCTCTCACCCTGTCACATCTCACCCCTCCCCCTCCCCATATCCTCAAGTCCATTCTCTAGTAGGTCTGCATCACAGATTTTGAAACAAGAACTAGGAGTTATAAATCTTCTTATCTTCTGACACTTGATTAAGTCATTTTCTTGTGTTTTAATTTAAAGGATTATGCTACAACTTGCCTGGAGTAGGTTAGAATTTGGGCTGTTTTCCCATGAAATTATATTTTAGAGAAGACCAGACACAGAATTTCTCTATGAGGATTGTCATATTCATTTACATATTTGGTTATTTTCACCAGCCCTTTTTAGGATTCTTCTATTGTTCTTTTATAGAGAAAAAGTAGTAATTGAAACTTTATAGCAGTTTGAGGAAATAAGCCTCTACTATGTCTTATGATCTTCACACTTAAAAAATAACATTCTGTTTTATTCTCAAGATTGTATTCTGTTAGTTTGCAATTTTGAAAAGGGCTATAAATAAATAAAAGAAAAATCAAAATAACTGGGTTTCTATTGTGAAGAAACATGGGATGCAAGGAATTTTAACATGTTTTCATGAAGTTGAAAGCATGCTGACTCAGTACTGATAAGCAGCTGTCATTGAATTCCTGATAAGGAAGGGCAAATGCTTATTGACTGCTCTGAAATTACATAGGCAATATCTTTAAAGACTTATTGATGTAAGAATGGGAAACACTGACATGTGGCTGCACAGAAATTTATGCTACTCCAGGAAAAAAAATTTTAAACATTTTATTTAGTAGACAATCATACTAGTTATGGAACAATCACTAAATTATTTGTGGAGTCATCATTTGCCTATAATCCTTAGACCTGACTGTTGAGACTGTCTCAGACATGCCAGATGCCTTCTTCTCCTTCATTGTCCCTCATCACAATTTGGGTCTTTCCCAACATACACAATTTCCTTTAAGTCCTTTTAAGTCCATTGGGTCCGTATACAATTGTGAACATAGTTTGTATACTCTCCCAAAGAGGCTATTCTGCTTTCTTGCAAATTGAGGATGTAGCTAGGTATTTTGGGGAGAAAGAAGTAGGTTTATGTAATTCCACAGTTCCCAAGTCCTATCTAGTCATACTCTCAAGCCTTATGCTAACATCCAGTTTTGTCCTATTTCCACTGTTCGGAGAAATAGATTTTCTTCTACCCTTTTATGTTCTTCTGGTTGGTCTAAGAATTCAGTTGACGAGAGATTAACAGGAGAAAATCAAACAAAAGTTTAATAACATGTATACATGGGAGAGACCCAGGAAAACTGAGTAACTCACTAAAATGACAGAACCCCTCGCCTTAAATACTATTTTCAGCAAAAGACAAAAGAGGATACTGGGCGTACTTTTTTGGGACTTCAGAGGGGAGGAAGGCAACTGACATAGAGATGAAAAAGCAAGTGTTTGGTAAACAAATGTTTGCTGGGCCCTGCGGAGACAATTGGACACAGAAAGGAATTTTAGCAAACAGACTTTTTTATGTTCATCCTTGTCTACACCCTAAATTCATACTATAGGTAGCTATGGTGACAGTTCCCTTTCTGGGAGGGAAGGTCTTCTATCTACAATCTTTAGGCAGTTAGGGGGAAGGTCAGAGTTTCTTCCTGAGTGTTTTGGTCCTTGCTTTTTTCAGTTTGAAAGAATCCACTTGCCAAAGAGACACTTTGGTGTGGCAATTATTTTTTCCCCTACACCACACATTTGGGAAGATAGTAATTGCATGAGATTTGATCTAGTTTATAATATATAACTGGAAAATACTGTTATCACTTCTAGGGTGGAAGCATTTAAGAAGTGACCAGTGGAACTCCAAGCTTCTACCCTCCTGGGTTACCCTAGGTGTGGAACCAGGTGGTTTTAAAACTTTCAAGACACATTAATAGAAGGATGTACAGATGTTCTGTGGCTAAGTGCCTGGCATCATTTTTATTCTAGTCTTCATCCAACCTGCTAATTACCAGGATGGAACAGTTTTCTCCTGGTAGGGTAAGAGTATCCATTTGAGGTTTAGATTTTGTCTAAATATTGATTTCAGAATTTTTATTTTTCCACATTTATGGCTTTAGATTTTTATCTCTGTACTGTCAGTGATAGTATTTCAGTAGGTGTATTCACCGCAAACCGTAGGGAGATTGCTCTTGAGTTCTCTGGCTCACATGGCAGGAAATATTTGATTCCATTTCCTGACAAACTGGATGAGATTTCTCTTATGATGAGCATTCACACTGCGAATGAACATGCCATATGTTTAGAGACATGGTTGTATTTTTATGATCTTTAAAACTTTTATTTTATGTAGCCCGTGGCTGAGATAATCATTTATAGGTTTCAGAATACCAGGACTGGTGTCAGGTTTGAAAGTACTCTGCTTTGGTCAGGAATGAAAGTATTACTTAACTGCAAGGCATGCATTCAGAGAAAAACGTATATTATTATTAATAGGAAACTTCTCAGCAAATTCATTTTTTATTAGCACTTGGTGGTGATATACAATATTGTATAGGATAGATGTAAGGGAAACGTTGTCCACATATTGATTTAGAGAGACAGCATTATAGATTGTATTATAGTTAGCCATCCTATGCATTATTGTCCCATGACACTTTAAAAATACATGTTGTAATTGAATAAAAAAAAACAAAAAGATTATTTTCCCTTGTTTTAAGCTTGATCATTTCCATGTTCCAGTTTTATTAGGACAAATGAATGAACTAGTAAAGTTATGGAAAATATGATTAAAATAAATTAGTATTCAATCTCTACTCATGACTACTTTTGGCAAAGGATCATGTAAAACTCCACCTAGGTGTCTTGAGGATGAAATTTCTTTTCTCTCTGACTGTCAGATAAGCTAAAACAATTCTTAATTCCAAAAAAGTCAGAATAAACATAAGCCCCACTATACCAGTTCCTGGTTCTAAAACAATAGATATATGGAGACCCTACTACTGCTAGCCAATGTTCTAGAGATGAAACAATGAGCAAGACAAAATCTTCCCTTCAAGATTCCAGTGGCTACTTTGTTTGACAAGGACCACTGTAAGGCCAAAGTACTTTATGAGATTAGTGAAGCATCATGCAAAATATAAAATTTTTAAATGTGAAACCTTGTAACATTTAATGTTTATTGTATACATCAGACTGCTTCCAAAATTTTAGCTAGTACAAAATCTTTTTTTTTTAATTGAAGTATAGTTGATTTACAATGTTGTGTTAGTTTTAGGTGTAGAGCAAAGTGAATCAGATATATATATATATATATATATACATATATACACATATTTTTTTTCAGATTCTTTTCCCTTATAGGTTATTACAAAATATTGAGTAGAGTTCCCTGTGCTATGTAGTAGGTCCTTGTTGGTTATCTATTTTATATATAGAAGTGTGTATATGTTAATCCCAAACTCCTAATTTATCCCTCCCCCACTTCCCCTTTGGTAACCATAAGTTTGTTTTTTATGTCTGTGGGTCTATTTCTGTTTTGTAAATAAGTTCATTTGTATCTTTTTTTTAAGATTCCACATATCACCAATATCATATAATGTTTGTTTTTCTCTGTCTGGCTTACTTCACTTAGTGTGATAATGTCTAGTTCCATCCATGTTGCTGCAAATGACATTATTTCATTCTTTTTTATGGCTGAATAATATTCCGTGTGTGTGTGTGTGTGTGTGTATGCCACATTTTCTTTATCCATTTCTCTGTTAATGGACATTTAGGTTGCTTCCATGTCCTGGCTATTGTAAATAGTGCTGCAATGAACACTGAAGTGCATGTATCTCTTCGAATTATGGTTTTCTCCAGATATATGCCCAGGAGTGAGATTGCCCGATCATATGGTAGCTCTTTTAAATCTATTATTTAAAAGAGCTACCATAAGGGAGAAGTAGGGGTTGAGGGTATGGAATCCTGATTCTAATTATATTACGGAGACTTATTTTTCCTAGCTCTACAAAACAAGATAAAGGGTTTGTAAATTTTGTAAATTCTATGTAATTTTCCAGTGTATGCCATTAACAGTCCTTCTCATTTTGATCTTAAAATATTTGTCTGAATAAAGCATCCAGGGAAGATTCCCTCCCTTCCTCCTCCTCCCATGCAAGGCTGCTAAAGACTCTTGCAGATTATCACTAATTATTTTGTATTTATCAACACAACAGGCATGGTCTTACTGGCCATTTAAAAGTGTAGTTATTTCATTCCAAAAAGGAAAACCCTTTGTTCTAAGTAAAGTATAGAGTAATTAGGTTGTTGTATAGCCCAAACACATTGTACTGCTTGTTTGGCACTAGTCTTGAATATTCAGGATGAAACTGAATCTGGCCTTTGTACTTTGACACTGAATTAAATCTTGGAGACAGAGTTTTGGGTGAAGTAGAAAAGAAGAGGTTTATTACTTTGCTAGGCAAAGGGGGCCACAGCAAGCTAATGTCATGAAAATGTGTGTCCTGACCTGGAGGGGTTCTGAGAAGTTTTATAGTAATGGTTCAAAGAAGATGTATCAGCTCATGGACATTCTTCTGGTTGGTTGGTGGTGAGGTAAGTGGGAGTCAGCATCAGCAACCTTCTGGTCCCAACCAATCTGGAGTCAAGTGTTTATGAGCAGCATACAGTTAACTTCTCCGACCTGGGGGACTTCAGTATCTGCCAAACAGCTCAAATATACTGTTATGTATAGCTCTTGAGGGGGAACCAGGACCCTGCCCCAAGCACTATTGTTTCTTGACTTCTCCTCCCTTGTCTCTGCATCTCCCCCCCCCTCCCGCTTCCCTAATAAGCAACTGTTTGAACCTGCCCTTTGGAACTCAGAGTAGGTCATGGAGGCTGCTTGGTTTCAAGGATAATATTTATCCAAGAAACAGGCAGGTGTTAGGGGCATCTTTAGGGGCTTTAGGGGCATACAACTCTTGTTGCAGTGTTTATTATTCCATGAAACATCCACCAGGAAAATAAATCTGTTGTTCTCTCAGCTTCTACCTCAGCAGTCATCAGTGATAGGCAGGCGGTCATTATCATTACAGACCCATTTGCTGCTCGTAGAAAGCCACACCTCTGTGGTAATGCAGTAATTAGAATCGGTAGGAAGTCTTGTGATGCAGAGTTAAGTTTCCAAAGGTGTAAAAAAGGTATATTTTGTTCTCTTGTCTTTAAATATGTATTTTTAATGATCTGACACCTCTTTTTGAATAGTAAACACCTAAGTGTCTACTATAACTTTATCAGCTTGAACTTGATTTGTTTAGAAACATTCTATCTTGCTTCCTAATATTTTTCCGAGACATACACTACTGATTCTAAAACAGAACCAATTACCTTTGATAGACATTTCACTGCTTTTAACAGGTTTATAAAAGACAAAGCCGTAAGATAAATTACCTCATTTGGTTACTTTGGTGTTCTTTCATAAGCAATCTATTTAGAAGTTACTTTGCTCAAAAGCAGGCATTCTATGCATACACTCCTGAGAGTTTGTTTTGCCTGAGGCAATTGTGTTTATAATTACTGCAATTTTTTTTCAAAATAAAATAATTTATGTTTTATGGAGTAAAATATTGGACACTTGATCTCTCTCTCTTTTTTTTTTTTTTTTTGCTGGCCACTTGAAGTTTATTGTCCACTTGGTGCAAGGCACATGGTTATCAGGTGTCAGGAAGGCTCACGTGTGGCTTAGATAGTAACAAGCAGAGTTCTCTCAAATTCCTTTTTGGTGTTTTGCTGTTTTGATATAAAATAACCCAACTGCTTTTGCTGGCCTCTCCCTGCCTAGTCTCCTCATTGGGTGGGGTGGGGCCAGGAGGGAAGGAGCAGGGAGAGGCCCTGATGAGCCCAGGGCCTCAGAAGGAATCCTGGCAGCTGGTGGTGGCCACTCAAGACTGGGCCTGGCCTTGGTTTTGCTGGGCTGGCCACCAGGCTGTTACTTCCATGTGGCTTCCTGAGCCAGGTCACAGCCATGCTGCTGGAGGCCCAGGGAGATTCCGAGTGCTCTGGGGACTCCAACAGTGTGGCCAGGAATGGGAGAGCAGATTTTCCAAAAAAGAAGCTCCCCTACCAGTGACACAGGTTGGGCTTGGGGACACCGGAGTTGGGGGGTGGCTTTCCCATGGTGCTCAGCACTTCCGCAGGAGCTGTTACTGGAAGTGGAGACCAGGCAGCACCAGTAACCATGAGCAAGCTGCTAAGCACGCTTGTGGGCTGGTGGAAACCTTGGCTGCTATGCTTCTCCAGCCTCGGTGCGCAATCAAGTTCACGGGTGTTGGGAACAGGGGGACCCAGCCAGCGAGTCCATTTGCAAGGAGGCCGCTCCACTACTGAGAGGTGCAGGATTGACCTCTAATTTGTGTATGCACTGGGATGTATTTAATAGACTTATCTGTAGAAGATACTTGACGACATAGCTACAGAGCGAAGGTAGGATGGCCTTATATTTAGGTAACTGTCTCCATTAGAGACCTCAACTTCTACCAAATGATTTTACTTCACAATTTTGTTTGGTAAGGAAGACATATTTATGCTCAGATTGCAGCATGGACTAATTGCCCTCCTGGCTTCTTTGGCCAAGAATACAATCTCAAACTCTGCCACTCATTTTTTGAAACATTATTTGATGAAGAGAGTATTCAAGGAGGATTGCTTAAAGTCAAGCAGTCTATTTCCTTTTACAGATGATATAACTTGTATTCTTTGAAGAAGCTAAAGCAACTGAAAGCAGGTCATTTAGTTCATTAATATCTGTTGGAGGAGGTCATAGAGAAGATGTGCCCGCTGGTTGACCCTCAAGCTGTACTCAGGCATTGGGAGGCTCCTCACTCCCTCCCGGGTCCCTGGAATGTAGCTTCTGCCCACCATTTGCCCACTAGGAGCTGTTTCAAGGATGAATCTTGAGAGAGTAAATGCTGTTGAGACCATCTGAGCTGAATAAGTGACTGAACCCAGGTAAGGCTATATAAACTTTTAAAATTCTGGCGGACAGGTGCAGAGATCTACTGGTCTTGCAACTGACCAAGACAAGCCTGGTGTGTCCCTTGCTTATGAAAACTGCTACCTACCAATCTGGAGTGGCCTGCTTCTTTCTTAGGTCTCTCCCTGCCTCTTTGTATGGGGCCAATTTCAGATTTCACCTCAAAAGCTACTCACTTTGTGAATGAACAGCACCCCTTTGCAAAGTCTCTTCTCCTGAGTTGCTGTTCTGAATTGGGCTCTGGTATGATGCCATCAGTCTATATTGATAATTGAAGTTGTCATTATGCTTATTATATGGCTGTTGTGAAGAATATTGTTTATTTCATTATGCAGTGGCCTTTTTATCAGGAGCCTTAGAAGAAATTACTGGTTGAGCTAACCACCAAGGTGAATGGGACTTTTTCCGAGTGGTTGGTTTATTTCATCTATTTTGTTGTGATCTATATGACTGATAATTACATCTTCTGCAAAAGGATTGAATTTTTTTTCTCACAAAATATTTTTTAGTTACTTAACTCTGAGCAAAGTGCAATGATGAGTCCTGGAGTTTTTCAGTGGGAATAACTTGTTAATAATAGCTAATACAGTTGACCCTTGAACAACATGGAGGTCAGGGACACCAATCCTCCCCACCTACCAGTAGAAAATCCAAGTGTAATTTTACAGTCAGCCCTATGTATCTATAGTTCCACATCTGCTAATTCAACCAAATTCAGATAGTGTAGTACTGTGGTCCGTATTTATTGTAAAAAATTACCATATAAGTGAACCCATGCAGTTCAAACCCGTGTTGCTCAGGGATCAGCTGTATTAATTACTTCCTATGTTGTGTCAATGTTCTATGCAAGTTAATGTATCAACTCTTTTCTACTATTGTTACTAATTTACAGATAAGGAAACTGAGATGTTTAGAGACTCAAAGAAATTTTAAAATCTTGCCCAAAGACACAAAGCTAGTAAGTATACGAGCTATCATTCAAGTCCAGACAGTCTAGTATGGCCACTACATTATGTTGCCCCTCAATTCAAATGGTGATGATATTTGATAGCCTATCTTATCTTATCCTATCTTATTTTACCAATAAAATTCAGAACTATGCACTTAGGCATCAGTCATTAAATATCATTTCATGGTTTGGAGCACATAATAGGCACTCAGTAAATGTTAATTTTCTTACCTGGGGAATGTTGAGGAACAATGAAGAAGGTATATGGACCCTACATCCAAGAGCTTATAAAGTCATTGTTATGCTACTGTAACATTTGTACATCTAAAACACAATGCTCAAAGTGTTTTGATTAAGGAAAAGAGGACAAGAAATGCAAGAATGGGTTTTCTTGTGAAACGTATATACTTGCTACAGTGAAGTGTATCTCCTGTGTCATGACCCTTTATTCTTTCAGATAGTTTAGTCTTTTTTTTTTTTTTTTGAAATATAGTTGACTTGCAATGTTGTGTTAGTTTCAAGTATACAGCAAAGTGATTCAGTTTTACATACATATATATCTATTTCTTTTCAGATTCTTTTCCCATATAGGATATTACAAAATATTAAGTAGAGTTCCCTGTGCTATTCAGTAGGCCCCTGTCGGTTATCTGTTTTATATATAGTAGTGTGTATATGTTAATCCCAGACTCCTAATGTGTCCCTCCCCACCCCATTTCCCCTTTGGTAACCATAAGTTTGTCTTCTATGCCTGTGGATCTATTTCTGTTTTGTATATAAGTTCATTTTGTATCATTTTTTTTTAGATTCTACATATAAGCAACATCATATGATATTTTAGTCTTGAATGCACTCATTCCATTTCTCAGAAAAGTTTGTGCTATGGGCCTAGGGACTTTGGTTTTTTGGCAATTACACACATTTGACAGCTTTAATATCCTTCCTAAATGCTGTGATGAATTTGATTTTTGAGGAACAAATACTAAAAGATTATTTAATTTCTTCACTCTTAGAGTTTAAAAAGGATGAGTTTGGGACTGTTATCTTCAGAAATTTGATGTATAAACTTCTACAAATTTTAAGCTTGTACTCATACGAAAACCAAAAGCTAACTAGTAGCAGGAGGCTGGCAGTTGATTAGTGCTCAACCAAAATGCATCAGAAGTTGAGTACTCCCACATCAGTGCTTTTTAGAGTAAGCATTTGACTAATTTAAATATGCTTGAAGCTGAGAGCTGGCTGAGATCTTACACAGTCCAAATTTTTATTCAGTGTGTTTCTGGGAGAAGTCTTTTCCAGACAATAAGGAATAATCAGAATGGGAAGGAGTTTTGCTCCCTAGGATACTTTTCCAAAAGGTAATTGCAGGAGGACAAATAAAACTCCATTATTCTTCAATGGGGTTCAATCCTATGACTCTCTGAACTTAGAAAATCAATGGTAAGCTTTCTTTTATTTCAATGCACTCATCAAGAAAAAAGAAAAAAAAATCTTTCTGGGAATACATTAATATATCATTAATATCATTCAACCAATATTTTCTGAGTACTCTATCTATGCCAGGTACTAGATAGAGTACCAGTTACTCAAAGATCTTGAGACCTTTTGCTCAAATTTTGAGATATATTAGTGAACAAGAGAGAAAAATATCCTGGCCTCACAGCACTCACCATGTAAACTAAGCTAATTAACACTTTGTTATAATATGGCTTCAAACTGGACTGAAAGTATACCATGAAGAATACTTCTTCTAAGCAAAGTAATTACATAAAGAAAATGCACAAAATAACTTCTAACTTTGAGAGAAGGAACAATATGAACTAAGTGATAATTAAGTTCTTTTTTCCTATTAATAGTGGGGGGTAATAATCCAGTTTCCAAATGTAGCTCCTGAATTCTGTTTCCACACTGTAAACTTCAAGTTTACAAAACTATTTTGTAATTCTCTGTATGTCAGATTCTCTTTGGCTCTGTCCCTTTACCCTCATCCTGACACTCAATTAATATAGCTTTCCCACTTTCAATCTTGCCTCTCCTTTATCTGGTTAATGGTTATCATTTTTTTCAGTACTCATCTCAGACAGCAGTTCCTTCTAAGTCCTCAGTATTCCTCGTTACACTATAGTTACTTGTTGTTCTCCTAATAGCTGTGAGGGACCAAACTGAAGTTTGTATTATCAGTGCTAAATACAGTACCTGAAACATGGTACATACTCATTAAGTGTGCTTTGAAGATTGACTTTGATTGATAGAATGATTGACATCTGATATTTAGATCCCTTCATAATTTGAATTCTGCCCATCTTTTCAGCCTTATCTTTTCAGTAGCTCCATACATAACCAATCTATCCTAGCCAAACTCATCTACTCACAATTCCCTGAACAGGGCTTTTATGCCTTTGTCCAGGCCATTCCTAAAGCATATCCAGCAAGATTCTACCCATGTGTCAAATCTCAAATCAAATTCCACTTATACCATGAAGTCTTCTGTGACACTTTGAATTTATGCAGTGCTTAATGATGGTGTTACTTGTAGACAATTAAAATAAATGACAAATAAAATGAGAATGAGACTACTTGGTTATTAACATGGATCCTCATGAGAAGGCCATCAGGCTGTCTGTAAAAGCCTTTACTTGCAAACATTTTAGTAGTGTTGTTTACCTTACATTATAAACACTATACAAAGGAATTTTTTAAATCCTTGCTGGTTGTAGAGCTTTTAAGCCATAGTTATCAATGAACATAGAAAAGAGAAGTCAGAGACATATGCTCATTTTTTATCTCACTCATGTTATACTTATTGTAAAAGGCAATAGAGTTGACATAGTTTTAGATGATGCCTAAAATATAATTTGTGAGTTAATATGTTTTAAAACAGTAAAAAATTAAAAAATTTATGGACTTATTTGTGTAAAATTAGTGAGCCTGTCTCATAATTTAAATTGATCATACAGAAAACCTCACTATACAACAGTTTTAGGAATGAGTGAGAGTTGATAATGGATTTTTAATCTGATTGAGGGTAGATATAACTTGAATGATTTTGCAATATGAGTTTAAGTATTTAAATATTATCCTAAGACTAATACCAATGACTTGAGTGGACTAATTTTGATAGTTGAAAGCAAACAGTACCTGGTATTAGCTCTGTTGAACATTGAGAATAGTCAACTTGACCCTAAGTTGGACATTATATGGGTGTCACTGCTGGAGTAATACAAGTGGCCATAATATATTTGCACAAATCAAGTGGTACTGGGTGTGTGGTTTGCAATGAGTTTAGTAATGCAACTAAAATTAACTTAAGTAAAAATAAAGTTATTCAATTCACTAAATTGAAGAAAGGGCTAAGGAACCACCTCAAGAAGGTAGGCGCCACACATCTCCCAGGACCTCAGGAATGATGCCAGTATCCTTTATCCTTTTTCTCCTTCTTGCCATGGTGGCTTCAATATCTCTAGACACTAAGCTATATAAAATAGAACTGTGTTGGCTGGCAGTTTGTGAGCTCAGTCCTCATAGCTTTATAACTCCAGTGGTTCCCTAAGGAATTTGTTTTTCCAACTATAAAAAAAAATCCACAAACAAAAATATAAATATCAAAACAAAACAAACCCTCAGAGAAAGACTCTGGAGCAGCTTAGGAAAGTGTTCACCTATCGGACTAATACTACTACAGGCTTGAGTAATAGTATTATTGGGTCTGCATGGGTCAAACAGGATCTCCATGGCTGGATCACCAAGAAATGTGATAATTGAAAGCCACCACTGAAATCACATGGTTGGACTGGAGGAGAAGGAGACATTTATCAAAGGAAGGAGTTTGTTTCTCTCAAAAATAAGAGGAGGAACTGAAAAGGAAAAAAGAACTTATGTGTTATTACAAGTGAAGGTGCTTTAGCCTTTGAATTCTGGGAGACCTCTTGCCAAGGGTCCTCAGCCAGTGTTTGCTGGTAAGGGGAAGAGAGCAGAGGATAGATCACGTGGAAGGAAGAGCTGACAAAAGCTAGGGATCAGGCACCACAAAACAGGTCAGTCTTCTATCCCTTTAGGGATGGGAAAGTGAGCCAGAAATGTAGTTTTGTGCACTGTTAAGACACTGGTACCCTTATTGGAGTTGTTGGTCATGAATTGTTGGTAGAAGGGTGTTATGACTCAGGAGCTTCCAGTTTCATCCCTGACATATTTCATATTTGGGTGATTGACATCCAGATCCAGCCACCTTGTGGACAGACAATGAAGATAAATATTATTTCCTGATTTGGATCAGGTCTGGTGAATCCTCTTAGTAATTCCATCTATAGAAGGCTGGGTAACTACCAGGGCCAACATATACATTTTTATACTTCTCCCTGAGGTCTAATTTAGCCACCTAAATATAAGAGAGAGTCAGTTAAGCAATGGAGATGATCAATGGCTATTAAAATAATAGTGATCCTTGGCTATTGCACGTGGCTAAGATTTGAGAGAGGATTTAATTTGTTCCATACATTTAATGTGGAACAATGGACAGAATAAAAGCAATGACTGGATGAAGGAAAAAGAATAGGAACTGGAGGATAATAGTCATTAGTAGAAGATACATTTTAAGAAAAGAACTTTTTTTGTCTGTGGAAAGAGGAGTAGGAGTGGTGATAGAGAGTCATGGAAAGTTTCTTTATTCTAAATGTCTTTATTCTAAAATCATCTCATCATCTATAAATATTCAAGAAAAACATTACAATGATATTTAAACTCATTTAACTTTGTTTTCCTATTTAGACTATAGACTTTGATATTCATAGATTTCCAGATTATTGTAGTGGGGAGGGGGTGTCCCAGTGAAGAGCAGGAAAACTACTCAGGCAATTTAAGGGCCACACTTTTGTAGTATTGATTTAAAAGAGTTATTTTTAGTACTTCTTAAAGAGCCAGTGAAAAGGATTTCAAAATTGACAAAATATTAGCTGTTTTCTAGCTTTCACCTAAGATTGATATATCCCTCATGTATATACATAGAGTTAATGAAATACATATTTGCAAGACATCACATTAATAAAAAAGAGTGATTGGAAAAAGCATCATCTGTATTTTGTTAATTTGCTGCAGGCTCACTCTCCCTGCACCTGGCACATATTTTTAATCTTTTTATTTGGCAGGAGAAAACTATCTGTGGTGGGGAAACCAGCAGTAGTTCTTTCCTTTCATGAAGGGAGGGATGCTGAAAATCTGAGTAATTACAACCCCATTTCAATTTTACTCACAGCAATTAAATTATTTAAATGTCTCTTCTGCTGTCAAAATGAATATTTTTTCATTTACAAATATTTTATTACCATTAGAGCAATTTTGTTTCCATTATCTTAGCTTCCCAATTCTGTGTTGTTAAAAATGAGAAATAAACCTCACAAAGTGATTCCAAATTAGAGTTCTGGGGTCAAATTTTATTTATTGATTTTTTTAGGTTTTTTGACTAGGGACACTATGTATATATCAATAGGTAAGTTACATTCTCTTATACATATTTTGAATTTGAGTCAAGCAAGAAACATTATATTTCAGGCCAAAAATAAAATCTGTTGTGTGCACTATAGTGTTTCTTCATTAGGAGACTTAATACTACCCACTCTTTTAAGTTAGAATTTACGATGTAACCATTTTATTGATTATATCATGAGTTTGGTGTCTTGGGGCTGCTGATATTGTAAAGGAACAATTAAGAAGCTTTTTCATTTTATCCCATTATCTTTTGTGAACTCAGCTACATTTGATTTTTTTAATTTTGGAAAATCATATTTTAATAACTTGAGAGTATTTACACAGAGGATATGAGAGTAAAACTTTGATAGGTTTTGGTTAGGCTCAGAAGTTTTCAGTTCTTATTCTGTTGGTCATGATAAAATACCTTATCTCTCTCTGTGGTTTAGAGGAGGCAACCTTCTTATAATGCTTACTGTCTACATGGAACATCAGAAGGAGATCATGAGGTAATTAGAAATTTTGTTTTATGTGTACATTGACTGCTATGTAAACCTATGCTCAAGAGAATCAACTATACAAAGAGATTTTCAGTTTTTCATTATTTGACATTCTATATTATTAATATTTCTTATTTGATAGGATATTTGCACTTTTGCATATTGACTTACAAACTAAGTATAATTATACCATTATCAACATTTTGTACTATTATTCCTGGGGCTGAATCTTAGAGCAGTTAAATATCTAATTGCTTAGTGATTAGAAAGTAGGTTCTGTGGTTAGCACTTTGGGATTAGGAACGCTTTTGTTTTATCTAATAAGGGAAAGCGGGTATGAAAAATACCTAAATTGTCCATTTCAGAAGCAAGACTTCTGGAATGGCAAAGTAAGAAACTTCAAAAAATCTGCTTCTCCATAAAAACAATAAGGAGACTGGAAAAAATTGTCAAAGTCAACTTTTTCAGAACTCTGGAAAAATAACAGAATGCTTTACAGTATATGAATTATATTTTAATAAATCAGTTATAAAAAAGTGTTCAATCTAGGTTCACCAAAATAACTTCTTTATTTCTCTCTCTGTGGATGGACGTTTAGATCTCTTCTATTTACAGATGATAGTGTATGTGATGCATATATTGGAGAAAAGTGAAAAATCAGAAATAGCCTGAAAAGTAGACAGACAGACAGTCAGGAATCATGTTCATGGGCATGATGTATGAGTTGTCAGTGCTAGGAAAATCTCAATATTTAACAAGAATTGAAAGAGATCTTGTCAAGCCACACCATGAAAGCTTAGCTTCATTCAAGGCCAAACCCTGACAGAGCACAGAACAAAAGGCTTGGAGTGAGGCAGTAGATTTTAATGAAGAGAATCAGAGGCATTTGGGTCTGAGTTCATGTCACATCTCACCCACTTATAAGCTGTGTGACTAAAATTATTCACTCTAAGCCTCAATTCCTCATTTGTAAAACAGAAACACCAGTAGGTATTTCAAAGCTCTATTGTGTACATTAAATGTGATAACTGTGAGTAAAACACCTAGCACAAGTCCAGGGACCTAACATTCACTTCCTACTTCCCCACATCTAAGCCAAAAATAAACAGGTCACTCGGCCAGTTTCTTATTCTTATTCTACTGAGTTGCAACATTAGAGTCAAATTTATATTATGAGAGTGAATTTCAAACTTTACACTCAGATGTATGGGAAATATAACCTTATTTGGTTTAATTTGATTTGATTCTGGATCTACATTCAACCTCAATTATTATTTAGGTCCCCTTTCTTTCTCAACTTTGCAACTGATCTTACGGTCTGTATAATCTACTTTATGCATTATAGGACCAATTGCAGCTCAGTGTAAGGTCATAGGGTCCCTTACAGTACAGTGGCTTTCTACTTCTCTGCCATTCATAGACCCAGAGCAGGTAAACCTGGCTTTTAGGATACAAACTCCCTTGGCACACTGTGTACCTAGTCCTTTCTAAGATTTGCCCACTTTTTGAGGGAGTTGCCCCATAGAGTTCTCCACTCTGCTGGGAGTTTCCCTCCTCCATCTCCATTCTAGGCAGCCTTGTAGACATTGCCACACTAAAGGCAATTTCCATTTGCTTCCCACCTCTCCTCAAAACCCAGCATCCTCTCTTTAATAAGAGTAGGCTTTAACCAAAAACAGATGGTCCCTGACTTGGAATTTTTCAACTTTACAATGGTGGTGAAGTGATACACATTCAGTAGAAACTGTTCTTTGAATTCTGAATTTTGATCTTTTCCCAGGCTACTGATATGTTGTACAATACTCTGGGTTGCTGGGCAGTGGCAGTGAGCCACAGCTCCCAGTCAACCCTGCAACCATGTGGGTAGATGATACACTTAGAACCATTCTGTACTCATACAGCCATTCTGTTTTTCACTTTCCATACAGCATTCAATAGATTACATGAGACATTCAACCCTTTATTATAAAATAGTCTTGTGTTAGATGATTTTGCCCAACTGTAGACTAATGTAAGTGTCCTGACAGAGCATGTTTAAGGTAGGCTAAGCTCAACTGTGATGTTCTGTAGGTTAGGTGTATTTAATGCATTTTTGACATAAAATATTTTCAGCTTAGGATGGTTTATTGGAACATAACACCATGATAAGTTGAGGAATATCTGTATATGAAGCAGTTCTATCATTAAACAGCTTCTGCTTTCAGCCCTTTCAAACTTCCTGAAGCAAGGAAATACAGTACCTGACCACATGTTGGAATTTGAGGGTACGTGGAAGACAAGTGGAGTGCATGTGCGTGCACACACACATGCACACACACACACTATTATGTCAGTAAACTGCCTTCTACAATTTGGGAAGAAATATGATACTGTAGATAAACTCTTCTAATAGCATTTCAGTGAAAATTCTGGTACAATACTATGAAAAACAAGAGGGAAGAGATATGGGAACATATGTATATGTATAACTGATTCACTTTGTTATAAAGCAGAAACTAACACACCATTGTAAAGCAATTATACTCCAATAAAGATGTTTAAAAAAAATACTATGAAAAAGCTGATCATGACAGACTTACTTCCTAGTGGTAATTACCTCTATATTCCCAATTCAGCTTCCCAGGTATCTACAAAATCATATTGTTGGAATTTCATAGGAACTTCAGAACCTTTTGGAGAGAGTGGCATGGACTTATTTATACTACCAAATGTAAAATAGATAGCTAGTGGGAAGCAGCCGCATAGCACAGGGAGGTCAACTCAGTGCTTTGTGACCACCTAGAGGGGTGGGATAGGGAGGGTGGGAGGGAGAAGTAAGAAGGAGGAGATATGGGGATATATGTATATGTATAGCTGATTCACTTTGTTATAAAGCAGAAACTAACACACCATTGTAAAGCAATTATACTCCAATAAAGATGTTAAAAAAAATTGTTGATGTAACCCAATGTTTTGTACGTGGTAGATGCTGAATATATTAAACTGTTTTTGGATGATGATTTGTTAATGAAATGGAAAGGCAATTTTTAAATTACTTATTTTTCATATAGAGGACAAGATTAAAAACTCAAGTTTATTCTAATCAGTATATAACATTCAACTGATAAGTTCACATTCAGTGTAATGTAGTCAAAAAAGAGAGTACTAAACCAATAGCCAAGATTCTTGGCTTCTAGTTAAGGCTGTGTCACCAGATGGACAACCTTGAGAAAATTGTTAAAGCTTCTGTGTTTGTGTTTTCAGAACAATAAAGCAGTGACAATCCCATATTTTCTTATTTACCTTATATGGTTGCTAGAAAGACCAAACGAGGCAATATGAATGTTGGGATTTAAAATACAAAGTTACAGAATAAGGAACCCCCATACTGTTCTCCATAGTGGCTGTATCAATTTACATTCCCACCAACAGTGCAAGAGGGTTCCCTTTTCTCCACACCCTCTCCAGCATTTATTATTTGTAGATTTTTTGATGATGGCCATTCTGACCGGTGTGAGATGATATCTCATTGTAGTTTTTTTTTTTTTTAACATCTTTATTGGAGTATAATTGCTTTACAATGGTGTGGTAGTTTCTGCTTTATAACAAAATGAATCAGTTATACATATACATATGTCCCCATATCTCTTCCCTCTTGCATCTCCCTCCCTCCCACCCTCCCTATCCCACCCCTCTAGATGGTCACAAAGCAGCGAGCTGATCTCCCTCTGCTATGCGGCTGCTTCCCACTAGCTATCTATTTTAAGTTTGGTAGTGTATATATGTCCATGCCACTCTCTCACTTTGTCACAGCTTACACTTCCCCCTCCCCATATCCTCAAATCCATTCTGTAGTAGGTCTGTGTCTTTATTCCCATCTTGCCCCTAGGTTCTTCATGACCTTTTATTTTTCTTCTTACATTCCATATATATGTGTTAGCATACAGTATTTGTTTTTCTCTTTCTGACTTACTTCACTCTGTATGACAGACTCTAGGTCCATCCACCTCACTACAAATAACTCAATTTCATTTCTTTTTATGGCTGAGTAATATTCCATTGTATATATTTGCCACATCTCCTTTATCCATTCATCTGTCGATGGACACTTAGGTTGCTTCCATGTCCTGGCTATTGTAAATAGAGCTGCAATGAACATTTTGGTACATGACTCTTTTTGAATTATGGTTTTCTCAGGGTATATGCCCAGTAGTGGGATTGCTGGGTCATATGGTAGCTCTATTTTTAGCTTTTTAAGGAACCTCCATACTGTTCTCCATAGTGGCTGTATCAATTTACATTCCCACCAACAGTGCAAGAGGGTTCCCTTTTCTCCACACCCTCTCCAGCATTTATTGTTTGTAGATTTTTTGATGATGGCCATTCTGACTGGTGTGAGGTGATACCTCATTGTAGTTTTGATTTGCATTTCTCTAATGATTAGTGATGTTGAGCATCTTTTCATGTGTTTGTTGGCCATATGTATATCTTCTTTGGAGAAATGTCTATTTAAGTCTTCTGCCCGTTTTTGGATTGGGTTGTTTACTTTTTTGATATTGAGCTGCATGAGCTGCTTGTAAATTTTGGAAATTAATCCTTTGTCAGTTGCTTCATTAGCAAATATTTTCTCCCATTCTGAGGGTTGTCTTTTCGTCTTGTTTATGGTTTCCCTTGCTGTGCAAAAGCTTTTAAGTTTCATTAGGTCCCATTTGTTTATTTTTGTTTTTATTTACATTTCTCTAGGAGGTGAGTCAAAAAGGGTCTTGCTGTGATTTCTGTCATAGAGTGTTCTGCCTATGTTTTCCTCTAAGAGTTTGATAGTGTTGGGCCTCACATTTAGATCTTTAATCCATTTTGAGTTTATTTTTGTGTATGTTGTTAGGGAGTGTTCTAATTTCATACTTTTACATGTAGCTGTCCAGTTTTCCCAGCACCACTTATTGAAGAGGCTATCCTTTCTCCACTGTATATTCTTGCCTCCTTTAGCAAAGATTAGGTGACCATATGTGTGTGGGTTTATCTCTGGGCTTTCTATCCTGTTCCATTGATCTATGTTTCTGTTTTTGTGCCAGTACCATACTGTGTTGATTACTGTAACTTTGTAGTATAGTCTGAGGTCAGGGAGCCTGATTCCTCCAGCTCCGTTTTTCGTTCTCAAGATTGCTTTGGCTATTCGGGGTCTTTTGTGTTTCCCTACATATTGTGAAATTTTTTGTTTTAGTTCTGTGAAAAATGCCAGTGGTAGTTGATAGGGAGTGCATTGAATCTGTAGATTGCTTTGGGTAGTAGAGTCATTTTCACAATGTTGGTTCTTCCAATCCAAGAACATGGTATATCTCTCCATCTTTTTGTATCATCTTTAATTTCTTTCATCAGTGTCTTATAATGTTCTGCATACAGATCTTTTGTCTCCTTAGGTAGGTTTATTCCTAGATATTTTATTCTTTTTGTTGCAATGGTAAATGGGAGTGTTTTCTTAATTTCTCTTTCTGATTTTTCATCATTAGTGTATAGGAATGCAAGAGATTTCTGTACATTAATTTTGTATCCTGCTGCTTTACCAAATTCATTAATTAGCTCTAGTAGTTTTCTGGTAACATCTTTAGGATTCTCTATGTATAGTATCATGTCATCTGCAAACAGTGACAGCTTTTCTTCTTCTTTTCCGATTTGGATTCCTTTTATTTCTTTTTCTTCTCTGATTGCTGTGGCTAAAACTTCCAAAACTTTGTTGAATAATAGTGGTGAGAGTGGGCAACCTTGTCTTGTTCCTGATCTTAGTGGAATGGTTTGAGTTTTTCACCATTGAGGACGTTGTTGGCTCTGGGTTTGTCATTTATGGCCTTTATTATGTTGAGGAAAGTTCCCTCTATGCCTACTTTCTGCACGGTTTTTATCTAAATGGGTGTTGAGTTTTGTCGAAAGCTTTCTCTGCATCGATTGAGATGATCATATGGTTTTTCTCCTTCAATTTGTTAATATGGTGTATCACATTGATTGATTTGTGTATATTGAAGAATCCTTGCATTCCTGGAATAAACCCCCCTTGATCATGCTGTATGATCCTTTGAATGTGCTGTTGGATTCTGTTTGCTAGTATTTTGTTGAGGATTTTTGCATCTATGTTCATCAGTGATATTGGACTGTAGTTTTCTTTCTTTGTGACATCGTTGTCTGATTTTGGTATCAGGGTGATGGTGGCCTCATAGAATGAGTTTGGGAGTGTTCCTCCCTCTACTATATTTTGGAAGAGTTTGAGAAGGATAGGTGTTAGCTCTTCTCTAAATGTTTGATAGAATTCGCCTTTGAAGCCATCTGGTCCTGGGCTTTTGTTTGTTGGAAGATTTTTAATCACAGTTTCAATTTCAGTGCTTGTGATTGGTCAGTTTATATTTTCTATTTCTTCCTGGTTCAGTCTAGGAAGGTTGTGCATTTCTAAGAATTTGTCCATTTCTTCCAGGTTGTCCATTTTATTGACATAGAGTTGCTTGTAATACTCTCTCATGATCCTTTGTTTTTCTGCAGTGTCAGTTTTTACTTCTCCTTTTTCATTTCTAGTTCTTTTGATTTGAGTCTTCTTTTTTTTCTTGATGAGTCTGGCTAATGGTTTATCAATTTTGTTTATCTTCTCAAAGAACCAGCTTTTAGTTTTATTGATCTTTGCTATTGTTTCCTTCATTTCTTTTTCATTTATTTCTGATCTGATATTTATGATTTCTTTACTTCTGCTAATTTTGGGGTTTTTTTGTTCTTCTTTCTCTAATTGCTTTAGGTGTAAGGTTAGGTTGTTTATTTGAGATGTTTCTTGTTTCTTAAGGTAGGATTCTATTGCTATAAACTTCCCTCTTAGAAGTGCTTTTGCTGGATCCCATAGGTTTGGGTCATCGTGTTTTCATTGTCATTTGTTTCTAGGTATTTTTTTATTTCCTCTTTGATTTATTCAGTGATATCTTGGTTATTAAGTAGTGCATTGTTTAGCCTCCATGTGTTTGTATTTTTTACAGATTTTTTTCCTGTAATTGATATCTAGTCTCATATAGCGTTGTGGTCAGAAAAGATACCTGATACAATTTCAGTTTTCTTAAATTTACCAAGGCTTGATTTGTGACCCAGGATATGATCTATCCTGGAGAATGTTCCATGAGCACTTGAGAAGAAAGTGTATTCTGTTGTTTTTGGATGGAATGTCCTATAAATATCAATTAAGTCCATCTTGTTTAATGTATCATTTAAAGCTTGTGTTTCCTTATTTATTTTCATTTTGGATGATCTGTCCATTGTTGAAAGTGGGGTGTTGAAGTCCCCTACTATGATTGTGTTACAGTCGATTTCCCCTTTTATGGCTGTTAGCATCTGCCTTATGTATTGAGGTGCTCCTATGTTAGGTGCATAAACATTTACAATTGTTATATCTTCTTCTTGGTTCAATCCCTTGATCATTATGTAGTGTCCTTCTTTGTCTCTTGTAATAGTCTTTATTTTAAAGTCTATTGTGTCTGATATGAGAATTGCTACTCCAGCTTTCTTTTGATTTCCATTTGCATGGAATATCCTTTTCCATCCCATCACTTTCAGTCTGTATGTGTCCCTAGGTCTGAACTGGGTCTCTTGTAGACAGCATATATACGGGTCTTGTTTTTGTATCCATTCAGCCAGTCTATGTCTTTTGGTTGGAGCATTTAATCCATTTACATTTAAGGTAATTATCGATATGTATGTTCCTATTCCCATTTTCATAATTGTTTTGGGTTTGTTATTGTAGCTGTTTTCCTTCTCTTGTGTCTCCTGCCTAGAGAAGTTCCTTTAGCATTTGTTGCAAAGCTGGTTTGGTGGTGCTGAATTCTCTTAGATTTTGCTTGTCTGTAAAGGTTTTAATTTCTCCATCAAATCTGAATGAGATCCTTGCTGGGTAGAGTAATCTTGGTTGTAGGTTTTTCTCCTTCATCACTTTAAATATGTCCTGCCACTCCCTTCTGACTTGCAGAGTTTCTACTGAAAGATCAGCTGTTAACCTTATGGGGATTCTCTTGTGTGTTATTTGTTGTTTTTCCCTTCCTGCTTTTAATATGTTTTCTTTGTGTTTAATTTTTGGTAGTTTGATTAATATGTTTCTGGGCATGTTTCTCCTTGGATTTATCCTGTATGGGACTCTCTGTGCTTCCTGGACTTGATTAACTCTTTCCTCTCTCACATTAGGGAAGTTTTCAACTATAATCTTTTCAAATATTTTCCCAGTCCCTTTCTTTTTCTCTTCTTCTTCTGGGACCCCTATAATTCAAATGTTGGTGCAATTAATGTTGTCCCAGAGGTCTCTGAGACTGTTCTCAGTTCTTTTCATTCTTTTTTCTTTATTCTGCTCTACAGTAGTTATTTCCACTATTTTGTCTTCCAGGTCACTTATCCGTTCTTCTGCCTCAGTTATTCTGCTATTGATTCTAGAGACTTTCTAATTTCATTTATTGTGTTGTTCATCATCATCATCATCGTTTGTTTGCTCTTCAGTTCTTCTAGGTCCTTTTTAGACGTTTCTTGTACTTTCTCTATTCTATTTCCAAGATTTTGGATCATCTTTACTATCATTATTCTGAATTCTTTTTCAGGTAGACTGCCTATTTCCTCTTCATTTGTTAGGTCTGGAGGGTTTTTTCCTTGCTCCTTCATCTGCTGTGTGTTTTTCTGTCTTCTCCTTTTGCTTAACTTACTGTGTTTGGGGTCTCCTTTTCGCAGGCTTCAGGTTTGTAGTTCCCGTTGTTTTTGGTGTCTGTCCCCAGTGGCTAAGGTTGGTTCAGTGTGTTGTGTAGGCTTCCCAGTGGAGGGCACTAGTGCTTGTGTTCTGGTGGATGAGGCTGGATCTTGTTTTTCTGGTGGGCAGGTTCACGTCTGGTGGTGTGTTTTGGGGTGTCTGTGGCCTTATTATGATTTTAGGCAGCCTCTCTGCTAATGGGTGGGGCTGTGTTCTTGTCTTGCTAGTTGTTTGGCATAGGGTGTCCAACACTGTAGCTTGCTGGTTGTTGAGTGGAGCTGGGTCTTGGCGTTGAGATGGAGATCTCTGGGAGATTTTTGCCTTTTGATATTACATGGAGCTGGGAGGTCTCTTGTGGACCAGTGTCCTGAAGTTGGCTCTCCCACCTCAGAGGCACAGCACTGACTCCTGGCTGGAGCACCAAGAGCCTTTCATCCACACGGCTCAGAATAAAAGGGAGAAAAAATAGAAAGAAAGAAAGAAAGAGGATAAAATAAAATAAAGTGAAATAAAATAATATAAAGTTATTAAAATAAAAAATAATTATTAAGAAAAAAATTTTAAAAAGTCAAAACAAAAGAAAAATGGACGGACAGAACCCTAGGACGAATGGTAAAAGCAAAGCTATACAGACAAAATCACACACAGAAGCATACACATACACACTCACAAAAAGAGAAAAAAGGGGGAAAAATATATATCTTTGTTCCTAAAGTCCACCTCCTCAATTTGGGATGATTCGTTGTCTATTCAGGTATTCTACAGATGCAGGGTACATCAAGTTGACTGTGGAGCTTTAATCCGCTGCTCCTGAGGCTGCTGGGAGAAATTTCCCTTTCTTTTCTTTGTTCGCACAGCTCTGGGTTTCAGCTTTGGATTTGGACCCGTCTCTGCGTGTAGGTTGCCTGAGGGCGTCTGTTCTTTGCTCAGAGAGGATGGGGTTAAAGTAGCAGCTGATTCGGGGGCTCTGGTTCACTCAGGCCAGGGGGAGGGAGGGGTACGGATGTGGGGTGAGCCTGCGGTGGCAGAGGCCAGCATGACGTTGCACCAGTCTGAGGTGTGCCATGCGTTCTCCCGGGGAAGTTGTCCCTGGATCACGGGACCCTGGCAGTGGCAGGCTGCACAGGCTCCCGGGTGGGGCAGTGTGGATAGTGACCTGTGCTTGCACACAGGCTTCTTGGTGGTGGCAGCAGCAGCCTTAGCGTCTCATGCCCATCTCTGGGGTCCGCGCTGATAGCCGCGGCTCGCGCCCGTCTCTGGAGCTCCTTTAAGCTGAGCTCTTAATCCCCTCTCCTCGCGCACCAGGAAACAAAGAGGGAAGAAAAAGTCTCTTGCCTCTTTGGCAGCTCCAGACTTTTTCCCGGACTCCCTCCCGGCTAGCTGTGGCGCACTAGTGCCTTCAGGCTGTGTTCACACAGCCAACCCCAGTCCTCTCCCTGGGGTCTGACCTCTGAAGCCCGAGCCTCAACTCCCAGCCCCCGCCCGCCCCAGCGGGTGAGCAGACAAGCCTCTCAGGCTGGTGAGTGCTGGTCAGCACTGTTCCTCTGTGCGGGAATCTCTCAGCTTTGCCCTCCGCACCCCTGTTGCTGCGCTCTCCTCCGTGACTCCGAAGCATCCCCCCTCCGCCACCCGCAGTCTCCACCCGCGAAGGGGCTTCCTAGTGTGTGGAAACCTTTCCTCCTTCACAGCTCCCTCCCACTCTTACAGGTCCCGTCCCTATTCTTTTGTCTCTGTGTTTTCTTTTTTCTTTTGCCCTACCCATGTACGTGGGGAGTTTCTTGCCTTTTTGGGAGGTCTTAGGTCTTCTGCCAGCGTTCAGTAGGTGTTCTATAGGATCAGTTCCACATGTAGATGTATTTCTGATGTATCTGTGGGGAGGAAGGTGATCTCCCCGTCTTACTCTTCCACCATCTTGAAGCTCTTCCTCATTGTAGTTTTGATTTGCATTTCTCTAATGATTAATGATGTTGAGCATTCTTTCATGTGTTTGTTGACAATCTGTATATCTTCTTTGGAGAAATGTCTATTTGTGTCTTCTGCCCATTTTTGGATTGGGTTGTTTGTTTTTTTGATATTGAGCTGCATCAGTTGCTTGTATGTTTTGGAGATTAATCCTTTGTCAGTTGCTTCATTTGCAAATATTTTCTCCCATTCTGAGGGTTGTCTTTTCGTCTTGTTTATGGTTTCCTTTGCTGTGCAAAAGCTTTTAAGTTTCATTAGGTCCCATATGATTATTTTTGCTTTTATTTCCATTTCTCTATGAGGTGGGTCAAAAAGGATCTTGCTGTGATTTATGTCATACTGTGTTCTGCCTATGTTTTCCTCTGAGAGTTTTATACTGTCCAGCCTTACAATTAGGTCTTTAATCCATTTTAAGTTTATTTTTGTATATGGTGTTAGGGAGTGTTCTAATTTCATTCTTTTACATGTAGCTGTCCAGTTTTCCCAGCACCACTTATTGAAGAGGCTGTCTTTTCTCCACTGTATACTCTTGCCTCCTTTAGCAAAGATAAGGTGACCATATGTGCATGGGTTTATCTCTGTGCTTTCTATCCTGTTCCATTGATCTATATTTCTGGTTTTGTACCAGTACCATACTTTCTTGATTTACTGTAGCTTTGTAGTATAGTCTGAAGTCAGGGAGCCTGATTTCTCCAGCTCCGATTTTCTTTCTCAAGATTGCTTTGGCTATTCGGGGTCTTTTGTGTTTCCATACAAATTGTGAAATTTTTTGTTCTAGTTCTGTGAAAAATGCCAGTGGTAGTTTGATAGGGAGTGCATTGAATCTGTAGATTGCTTTGGGTAGTAGAGTCATTTTCACAATGTTGATTCTTCCAATCCAAGAACATGGTACATCTCTCCATCTTTTTGTATCATCTTTAATTTCTTTCATCAGTGTCTTATAATTTTCTGCACACAGGTCTTTTTTCTCCTTAGGTAGGTTTATTCCTAGATATTTTATTCTTTTTGTTGCAGTGGTAAATGGGAGTGTTTTCTTAAAAAACTAAAAATAGAACTACCATACGACCCAGCAATCCCACTACTGGGCATATCCCCTGAGAATACCATAATTCAAAAAGAGTCATGTACCAAAATGTTCATTGCAGCTCTATTTACAATAGCCAGGACATGGAAGCAACCTAAGTGTCCATCAACCAATGAATGGATAAAGAAGATGTGCCACATATATACAGTGGAATATTACTCAGCCATGAAAAGGAATGAAATTGAGTTTTTTGTAGTGAGGTGGATGGACCTAGAGAGTGTCATACAGAGTGAAGTAAGTCAGAAAGAGAAAAACAAATACCGTATGCTAACGCATATATATGGAATCTAAAAAAAAAGAAAGAAAAAAGGTCATGAAGAACCTAGGGGCAAGACGGGAATAAAGACACAGACCTACTACAGAATGGACTTGAGGATACAGGGAGGGGAAGGGTAAGCTGGGACGAAGTGAGAGAGTGGCATGGACATATATACACTACCAAACGTAAGATAGATAGCTAGTGGGAAGCAGCCACATAGCACAGGGAGATCAGCTCACTGCTTTGTGACCACCTAGAGGGGTGGGATAGGGAGGGTGAGAGGGAGGGAGATGCAAGAGGGAAGAGATATGGGGACATATATATATGTATAACTAATTCACTTTGTTATAAAGCAGAAACTACCACACCATTGTAAAGCAATTATGCTCCAATAAAGATGTTAAAAAAAACAAAGCAAAAAAAAAAAAAAAACAAAAGAAAAAACAAAGTTACAGAATAAAGTTGTGAAATCTTTACTTACTTAAGTATGTAAGAAAGAGGCAAAAGGGTTGTGTTTATTATGTTAACACACCAGTACTTTACAGATCATTTAGAAAGACAAAGAAGATGATTTAGATTCTTTCTAATTCCTACTAAACAGGGTGGTTATGAGATTATTGACCAACTAACAAATAAACTTTTCTATTGACTAATTTAAAAAGTTCCTTTTGCTAGGAATACTGTTTGTCCCAGGGTTCTATATTGATGTGTTTACTCAGTTCTGGAGTAAGGAGGTAATGCCAATCTGAAATCTGAACAGATGTTAACATGATAGAGTGGTTAGGTTGTGTACCATGGCATTGTCTAGATTTATGGGTTATTGTCCCAAATTACCACAAAGAATGACACTATTGGGAAAGTATAGATCACATCTGTAATTTAGTCTCTATTATCTGAGATAACAATGAGATCAATAACGTCTGAGATATTATATCTATCATTACATGTGTGGTGATTAGTTTTATGTGTCATGTTGAAGGGTATTTCTGGATGAGATAAGCATTTAATTTGATAAACTTTGAATAAGCACATTGCCCCTTATAACTAGATAGGCCCCATCCAAGCAGTTGATGGCCTGAATACAACAAAAAGATCATTCTCCCAGATCAAGGGGAAATTGTCCAGCAGACTGCCCTCAGACTTCATTTGCACCTAGATTTATCTCCTAGATTTCCAGTTTGCCAGCCTACACTGCAGATTTTGGACTCACCAGTATCCATAACACATGTATCGCTTTCTTATAATAATTACATATATCGCTTTCTTATAATAATTCTCCTTCTGTATATTTACACTATATCTACATCTTATTACTTCTGTTTCACTGGAGAACCCTGTCCAATAAATACAGCATGTATCAACTTTTAGACATGTAGTGAAGAGAGATATCCTGTTTATCAATAATATGAGAGAAAATATCCTACTTTACTCATTTTTAATGTTGATGCTTCTTGAGCAGAAGGACTTTGAGATATACCAAATTGAAATAAGAAAGAAACATATTATATTCAGTATGTATACGAAAGTACAAGGGATGAGGGGAAAAGAGACACAAGAAAAACCAAGTGAATGTAAATGAAAAAGTGCATGACTTAATGTCAATTTTCTTCTCAGAATGTCAATACTGATATAATAGTCTACCTTCTGAATTAACCTGATATTTTAATGTGAAAAATTTTTAGAGATTATTGTGTCAAATTCTAAATAAATCAATAACAAATATGGAGATTTTAAACCACCTAGTTATAATTTGAATGTCATTTGGAGAGCTAGAGAGATAAGGTAGCTTTATGCTTGTTCAATACGGCATCATTATCCTCTTACCAAAGCAAGAAACAGGCACAGATGTTGTTGAAAACCTCTCCTATCAGGATACTTTTATTACAATCAGGCAATCTTTGCACTTAGAGCCTAAAAGATATTAAAATTTAGAATATTAAATAATAAGATCACATACAACAGCATTTCAATACCATTAGCTTCCAATAAATCAAATTTGCAGGAATTAAAGTATCTAGTTATTATGTTTCAGTGAGAGGAAATATTAAAATTCATGAGTATTCTAAAGGACACCATAACTAAATCAGAATAGATTACAGTTCTGCCAATAATTAGAGCTGGAAATTTCTAATAGGTCTTTACCATGAAATTATCAGAAATCAACAGGAAAATAAATATCTTCACTGAAAAAAATGTGTAGGATTAACTTGAATGTTGGTTATAGAAGATAAAAAAGTTAAAGATGTAATTTAAAAAGAGCTGATATCCTTTATAGCTACTAGGAAAGAAAAAAAATACCAGCAAAGAGGTTGAAGAGAACATGAAGGGCATCTTAAAATAGTCTAAGGAGAACAAGATATGAAAAAGATGAAATATACCCTTTTAGAAAAAATTGATTATAGGAGCCATAGAAATTGATAAATAATAATTAGATTTAGAAATAGCATAATTTATAGTAGAGAGAATATTGAAATTTTATAAACTGCTGTCAAAGGTCTTTATATATTATTAAATTGAGAAGCAATATGAATTCAGAAAAAGTAAATCTAAAGAAAAAACTTCAAAAAGTGATATAGAATATTATTTAAATGCTCACCTTAAATAAAGGTATCTCATTGCTAATGATTTCTTTTTTTAATACTGGCAACAAAATCGTTCAATATTTAAATAGAAATATTCATTATATTCAGGGACACTATAAATCTTTTTAATCACAAGCTTTTTTCATTATTAATATCCTAAAAGCATGATAAACTATTATGCCTGAGATGCATCAGTCAATTGAACTGACAAATTGATTTATCTTTTAACTTAAGCTTTCTTGCTCATATACCCTACCCAGGAAACATTGCTAGTGCTTGGATTCACAGTGGGAGATGTTCATAAAGGAATCATTTGGGGATGCTTTAATTTATTAGGTTCTTTTGCTTTAGAGTATAGGAACAGTAATAATTAACAAATAGGTTTAAGCTTTTTCTCTTATGTTATAATTCCCTTTAAGTAGCCCAATACTTTCTGTACATGACACTGTCCTTAGATTTGTGCAACCTAAGACTCAGTTAGATTTTTCTATCTCATATTGTTTCCCATATTGTTCGCTTATATTGAACTTGTATGTCTCTAAAACCTCCTACGTTTAACTCTTGTGAATGACTCAAGCCAAGTCTTGCCAATAAATTGTTCAATAAATTCTTTTTAACAGAATATCTTCTCCCATTTCCCTTACCAATAATTTCTTTTAAGAATCGTCTTGCTTTTTGCTCCCTCCAGAAGTCTGTGTACTACGTGAAGCTCTCCTGGGATCCCATTTAGCCTGCAGAGAAGAGAAAATCTCTGATTATCTAATGGACTTGAAAAGTCAATCAATAAGCAACGTGGATTTAGTAACAACAAATAAAGTCAAGCACTAAGACTTTGTTGTTTGTTGCAAAACTAGTGACATTCTGAAAGAAATGTATTTCTTTTATACTAGCTTTCAGGTAGACTTCTTAAAAAAAAATAAAGACCCAGTCTGAGGCCAAATTGCACTTAATGGTGGATAAGTCATGGGACTTAACTAAATAAATAATTGAGGCAAGGATTATTTATCACTAATTTAAAAGAGAACAATATGTTTAATTATGAGTAACAATCTTGGAGAAGTGGCTAGATGTCCTTGAGCATAGCAAAAGAGAGACATAATGATTATTGAAGGCTAAAGAAGCATAACTATAAAGAGAGAGGAAATGAGCTATAAACATTCAGACTAAAGAAAAGAAGACCAAAAACAAATCAACTATAAAAGATATTGAGGAGGAAACATCAGATACTCTTTTATGACTCCAAAATGAAATGAAAACAGATAAAGTATAAAATTTGCTGCAGAAAAATCTTGAAGTTAAGCATTAGGATTCATCTGAGAATTCAGTCAAGAATACAAGGAGATTTCTGTCAAGAGTGTAGAAATGCACGCTCTTTGTGAGTCAAATCATCATAAAGAGATTGGTTTATGGATGTCAGTGTGCCGATAGGCTCCCTGCTCCTGCAGTTGCTTCCCTTAATTCTCTTGATCTCTGGCTTCCTAAAGATTCAGTCACTGGAATTGATTTCTATGAAAAAAAAAAAATCTAAGACTTCTAAATCCTAGTTATATCAGTACATTTAATGAGGTTATATTTGCTTACTGAATTATTTAGATTTTTGTTTTGGAAAACCATGGTATATATCAGTTATGGTTTAGGTTTGGGTTCCTCTGTCTAGTCTGGATCCCTACCCAGAGGGATGCTATCCCATCTAAACATCCCTGGAAAGTTGGAGCAAAGGGAAGCCATTCCTAAGGCATTCTGTGGAAGCATATCTAGGAAGGGATAGCAGAATTAGAAAACAAAAAAATTAAAAGTAAACTCATGCCTTGAGCATAAAGGGCTGAGGATGGATGCCAGATTGCATAGCAGGACAGGGAAGTGAGTGGCAGGGAGGATTAAAATCTGGGTTGCTCAAAAGGAAGTCTTAGGTGAGGTAGTTCTGCATTTGTCATCCAAGAGTAAAACCTGACCATTGCTTTTAGAAGCTTTTGTTGTGGTGTGTGTCAGCTTAAAGCAATTGTATGTACATCTTTGGAGAGCTTATACCTGTTTTTCATTGTTTAACCATATGCTTCTGTTTCACTAGTCTGGTACTATAAAATGAGATCATGCTCTGTTATTATCCAACATGGTTAGGGGATGGATTCATCCCTGATATCCTTCTGGGAAATTAGTATCCCTTTAAGGATAGGATACCTATATTTTATTCTTGGAGTTTCTTAGAGTAATAACCCGACTATACTCTGGTAAAGGTCCTCCATTTCCTCTGATCTGGTCTCACATCTTCTAATTTTGTCAACGTCTAGCTGTTTCAACTACTACTCACCCATGTGATTGAGCTCTTGGCTAAGCAAAACTTATCCACTGGCAGCTATTCTGATGCACTGCTTTCAGCAATTCATGACCTACAATTTTCATTTATTCTCACCTGTTCCTTCCAGCTTAATGTATGATGTTACCTTCTGGGCCATTTGACTCTTCCAATTCTGCCTCCTCATCCCAGATACTACATGGCCTTGGGGAAGGCAACTTTAGTTCCTTTATTTCCCTACAACACAATTTAGAGCAAAGTTGGACTTTTAACAAGACTGCAGACACTTTGCAGTAGTGGACAATATATGGAAGAGCTTACAGTTTGTCCTAGACAAAATTACTTATAATTACTAACTTGTTGAAACTTTTTTTCAGGATATCTGCCAGGCTCCTGCAAGGCTTCCCTGTGCTACCAGGGGGCAAACTCAGTCCCCACAATAGGAATCTCCTGAGTCTTGTACATCTCAGTTCTTACATACACTTTCCTTGTGTTCCTCTGAGAAACGCAGAACTCCTTCCTCCTCCAGCCTATTGGTCTACTGACAGTTCTGTCACAGGAGCCTGACATATTCTCAAGAAATTTCCCCAAATTTCTGATGCCCATTTTTGCCTTTCACCACAAATGTGTGGAATGAATTTTATGTACCACACAAGCCAATTATTCTATTCTGTAGTATATTTATCAAAACTGAGTTTTTGAATCCTAAGTTAAGCCGTTCACTGTGCTTTTGACCTAGTTTGGAGCTGTGCCAAGCCCATTCCCATTCCTTTACATATTTTTTTCCATTACATGAGATGAAAGTAAGGTCAGGACTCTATTATTCTTAGGACAAAGTCTGTTCTAGGGCGTTAATATGCATACACATTCTTCCTTAGAAAGATACGCATATACCAAGTACAGATGACTTACAACATCCAGATTTTTGAGAGGAAAACAAAAAAATTGATAATTAAAAGATTTTTCCAACTTTCTATGGGTACTCCTCTGCTAAGGAAACCTATTAAAGTTGATAGACCAAAGATCAAATCCCTCTCTCTCAAATTTTCCTCAAGAACAATAGAGGGGTCTGTTTCTTATATATGTATAAATTGGAGTTCAATTAATCCATCCAAGCCGATCAAAGAGTGGTCTTCCCTAAAAATAAATGCTATTTTTATCCTAGAATACAAAGTGAGATTTGTGAGTCTCAAAATGGCAGTCTTCCAATCTCAAAATTGAAGAAGACATTCTTTATCACATGCATCATTATAAGGATATTAAAGAACTAAGCATTGAGTATTGATAAGCCTGAATCGGACTCTTTCTTAAGAGGAGATGTTGACTTGGTAAGACCCTCCTTTGGGTTTAGTTTTCTTCCTGAATGTGAAGATTGTGTAGCTACTCTGCTTATTTATGGTCCTCACATGGGACATGGTCTCAGTGGTAAAGTTTTAATTATTTTAGAAAATGTAGAGCTCTTACAAATTTATGATGTTTTCTCATTGGGGCAAGGAAAGAGTAATATAGAAAAATCTGTAATTTTTCCTTCCAGAAGTAGCTATGCTATAAACATTTATATCCATAGCTCTATCTATATCTATGCTATATACATTTACAAAATAAGGTTATTATTTATTTTTATAGTTACATTTTTGGACTCCATTAAGACTGCTCTGGGAAGTAGACAGATTTTCTTGGTGCTGACTATAATCATGACATCATTAGAGGTTACTCTCTCCTTTGAGATGCATATAAAATTGATTTGCATCCTCTATTTTATGTCCAATAAGAAATCCAGTGCTTTTCCCAACATTTCTGTGAATTCCCAGGAATGTGTATTTTCACAGTCACTTCTAATTTCAATTTCTGGTTCACTCTGAATTTAATCTACCTAGTTGTCACTTCTCCTAGCTGCTTTCTCCATGATCTAGTCAAATAAGGAACATTTCCCATGTATTTAAGTTCTCTCATGTACCACTTACAGAGAGCATTTGTAGTTACAGCAGATTACACTGAAAATTTAGAGTTAAGGGGTGTGTTAAGGGGTAGTTAAGAGTTAAGGGGGTGTGAGAAGGGACATGACAGTACTATATAGCAGTTCATGTAAAAAGTATTAGATATCCTGTTCTCCGAAGTTCTTTTCTTACCATCCCATCTTTTGCACCAACAGCCAAAAATTTCTAACTGGCAAAATTTTTGCAGGGGCTCCACTGGGGTAAATGGATTTTCACGTACAAAGTGTTTTCTGAAATAAAATAGAGAAAATAATCAAGTATAATTAAACATAATCAATTTTTATAGAGTTCAGTTAACCATTTTAATTTTTATTATTTTTTAAACTTTTTATACAATTTTTAAAGATATACTCCATTTACAGTTATTACAAAATATTGGCTATATTCCCTGTGTTGTACAATACATCCTTGTAGCCTATCTTACACCCAATTGTTTGTACCTCCCATTCCCCCATCCCTATATTGCACCTCCCCCACCCCTGGTAACCACTAGTTTGTTCTCTATATTGGTGAGTCAGCTTCTTTTTTTGTTACATTCACTAGTTATATTTTTTACATCCCACATGTAAGTGATACCATTAGTATTTGTCTTTCTCTGGCTGACTTATTTCACTTAGCTAATGCCCTCCAAGTCTATCCACGCTACTGCAAATGGTAAAAATTCATTCTTTTTCATGGCTGAGTAGTATTCCTGTGTTTGTGTGTGTGTGTGTGTGTGTGTGTGTGTGTATTATATATTGTATATATAGTATATATATGTATGTATTTTGTGTATATATTGTATGTATATATCTATATCACATCATCTTTATCCATTCACCTGTTGATGGACACTAAGTTTGTTTCCATATCTTGGTCATTGTAAATAATGCTGCTATGAACATGTATCTTTTTGAATTCGTGTTTTAGATCTTTTTTGGATATATACCCAGGAGTGGAATTGCTGGGTCATATGGTAATTCTATTTTTCGTTTTTTGAGAAACCTCCGTACTGTTTTCCACAGTGACTGCAACAGTTTACATCTCCACCAACAGTGTACTAGTGTTCCCTTTTCTCCATATCGTTGCCAACATTTGTTATTTGTGTACTTTTTGATGACAGCCATTCTGACAGGTGTGAGGTGATATCTCATTGTGGTTTTGATTTGCATTTCCCTGATGATTAGTGATGTTGAACATATTTTCATGTGCCCCTTGGTCATCTACATTCCTCTATGGAAAAATGTCTATTCAGTTCTTCTGCCTATTTTTTAATTCGGTTGTTTGTTTTTTGATGTTGAGTTGTATGAGCTGTTTATATATGTTGGATATTACTTAGTTAATAATTAATCCCATTTGCAAATATTTTATCCCAGTCAGTAGGTTGTCTTTTCCTTTTATTGATGGTTTCCTTTGTGTGCAAATGCTTTTGTTTAATTAGGCCCCATTTGTTTATTTTTGCTTTTATTTCCTTTAGGAGATGGATCCAAAAAAAATATTGCTGTGATTTATGGCAAAGAGTGTTCTGCCTATGTTTTCCTCTAGGAGTTTTACAGTATCTGGTCTTACATTTAGGTCTTTAATCTATTTTAAGTTATTTTTGTACATGGTGTTAGAGAATGTTGTAATTTCATTCTTTTACACGTAGCTGTCCAGTTTTCCCAGCACCACTTATTGAAGAGGCTGTCTTTTCTCCATTGTATATTCTTGCCTCCTTTCTTATAGATTAATTGTCCATGGGTGCATGGGTTTATTTCTGGGCTCTCTATCCTGTTCCATTGATTTCTGTGTCTGTTTTTGTACCAGTACCATACTATTTTGATTACTGTAGCTTTGTAGTACAGTCTGAAGACAGGGAGACTGACTCCACCAGCTCTATTCTTCTTCCATAAGATTGTTTTGACTAGTTGGGGTCTTTTGTGTTTCCATACAAATTTGAAAATATATTTGTTCTATTTCTGTGCAAAATGCCTTTGATAGGGATTGTATTGAATCTGTAGATTGCCTCGGGTAGTATGGTCATTTAAACAATATTGATTCTTCAATCCATTAACACGGTATACCTTTCCATGTACCATGTATTGTGTAGTCTTCAATTTCTTTCATCACTGTCTTATAGTTTTCTGGCTACAAGTCTTTTGCCTCCTTAGATAGGTTTATTCTTATGATTTTTTATTTTCTTAAATTTTAAAAAGTTGGTAGTTTTTTCAGGCTAAATTTTGATAGGAAGATTTATCTCAGAGATAAGTGCATTTATCTATATCAAATTGTATCAATTATAGCTTTGTTTTTCTTTTGTCACTCTTTTGTGTTTAATAATAATTTGAATTTCCCCATGCCAAACTTCAAATCTAAAATTTTTCTATAAATTGATTTTTCTAACAATTTTTAATGATTAACATGTTTTGATATGTTCGTTGTTGGCCATTGTCAACTTTTTATGTTGGTTATTTCTACCAGAAATATTAATTTTAATTTGAATAAAGACAGCTTAAATTTAACATTTAATTGATAACATTCTCACTTTAATAATTAACAACCATATTGTTTAATGAATTTAAGTAATATAAACCTTTGGTTGTGAAGATCTGTTTATTGTGGTTTCAAATGAAATGGGAAAGAGAAGGGGTATACATAGAGGACTCAGAACCAGAGGTGGAGAAACAGAGAGGTGGGTACAGAAACAGGATCGTTGAACAATTCAGAGAGGTGTTACTTCTTTTTGGTTCCATAGCTCTTACTGCTATGCATGGCAGTGTCAGAATTCCCCTAGGACCAACCTGCTGATGTCAAAAGGATGAAATGAAAAGCTTCCATGGTTCTATTTTAGATCATACCGCCAAATGCCTCTTCATCTGCTCAGCTCTACTCTTATCCTGTATTCCAGTCTCTACTATATTTGCTACACCCTCCAATTCTCATTGTTTCTTACAGAGAGCAGTTTAGCGAGTTTCACATCTCCAGCTAAAACCCTAGTTTCCCACCTAAAGCAATATGTTCTGCTAGATATGTGACCATCCACCCTGGAGAGAAATTGCTCTCTTCCTTAGGGGCAGAATTAACTACAAAACATTGTGGTGTTCCTTGAATGAGTTAATTATCCTGTTATCTTTCCCCTCTGTGCTTGTTCCATTAGCATCTTTGTTTTCATCCCCATCCTCCAGCACTCTTTGCAAGTGCTTCTCTTGTTCCTAGTTCCTAGACTTTTGTTTTCTGTAGGACAGGATATTTCCATTCAGGAGCCTCCTCACTCTACCACAGCCTATTCCAAATATACGTATTGCTTGAGGGGATTTTCAGGGCTGGAACTAGCTGGTAGAGGTGATTCTGTACCCCTCTTTCCAGGTGGTCCCGCTCATATGATACCATGTGTACATGTTATTTCATTTATGTGTAAGGCTAGTGTTAAGGATCCAAATCGTTGTGAGAATAAGTAGAACATACTATACTTAAAGCCTCTATTTGACATGAAGAATATATTAGAAAGTGCTTTTATTGTTCTGTTTTCTCAAAGCTAAGCATTTAGAATATAATCTTGTTTCTTCAGTAAGCCTGATAGCCATTGCATTTTCTTAATATTCACACCAAATTGCACAAATGAAAGAATTTTACCTCATCGGAAACATCCTGTTAAATTTATGGTTATATTTAAATATAAAATATCTGTCTTATTGTTTAAAGCACATGCACAGATTTGAGTGGGGAGATTTATTTATTTATTTTAAAGTCATGATATGAATCTATTCAACCATATTTTCTTGCTCCAGGCTCTAGCCTACACACAATTTTTCATTAAAATATTATTTGAACTGAGGACATCTGCAGTTGTCTGGAACATATTTTCTCCAGTACTTAATTTTAAGCTCTCTATACATCTTGGAATTCTCTAAAAAATTCTATGGCATGTTTGAGTATCACTGGACAAACAACAGCTATGCCTCTATCAAGAACAGTGCTAGTCTGAGTGGAAAATATGCCAGATTTATTAAGAACATCTTTAACAGATTTAATTAAGTTTCTTATTCTGTCAATAACACTGCTCTCTGAATAAAGAATTTCTCCATACATAACACATTATTTATTATGAGATGGTTTAAGAATAAAGAAAAATGTAATGAAAATAATAATGAATATCTACCATCACCCAGCTTTGTCAAACCTTAATATTTTATCATGTATGCTTCTGATATTTTAATTAAACATTACATATTAATTTGACTCACATTGCTCAATTATCTCCTCTTCCATTTTCCTCTCCTTCTTTCCAGAAGTAACTGATATATTTGTTGTTTATCAAAACAATGTATGTTTATATTTTTATTACATTTGTTTGTATTCTGAACCAATATTTAATTTTTTATGTTATTAAAACATATAAATCTTATCACAATATATCAATTTCTTCACATTATAATTTTTAAGATTGTTTTTCCTGTTAATACTTGCAGGAGTAATTTATTCATTTTTCACTGTATAAGGATTCCATTATATGAACACAGCACAATTTATTTCCCCTTGTCTTGTCTTCCTTACTTTTTTCACAGCAGTTACACTCTAAGGGCTCTTTGATACAAAAACATGTGAGCTTTAATAAATGATTTCTCTTTTAAGCCATTGAGATTAGGAATGTTTTGTTGGGCAGCAGTAGTGCTAATTCCTTCAGTTGAAAATAACAGAGTATCTCTTCTTAATCCCTAAAGCACTTTCTATTTTTCATTGGATCCATGTTTGTAATGTCTTTGATTGTGGTTATTGAGGGTCTCTGTCTTAGTTCACCACTGAAATGTGTGTTCTTTGAGAGATGGGCCTGGAATCCCTGTTTAATTGTTTATTCCCCTACACCATTATTCCTGGCTTGGCAGATGTAACAGTTATTTCATTCCTATAACAAGGGAAACAAGTTAATGTTAAAATAAATTTTGTTAATGTTTTTCTTTTCTACAAAAGCCTACTCTTTGTTTTCGTTTAAAACTAGTATTCCCCACATTTCCTTACTGAGTTTTTCTAGACTCAGTGTAGACAATCAAAAAGAGCCTATTCTTGGTCCTTTCATTGCCCTCTCCAGTGCTGTCCACCATTAATTTTCTCTGCTCTCTCCAGCTTAGTCCACTGGGGGCATAAGAGCTCCCTCTGAAATGATGAGAAGTCCATTTTATTGGTGATACCAACAACTTGTCTGTTTTCCCTTTTCAGCTTGAGACCAACTCCTGGACTCAACTTCTGACTTCAGCCCTACTTGCTTTTCAGTATTTGGGGTCACCTGATTTTTTAAAACATTTATTTATTTGTTTCTGTTTCCTACTGTGACATTGTAATTTATAAGAAATATGTATTTAGTCATTCAGATGACCAAAATATATTTCTCATATATATTTGGTCTTCATCTGCAGTTCCTGGCTCACAGATGCCAAAATCTTTGGGATTTTTAACTGTTAAAAGTGATAAAGGGTCCTTTGCTGTACTAATGAGGCAGCTTTTGAAAGCATCTAAGGATGGGGGCTGATTGCTGGAGAAACTGATCATGTGATTAGAAGGTTGGAACTTTCAGTCTTACCCCCTGATCTCCTGGGAAAGGGGAAGGCTTTGAGGTTGAATCAGTCCCCAGTGGCCAATGATTTAATCAATCATGCCTATGTAATGAAGTCTCCATAAAAATCCAAAGGGACAGGATTCAGAGAGCTTCTGGGTTGGTGAACATGTGGCGATTTGGGGATAGTGGCCAGCCTGAAGAGGGCATGAAAGTTCTGAATCCTTCCCCCGTGCCTCACCCTATCATCTCTTCTATCTGGCTATTCCTGTATTGTATCCTTTTACAGTAAACTGGCAATCTAGTAAGTAAAATTTATTCTGATTCTGGGAGCTTCTCTTGCAAATTAGTCGGACCCAAGGAGGAGGTCGTGGGAACCTCTGATGGATGGTTCAGTGGGTCAGAAGTACAGGTGACAACCTGGCCTTGAGACTGGTGTCTGAAGGGGGCAGACTTGTAAGACTAAGCCCTTAACCTGTGGAATCTGATGCTATCTCTGTAGACAGTGTCAGGATTGAGTTAAATTGTAGGATATCCTGCTTGTGTCTGAGAATTGTTTGGTATTGTATGCCAACCCCCCAAACCCTCCCCCTACACACACATTGGAATGAGTTCAGGAACCTAATTTACCTACTTAGCTTACTTCTTGATATTTGGGAGTGGACTTAGATCTATTTCTTGAACAAATGATTGATTTATTTTTATTATTTGATCCACTGGTAAATTTTAACTCATCCTTAACAAACTTTGCCCTACATTCTTTGTTCCCTGACTCTCCCTTGCCCCTATGAGAGATCATCCTATTTAGTAATTTTTCTGGTATAGTTTTACAAATGAAAAAGCCAATATTTGTGTCTTATAAACATTCCTCCCTTTTATTCTTTTTCTTTTTACTGGAACCTATATCTTGATTACCAATTGTTCATTTTGAGTACCAAGTTATCAATTTTATTCCTTTAATAGTTGCCTTAATTTGGCCATTAATATGACTTAAAATTACTCAGCTGCAAACAATCCATTGTTTATGCTTGGATAATATGAGGGTGATGAAAAATGCCAGCCTCAACATTGTAATTTTTGATTTGATACACTCAATAGATATGGCCCATGTTGAAATAAAATGTTCTTGTTTTACCCTTCTTCACTGTGTTTCCTAATGATTGTGATAGAAAAGTTATCTTATGATTTCTTCATCATTTTAGATACATCACAATCCTGTTGTTAATAATCACAAGATGTTCAATTCTTAGTTCATGATTTAAATTTTTCTTTATTTATAGAGGTTTCATGATGTCCTTACTCATAGTTCCTTCTTTTGCTATTTTCCTAGATCTATTGAAACTCTGGCCCAGTTATATTTTTCTTTAAAAAAATAGATGGTTTATTGGGGTCCATGGTATACTCTGCATGAGCCAAACATGCTAAGCCATCTCTTCTATGGTCTATTTTCTTATCTAAAATATAGATGATGACCAGTAAGTATGAAGCAGTTGGGAAGAATGTTTTCTGAAAAAGCTACTTGGTTACTGATTAACTCTGTTCCCCAGGAAGTGCAAATCTCTATGACTCTCAGAATTATTTAGATATCACCAAGAACGGACTCATCCAACCATAGAATATCAGGGCTGAGAAGGATCTTAAAGTCTGTCTAATAAAATCTTATTTTATCAAGGCATGAATTGAATGAAATAGTCAAAATTTGATCAGTTTTGGTTTTCAAAATGTAATATTCATATGGTTCACCTAATGGATGGGGTGGGGAGGCCCCAGTCACTTGTCAATGAGATGTGTCTAGGACAGGGCCACTGCACTATGTAGATTTATCTCTATGATCTCAATGGTACCACCTGTTCTATTACTCACCTTACCTATCATTAAAAAAATTATGATAGTTGATATATATTTGGAATGGAAGAAGAGAGAAAAGAACCACACAAAAATTTCACCCAAGGGAAACTAGGACATTTCAAATGAGATGAACTACCAAGATATATTAGTGCAATTCTTTGCCAGCAGGGAAACATCCTGGATCGTTTCCTTTGTTCCAAGCCATTCTATTATTATCTAAATAGACTCTTCTCAAGTGATGAGTCGGTAGCACTTCAAAAATAATTTGTGAGTTCTTCTAGATCTTGGAAAGCATTTTTCTATACAAAAAACATAATAAATGATTATTATGTTCCCTGACCAATATTGCACATTTACTTAAATACGCAAGGTACCTAAATATATTGGAATTGTTCTAAATATATCTAACTATTGTATGTCTCATTATTTCTATGGGACAATTGCTTTCATAATTCTAAGTCTTCCCCCATCAGTAGTAGCAGCCATTTCCAGCACTGATGTAGAATAGGGTCTTCATTAGAGATAGGTTGTGGGGTACACCCAAGAACCATTAAGAAACTTTTTTACTCAATCCATTTTTGTATCCACTTGACAGAAAGGGTGTTTGAGGATAACCACTCTCCAGTTGTTCAGAAGAAAAATAAAAGGAGAGCTGCACCCATGAGGAGCATGCAGCTGTAGACTTGTGTGGAAATGTTTTGTGATACAGTTGTTTATGATGTGAGGACCACCTAATCCTTGATTTCTATGTTTCTATGTTTCTGAGCTTCCCATTTTCTATCTTGATCTCATTTAAAAAGTTATGCTATTTTGTGACTAGCTTGTGAAAATTTGAGTGCTGCATTTAATTAGAACAGCAATGTTATACTGAACTACTTCAGTATTTCTTGGGTCTGAACTTTTCAAATCGTTTTTTATTCAACCCAATGTTCTATTTTCTTTCAACTTCATGACTTTTTAAAATGTGCACTGTGGTAGCAGGGACTTTCAAAATTAAAAATTAACTCTGAATTTCTGAAAGAAGCTTTGTTTCTGAAAGTAATTATTTGCAATAATTGCTACACTATTTTCTGAAGAGGTAAGATTCCTGGTGTCACATGACAACCTCATCCCTGGGTCTCCTGCTAGTGCTTGTCAGGTTAATGTGTGCTATTCCCTGGCTCAAAAACCCACATGGGTTCTTCTCCAGGCCACCTGTGGAGGAGGAGAGGGTTTTTAATTTTTTCCTTAAATTTCCAGGAGAAAGAGAATATCTAGAATGTGAATTGGAGGACAATGTATCACGTACAGTAATGCTGTTTTTTTGAGAATATTCAGTCTCAGGAACAAAACAAGTTGAACTCTGGTCTCACATTATCTTACAGTTTTTCTTAAAGAAATTGACAAGACTTTGCTGCATCTATATGCCCTCCAGATTCTGTTCAAATCTTGCTATCTTCTACTTCCTTACTTTAAATCAAGTTTTCTTTAAAAAGGAGTAAATATTGGCTCTTGGTAAAGGTTGAGAAGGTTCAGACATGAGTCTCGTACTTTTTAAATCACCCAGTGGCTGGGTTGATAATATCTGTACTTCCCCCCCTACTGTCTATCATTATTAAAATTTTTCTCAAAGTGAAGCCACCATCAGTGAACTTCAGGTGCTAGAACCTCCTTTCCATTGTTTCCCCTTACTGGGGAGGGGAGAAGCTTGTAAGTGGGGATGGCTGCATTCTTGTCAGGCAGTGTCAGACTGCATTTCCTTTTAAAGATCACCAGGCCAATATGGATCTGAAATACCAAAGGTGCCAAGTGTGAGGGCTGGATAAGTCTTTTGGATTTGCCATATCAGATATTTGAAATCAATTGTAAACCCTGCTGGAATGTCTTTTAATTTCAAAAAGCTTAACTGCAGCCTCCTGGAATATTTATTTGTTTCTTTATTTCCTCTATTTTAGTGGACTCTCTTCTCTGCAGTTAGGTGAATGGTGTGAAGGTCTACGTGGTTGGGTTTTGATGTGGGAAGTGCTTTATGAGTCATTCCTTATGTTCTCAAGAATGAAACCCTTTATCTTAATGAATAAATTTTCCAGACAACATATTCCCTACTTCTGGGGTAAGAGTTAAACTTTTAATATTTGTTGACTGAAAAAAATATGTGATGACTGACATTTGCTATAAATTTAGTGAAGATTTTGAATGTATTTTATTAATCATGAAGTCATTTTAATATAACACATGACAAGGAGTATATGTGTGTGAAATATATTTTAGTCAGTCTACGGTGTCTAGAGAGAAAATAGATGCTGTGATCTCTAATTCTACCACAGTGGTGCTCCCCTAAGGCACCCAGAGGTTGTCTCTTATTGAGAACTGTAGGCTGTTGTGGCATAAGTTGTGATTGTGTTGTTTTATTAGGATGTTACATATATGCTAATCATTTACTTATGAGATGAGTTATGGACCATAAACTATGCTCTATGTGAAATGCACTTCTTAACTTCCTAGGGAAAAAAAAAAGAAAGATAAGATGATTTAATGTTCTGGTTCATACCAAATCTGATATTTGTTACAATGCATAAACCTTTACTTAACCCCAGCTCTTAAGTGATACTGTGTTTTCTGTTTATGTGAACTGATCTCTCCTTAGCCCCACTTACTCATTACTTAGGAAGGCTTAGCTCCATTGCTGGTTACTCATAATATTTAGCAAGGAAATTATTTTCATTTCTCAAATTTAGTTCTGGTGAATTGCTATTAACAGTCATCTGCCTTATTGGAGGAATTTCCTACCAGATACATATATATGCTTGACTTTGCTGATAAATGCTGCTAGCAGGGAATATAGAAGGCTTCTAGCTCAGCACGACCCATGGTAAATCTTGCTCATTATCTTCCCAGATCCTTGTACATTTATGTCTCTTTCTCAAAGGGTCTTGCTCTTGATTTTTTTGTTCTATGAGAGTAAAGTTTTGTTTTTTACATGAAACTGGAAACATATTCTTTCCCTTAATACCTGATTGTGACTTAAGGCATAACTGCTTCTAGAGATAGTTCTCTAAGGGTAGGGAATGTGCCTATTTTGCCCATTCTTGTATCCTAAATGACTAACATAGGAACCTGCCCCTAGTAAGTCTCAATAAATATTATATGAATGAATGAACAAGTGTCCAAATGACTCTTGAGTAGCAAAACTCATTCGAGTATATATTTTTTTCTGAGGCCTCAAATTATACCACTCCTGTTACCTATTAATGGAGCTATGCAATTGTGAAGTCTAGGCATAGGGGCTATTTTGTTGCTTTTCAGAATCTAGATCATTACCTTACAGGATATCTACTCTCTCTTATTAAAATGCTGTCACCTGATTTTGGTAAACTTTTTAAATTAATTTTTATTGTTGCTTTGCAATGTTAGTTTCTGCTGTACAGCAAAGTGAATCAGCTATATGTATACATATCCCCTCTTTTTTGGATTTCCTTCCCATTTAAGTCACCACAGAGCATTGAGTAGAGTTCCCTGTACTGTAGAGTAGGTTCTCATTAGTTATCTATTTTATACATATTAGTGTATATATGTCAACCCCAATCTCCCAATTCATCCCACTCCCACTTCCCTGCTGGTATCCATATGTCCATTCTCTATGGCTGTGTCTCTATTTCTGTTTTGCAAATGAGTTCATCTGTATCATTTTTCTACATTCCACATATAAGCGGTATCATACAGTACTTGTTTTTCTCTTTCTGACTTACTTCACTCTGTATGACAGTCTCTAGATCCATCCATGTCTCTGAAAATTGCACAATTTTGTTCCTTTTTACGGCTGAGTAATATTCCATTGTATATATGTAAATATGTACCACATCTTCTTTATCCATTCTTCTGTTGATGGACATTTAGGTTGCTTCCATGTCCTGACTGCAGTGAAATAGTGCTGCAGTGAACATTGGGGTACATGTATCTTTTGAATTATGGTTTTCTCTGGGTATAAGCCCAGTAGTGGGATTGCTGGATCATATGGTAGCTCTATTTTTAGTTTTTTAAGGAACGTCCATACTGTTTTCCACAGTGGCTGTATCAATTTACATTCCCACCAACAGTGTAAGAGGGTTCCCTTTTCTCCACACCCTTTCCAGCATTTATTGTTCGTAGATTTTTTGATGATGGCCATTCTGACCAGTGTGAGGTGATACCTCATTGTAGTTTTGATTTGCATTTCTCTAATAATTAGTGATGTTGAGCATCTTTTCATGTATTTGTTGGCCATCTGTATGTCTTCTTTGGAGAAATGTCTATTTAGGTCTTCTGCCCATTTTATGATTGGGTTGTTTGTTTTTTGTATTGAGCTGCATGAGCTGTTTGCATATTTTGGAGATTAATCCCTTGTCAGTTGCTTCATTTGCAAATATTTTCTCCCATTCTGAGGGTTGTCTTTTCATCTTGTTTGTGGTTTCCTTTGCTCTGCAAAAGCTTTGAAGTTTCATTAGGTCCCATTTGTTTATTTTTGTTTTTATTTCCATTTCTCTAGGAGGTGGGTCAAAAAGGATCCTGCTGTGATTTATGTCATAGCGTGTTCTGCCTATGTTTTTCCTCTAAGAATTTTATAGTGTCTGGCTTGTGGATCTTAGGTCTTTTCTTATTTGATATTCTCCATAAGACTGCATGCATTGGTATGGACTAAGGACAAAGTTACATCAGAACTTAGAATATAAATCCCATTTCACTGGTGAGCAGCTCTGACAGTAATAGATTGCTCATTTAATGGAAGGATCTGTGATGATGTCTGCTGAGATCAGCAACAGGGGCCCAGGTAGTGTACATGAAATTACCACTTTATCAAATGGTAATATGGCTATTAATACATTGACGCTCTTGTAAGTGTTTCCCTTCTCAAGGAATCATAATAGATTCCTTGGGCACATCTGAAAGTAAATCTGTCAAGACAGAAAAACCCCTCTCTCTCTCTTGCTCTCACTCTCAGAGCTAACGGAGAGAAGATATGCCTACAGCAAATAGGATTTTTTTTTTTTAGTGACACTTATCACAGTGACATGACCCACTCAAAGGTTTATAGGATATTTTGCCAAAGCACCACCGTGCTGTCCTTTTGCTCAGCTCCTAATAGGTTTTGGCAATTATCCATTTTGGGAGCCCAGGAAGCTCTGAGAAAGGTCAGAGTCTTCATTGCCTCTCAGACACCTTGCTGTGACTTGGAATGAGATAGATCTGCTCAGAAAGGGGAGAGGAGAAAAGGTTGATAAAAATCTTCATCTACCATTGAGAATTTTTTTGTTTGCTTTGGAACCTTGCTTGTCAGAATTTGGAAAATTTAAGGAAAAACAAATGTCCAATCTGCTATGAGGTTGTATATAAAAGGTACATCTTTTGCGACATGATATACTAAAAGGTCAATTGAACTGACATGTTATGCCTAAGAAATGAGATTTTATTTATGCCTCCTTCACAAGAAATAATTGATGACTTTCAACTGTCCCTTGAATACAGTTGAGTCATCATTGAACATGAGAAAAGGAATCAAGGTCCTATTCTTGAAGGTTGACTGTTGATCTCAATTACTGAGCAGAGTTGTCATGACTGTCACATACATGCGTATAGGATATTTGCTAGTGATAGAAATATTTCAAGAAATAATAAAAAATATTGGGTTCTGCTGGTTAAAACCCTGGGATTAAAAGAGCAACTAAATAGTAATTGTCAATATTGAGTTCTTCAGAGAAATGTGCAAGATAAACAAGGTTATTTTTAATCCATTTGTTTAGTAGGATGATCTTATTCAGTAATGAGCATTTTTATGTCTCTAAACTCAGAGAACATGGTTGTTCATGAGATTTACATGATTGGGGATAATTTCATGAATATGTGTGTACTATGAGAGCTTCCCAGTCAACAAAGCTGCTTTGCCTAAAAAGAGCTGGGCATCATCTGGGTTCTTTCCGGCCATAGTTAATATTAATGTTTCACAGAGATCACACCTACAGGACAGTATACACTGATGGCGTAACTTAATTTTCATATTACCTGCTTACTAGTGCTGCTCACGGTAAATTTGAACATTCATAATTGGAATTTTTTTTGAGCCTTGTAATACCTGTTTCTGTTGGCCACTCCTCCTCCCCCACCCCCAATGTGAGCTTCTTTTCCTTGTCCGGTAGCTCCTACAGGTTAACATGAATAAGAGTCACCTTGGAAGCTTGTTATAATGAGATTTTAATTTAGTATGTGGGGATGATCTCAGGAATTACATTGAAAATAAACTCTCTGAATAACTCCAGTGAATGGTTGCCTACACTTGGAGAAACATAGTTTAGACTTTCCTTTGGTTAACCTCCTCCTTCTGATTAACATCAGACTGGCTTTCCAGCCTCCTGGATGTGGATTCTGCAGTCTTTCAGCTGCCCTTTTCTTTGCCACCTATACTTTGTAGTGTTGCAGATAGATCAAAAAATAGGGTGGTTGAAGATCGGTGAATATGAGAACTGCTACCTAACATGGCAAGAGGGACTTTGCAGATGTGATTAAGTTAAGGATTTTGCTATAGGGAGACTATGTTGAATTGTCTCGCTGGGCCCAATATAATTACAAGGGTCAGAGTGAGAGAGAGAGAGAGAGAGCAAGAGCGAGAGAGAAACATGGTATGATACTGGCCATGAAAATAGAGGAAGGGACTAGTAAAACTCTTCCGTAGACCCTCCAGAAGTAACACTAGCTTGCCAACACTTTGATTTGGGGCCAGTAAAACTAATTTTAGACTTCTGACCTCCAGAATTGTAAGGTAATAAACGTGTTGTTCCAAGTCATGAAGTTTGTGGTAATATATTGCAGTAGCTAATGGGAGTCTAATATATTGTATTTAAACTTGTTTGTTCAGTTCAATGAAAAAATAAGAATAATAATTCCTACTCCTTAGAATTTTTGAGCATATCAGATGAGATACATCACATAAAATATATGGGTGCATATTAAATATATGCTGCTGCTGAAGATGGTGATGACAAGGATGCCAACTACTCTGCTTCTTCACTTCTAGTTAGACAGAGCCTCCACCACTGCTAAAAATGAGGGTTATTCCTAACTCATTTGATTTTAAATCACTTTCTACTTCCCACTGTCCCCCTAGATAATAAACTGTCTCCCTTTTGTGTGTTTCTAGGAAAAGGTAGCCATATTCTTGTTCCCATATTAAATCAATCCAATTAACAAGACTTTTTGATCATCTGCCAACTACCCACAGTTATATGTGCCAGGAATCACTTGGCTCCATCATATTTCCCTTGAGTTTCTATAATTTATAGTTTGAAGGTTGGATGAGGCTATTTTTCCCTCCAAGTAGAGCTTCTTTTGAAAGTCTTATGGTCCCATGACTCTCTACTGCTTCTCTTTTGCAGCACCTAGCATGTTCTGAAATGATGTAAATGATTTAAAAAAAAAGATTTACCTCTTAAGGAGCTGATAATCTACTGTTACAAGTGTTGCACGATCAGATGCCAATTAAATGGAGTACAATTGAAGAATGGTAAGAACTCAGAGAAGAGGAGCTCTATATTGCTAGCTTTGGAAAAGGCTTTAGGGAGGAAGTAAGTCCTGAGCCCTGATTTGATGGATGTGTATAATTTGGATAGAAAAAAAGGGATGAGACGAGGTACTTTAAATAAGGGGGACAATGAAAAATCCATCGAGTTCATTTAGAGATGACGGTGAGCAGGGATTGCACTGGAGAGGATCAGGGAGGTGGAATTAAGTTGAATCATGATGTGTTCAGGCTTTACAGGTATTGTACGCGATGCTTATTCCATTGTATTCTTGAACCTCCTTAGAAATCCATACTAACACATCTGTAAGTTGAAACAAAAATATATTTCTTTCTTTTTCTTTTGTATCAATCAGATAGAACAGTGTATGCTCTTTTCCATCCACACTGATTCTCAGCTTGAGATACCAGTGTTAATGGACATTCATCCTCTCTCCTGCCAAATAGCTTGGACCCTCTAATACTGAATGCCATTAATGGTGATGAAGTTCCAATTTTAGACAGTTTTAAAAGGAAAAAAAAATTATCCGATAGGCATAAGGAGAGAAGAGAGCAGGACTCTTCTAAGTATCAAGGGAACTGTTTTGGAGAAGGAACAAAGCAATCAGCAATTTATTACTGCTTCTCCCCAGTCACATTAATATAAAAGGGGCCAATGACTCAGTGAAGAAGTAGTGCAGGAGGCATTAGCACCAGAAACCCTGGCAAAATCTCAGCTGCCTTCTGGATGGGAGCAAAAGAATAGGAAGCAAATGGGACAATTCAAGAAAATAGCAGGGATGGTGAATCAGAGCAGTCATAGGCTCCTTCAGAGATAATTTATGTTCATGTTCAAAAGACGGTGACTCTTTGCTCAAAGACACATAATCAAATAAATAAATAACAGAAAATAGTCCATTTCATGAGCCCAGAGTAAGTAAGGAAAGACATGGGGTTTTTAGGCAAGGGGCATCTTCAAGTTCATTTCTGAGAGGTGTCAGAAGAGGTGCATCCCTTACTAAAGTCCCAGGGCACTTGGCCTGCAGCAGCTGTTGCATGCCACTTCTCACATTTCCTTTCCTAAGGCTTTCGTGAGCCTCCGACTATATGCACCAAGATAAAATGAATCAGCACAACACCCTCAAGTTTTTTACTGGCTTAAAAAAATAACATGCAAAAAAGTACATAAAGCAAACAACTTGTTAGTGAATAATCATAAAATAAACCCAAATGTAATGCCTGTCCCAGTCACGACATAGCGTACTGTTAGTAGCACAGGTGCAGCACCCCACCACCCCGGGGCCCTTCACATCACTATTTCCTTCTGTCCCCTAAAGGTAACCACTATCCTGAGTTTCTTGGCAGTCACTTCGAGTTCTTCTTTATACAGTTGGCAATTATGCATATATTCCATAAACACTGCACTTTTGTTTTACTTGTTTTCTTGATGTTATATAAATGGAATTGTATGATAAGCATTCTTTTGTGTCTGGCTTTTATTTTTTCCTTTTAATGTTATGTTTATGAGATTCATCTATGGTGTTGCTTGTGGTTCTTGCAGTTGTTTTTGAAGTCACTCTAATGGATATAGGCAGACCTCAGAGATATTACGGGTTTGGTTCCAGACCACTGCAATTAAGTAAGTATTGCAATAAAGTGAGTCACAGAGGTATTTTTTTGTTTTCCAGTATGTATAAAAGTTGTGTTTATACTATATTGTAGTCTGTTAAGTGTGTAATAGCATTACATCTAAAAAAAGCAATATACATACCTCAATTAAAAAATAATGCTGTTGGGAAAATGGCTGATAGACTTGTTCAACTCAGGGTTGCTATAAACCTTCAATTTGTAAAAAATGCAATATCTGAGCAATAAAGCAAAGTACAGTAAAATGAGTTATGCCTATATTACAGTGTGTACATGGATTATAGAATGGATATGTAAATAGTGGATATATGTTTCAGATAACATTTCTGTATAGAATCTCAGTTAAGATGAACACTCATCAGCTTCTAAGGGAGTTGTATCAGTTGTATTTCTGCCTAATAAATTCCTACAAATTTAGCAGCTTCAAGTACCACCTATGTAGTATCCCACAGTTCTGGAGGTAAGACATTTGGGAGAGCTTGATTGGTTTCTCTCATAAGGCCAAAATCAAGGTGTTAGTCTATTCTCTGATCTGAAGGTGTGGTGAAGAATTCACTTCCAACTCATTCAAGTTGTTGTCATAATTCAGTTTCTTGTGGTTGTAGAACTGTTACCAACCAGGGTTTTTGGACTCCCTAATCAATGGAAATTGATAAGAGGCCAGACGAGACATTCAGGCAAGGCTTTATTGGGACTCCCGCTGCAGCAGGAGGGAGTGAAAACAAGTAACAGGTTCCCTTGCTTGCTCCCTGAGGGGGGTGAGGTGAGCTGGTCCCTTAAATGGAGTGAGGGTAGGGGCGGGTCCAGGGGTCAGGCTGGAGGGGTGGCTTAGGTGGTCAGCCCACCCCCTTAGTGGTGCTGTGTGCAAGGTGCATGTACAGTACCCTGCTTTTGCTCCCAAAACCTCAAAAGTAGCAGTTGGGTTTTTGGTCTTTTTGTATTTTGTTTATAATTTGCCTCAACTGCAGATGTACAGTTATTTTAGTCCCTTATATTTTCTTTGTGTTCTGTTGTTGGAGGAGGTGTAAGTACTGCAGCAAAGGGCAACAGGTGTTGGTCCCAGCCTGTCTCAGAACTAAAGTCCCATCTCCTTGCTGGCTCTTGGCAGGAGGTCACTCTCAGCCATTAGAAGTTGTGCTAAGGTTCTTCCTTGTGACCCCCTAGTCTTCACAGCCAATCAAATCTCAGGCTTCCAATCTCTCTCATTTTCCCTCTGTCAAGAACAGGAGAAAACTCTGGTTTGAAGTGATTAGTTTCATGTAATTAGATTACCCACCAGGAAAATTTCTTTTGTCATACAATGTAACAATCATGGGAGTGATATATCATCATATTTACAGGTTTCACCCACACTCAAAGGGGGTTTTACAAGGTGAGAATCATCAGGGGCATCTTTGAATTCTGCCTTGTGTAGGAGAAGAAAATAATTTTATTTGTTTAAAATTCAGTGTTTCTAAACACTACATCCATTGCGTCCCACTGTTGCTGAAGCTTGGCGCTTAAAATGACCAGGGGCACTCATACTTCATATAAAATTGATAGCTATCTTTAACAGGGAAGGCTGATATTTGGCATGCTATTTTTCTCTATTCCTTAATTCAAGTATATTTATTGAGCATATTCTATTAGTAAAGCACTGTGGATGGATACAAGGATGATGTGACAGTTACATAATAACCTATGGAACAAAAGAGAAACTGTAACAGCACTATATTTAGAATTTGATATAAATTCAAGGGAGGGCAAGACTACATTCTCCTAAGGAAGTTAGGGAAGGCTTCATGTTTCAACCAAATTTAATACCCATCCTTTTTCTTTGGTCTATCTCCCTTATTTCTGTTCACCTCACCAATTTTTAAAATTTATTTAACAAACATTTAATTAGTGTTTCCTGCCAAGTACTATTCTAAAGCCTTTATATATATATATATATGAACTCATTCAACCTCACAACAACTCTATGAAGTAGCTGTATTCTTGTTATCTCATTTCACTGGGAAAAGTACCTGAGCACAGAAGCTAAGTAACTTGTGCAGGTTTCAACAACAGGTTAGTAGCACATCCAGGGTTTGAACCCAGTCATGCTGGCTCAGAGTCCTTGTTTTTAAACCATTAAGCTATACTGCACCAAAATATAGATAAAATTCAGATTTAACCATGTAATATCCAGGTTCATATCATTATGAACCATGGAGGGCAGTGGTTTTTATCAGAGTCTATTTTTGTCCTCCCCCAACTGGACTCAATGTTTGGCAATATCTGGAGACCTTTCTGGTTGTCACAGTGACACTAGCATTTAGTGGGTAGAGGCTAGAGATGCTGCTAACTATTCTAATTCTTTGCCTCCCACAACAAAGAATTATCCAGCCCCAAATGGCAGTCATGCTGATGTTGAGACACTCCTGTAGCCCCTATGACCCCCAGGATTAAATCAAAGATCTCAAACATGGCAAACAAGGTGATTTTCTACTTGGCCTGTCCCCTTGTGCTCATCAATCCCTTCCAGTAGTTTATGTGCACAAGGTGCATACACAGTGCTGGTTCTTGTCACCGTGGCTGTATTTATTCTCTCCACTCCTCCCAGAATGCCTTCTCTACCCATCCTCCCACCCACAACAATTCCCAGACATTTACTCATCCTTTGGGTCTTAGCTCAGGTCATGGTCATTCTTGAAGCCTTTTCCCTATACTCCAGTCAGGGTGAGGTGCCCTCATATCATCGTTCCACATTATCCTCTGCAGTATTGAAGTGTTACACTTAAGACACTAAACACTTACTCTTTCTTTGCCCCTCTCAACATGAGTTTGGGAATCCCACGGGAGCCAGGACTGTCAGACTCACATCAGTGTCAAAGGTACCTGGTAGAGTGTGATTTCTGACACAGATGAATCCATTACATCTTAGTTGAGTGAATTAGTGAGTAAAAGTGTTGTATTCCTCTGCTAGGGCTGCTATAACAAAATACTGCAAACTGGGTGACTTAAACAACAGAAATTTAGTTCTGGAGGTTCAGAAGTCCGAGATCATGGTGCCAGCAGGTTTGGTTTCTCCTGAAGTGTCTCTCCTTGGCTTGCAGATGGCCACCTTTTCTCAGTGTCCTCATGTAGCCTTTCTTTGTATGTGCGCATTCCTGTTGTCGCTTCCTCTTCTTATAAAGAAACCCATGCTATTGCATTAGGACCCCACCCTTACGACCTCATTTAACCTTACTTGTCTCTTTAAAGGCCCTATCTCCAAATATAGTCACATTGGGGGTTAGGGCTTCTGCATATGAATTTTGAGGGGAGATAATTCAGTCCATATCAAGTATGAAATGAAAAAATACAGGAAATAACAGTTGTTTCAGTTTAGATAGGAAAATGCTTCTCAAATCTAGTCATTTGATATAATGAAAATATTAATAGCTTTGATTGTTTAATTTTTTCTTTCAAATAAATGTATTTATAACTGCAAATGAAAAGCAAGCTTATGTCCTTAAACAAAAGTTATCCACATAAAGGCATGCAATGAAAACAAAATAGTTATTACATTGTAGCCAAAAAATGTTGCCCATGGAAATATCTGGACTTGCATTTATGCTCTATTTATTGTTAAAAAGATTACCAAATGTTTGAGACATGTAAAGAGTCACTTGTACCAAAGCAATACAGTCAAAAAGAAGGAATGAAAACTGAAAAATAAAATGTCATTCTTAACCATGTGAGTCAATGCTGTTTCTTCCACATCTTCGCCAAGCTAGATGCATCCCAAACTTGGTCACAGATTAGATTAGAGCCTAGGATGAGGAGTGTGGGGACTCGAGGCTGCTGAAGCTGATGAGGGCTGGGAGGCAGGAGACTGTGCCCTGACTGATGTCTAGGGCTCTGTTTGTTCACCCATGTCTGCATTATTTGGTATTGTATAACTAAAAGTTACTTGGATTTCAAGTATCAAAAAATTTTTACCAAAGGTAGTCTTTTAGTACTAAGAGAATTTGCAAACAGACTTATAAACCTTTTAAAGTTTCAATGCTAATTTGATTCCCATTCCATAATCATGTTTTATTTTTGGTGGTTTCATTCTCCAAGCAGTGCTTTGGTGTGATATTGTAGTGATCTATGGCAAGGAGTCTCACATTTGGCATGCAGCAAAATCACCTGGAGGGCTTGTTAAGACAGAGTTTGCTGGGTCCCCTATTCCCAGTGTATCTGATTAGTAGACGTTGATAGGGCCTGAGAATTTGTATTTCTAACAAGTTCTCAGATGATGCTGATGCTGCTTTTCTGGGAACCCTATTTTGAGAACTACTGCTTAATGGTTCTTCTAAAAAACTGCCTTGCCTCCTTGGAAGAGCCATAGATGAAATGCAACCCCATATTGCTCTTCCAGACTGAGAGATTAAAGCCATATGTAGGTGCAGTTTTTCTGCCAGAGCATTTTGGAAGCTTCCTTGGTATTTTGAGTGCAGTTCCTATTTGGACCTTCATCCAATTGCTGAAGACTGATTTATTGAAATTCTTCATTTGCCAGGTTCTGTGCTAGGTAATTGGTATGCAACACTGTGCATGGGTAAGATTGCAGACTTTATAAGACAATAGTGTTTACAGGCAGCTATGTGGCTATTTTAGTCAATGTGTGAGCTCACAGACCTGGGAATAAGGTTCTGTCTCAGTTTGCCAAACTCTAGCTTTGTGACCTTGAACAAATCATGGAACTTGCCTGGGTTCTAGGTCCATCTTCTCAACAATGAGATTAGCATCACATTCAGTGAGTCAAATATTTCTGGAAAGGTATGACATTAAAAATATGTCTGGAAAATTATGACATATGATAAGCTCACTTTTTTCTCTCACTAGGTGGCGTAATGGTATGAACTGAAACAGTCACTATTAGTAAAACACAATAATAATTTGTCTAGCATTTAAGATTGGTTCATTAGAATCTTGTTTAATCAGAATTACTTCTTCTGGTTGGGACCTGATATAGTGGAAGCTATCTGAAATAAGTGTCAAACATAACAAAAATCAGCAAATTACATTGAAACCATCTGAATCGTCCTGCAGGGCGTCCACCATGAAGTCTTTCCTGTATCTTTTATGAGAATTAAGTCTACCTGTTGGCAGCCCTGCCATGACTGAGCACACATATGCTGAAATAAGTCAGCACTCTATCTCCAGGCAAAGGCAGAACAGCTATCTAAGAGACATTTGACAGACACCCTCCACACCCCCCAAAAAATCCTGGGTGCTTGGATAAATCTAATGGGTAGTATATGCCATTTCACTCATTTGGAATGGTTGTAGTTTTCTCCTAAAAGTGAACAGAATATTGGCTTTGGAGCTATACGGATTTGGATTTGAATCCTGACTAAGCTACTTATGACTTTGGTGATATCATACAGGTTACTACAACTCATTCACAGTTTTGTCATCTATAAAATGGGACTAATATAACTCATAGGATGTTACGACAGTTGAACATGATAACACATGTAAACATCTAGCAACATTTGTGACATATTGTAGATGATAAATCCTATTTTATTTATTTATTTATTTATTTATTCTTATTAGTCATCCATTTTATACCAATCAGTGTATACATGTCAACCCCAGTATCCCAAATCATCACACCACAGCCCACACCCCCCGCCACTTTCCCCCCTTGGTGTCCATACGTTTGTTCTTTACATCTGTGTCTCAATTTCTGCCCTGCAAACCAGTTCATCTGTACCATTTTTCTACATTCCACATATATGCATTAATATATGATATTTGTTTTTCTCTTTCTGACTTACTTGACTCGGTATGACAGTCTCTAGATCCATCCACGTCTCTACAAATGACCAAATTTCATTCCCTTTTATGGCTGAGTAATATTGCATTGTATATATGTACCACATCTTCTTTATCCATTCATCTGTTGATGGGCATTTAGGTTGTTTCCATGACCTGGTAATTGTAAATAGTGCTGCAATGAACATTGGGTTGCATGTGTCTTTTTGAATTATGGTTTTCTCTGAGTATATGCTCAGTAGTGGGATTGCTGGGTCATATGGTAATTCTATTTTTAGTTTTTTAAGGAACCTCCATACTGTTCTCCATAGTGGCTGTATCAATTTACATTCCCACCAACAGTGCAGGAGGGTTCCCCTTTTTCCACACCATCTCCAGCATTTGTTGTTTGTAGATTTTCTGTTGATGCCCATTCTAACTGGTGTGAGGTTAGTAGTTTTAGTTTAGTAATACTCATTGTAGTTTTGATTTTATTTTCTCTAATAATTAGTGATGTTGAGCATCCTTTCACGTGCTTCTTGGCCATCTGTATGTCTTCTTTAGAGAAATGTTTATTTAGGTCTTCTGCCCATTTTTGGATTGGGTTGTTTGCTTTTTTTAATAGTGAGCTGCATGAGCTATTTATATATTTTGGAGATTAATCCTTTGTCCATTGATTCATCTGCAAATATTTTCTACCATTCTGAGGGTTGTCTTTTCATCTTATTTGTAGTTTCAATTGCTTTGCAAAAGCTTTTAAGTTTCATTAGGTCCCATTTGTTTATTTTTGTTTTTATTGCCATTACTCTAGGAGGTGGATCAAAAAAGGTCTTGCTGTGATTTATGTCAAAGAGTATTCTTCCTATGTTTTCCTCTAAGAGTTTTATAGTGTCCGGTCTTACATTTAGGTCTCTAATCCATTTTGAGTTTATTTTTGTGTATGGTGTTAGGGAGTGTTCTAATTTCATTCTTTTACATGTAGCTGTCCAGTTTTCCCAGCACCACTTATTGAAGAGACTGTCTTTTCTCCATTGTATATCCTTGCCTCCTTTGTCATAGATTAGTTGAGCATAGGTGTGTGGGTTTATCTCTGGGTTTTCTATCTTGTTCCATTGATCTATGTTTCTGTTTTTGTGCCAGTACCATATTGTCTTGATTACAGTAGCTTTGTAGTATAGTCTGAAGTCAGGGAGTCTGATTTCTCCAGCTCCGCTTTTTTCCCTCAAGACTGCTTTGGCTATTCAGGGTCTTTTGTGTCTCCATACAAATTTTAAGATTTTTTGTTCTAGTTCCATAAAAAATGCCATTGGTAATTTGATAGGGATTGCATTGAATCTGTAGATTGCTTTGGGTAGTATAGTCATTTTCACAATATTGATTCTTCCAATGCAAGAACATGATATATCTCTCCATCTGTTGGTATCATCTTTAATTTCTTTCATCAGTGTCTTATAGTTTTCTGCATACAGGTCTTTTGTCTCCCTAAGTAGGTTTATTCCTAGGTATTTTATTCTTTCTGTTGCAATGGTAAATGGGAGTGTTTCCTTAATTTCTCTTTCAGGTTTTTCATCATTAGTATATAGGAATGCAAGAGATTTCTGTGCATTAATTTTGTACCCTGCAATGTTGCCAAATTCACTGATTAGCTCTAGTAGTTTTCTGGTGGCATCTTTAGGATTCTCTATGTATAGTATCATGTCATCTGCAAACAGTGACGGTTTTACTTCTTCTTTTCCAATTCGTATTCCTTTTATTTCTTTTTCTTCTCTGATTGCCTTGGCTAGACTTCCAAAACTATGTTAAATAATAGTGGGGAGAGTGGACATCCTTGTCTTGCTCCTGATCTTAGAGGAAATGCTTTCAGTTTTTCACCATTGAGAATGATGTTTGCTGTGGGTTTGTCGTATATGGCCTTTATTATGTTGAGGTAGGTTCCCTCTATGCCCGCTTTCTGGAGAGTTTTTATCATAAATGGGTGTTGAATTTTGTCAAAAGCTTTTTCTCCATCTATTGAGATGATCATATGGTTTTTATTCTTCAATTTGTTAATATGGTGTATTACATTGATTGATTTGCATATATTGAGGAATCCTTGCATCCCTGGGATAAATCCCACTTGATCATGGTGTATGATCCTTTTAATGTGTTGTTGGATTGTGTTTGCTAGTATTTTGTTGAGGATTTTTGCATCTATATTCATCAGTGATATTGGTCTGTAGTTTTCTTTTTTTGTCGTATCGTTGTCTGCTTTTGGTATCAGGATGATGGTGGCCTCACAGAATGAGTTTGAGACTGTTCCTTCCTCTGCAATTTTTTGGAAGATTTTGAGAAGGATGGGTGTAAGCTCTTCTCTAAATGTTTGATAGAATTCACCTGTGAAGCCATCTGGTCCTGGACTTCTGTTTCTTGGAAGATTTTTAATCACAGTCTCAGTTTCATTACTTGTGATTGGTCTGTTCATATTTTCTATTTCTTCCTGCTTCAGTCTTGGGAGGTTATACCTTTGTAGAATTTGTCCATTTCTTCCAGGTTGTCTATTTTATTGGCATAGAGTTGCTTGTAGTAGTCTCTTAGGATGTTTTGTATTTCTGTGGTGTCTGTTGTAACTTCTCCTTTTTCATTTCTAATTTTATTGATTTGAGTCCTCTCCCTCTTTTTCTTGGTCAGTCTGGCTAATGGTTTATCAATTTTGTTTATCTTCTCAAAGAACCAGCTTTTAGTTTTATTGATCTTTGCTGTTGTTTTCTTTGCTTCTATTTCATTTATCTCTGCTCTGATCTTTATGGTTTCTTTCCTTCTGCTACCTTTGGGTTTTGTTTTTTCTTCTTTTTCTAGTTCCTTTAGGGGTAAGGTTAGATTGTTTATTTGAGATTTTTCTTGTTTCTTGAGGTTGACTTGTATAGCTATAAACTTCCCTCTTAGAACTGCTTTTGCTGCATCCCATAGGTTTTGGATTGTCATGTTTTCATTGCCATTTGTCTCTAGGTATTTTTTGGTTTCCTCTTTGATTTCTTCAGTGATCTCTTGGTTATTTAGTAACGTATTGTTTAGCCTCCATGTGTTTGTGGTTTTTACGTTTTTTTCCCTGTAATTGATTTCTAATCTCATAGCATTGTGGTCAGAAAAGATGCTTGATATGATTTCAATTTTCTTAAATTTACTGAGGCTTGATTTGTGACCCAAAATGTGATTTATCCTGGAGAATGTTCCATGTGCACTTGAGAAAAAAGTGTAATCTGCTGTTTTTGGATGGAATGTCCTATAAATATCCATTGACTCTATCTGGTCTATTGTGTCATTTAAAGCTTGTGTTTCCTTATTTAATTTTCTGTTTGGATGATCTGTCCATTATTGTAAGTGAGGTGTTAAAGTCCCCTGCTATTATTGTTTTCTGTTGATTTCCTCTTTTATAGCTGTTAGCAGTTGCCTTATGTATTGAGGTGCTCCTATGTTGGGTGCATATATGTTTATAATTTTTATATCTTCTTCTTGGATTGATCTCTTGATCATTATGTAGTGTCCTTCCTTGTCTCTTGTAACATTCTTTATTTTAAAGTCTATTTTATCTGACATGAGTATTGCTACTCCAGCTTTCTTTTGATTTCCATTTGCATGGAATATCTTTTTCCATCCCTTCACTTTCAGTCTGTATGTGTCCCTAGGTCTAAACTGGGTCTCTTCTAGACAGCATATATATGGGTCTTGTTTTTGTATCCATTCAGCAAGCCTGTGTCTCTTGGTTGGAGCATTTAATCCATTCACGTTTAAGTAATTATCGATATATATGTTCCTATTACCATTTTGTTAATTGTTTTGGGTTTGTTTTTGTAGGTCCTTTTCTTCTCTTGTGTTTCCCACTTAGAGAAGTTCCTTTAGTATTTGTTGTAGAGCTGGTTTGGTGGTGCTGAATTCTCTTAGCTTTTGCTTGTCTGTAAAGCTTTTGATTTCTCCATCGAATCTGAATGAGATCCTTGCCGGGTAGAGTAATCTTGGTTGTAGCTTCTTCCCTTTCATCACTTTAAGTATATCATGCCACTTCCTTCTGGCTTGTAGAGTTTCTGCTGAGAAATCAGCTGTTAACCTTTCGGAAGTTCCCTTGTATATTATTTGTCATTTTTCCCTTGCTGCTTTCAATAATTTTTCTTTGTCTTTAATTTTTGTCAATTTGATTACTATGTGTCTTGGTGTGTTTCTCCTTGTGTTTATCCTGTATGGGACTCGCTGCGCTTCCTGCACTTGGGTGGCTATTTTCTTTCCCATGTTAGGGAAGTTTTCGACTATAATCTCTTCAAATATTTTCTCAGGTCCCCTCTCTCTCTCTCCTCCTTCTGGGACCCCTATAATGCGAATGTTGTTTTGTTTAATGTTGCCCCAGAGGTCTCTTAGGCTGTCTTCATTTCTTTTCATTCTTTTTTTTTTATTCTATTCCGCAGCAGTGAATTCCACCATTCTGTCTTCCAGGTCACTTATCCATTCTTCTGCCTCAGTTATTCTGCTATTGATTCCTTCTAGTGTAGTTTTCATTTCAGTTATTGTATTGTTCATCTCTGTTTGTTTGTTCTTTAATTCTTCCAGGTCTTCACTAAACATTTCTTACATCTTCTCGATCTTTGCCTCCATTCTTTTTCCGATGTCCTGGATCATCTTCACTATCATTATTCTGAATTCTTTTTCTGGAAGGTTGCCTATCTCCACTTCATTTAGTTGTTTTTCTGGGGTTTTATCTTGTTCCTTCATCTGGTATATAGCCCTCTGCCCTTTCATCTTGTCTATCTTTCTGTGAATGTGGTTTTTGTTCCACAGGCTGCAGGATTGTAGTTCTTCTTGCTTCTGCTGTCTGCCCTCTGGTGGATGAGGCTTTCTAAGAGGCTTGTGGAAATTTCATGATCGGAGGGCCTGGTGGTGGGTAGACCTGGCTCTTGCTCTGGTGGGCAGAGCTCAGTAAAACTTTAATCTGCTTGACTGCTGATGGGTGTGGCTGGGTTCCCTCCCTGTTGGTTGTTTGGCCTGAGGCAACCCAACACTGTAGCCTACCCGGGCTCTTTGGTGGGGCTAATGGTGGACTCTGGGAGGGCTCGCGCCAAGGAGTACTTCCCAGAACTTCTGCTGCCAGTGTCCTTGTCCCCACGGTGAGAGAGCGCCACCCCCTTACCTCTGCAGGAGACCCTGCAACACTAACAGGTAGGTCTGGTTCAGTCTCCCCTAGGGCCACTGTGCCTTCCCCTGGGTCCTGATGCGCACACTACTTTGTGTGTACCCTCCAAGAGTGGAGTCTGTGTTTCCCCCAGTCCTGTCAAAATCCTGCAATCAAATCCCACTAGCCTTCAAAGTCTGATTCTCTAGGAATTCCTCCTTCTGTTGCCAGACCCCCGGGTTTGGAAGCCTGATGTGGGGCTCAGAACCTTCACTCCGGTGGGTGTACTTCTGTGGTATAAGTGTTCTCCAGTTTGTGAGTCACCCACCCAGCAGTTATGGGATTTGATTTTATTGTGATTGCACCCCTCCTACCATCTCATTGTGGCTTCTCCGTTTTCTTTGGATGTGGGGTAGCTTTTTTGGTGAGTTCTAGTGTCTTCCTGTCGATGATTGTTCAGCAGTTAGTTGTGATTCTGGTGTTCTTCCCTTAAATGCTATTTTAAAAGTAACTTGTGAATGGAAAACTGTTTCAATTAGATTACAGATAATCACTTTGGGCCCAGAAAGTATAATAGTATAAGGACATGGATTGCTGAGAACTGCTCCTGCATGGATAACCTGAGGCAGAAGGCAGAAGGGAGGTTTAGGGAAATATCTTAGTTTGGGTTCTTCTGAAAGCAGAGCCTGAGACAAGACCTTGGTTACACTAGGAAGTAGGAATTAGAGAAGGGGGAGAATTGGACAGGGAGGGATCAAAGGTCAATATCCAGGTGTGTTTTTTGAGGTTATCACTGTCAATTCCCCAGGATTGATTCTCCAGGATCTTCTGAGAAGTATGGAGAACTCCTCCCTCAAGAGACCAGCTGAGAGATGAGCTGCCAGGAGCATGGGGTGAGGATGGTCATGGGAGCTTTAACCCACACTTCTGGACTGTATTTACACATGGATTAAGGGAGTTCCCATTACCTTGGAGAAGATGCCTAATAGAAAGTGGAAGGTTCATCTAAGCATCCTTGACAGGTAGAAATGCCACCAGCAAACATTGACAGTCTGAGCTGCAGGTGAAGTCAGAGCTTGGCTGAGGGACTCTGACATGGGGGAAGCCAAGGCATCTACCAAATGAGGTTACCGTAGTTTTGCTCAGAATTCTATAAGGCCATCACTTTTTAGAATGATACAGCTAGAATAGGTCCATCCCCTTCACTTTCCACAATTCCCTAAGATTATTAATCTTCATGTTCAACTCAATGAGTACTGCCTTATTTTAAGCATAAACTAAAAGAGAAGTATATACTTGACTTCATACATTTTCAAGTACAGCAATGCTCCTAGGCATAATGACACACTAATAGACATTGTCTAGACAAGTGTTTTGGATAAGGTGACCCTTAACCTACCTACACCAGAACTACCATTAAGACCCACTACATTAAAATCTCTCAAGATAAGGTGTCTTTTCTTTAATAAGCTCTGTACTGGAATTTGGGTAATTAGTATGCTATATTATTTTGAGCTTGGGGTTTTCTTATTTCTTGTAACATTCACTGTCTTAACATTTTCTTCTTAACCCCTTATGTGGTAGAATAGAATTTTAGATAGTTCTCCCCCATGTCTTTTGGTGAGGGTATGGGGAAATCATCCACGGAGCTATTTGTTTTGGTTATATTGTGTGCGATATGTGGATGAGAGACTCCTTCATCTTCCTCTTCTATGTGATTAAACATACACACACTTGATGTAGCCTGTATACCTTAGAATCATCCCATCTGCCAGGTATAACAGGGAGAGTAAGGTTGACTATATCATTTAAGGAAACAGAGCTTCATAACACTTGAATGTTTTATTTCAGCCCAGATACCAAAACGTAGCTCCAGCCGAGATTAGATCCCTGTTCGATGCCCTAATATTGTTGGAACAACAGCTGTCTGGAAAGTGGCTACTGGTAAATGGCTCATAGGTTTCTTGTTTCATCTTTAAAAGGAGATAACAACCATATACATTTCTCAGAACTCTCTTTTCTCAGACTATAGTTTTCCTTTAGACATTTTATAAAAGTACTTAATCTTATTGAGCATATGGGCAGTGATATCTGAACACAATGAACTGATTTAAGAATAAAGAGAACCCTTAAGCTCAGGATTTACTTTCTTGTCAGCTGGTGTCACTGGCTAGTTTTACCAATATGTAGGGTTTCTAAACATATATTCTCTATGACTAGAAACATGCCATTCAATGTATGGTGGATAAATGTATGGACTGTGTCTGCCAAATTCTCCTTTGTTCAATACCCTCAGAATGTCCTTCTATCATTTCAGGTTCTCAGGACTCAAACAAGTTTTCTAATAAGATCAGAGTGAAAACTTTATTAAATATTGGTTCATGGAAGATTTTATGGTTTTATTATACAGTTTCACTGTACTATCTTAAGACTATTGTATAGCTCCCTAAATTCCATGCTCTTGAAATGTTCTCTTTCCAAAAGGGCATCACTAAAATGACACTGTAATGACAAGAGGAGAAATTAATTGATTTCAGAACATTATATTTAATAACCATTACCTGTAATAGGTCAGAAAGTGAATGTTTAGAATTTATTAGATCATACATGGGTAATCAAATATTTGGGTGGTAGAACAGATTGGATAAATGAGATGGAAACTATTGGAGCTGAAATTCTTTGGGGCTGGTTAAATCTCAGTAGCATTGTTTCTATGTAGTTGCTTTAGTATTAAACATACAAAAAGCGTAATTAACCTTTATTTTAATACCTCACTTATCAGGGAGATTTTCCCTCAGCTTTCACAATAGTACAGAACACAACCTAGAACATAACACTAAAATTAAAAAGTTTTTTTTTTTAAGTGTGGGTGGGTGAGTAGGTATAAACTCTTCAGACAAAGTAGCGTGTCAGCCAGTAAAATATGTGGGGTTCATAGTGACACTCCTGAAACACACTAAACAAAGGAGCCAGTTGTTGGGACCTTTAAGACAAAGAAGTGTCTCATATATTTCAAAATTATTTTCACCTAACTTTTTCAAGTTTAAAAAACTAAAAAATTAAGTTCCTTTTCATTGGTCAGGATATTAAAGAAAACATCTGTTTAATTATGCCCAGAGTACAAAATATCAATAATATTCATCATAGCTTTCATACATTAAAAAAAAATAAAAACAAAGAATTGCAACCACACACATACATACACACACACTCACACGCACACATACACATACACACACACAAGAAGATTTTTTGAAATTTAAGGAGGTAATCTGGAACTTCCTGTTTCAAAACAGGTTTTAAAGTCAAGTAAAATTTCCCCTTTGTTTTTCTGCCAGTTGTGTTGTATTAGAGGCCTGTCACTCTGCATCAAGCGTGCTTACAGCCATCCACACCTTTCCTGTTAATAATGCAATGAGATGATAACTCATCCATTTATCTAGATTAATATTCACTTTCCTTCAAGTTGATAAATAGGAATTACACGTTATGGAATTCATCTGCTCTATTGATGTTGAACATAAGGGGAGATTCAAGGATGTGCCCAGGATGATTTTTAAAACAAGGACCATTTATGCTTCTGAAATGAGACTTAGGTACTGAGACCTCTTAGACTTTTTGATTGTAATCTGACTCTACTAAAAAGTGGATTGCATTGAAATTAAGGACTTTTGTTTAACAAAGGTAACCAGAGAGAAGTACAAAGATGGGTGATAGGAAGAATATACTTCAGTGTCAAAATAAAGCATGAGATGTAGAGATATCAAGAATATTTAAGAAAAAAAAAAAAAAAAAAAAAAAAAAAAAAAAATATTTAAGGAACTCTTTTAGCAATAGGGTATTCGAGAGAAGAGAGAACTTAGAAAATGAATAGTAATTCACAGAGGTGGAAATCAGAAAGTCCAGTAAACATTTGAAGAGCTGTTTATTCTTACTATTCATCAGGGAAATATAAGTTAAAGAACACTTTGAATTCTCTAGAATGACAAAAATTAGAAAGTCACATAATATCTAAGTCTAGTGAGGATATGGCAAAATGAGATCTCAAGTGCCTGGCTGTTGGTGGTATAAATACTGTAGGGCAGTTTGGCAGTATGTAGTGCCTGTGATCTAACATTGTCCTTTCTGGGTCTGTTCTTTCAAGATTGTGTACCTCATAAGAGAACAGGTAGTGGGATTTTCATATCCACACTTGGGTGATAGCAAGAATTGCACGGTATACAATGACTATCACTATATAACAATAGGAAAAAGTGGAGTGATATTAGAAGCACAGTTCAGCTTAAATGAACACTCATCAGCAATACGACAATATGGTTTCAAGGATATAACACTATTCAAAATATCCTTGAATGATAGCTGGCAAGGACCTATATTACTAGCACTAAAAAGTGCTTTTGTGGGAGTGGGGGCTTAGAAGAGAACAAAAAGAGGAGAATCATTTAATAAAAGAAAAGTAGATGATCATTATTTAAATCAATTATGGGATAAGAATAATTAACTCAATTTGAGTATGCATTCCAAAAAAGGAAATAGACAAACAAACAAACAACACTCTACACCATACTATCCTGTCCCTTCATGCAATTTATATGAATACAAGGCAAGGTGGGCTAAGACTGGGGATGGTTTTGAAAAAGAGAAGAGGAATTTTTGTGATCTATAGAAGTCTTGTCCAAAGATCTTTGGTGTTTATTTGTGAGCAGCTTTCAGGCATCTGATGAGTCTGGCTGGCTTCACAAAGATATTACAATCTTCCAGAATAGTAAACTAAGATTGATCTACTTAATCCTTCCATTTATTTGATGATTCCAAGTACCATGATTTCTGATGAGTAACCACTGTCACACGTTACAATACAGAGCTCCTTTTGGATGATATGCTTAACCTGAGAAAGAGTGTAGACATAGTATTGACCACCAAATGTATTAGAGTTTGAATTGTAGCCACAATGTACCAGATATGAAGTTAAAAACAGGTTGTTTTATTAAGAGTGAAATATTGCCATCTAGTTTATTTTCCACTGCGTTTGCAATTGATCTTGGCATTTGCAGTTCTAATTAGGAAATGGGTGAACTTAGCAAGTAATGTAAGTTTAATAAGCATACCTTATAAAGAGATCAAATTATATTTATAAAGCATCTCATGCACTAATATAAATCATAATTGTATTAATATATTAAGATATTAATATATTAAAATCTTAACATTAATAGCTTAGAATTGATTTTTAAAAATAAAAGTTGTTTTGATTTTCATGAAATCAAATCTTATTTATTTATGATTGAAAAACAATAGAAGAGAAATATATACATTGTGTTGAAAACTTTACATGTTTGGTAATAGTGAAAAGATTCCAGATAGGGATAGTATACATGACAAAAAGAGTCACTAGTTGTGAATTATATATATGTCAGTGATTTAAAACTGATTGAGCTTGACAATGAATGCAATCAATGACTGAAACTGGCTACCTGACACTATTTATTTAGAGCAAGTGAATGTTAACCATCAAAAGAAATGAAATATTGGATATACCCCAAGATAAAATAATTATACTTGGAGAATTAATATTAACTTAAATTCAAAGATGACTAATGATCTGTAATAATGCTTATCATGCAACAATATAATTACCTGATTACTGGATTGTCAGACTATCAATATTCTTTCAAGCTATGTATTTTATTTTATTGAATAAAAGAATGAATGCATGATTAAATGCATGGACATATGGCTATATTGGTGAAAAGATGAAAACAATAAAAAATTTTAGAATCATCTTAAGTGGGAGAAGACATGACTTTATCTATTTATCATTACAAATTGAAGAATTTAGGCTGCATTAGTATTTGGAAACAATTCTCAGTTAAAATTTTAGCTATCATCACATATAAAGTTCGGAGTCTTACTGAAAATATGGAACTTAGAACCATATTTCCGAAAGTAGAAGTAATGGAATAAAGGAAAAATACAATAAAAGCTGAGAGTCTTGTAGTACTGATCTCATAATTTGCAGTCACTGCCAGAAATAAGCTGTGTGAGTGAGGTGAGGGTCAGTGTCAGAAGGGGCTGTGGCTAATTTTTTTAAAATAATGTACTAGAAGCATTTATGATATCTATAAAGGTATTTTATTTTTGACCAGTGGCAAAGATCAAGGTACAGGACAGATTTGGCTATGTTACACTATTTTGGCCGAATGTCAAATGGGAGACATGGTCTCTTATTTATATAATGCAGTAAAGAATATAAATTTTGCTTAATTTGCTCCTTTAGATTGAATATTAAGAAACCATACTTGTGATAAAATGTTTATGATCCTTAATTTGTACTTCAAATAATATGCTATGACAACCATTCCATATGTACTCTGGAATGTACATCTAAACAAGATATCCAGAGTAAATATTTTTTTAAGGTATTTCTCTGTGATTTGAAACACAATAAATGATTATTAGATTTATTTATAGGTTTATATCCCTTATCTTGTTTCCCAAGTGTTTAAAATTTCTCACAAAGTGTACATAATAAAGGATAAAGCAAAATTTTAGATTAAAGCGGAAATGAAAACCCAATTAAAATATGTAAATGCGGACCATTTTGTACACTTGCTACAGATGGATCTCGGAATGACTCTGTTTGTCACAGCGGAAGAAAATATATAAAATTTTTGTTTGTTGGGTTAAAAACCATTTAAAAATCAGTTTAGTACAGCTTTTCTTGATATCAAGATCTGATAGGAAATTCCCTCATGGCTTCCATCAAGGATGTTTTAGCTAATGATATCTCTAAACCTACAGTTTGTATCACTGAGTATGTGTGTATATCCTAAATTCGCACACACACACACACACACACACACACACATATATATATATATATGTAAAATGCAGTAATGGAAATTCTATTGGGTGTGTTGCAAAATTAGTACAAATTGATACTCTGGTTTCTGATAACATGACTTCTTAATCCAAGGAAATAATTTAGATTGTCTTAACAGGGTTTCTTACCCCAAGATGTGTATCATCATAGGGGTTCCAGTATTGGGATAAAGGAATTTTGTAAGGCACCCAAAACTGTATGTAAATACTACATGTACCATTTTACTTTTCCCCTACTTCCAGTATCATATAGCATTCTCTGTATGTAAATACTGCATGTACTGTATGTAATACTGTATGTAAAAACTGTATGTAAATACTGCAAAACTGTATGTAAATACTGCATGTACCATTTTACTTTTCCCCTACTTCCAGTATCATATAGCATTCTCAAAATAAACTGTAACATGCAAAATTTAGAGAATCATTGCACACAATGTGCTTATTGAATTGTTTTAATTCTGAATTAGCATGTATGGTTATGTTCTTTGATAATTTTTAGCTTTTAAGTAATTTTCTATTGGTATCAACAATATCGGAAATGAAAGCCCCTTTATTTTGTGGTATTCATGATATCTTATTTAAAATTACAGATTTAGATATGTTATATGATTTTCTCCTAGAATTTTCCCTTATAGAGTTTAGCATATGGCTGGAAGGTCTTAACTATCACAGAGATTGATTTGTTATTGTAAAAGCCACAGATACATTGTTTATGAATCATTATTTGGAGAAGGATTTCACTTTTTGTTAATATTTATATTGTCTCAATTAATGAAACTCATTGAAACTATTTCTTCATATAATACCCAGGTACCTGTCTGTATAAATCAGCAATATCATTTAATTCTTATGGTATAAACTGTTTTCCCCCAGAGCAGAATTTATACTTGCTACTTTGTGATCTTAATCCATTTACAATCCCAAAGACATGTGGGATGATAGGGGTGGAGGATAGGACAACTACTATCTACGTGCAAGGTAACTGCCTCAGGTGAGGGTATTGCAAATCACCAGGCAAGGCAGGACTTCTGTCACTAGACAGGAGAAGAGGCACTTTTTCTGCTCTTTAAGAGAATTTTTTTGTTATTTGTGGGTTAAAATCCATAGATTTATCATAATTCATCCAAATGCCCCATTCCACTTTCTGGAGACTTAGTCAATCCCTTAAATCTTATGAGATCTGGGGGGCTGATAAATCCATTTATGTTATAATTTAGCAACCTGTAGGAGAAGTTTCTGCTCTGCTTTTCAATTTCAGCAACGCAACCTTGCATCTGCAAGAGATATGAGATACCTTTAGGATAAACATGGGAACTTTCTTGTTCTTCATTATTACTGAAGCTGAGAACTTAAAACCTTGAACTTACCTTTTTTTTTTTTTTTAATTAAAAATTCCTACTACCATCAGAATAGCCGGCTGCATTATTTGTATTACTCAGTCTTGTCATAACAGCCTGTCACAGCAGCCAGCTGGTCTGCCAGAGGTTGCCTTCAATGAGCATTTCATTACAGGGATTTAGAGGATAATAATTTACGGAACTGTTTCAGCACACATCTGTGGACTAATGGTATCCCATTTTCCAACTTCCAAAACAACCAAGCTAGATAAGTCAACTCTATGAGACTCAGTTTCCTGCAACCTCTCTAGTTACCAAATACTCTCTCAGGCAAAATTCTAGGTGTTTTAAACAGAGGGGTTTAATTTGGGGAATTTGGTGTCAAACGGTATTAGAATTGTTTGGTTAAGAAGAGTTGTAAACATCACTAAACCTTTGATTTAAAGACCAAATCATTTAATCTAGAAGTCAGGAAGCTGCCACTGCTGCCATCAGTGTTGCTACCTCCACAATTAGCCTTCATTTTTGACACTGAAACTAGATACTGGAACATGAAGTCTACCTCCTACACCCACTCATGTCTTTTAGAACTTGTTTAAGAGCTGTAGAAGGATTACTTCTATTTTATTCCTACCTTTCAAATCTTGCATGGATGCATCTCAATGGCAGAAACTAAATTGTGTCTAGTACCTTAGCCAAAAAGGAATCTGAGGAAAGGACTCTTAGCCCTTGTAATACAGGATGGAGCATGGGAAAGATCTGTTTTACTCAGTCTTCTCAGCATCAGTTGACATAGTTGATTTTTGCCTTTCTTAAAGCACTTTTTGCTCTTGCTTTCCATGTAACCGTATTTTTCTGTTTTCTCTCATACATTGCCTGCTATTTCTGAGGATCCTTTTCTGGATGAAATGAATAAGGATAATGGGGGCAGAAGGATAAGTTCTTTATCTTTGATATGATGGCAGGGAAGACTTAGAATAGATACCATCTAAATGGAATACACACATACAAATGTGGGGTGGGTTTTAGGAATAACACCAATCTTTTTCTTTCTTCATTTCTCCCCTCTTTCTCTTCTGTGGTGACTGTGGAGGCCAAATGCAGAAGGTGGTAGCATCGCAAGGTGGAATTCCTTGGCATCCTTGTGTAACTTCTTGAAGAGGGTCCCCACAAGAGAGAGCTACCTATCATAAAGAACTATGTGGACTGTCATATTAAAAATAAATAATTTTTACTTTGTCTTAAGCCACTTAAAACAAAAGAGAGCATTTAGTCTGTTTCATGCAGGTTCGAGGTTTATCAGATAATGCTAGAAGGGACAAGAAAAAATGTGGGCATAGGCAATAAAGTGATTGTCATGGTAGACAATGAAATTTAGGTCAAACAGGAACAAGTGGTATTGATGGTTAGTTAGAAAGTGATAGTGTCAAATATGTTTACGACATTGACGGGTAATAGGATTGTGAGGATATTTGACCAAGTGAGAAGAAGAGTATGGAAAGCTGTTTTAAAGTGTATGTTTGCTGTTGAGAGTTGATGCGATGTTCGTTTTCTTGTGATATCAAGATCGAGGGTGTGATCATAGAAGTGAATGACTGAGGAAATATAAAGGAGAAATGAAAATAACAACTATGAGGAGATCAACAAACTAAGGCCAGAGGTTTATGCAGGATCATTTGAAAGACATGCATCTATTCCAATATTTAAAATTTTCTAGTTTTATAAGTAGATGAAGCCAGAATAGCAGAAAACTCTTATTGGTCCTCTCTGGACCCTTTGCTCTTTATATTTTACAGACTTACTTCTGGGAAAGCAAAGATAATGTTGCGTATAAAAACATGGACATTGGTGTCAGACTGCCCAGCTTCTGATTTTGGTTTAGTCATTCACTAGTTAAGTGGCACTTGGAAACTGGCTTACTCTTGAAGCACTTTTTTTTTTTTTTCCTGATGTAAAAGGAATTTTGAAGATTAAAGATGATTTTGAATGTCTTGGTTATTAAATTACTATCATTATTGTGTAATATTATGTCTCCTACTTTGCTTGATGACTTGGCATTAAAATTCACCACTAAATTTACTGTAGGGACATTGGCAAGGATGGTATCCACTATATGGTTACCCATGTAACTCCTTACTTGACCACACACACACACACACACACACACACACACACAAAACAGAAACAGAAATAACCTTCCAGATTGAAATGACAAAAGAAATTTGCTTCCACTGAAAATCTGTTGTGTATTCTCAAATTCTCCACAAATCATGCTAACAAATATTCAATCCTTTTTAGCTTTGGAGATTACATAATTAGAGTCAAAATTGTGGCTTAACTTTAATGTAAGAAATGACTCTGTGAATATAGTATACACACTCCCCTCCATTAATTATATACTTTATTTTTATTTTAGATTTAACATTTATTCATTTTTTTATTGCACACATTTTCCAAGTCACCTCAGTTCTTCTGTGTGTGCATATGTCTGTACGAATAACCTCAATAGCCTAGATTTTGAGACCACAAACTATTGAAGGAAATTGTATGTCCAGAAGAAGAAAATTCCTACTGATATAGAAATGCTTTTTTTAAATAGTGAAGGGTTTTTTATTCAAGGACTAGGATGAAGCAGCTCTTCTTTTGTGAGGTGCAAGTTGAGCCTGTGTTCCATTACAACTCTTTCTACAGGTCCCATTTTGATTTAGAAGGTTAGTTGTGCATCAACTATTGACACCGTTTCTTAACTTGTTCCAATCTATGTTATAATTATTATTTCTTTACATCGTGATTCCTAGAGTCTAATGAGGGTTCTAGAGCTCTTTTCTCAATTACATTTATATGGATATTTTAACGGTAAGGGGAGATAAAAAAAATAAGGTACTGTTTCCTACTCTACCGTTGAATCAAGGAGATATCATTTTAATAATGTCCTATGTCCATCCCTGCAAGTAGAGCTTGCTACATTGTGGCTGAGACACTATGTTAAGTAGAATGACTGTGAGCGTCTTTGAGAAATTGCTCAGAGATTAAATGTCTGTTACTTTTCATACCAGCAAATGATCTCATCTTTGACCCATAATTTGACATTCTAAGTATAGGTTGTTCTGTATTTTAGTATCATGTGTGATTAAGCCCATTGAATTTCATCCAGTGTCCTATTAATTTTGAAACTGAGAAGGCTGAGGATACGGCATTGAATTTTAAGCCTACGTAAGTTTCAAGGAAGGCAAATACAGAAGCAGATAAAGAAAGTGCAGTTCTTGTGAGTCCTGACAACAACTCTGTGAAGTCTCACACATGATAAAACAATTAGGGTACTCATAAACTGTTCTCTTCTGGACAGATTTATATTTAGTTTTAGGAGACATTTGTTGTATACCTACTGTGTGGAAAATAATAAGTTCTTAAAAGACAAAATAAATGAAAACAAAATAGTCTGGGCTTCAAGGAGCAGTTCTTGTATTCATAGTATTACCCAAGTTCAGAGGGAAAAAATGTGCTTTTTATAATGTGTACCTGATGAGGTAACTTTTTGCAAATTTCTAAGTAATAGAAAATTATGAGTATGTACCACTGGGCACTGAGGTAACTTTAGGAAATAAGAGGTTAGGGGCTAACTGAAATAAGAGGTCAAGGCCTAACTCAAGTTCAGATTCACCATTCATTTGCCTGATTTTTGAGTTCTCTAAAATTTGTCCCTACTCTATATTATTCAATCTGATTTTCTACTGCATCTGTCTACATCTGATTCATTTAAGCTTATATATTTTAATTCATTCATTAAAAAAGTTGAAATCAAAGAAGAACTAAATAAGTGGAGAAGTGTTTTATGTTCATGGACAGGAAGACTCAATATTGTCAAGATGGCCATTCTTCCAATATTTGCTTGTGTTCACTATTATTTCTTTTCTTCTGCTTACTGTGGATTTAATTTGCTCTTTTTCCAGTTTTCTAAGGTGGAAACTTAAGATATTACTTCTTTGCTAATATATGCACTCGGTATTGATTTCACTGCATCCCATGGATTTGGATAACTTGTGTTTTCATTTTCATTTAGTTCAAAATAGTTTTTAATTTCTCTAGATATTTCTTCTTTGACACATGTCAAATAAGTGTGTTGTTTAATCTCCATGTATTGTGGGATTTTTCATTTATCTTTCTGTTACTGATTTCTAATTTAATTCCATTGTGGTCTGAGAGCAGACATTGTATGATTTCTAGACTTCTAAATTTGCCAGTGGGTGTTTCATGGTCCATAATTGTGGTTAATGTTCCATGTGAGTTTGAAAAAAATATATTCTGCTATTGTTGTATGAAGTAGTCTATAGGTGTCCATTATATCTAGTCAATCGATGGTATTGTTGAGTTCAACTATGTCCTTAATCATTTTCCATTTGCTGAATCTATCCATTTCTGATAGAGGGATGTTGAAGTCTTTGAATCCACTATATAGTGGATTCATCTGTTTCTCTTTGCAGTTCTATTAGTTTTTACCTCATGTATTTTACACTCTTTTGTTGGGTGCATAAATATTAAAAATTATTATGTCTTCTTGGAGAAATGACTTATCATTTTGTAATGCCCTTCTTTAACCCTGATAACTTTCCTTGCTTGGAAGTGTGCTTTGTCTAAAATTAATATAGATTCTCCTGCTTTTTCGGATTAATGCTACGTTGGTATATTTTACTCCATTTATTTACTTTTAATCCTTATGTGAATTTATATTAAAGTGGGTTTTTTATAGACAACATATAGTTTGGTCTTGTTTCTTGATACACTCTGACAATCTGTCTTTTATTTGTGCATTTAAACCACTGATATTCATAGTGATTATTGACATAGTTGGATTAATATCTACCATATTTGTTAGTATTTTTCTGTTTGCCACCTTTGTTATTTATTCCTATTTTTTGTCTTCCACTCGTTTTCTGTCTTTTGTGTTTTTAATTGAGCATTTTGTATGATTTCATTTTTTCTTTTTCCTTATCATGTTAATTTTACTTGTTTCTACTTTTTTTTGGTGGTTGCAATATATATTTACAGCTAACCCAAGTCCACTTTCAAATAACACTGTAATGATTCACAGCTAGTGAGTACCTTAAATAATAAAATAATCCTTATTCTTTCCTTCTGACCCTTTTATCATTGCTGTCATTCATTTCACTTATACATAAGCACATATAAATATACATAAGCATATGATTGAATACACTGTTACCATTATTATTTTGAACATACTGTTAGCTAATAGATCACTTAATAATAAGGAAAATAAACTTTTTAATTTTACCTTTACTTATTTCTTCTCTGTTGCTCTTCCTTTCTTTATATAGATCTGAGTTTCTGCCCTTTATCATTCGCCCTGTCTCTAAAGAATTTTTTTTTTAACATTTCCTGCAAGGTGTTCTACTGTCATTACTGTTTCCAATATTTCTTCTGTTCCTTTCTTTCTTTCCTCTCCCACTAGAATTCTCATTAGGCATGTGTTATACCTTTTTCAGTTGTCCCACATTTTTGGATATTTTGTTTCCTTTTTTTTTTTTTTTTTTCAGTCCTTTTTCTCATTGCTTTTCAGTTTCAGTGGTTTCCATTAAGATATCCTCTAGCTCAGAGAATCTTTCCTCAGCTGTATCCAGTCTAGCAATAATCCCATCGAAGGTATTCTTCATTTCTCTTTTCTCTTACAGTGTTTTTTCATCTCTCTTTGTCTCATTTTTTTTTTGGTTCTTTGTTAGAATTTCCTCTCTGCCTTCATTGTCCATCTGTTCTTGCATGTTGTACTTTATCCAATGGAGGCCTTAGCATCTTATTCACAGTTATTTTAAACTCCTGGTCTGATAATTCCCACATGCCTGCACTATCTTAGCTTAGTTCTGATGCTTACTATTTCTCTTCAAACTTTGATTTTTCTCTTTTAGTATGTCTTGTACTTTTTTCTTCATAGATGAACATGATGTACTTGGTAAAGGGAACTGCTGTAATTAGCCCTTCAGTGGTAAGGTGTGGGTGGAAGGGAAGTGTTCCATAGTCCTGTGAGTAGGTCTCAGTCTTTGAGCGAGCTTGTACCACTGCACTGTGAACTTCACACAGGCTTCTTAATTTTTTGCCCCTCTTCATTGAGACAAGATGGCTAGAGTGGGCTGTATTTGGGTATATCCTCTCTTCCACATGGAAGGCTAGAGGGGGCTGGAATTGGGTTTTTCCTTCCTCCAGATCAATTAAGCCCTGATCAACCCCAGCAGTTTATGCTCTAGCTAAATAGTTTCACCTGAGAGCAGACATTTTAAAGACAAACAGGGTGCTCTGGCGTATTTCACAATGGCTCCTTTTCCTCTCTTCCTGCCAGAAGCACAAGGGGATTTTTCTCTGCTATTCACTGCAAGAACCTGGTCCACCTCCTGGAGGTAAGACACAAAAGTGTGGGGATCCCCTGATGTTAAAGGCCAAAGACAATTTGCTATTTCAGTATTGCTTTTTCCCATTTTATAGATAACCCGAGATGCAGGTAAGTTTTGTATTATATTTACTTTACCTGAAGGATGTCCTTTAATATGTGTTGTGTATTGAATTCTCTGTTTTTGTCTGTGAAAGTTGTTATTTAGCGTTCCTTTTAGCAAAATATTTTCACTTGTTACAAAGTTCTTGGGCTGATGTTTTTCTTTCAGAACTTGAAAGATGCTGGTCAGTTGTCTTTTGGCTTGCTTAAAACTTGAGTTGAGTGTGGATTTTGTTGTAGCTATAGGTACCCTTAGTGCTTATTTTGCTCCAAAATTGTTCAGGGTTACCTTGTGCGAGTTGGATTTTTTTCTCGATGCCCCTGTTCTCCTATTACCTTTAAGATTTTCCCTGTGTGCTTCCACATCAGAATAGGTCTCTCTCCATATCTCTCACCTCAGGGATGGACTGCAGCATAAGCACAGAGTAGCCTGGTGGTAGGGGCAGGAAGGGCCTTCTCTGTTGTCCTGGTCCAATCTCAGGCTTAGATTGGCTTGGTGTTCCTGGTCCTTGGGGATGGGCTTTCTCTAGGATCTTGCTCTGGTTCCTTTTGCTAAATGCCTCTAATAGCCAGAGTCTGGAGAATCTCTAACCCTCCTTCCAGGGTTAGAAATTTTTTTGTTTTTGGTGCCCCAGGTGCAGCTGTTTGCTCTTTCCCCTCCTCTTTCCTCAACTCACAGCTCAAGGATTTTTTTTCCCCTGTAGGAGAGAAGTTTCCAAACGGAACTTTGTGCTTTCCTGCAGTGGCAGCTGCTTTTCTTGTTCAGGCTGGAACCACAAAGGGGGCCTTTTTGTAGTGTCTCACTCTGCTCAAAATTGTTTTTGTTGCCCTGTGGTGACATCCATGGAAAACTCTGAGATTGAGTGTAAAATCCCTGGTATCTTGGGCTCTTGGGAGTTCTATATTCTCAGGTTATCCTACACTTGGTCTTTAGGAATTTGCTAAAATTTTTAGCTGAAATCTTTTTATTGGCTTATATGTCAGCCCAGGTTTCCTACTCTGTTCTGCCCCAGATAAGCCACCACTTGTATTTCCTTGAAGGTGCCTGTCTTTTCTCAGATTTCAGCCAACTTGCTTCCTCTGTGATCTCAGTTATTTTATTAGCTAAGAACAAATTATAATTTTGTAGATTATTTGGCTTTTTCCTGTTGTCTGAGTGGGAGCTCTTTCTACATTTCTGTATCTTAATGGGAAGCCAATCCTTTCTGGAGAAGAGTTTTTGTTCAGCTGGAAACCATTAAAACTGACACCTGCTTCACATAATGAGAAAGTAACTCATAATTGTTTTTGGCTATTGATACTATTACTTTCATTAGCAGATGTATTGGCATCACCCTTTGAAAATTTAGGTCTTTAACAGGGCAGAACACAATTTTTCTATGACTAAAATGTGTATGTGATGCTATCTTGTAAATGTGATGCCTTTGGCATATCATTATTAAACTGTTGGCTTTAAGTTGCATTTTATTTTTTATTAGTAGAGTTACACATAAAATGGATGTTTTTATGTATAAAAAAATCAGAAATTTAACACTATCTCACAGAAAGCTGATTTTATTATCTGTTCATTTAAATTTTGAAATTTTATTTCTCTTGAGGACATTTCAGAATGTGAGCACAGTAATTCCTTAGACAATCAAGCAATTTTAGCATATCATAATTCTTAATTCTAATGTATTGCATCATTTTGATTATATTTCATTTCATCCCTCTGGCCATTATCACATTTAACTTGATCAGTGTCAAAACTACTTGAAAGTTCAGCTTATATATAAGATACTAATGCACTCTTGACTTCTGATGAATAGAGTAATAGTCTAATGCACTCAGAAAAATGTTTTTCCAAAGCTGTTTTGAGTAATAGAAGTATTCTGTATTTACCCAGTTGGGTCAAAAAGCTAGAAGCAGAGTGACACTGAAAAATGTAACAACCATATATAATGAATGTGTTATGGTCTCACATTATCTTTTTATGTTGTCATTTTCAAGAATTGGATGAAGTAATAAGAGTAATGCAAAATCAGTTTAACCATGTGACCTTTATTTGTGAGATAGATGTTGTTCATTAATTCAATATATTTATTGAGTGGCTCTTATGACAAGTGCTGTTCAAGGAACTGTGGAGTCAGCAGTGACTGAGAACAAGCTCTGCTTTATGTATATATAGCTCTCCATTTTTTCAACAAAACTTAAAAATGTTTATTGCTCTTTTATATTAACTTTCCTGAGGAGATCTCAGGTGGGATAGCTTAACTTTGAATGTCATTTATAATTTTTAGCAGTTGACTGCAGATCTGACTGCTATATCATTTCCCTAGCATACATAAATGTGCTTTTTTTGTATTTGAACAATTCAGAGCAGTTTATATGTATTTTCTTCTCTAAGGTTGTCAGTAAAATTGAGGAATTATAGTAGAACATGAAATAACTGGTTCAAATTTAAGCAAAGGCTTATGAAAAGTTTCATGTATTGATTTGCCCCTTTTGTTTTAAGATATTTGTGTGGCTCTGCTCAGCACTCTGTGTTCATGAGACAATACTAGGTTTTTAGCACCCTTGGCAACATGAGGAACAGGTCTCCTTATCAGGTCTAGGTTTAAGGTTGCATTTCATTGTCTTGGTTTTTGGTTTCCTGTGGTGTGCCAGATCTTACTAGCTTTTTGACAGCCAATTGTTAAATTTTCAAGAGATTGGAGTCCGGTAGTTTAAAAGTCGGTAGCTTAAGCTCTGACACACTGAAGTATTCTATTACAGTGGAGGCATTTTATTGTTGTGTTTTGGAATCCCCAACACCATTCCCGCATTAAAAGATTGCCTAGAATGATTCGTGGGGCTTAAATCTTTAGGACTAAACCTATATTTTATCACACAGATGTAGTTAAGATAAACAGCTGTATCATAAGGGAAAGAGACATAAGTAGAGTGTGGATGAATCTGCCTACAGACTTCCTTATGCTTTCTCTCTCTCATTAGGTGTCACATGGAGCACACGTTTCCCTAACAATGAAAATGCAGCAACATGTGTGCTGTGTTTTTGCTGAGGGAAGTTGACTAGAGACTCATGGCCTAGGTTTTTTTTTTCTTTAATTAATTTATTTATTTTTGGCTACATTGGGTCTCGTTGCTGTGCGTGGGCTTTCTCTAGTTGCCGTGAGCTGGGGCTACTCTTCGTAGCGGTGCCCAGGCTTCTCATTGCGGTGGCTTCTCTTGTTGCAGAGCACAGTCTCTAGGTGCACGGGCTTCAGTAGTTGTAGCGCGCGGGCTCAGTAGTGGTGGCTCATGGGCTCTAGAGTGCAGGCTCAGTAGTTGTGGTGCACGGGCTTAGTTGCTCTGCAGCATGTGGGATCTTCCCGGACCAGGGCTCAAACCCATGTCCCCTTCATTGGCAGGCAGATTCTTAACCACTGTGCCACCAGGGAAGTCCCTTTTTTAAAAAAATTATTTATTTATTTTTGATGGCCTAGGTTTTTATTGGGAGTTGGTCACATAGGCACTCACTGCCTAGCACATACCAAAATTCCAGACTCCCAGAAGGAAAGCAGATGTAGTATAAAGCACGTCATTTGCACAAGTATTTCAGACACAACATATAATGCTTACTATTTTGGGAATGGTAAGAATACTCTTGAAATCCAAGTTCACAGATACCAGACAAGGACCAGTTTTGAAAGTAGGCCTTCTAAGGATAGCAGTCTTGGACCAGCTATGTTAACCCTTTTCTGCACAATTAGCTTTGTTTCTAATAGCCTAGTTGTAAAAATCTTGCATGCTAGAAATAATAACCAAGTTTCTAACTACCTATGTACCTTAATTAGAATAACCAGCTTAGATTTATTAATCAGATCTTATTAACCAGAGTTATCTTTCTACTTTCTACTCGAGTTCTGGTAATAGATCACCCTGCTCCTTCTCTGTGCTGGTCTCATTATTCATTTTCTACATTTACTCCTTCAGTAAACATTCACTGCTCTATATGACATCAACATAATTCAAAATATACAGCAGAGTGTACCACAAAGTACCTTCTGTAAAGGAACTTACACTTTTTTGTGGTGAGGGTGTGTGTATTGGAGTATAGAGACTTTCAACTTGTTTAATACTTCGAAAAAAATCTAAGGGGAAGAGAGTGACAGAGTTGGATTTGAGTTAGTTTATATGTTGTTTTCAATGAAGGCCTCTCTGGACATTTGAACACAGAAGTGAAAGAAGTACAGGAGTAAATTACACATATACCTAGAGGAAGTTTCCTCCAAACAGAATTCCATGTTCCAGAGTCAGAAATTGACAGAAGAAAGGCAAAGAGGTCAACATGCCTGAAGAAGAATAAACAAGATATTTAGAGAACAGGTGACATAGAGAAGGAAGGGGAAAATGGAAAACATATTTTAGGAATTTGTAGTTCCTGTTAACATCTTTAAATTTTCCTCTGAATGAGAAGAATCCTGGAGATTTTGAGGAAATAAGAATGATATGATCTTATGTACATTTTAAAAGTCAGAGCAAATAATAGGCTTAAAGGATGAGGATGGAATATTAGGAGAGAATACACAAAGAGACTATTAGGAATATATTGCAATAATCCAGAAACAAAGATCATGGTGAGGATCAGAAGAATAGCAGTGAGTAGAAATGGTAAGAAGATTTGGGCTGGGTATATTTTGACATTTCCTTTTCCAATAGGAAAAGAATAGAACAAAGAGAATCTTTTTGGATACAACTTTCAAGGTCTTTTAAGATTTTTGGTTGAAATAACTTGAAAGATGTTGATATTAATTGAAATGAGGACAACTGAGAGAGAATTGTGTTTTGGGGTAATCAAGAGTTTGTATTTGGATGTGTTATGTTTGAGATACATATTTGATGACCAAGTGGAGATGTTGAGTAAACAGTGGAACATAGGAGTCCAAAGATGGTCAGAGGTGAGGACTTGGAGATCAAAACTTGGGAGTCATCAAATTAAAGATGACATTTAAAACTATGGGAATGGAAAACATCACAACATGTAGTTAGAAAAAGTTACAAGGACAAAGCCATGGAGCATTCTAATTGGTACAAGAGTGGAAAATGAGAACTGCCTATAGTGGAGGCTGAAAGAAGTACAATTAGTCCCCTACATATGAACCTTCAAGTTGTGAACTTTCAAAGATGTGAACATATGATGTGTGCCAGCCCCTGTATACCAGCTGCTGTACTGTACTACTGTACTTTTCAAGGTACTGTACTGCAAGATTAAAATGTTTTCTTTATTTTTTGTGTTTTTTTTATGTACGTATTACTGTGTGAAAAGTATTATAAACCTATTACAGTACAGTAGTATATAGCTGATTGTGTTAGTTGGGTACCTAGGCTAACTTTGGACTTATGAACAAATTGGACTTATGAACATGCTTTCAGAATGGAACTCGTTCATATGTAGGGGACTTACTGTAGTCAATGAAGTAAGAGAACCAAGAAAAAGTGGTGTCTAGAATCAGTGTGAAGAAAGTCTTTCAAGAAGTGATCGGGCTTCCCTGGTGGCGCAGTGGTTGGGAGTCTGCCTGCCGGTGCGGGGGACACGGGTTCGAGCCCTGGTCTGGGAGGATCCCACATGCCGCGGAGCAGGTGGGCCCGTGAGCCACAGTTGCTGAGCCTGCGCGTCTGGAGCCTGTGCTCCGCAATAGGAGAGGCCGCGATGGTGAGAGGCCCGCGCACCGCGATGAAGAGTGGCCCCCACTTGCCGCAACTGGAGAAAGCCCTCGCACAGAAACGAGGACCCAACACAGCCAGAAATAAATAAATAAATAAATTTAAAAAAAAAAAAAAAAAAAAAAGAAGTGATCAACATTGTCAAATGTTGCTGATTGTTTGCATTAGGTAAAGTTTGAGAATTAACTGACAGACTTAAGGTAGATGTTCCTGATATTGGCAAGAGCAAATTATATATGTTATACTAATGGTATAAATTCATGTGGGCTCAAAAGAGAATAGGAGAAATGTAAAGATGGACTATAAATACAGATTGTAGATTCAGAAGATTTGGGAGTCGGAAGGATTTTTTATAGGCACTAATACAGCACTTTTTATGATAAAAATTGTTCAAGATAGAAAAACCTGATAAGTCAGAAATTAAAACAATATCATAAATGAGATGGGATGGAATCCAATGCGTAATTGGAGGGATTCATCTTGGACAGGAATACTGATACACAGCAACAGCAGAAGAAAAGGTAGAGTATATGAGAATCACAGTAGGTGGGATGGTGGATGTGGTGTTGGCTGTTTCTGAACGCTTCTATTTTGTCAGTGAAATATTTACAAGGTGAATACCTGAAAATAAAGAATGCCCTGAGGGCAGGGTGGTGGGAGAAGTTTTGTTAATTTGAGGAGATAGGAAGATGGTACTATGTATCTAGAAGTTTGGGTGTCTGAATTGACTAAGGAAATTAAGGACACATTCTGAGATATGTGATCAGGAATTTAGCAGTTAGTGAGTCAGTTCAGGTCCTTCAAGAAGCAGATGCCAAGGTGGGATTAAACATGTAAGATAGTTATTGGGGGAAATGCCTGCAAAGAGTAAAGGGTTAAGCATAGGTGAGAGGAGTCATCAGACTGTGATGCAGGTCTGACACCTATGAAATGAAAGACAGGAAATCTGGGTAAGAGAACTTCAGACTGCAGTGCAGATCTGAGAATGTCTTGGCTAGGCCAATGTGCCCCTCAACCCCACCCCAGCAAAGGCTGACTATTGGGAGGGTCCCACTTTGGGCAGAAATAGCCCAGCTATAGTAGTCTCGTCATATCCATTTATTGGCTGGGAGAAGCCTGAGGGAAGCCCAGCTTTGGTGTGAGCCTGAGAGAGAACCTGTAGGTGCTGCAGGCGGAGGCTCTCAGTCAGTGTGTTCACTGCAGCAGGTTCTCCTGAAGGGAAAGCTGAGCTGTGTGCACACGTCCGTGGCTGACACGTTCGATTTGGTTGTATGTTTTCCTCCAACCGTGTTTAGCTGCTCTGATGTATCTGAGGAAGGAAGTAGGATGTTAAATTTAAGTAGATGTGAGAATTTCCAGAGTAGTGAAATGAAGGGAAAGAGGGATAAGCAAACTGAAGCATAACTAAGCAGTTAAAAAGGGGAAGCAGAATCTAAGCTGGTTATGGACATGAGTGCCTGTGGGTGCTATAGTTCTACCCATGCAAACAAGGACCTGGAGTGTCTTTAGTAAGGTTAACATCCTTAATTTTCTTTGCTCTAAGTTTTGGAGCATGAAAGCATAAAAGACTTATAATCACATATACCTACATATATAGAGAGAGAGAGAGGGAGGGAGAGAGAAACAATTTCAAAAGTTATCAATTTAAGTATATACATATGACTTAGATATGAGGGGAGAGAAGAATTTGTTACATCCTGGGTAGGTTTCAATTCCCATGTGTTTCTTACACACTTAACCACACTGACTTTGATTTTAATTTTCTATATCTGTTGTGCTGTGGGCCTCAAATTCCAATGAACTACTTTATCATATGCTCAAATGAAAGCATTGAACTTGTTATGTTTGGAGATGATGTGCAAATCTACAAAGTAGTGCTTTGCTATGAGAATATGAAGGGTACTTTAGGGAATTTAAGGTTTTCCAATGACTAGGTTTAAGACCAGCTTTGAAACTACTGCCTTATACCTGGATTCCCACTTAGTTTACCTCTGCTTGCCTGTGTGGATCCTCCACTCTCTCAGTGAGTATTGTGGAACTAGCAAGTCCTTGCCTACTTGTGACTGTGCCCACCAGATGCCAAGTTCTAACTGCAAGACTGAAATTTATTCCCATTTGTCCTGGGTCCATCACCTCAGTTCTTTTCCTACTTCAATGGGCAGGTCTGGTTCAATATATCTTGTCCTGCTTCAACTGAGAAAACCATGCCTGACTGTCAGATATATTCATAAGTAAATAATAATGGTTATAATTAGTACTGCTGTCACCAGTAAGTACCAGGAAGTAAGTCCTGTTCTGAGAGCCTTAAGAAATATTCACATCCAATCCTCTATAACAGCACTGTATTTTATTATTGTTATCCCTATTGACAGATGAAAAAAATGAAGCCCACATTATATAACTTGCCTAAATTTATGCAATAAATTGTGAAGCTACAGAGTAACCAAGCTGATTACAAATTTTTTTTTTAAAGTGCTTCTATAGCACCTTGTATTTTTTTTATTTTAATTTTATTTATTTATTTATTTATTTATTTATGGCCGTGTTGGGTCTTCGTTTTTGTGCGAGGGCTTTCTCTAGCTGCGGCAAGTGGGGGCCACTCTTCATCGCGGTGCGCGGGCCTCTCACTATCGCGGCCTCTCTTGTTGCGGAGCACAGGCTCCAGACGCGCAGGCTCAGCAATTGTGGCTCACGGGCCTAGTTGCTTCGCGGCATGTGGGATCTTCCCAGACCAGGGCTCGAACCCGTGTCCTCTGCATTGGCAGGCAGATTCTCAATCACTGCGCCACCAGGGGAGCCCACAAAATTTTAATTACTATGTTAGTAATTAATTTAGTGCTATATACTAAATATATCAATTAATATCTCATGGCTCACATTTTCAGTACATTCAGAGATTTATCTCCTTTTGAAGTTCTCCACATTAATAAAGAAACAGCACTGTCTACTTAACAGAGAAAAATAACAATGAGGGCTTCCCTCGTGGCGCAGTGGTTAAGAATCTGCCTGCCAGTGCAGGGAACACGGGTTTGAGCCCTGGTCTGGGATGATCTCACATGTCGTGGAGCAACTAAGCCCGTGTGTCACAACTACTTAGCCTGCGCTCTAGAGCCCACGAACCACAACTACTGAGCCCGCGTGCCTAGAGCCCATGCTTCGCAACAATAGAAGCCATGACAATGAGAAGTTCGCGCACCGCAACAAAGACCCAATGAAGCCAAAAATAAATAAATTTATTTAAAAAAAAAAAAAACAAGGGCTTCCCTGGTGGCGCAGTGGTTGGGAGTCTGCCTGCTGGTGCGGGGCACACGGGTTCGAGCCCTGGTCTGGGAGGACCCCACATGTCGCGGAGCAGCTAGGCCCGTGAGCCACAACTGCTGAGACTGCGCGTCTGGAGCTCGTGCTCCGCAATGAGAGGGGCCACGATGGTGAGAGGCCCTCGCACCGCGATGAAGAGTGGTCCCCACTTGCTGCAGCTGGAGAAAGCCCTCGCACAGAAGCGAAGACCCAACACAGCCAAAAATAAATAAATAAAAAAATAAATTAAAAAAAAAATCATATGTCTATACCAGGCCATCATTAGGTACTTGTTGATTTCTTTTAGACTCTGAACATGTGGCTTAGTGCTTACATTTATTGATGCTTCAGGGTAACTATTTTTGGTTATGGCAATAATCATAACCCTTGAATGGAAGTGTATGTAATTTTTTTCCTTATAGTTTCAAGTCCTATTTTCATTAGAATTATTGCTATAGGGCTTGAGGTTTTTCAGATCATAAAGCTGGTGTCCTAAATCAGAAACAGACTCTTCTACAGGATGATATATGCTTCCAGATGTGTATGTCAAAATAAAGCAATATTCTTGTTAAAGCATGACTTTTACCTATTTCTCTTTTTTTTTTTTTTCTGGTCTGGGTTACACTTTCCAAAACTATACTGGAAAATTAATTACTTAAAATTGCAATGGATGAAAAGCAAATTGAAACTTTAGTAAAGTCACTGTTAGATTTTCCCTGCTGAAGTAAACCAGTTACCTGTCAGAGACATTGTCCTGTTTCTTTAACACTTTCTATCCATTAATTGTAGCATTTGTTTCTGAATGTCATGAGGAAATAGGTTTACAGCATTTAAGGCAAGGATTTCATTTTAAGTAAACAATTTTATTTTATAGAATTAGACAGTCTTTTTCTTGCTTTGTCTCATAGTCTTTGCAGCAACTGAGTTTGTTCTACACAGAATTTTTTCCCACTGGATTGAATGTTATGTAGGAGTATTAATTTTACTGGCAAATTTTTATAAAATTCTTGTGTCACATTAATTTTTCTGTTACATAGAAATTAATAAAACAATTTGAGCTAATCATGTTTGGAATAATTAAGGATTAGTTTTTCAGGAAAAACATAATAAAACTTTGAACTTGGTAAGTATATATATTGTAAGAAATATTTTCTATTTTTAAAATGTTTTTGAATTTGATATGAATAGTCTGGGTATGGAGAAATAACAGTTACAAGGAAAAAAATAAATCTTTCCTATATGTATTCTATATTCCTTACATATCATGAAACTGATTTTGAATTGGCAAACCAAGTGAAAAGGAAGATGGAAATAATTATTCATATAATATAGCAGTGCTCAAAATTAACCATGCTATTGGGAAGACAGTTTTACTTCCTATACCTCATAGTTTCTCCCCTTACAGTCTTTCATATGCACTTCTTCCTTTATATTATTTATAATATCATCTTAGTCAGAATTTGATAACTTCGCATTTATGTAACTTCAATATGCTTATAATTGCTGCCACCAAACTCTTGCTATTTTCAAACTGCTTCCAGGTGGGTATTTTTAAAACCTCACTTTCACTTAGTTGTCCCTCTTTAAAATTCCTTATCCCTTAGTTTCCACTCAGTCTCACTTGACGGCCCTCTGCCCAGCACTCTTCAGCGAGGCCAGCTTCTCTGTTGATAACCATGAATGTTCGGATCCGTTTTGCTGCTATTGTTTACGCTGTTCCTCAGATAAGCCAGATGCTGCCTTTCCTTTATGTCCAACCCTGAATCCATTGCCTCCATAAAGTCTCACCCAATTGATTTGTCTCTGTTTATGATTTTCTCTTCTCTCAGTATTGTATTATCTCAAACTAGACTCTCAAATCCTATGGTACATGGTTGCTTCATGTACCACATTATTTCTCCAGGTAGATAATTCATCTTAGAATATTACTATGTTCTCTACCAAGGCTGTGGAACACTAAGAAACAAATAGATATTTAAGTAATTATAAAACATTCCAGTACATGGTCTACCACAGTAATAAGATTTGTTAAAATACAGTAGCATGCAGCATAAGACAGTAAGTGGTAAAATGCTCAACAAAGTGTTTGCTGTTTTTTTTTTTTATTGAAATACAGTTGATTTACAATATTAGTGATTCAGTATTTTTACAGATTATATTCCATTAAAAGTTATTACAAGATGATGGCTATAATTCCCTGTTACACAATATATCCTTGTTACTTTTCTATTTTATACATAGTAGTTTGTATCACTTAATCTCATACCCCTAATTGTCCCTCCCTCTTTCCCTTGCCCCTTTGGTAACCACTAGTCGTCTATATCTGTGAATGTTTCTGTTTTGCATTTATATTCATTTGTATTATTTTTAAGATTCCACATATAAGTGGTATCGTACAGTATTTGTCTTTGATTTATTTCACTAAGCATAATATTCTCTAGGTCCATCCACGTTGCTACAAATGGTAAAATTTCGTTCTTTTTTTTTTTTTTTTGCTGAGTAATATTCTTGTGTGTGTGTACGCATACACAACACATCTTTATCCATTCATCTGTTTATGGACACTTGGGTTGCTGCCATGTCTTGGCTATTGTAAATAGTGCGGCTATGAACATTGGGCTGTATGTACGTTTTTGAATTATGGTTTTCTCTGGATACGTACCCAAGAGGGGAATTAATGGATCATATGGTAGTTATATTTTTAGTTCTTTAAGGAACATCCTTAGTGTTCCTCAGTTTCCATAGTGGCTGCATCAATTTACATTCCCACCAACATTGTACAAGGGTTCCCTTTTCTCCACATCCTCCAACATTTGTTATCTGTAGGCTTTTTGATGATAGCCATCTGACAAGTGTGAGGTGATAGCTTATGGTGGTTTTGATTTGCATTTTTTGATTAGTGATGTTGAACATCTTTTCATGTGCCTGTTGGCCATCTGTTTGTCTTCTTTGGAAAAATGTCTATTCAGGTCTTCTGCTCATTTTTTTTATTGGGTTGTTTTTTTTTGGTATTGAGTTGTATGACCTGATTATGTATTTTGGATATTAACCCCTTGTTGTTCATATTATTTGAAAATATTTTCTCCCATTCTGTAGGTTGTCTTTTCATTTTCTCGATGGTTTCCTTTGCAAAAGGTTTTAAGTTTAATTAGGTTCCATTAGTTTATGGTTGCTTTTATTTCTGCTGCCTCAGGAGAAAGATACAAGAAAAGATTGCTACGATTTATGTCAAAGAGTGTTCTGCCTATGTTCCCTTCTAGGAGTTTTATGGTTTCCTGTATTACATTTAGGTTTTTAATCCATTTTGAGTTTGTTTTTGTATACGGTGTGAGGAAATGTTCTAATGTTATTGTTTTTACATGTAGCTGTTCTCTTCCCAGCACCACTTATTGAAGAGATGGTCTTTAAAAAATGGTCTCTAAAAAATTGTGAGGCAAAGGAGGCAAGAATATAAAAAGTAGAAAAGACAGTCATTATAGATTGATACACCTGAAATTAGCTACATCTTATTAAATTTCTTCCAAGTAAAAAGTAGCAAGATAGAGCGTATTCTGAATGAAACTTTCCAAATTGACAACTAAGTTCAAACATTACATGTTCAAAATCTCATAAGCTGAGTAAAATATTTTTCAACAATAATTTTTTAATTATGTTAATCAAATAAAAAAATAACACTCAGCTTTTCCTTCTTAATTTTTTGTTTTATATATAATTTTGGGAACCTGATAATTTGTGGATCTGCCTAATATTTCCCCTTTCCAAATACAATGTACCTAAACACAAACAATATTTTCATGCCATTAGCTTTCATTTGTATTGGAAATAGATTTCCTTTGCCTAAAATATATGCCAAATTAAAAAAGACATTGCCAAACCCCAAGTTTGAAAGAAAATAACGGCTTCCTTTAAAAAAAAAAGACATAAGTAAAAATTGGGGAAGTAAAACCCTAGAGAAAAGTTAATTCTGCTTAAAAGTATACTTAAATGAGTAAGTTGCTGGTACTGGCTTGAATAAGAAGTTACTATTTTGGATTTGACTCTGACATGGTAAAGCCCATGTCATCTTTAATATGCAGTTGAGCTTTTTAACTTTTCTTTTTGATGATAATAAAAGTTGGTAATCTGATTCAGAGAGGTACATGGAAGCACATCAAATCAGAATCCCTATAGCTCCTGTTGCCAAGCAAGGGTTAGCTTGTGTCAAGGAATTCCTGATTTTCTTCCAAGGCTGAGTCAGATTCATGTTAGACTATTTATTATCTTTTCAAATGGATGAGGTCAAATTGTGTGTGTATAATTTTTTTAAAATGTGGTATTCATTATGTTATTTTAGTAAGAAAATATTTAAATCTACACTTTAATTTTAAAATGGTAGGAGAATTAAATTTCAAAAGGGTCCTGCTGTATTTTCTGGTATTTTCAGATTTTTGCCTATTAAGAAACTGACAAGTCTTTTTGATTTCTGATTTCAACCTAGAGAAACACTTCTTCCAGTCTTGGAGAGGTCAAACAGTTGTCTCTGTTAACTCTATTAATATTAGTATTAACATCTTAATTACTAAAGTATTATTTGCCTCTTTCACTCTCATATTCTCCTTAGTTTTTCCATGTCACTCAGTCTTCCTTTGGTAGCACCAGAGATCAAGGGGATAGTGATAAAAGTCAAGTGTTCATGTAGTTGTCACAAGCCAAACTAATGCATCAAGCCCATCAGGAGAATGGGCTTTCCAGAGGTTTGTCTATGGTGTGGTGGCATCTGATGCATCAGATGAATTCATCACCACCTGGGTCATTTGTTCTTACAATTTTATCTGGAATCCTAATCTGAAAAGCCATTAAAATATCCTTTATTGGCAACTCATATACATCCCCTTATAATAACTTTTCTCTGCTTCTAAATGATCAAAATTGAGACTTATGGAAGTGGTATTATATCGTTTGGTTGAACTCCAGCTTTTCTGTTTTTGTTGTTTGTTTTGGCCCCTGTCATCTCTCTGATCACACAAATCATAAATGCTGTACAGCCTCCTTCTCTTTAACTCATTTCTCCAGAATAAAGTATTGATCAAACGTGTTCTAAGTTCACTAATGTGGCACAAATCGTTTCTGACAGCATTGCAAGTTTGTGTGTATGCACACACACACACACACACAAGCTTATAATTTTGCCTAAAATATTTAATAAAATTATTTATGTTCAGCTGTACCCAAAAAATGCTTCCCTCACATGTTCCATGTGTTTACTTACATTTCCATTATCCCTATATAAAAGTTCACCTTTAACTTCCTACCTTCTTCTCTTATAAATATTTTCCATCAGTGTCCTTAAAAATACTCTTCTATTTTACCCAAAGATTTTCTGAAGCATAAACAAGGATAACAGCTGAACCTTGTTTTGAAAGATTTACCTCATTTTCTATGGCAAATTTAGCTGTCATTTATAGCCAATCCAAGAATGTGCTTTTCTCTGACACATCATTCTGAGAGTTAATTTTTGTATTCTTTGAAAAATATTAAACTCCATGCTGTGGCAGTTGAATGTGGGTTCAGGCAACTTGCTACTATAGGATCAGTCATATCCTGAGCTCTTAAGTCAAACTGTCATTCAGTGGAACAGTGATTCCTAAATCATTTTCCAGGGACCCTTGGGGTTCCCTGAGACCCTTTCAGGGAGTTTGCAATGTCAAAACAATTTTCACAATAATACTAAGATTTCATTTGCCTCTTTAACTCTGATTTTCTCATAAGTGAAGAGTGGATTTTAGAGGTTCTGTAATTTGGTATTGCAACAAAGTGAACGCAGAAGCGGGTGTGAAAATTCAGCTGTTTCTGTTATGAGAGATATTAAGAAGCAATATTGTAAAATGTAAACAATGCCACTCTTCACTCTAAATTTTGCTCCACAAATACAGATTTTTTTAAATAAAACATGTAATTTATGTTAAATGTAATGGCTTCATTGATGTTGATTTTAAAATATTTATTTCATTTAAAATTTCTCAGTTTTAATTTCTAATGCAGTAATTACAGATATAGCTTGCATAAACCAAAGCTCTTTGGGATCTTCAGTATCTTGTAAGAGGGTAAAAGGGCCCTGAAGGCAAATGTTTGAAGAAACACTTTTGTAGAGGCTGCCTACTTTCTTCTCAAATATTTAAGTATAGCTGATCTCCTATACATAATTGGAGAACAAATTATAAAGCCAGCTCTAGTCAGTGCCAAATCCAAGTATTTACCCAGATCCTATGTCTAGATGGGTTTCTTGGTCATCTGATCCACATTCTTGTTTTCCTAGACTTCTGACCCTGGCTGAAAGCCCTGTGGTTTGAAAACTTATTTGTATGCCCTTCTCTGCCTTATTGATCCCTGCTTTCTAGTTTTACTCTCTTGACTCCAGTGTTACCAAGGTTTTAGGAGGAAGACACTCCTTGTACCAAAACAAGCTAGAGGAACTCTTTCCTGGATTCAGCTAAGAATATACACATCTTTGCCTGCATTTATACATTAGGAGTCTGGAGTAATTGACACTGCTACCAATTGTATATCTGACATTTGTGGATCTAATAGTTGATAATTCCCAACAGTGTCCATGATGTGTTTATTGTCTCTTGTCTTTCCCAAGTTCCAAGTTATAACATTCCTTTATGATTAAAGGTTTTCCTTGCCTCCCTCTTTAATTCATTCTGCTGTTGCCCTCACCCTCCAGTATGTCTACTGATTGGTGTCCTGCCCCTGATGTCTAGTCCTTGGAGCTGGACTCAACCACCTATAATTAGAAGTACCTCTCATTCCCTAGTTTAGCCCTTTCTTATTCCAGCCTGCTACTGAAACACCTAATTGACTAATCTGGATTTTCTTTGTTACAATTGAAAAAAAATGTATTCAAGTATAACATGCATATATACACAAATTATAGTCATTTAGGCTGAGTTTTCACAGATTGAACATATTCAAGAAAACCAAAATTCAGATCATGAAACAACACTGCCAGCATCCCAGAATTCCACTCTACCTACTTCTAGTCACTGTTCCAAAAATAAAACCCACTTTCCTGTCTTCTAACAGTATATGGGTTTACTTGTGTTGTAAATATATATACACATACACACATACATATGATCAAACAACAAACTCTGTGGTATACAGTTTCTTTAGCATTTATTTGTGAATTATCCATATTTTTGTGTGTAGTTACATTGTTTTCTTTGCATAGAATTACATTGTGAGAAAATACTGCAATTTATTTCACCATTCCACTATTTTTCAGCTTATCTGTAGTTTCTGAATAGTACTACTATGAACGTTTAGTATTTCTTTTTCATGAACATATGCATGCATTTCTATCAGTTATATGCTTAGGAATAGAAGCTAGATTATAGGATATCCTTATGTCCAGTAAATCTATCGATAGCATTTTAAATTTAAACTGCTTGCACAAATTTATACTCCCATCAGTAGTGTAAGAGTTCTGACTATGCCATATCCTTACAACACTTCTATTTTCGGACTTTCTGTTTTTGTGTAATAGTAACACATCATGGTTAAATTTGCATTTCTCAGGATAATGTTAAGTATCTTTTCATATATTTATTAGCCATTTGGATATACTTTTTTGTGCTTGTCCAAGTATTTTGCCCATTTTTTTTTCTGTTAGTTTGTTCATCATTTTCCTATTGATTTACAGTACTCTGTATATTCGGGACATAAGCCCTTTGTCAGATGTGTTGCAAATATTTTGCCTCACTCTGTGGGTTACCTTTTCATCCTTTTCAGGTCATTCTTGAATGAATTAAAGCTCTTAATTTTCCAATTATCTAATCTGTTATTTTTCTTTACAATTAGCTCTCTGTTTTAGAAATCTTTGTTTATTCAAGGGTCAGAAAGATGTTTTTCTATGTTTCTTCTTACAATGTTACTGTTTTACTTTTTACTTTATTGTTTCAAGTAAATTTTAAAATTTTATCTTACTGTTTTTAAAATTTTGTTTAGATTGCAATCCATGTGGAACTGAGCTTTGTATATGGCATGGAATAGGGGTCAAGATAATGTTTTCATATGAAAATTTAATCCAACATTTATTTTAAAGATCATTGTTTCCACTGCCCTGTAGTATTTGCTTTGTTAAAAGTTACTTGATTCTGACTTCAAGTATTGTTTTCTATTTCATTGTCCTATGTGTCTTCTATTGTTGTGCCAATCCTATACTTCTTTACTAGTACAGCTTTTTAATAGATGTTGTAATATGTAGTATATGTCTTACAGCTTTGAACTTTATTTTTGCTTTATGTATTCTTGGCCCTTTATATTTTCATACAGATTTAGAACCACCTTTCACAATTTTCATGAAAATAAATATTTGGAATTTTGCTTGGCATTGCTATAATAGATTAATTTGGGGAGAATTGGTATATTTAAAACATTGAGCATCTGAAGCCATGTATCATGTTATAGTAAGGAAGTTACCTTTTTACTCCTAGTTTACTTAAAGATCGTATCATCTATGAGTAATGAGTTTTAATTCTGCATATATTTAGAACCCCATAAGACATAGTTTTATATATTCAGTATTTATCTATATTTGCCTGTACATTTGCCCTTTCTGGTGTCCTTTATTCCTTTCTCTATTTTTATGTTTCCAGCAGAGGTAGTTTCCATTTAAAGAATTCCCATTTAGTATCTCTTTTTAGTGCAGGCCAGCCTGCAACAGATTCTCTCAAACTGTCTTGAAAATGCCTTTAGTCAACCCTTATTTTTGAAGGATGTCTTTTCTGTGTATAGAGTTACAGGTTTGGTTACTTTTTTCAAAGATTCATTCCATTGCCATCTGTTCAAGAATTCAGCAGACTTAGTTTTTCAACTTACACATACATGAACCTTATTAGAGTTCTCACAGGACGATAGAGTTGGTTGGTATTAATACCCCTGCTCTCTTCATTTCTTTCACAAAAGTGTAATTTCTTACTTCCTTTTGTAACTTCTATATTCTTAAGAATCATTTACTACCAAAGGTAGCTGAGGAAATTCTAATATTTTTCATTTTATACTTCAAATAAATAATAGACCAAGATAAGCTTTCTCATCTTTGACCTCAAGTTGATTATTGACATATCTATCACTCACACATCCAGTTATACACTTATATAAGGGTGATCTTATCCAAGGGTGGATTTATTTTCTTGTTTCCTATTTCTCATCTTATTCTTAGCCAGTTGCCTTTACTTCTATGTCTACGTAATGATTCAGTTACACCTGGGTCCCTCTAGTGTGCCCTCAGGGTCATTGGTGGAGATAAGACTGTATGTAATTAGTTGCTTTAACAAACCAAGGAACAACCTTTTCCTCTGTTCCCTTCACCCACCTCCATGAAGGGTATGCAACCTTGGATTTTCTGCTAGGAATACAGCAGAAGCTCCTGGCCTCCAATTATGCACTTCTATTATTTTGTGAATGAAATGGACAATTATGCACTTTTATTATTTTGTGAATAAAGTGAACTCTGTCTGTATCATGCTTTAGAATAGTCTTTTCTAACTCTGATTTGCATGTTTTAGAATTTCTTAAACTAGGATCAGTATCTGGGTAGTGTCTTTTAGGAGTAATGACAGATGAAGTAGGCATTTTTCTCTCTTCTCTACTTTAATATTGGGCCGCCACCAAGTGTGTTGTAAGAACTCCATTAAGTTTCTTACAAATTTAACCTCTTTCCCAATATTAACATTAGGCTGGGAAATTCTCTTTTCTTTCCAAGTACTCTTTTTCGATTTTTTTTTTTAAACCAGCCATAATCTGGGTGTGAGGTCATAAATGAGTCTGGCAATATGGTCTGCATGCTCTCTTGTCCTCTCAGTAGGAGCATAAAGAAAGGCATACAGTTGAAGGGGTCCTCAAACGATCATATCTACCATATCTTGAGTTAGTGGCACACTGGAGGAAGTTCTGTTTTGATTATCATACAATAAACTCTACTCAGCTGCTGTCCTTACCATTTCCAATGTTTCAGTGCTGCATTACATATTATTGTGAGAGAGAGAAGGGACCATTTGTCCTGTTGGTATTTACCTCAGACTGGCTTTTACTGAACCTAAGATGATACTCCATTCAGTTTGTTAGTGGATTAAATTCCAAAGACTTCACCTAACTTTGTGGGTCAGCACTCATAACTGAATTTCTCAATTGGGTAATATCAAAGTTGAGTGTGGTTTTCTCCAAGTCCTCAAAAAAACAAAAAACAAAAAAACCAAAACATTGGGATGTAAATATAAGCCAGATTTTGTTAAAACTTCAGGCTCAAAGGTCTTATCAGAGTCTCCTTGCTCCTTGCTTAATGGTTTCACTATTTCCAAAGCAGTTATGAATAAGTTTTTATTTTTTCCTACAGTTTCTCTTGGCTTTCCTTACTTTTCCACATATTAGCTAATTGATTGGTTTCCTGTTTCATGATATAAAATTTTTGTTACACCAAAACATGGATAGGTCAGTAACCATTTGCCCATCAAAATTTTATCAGTTCCTCCTCTTTCATACTTTCTGGGGACACAGTATTTATATTTTATTATTCTTTTATTCAGTCAAGGGTCTTTTTGTTGATTCTAATCCAGTGAAACCAATCTGCTTATTATAAGACTTCTGACTCAGTGTCAGTTCAGCCTAAGTATATGATCGATGGAAAGACTCACAGGACACTTTATGTTCCCACCATTGGTTTAATTTTTTTCATTTGACTTTTTTTAGAAGACTTTATTTTTTAGAGCAGTTTTAGGTTCATAGCAAGACTGAGCAGAAGATAGTTTTCCTGTATACCCCCTTCCCCACACATAAATATCTTCCTCCATTATCAGCATCTTTCACCAGAGTGGTACATTTTTTACCATTGATGAACTGATATTGCCACAACATTATTATCCAATGTTCATAATTGACGTTTGGGTGCACTTTTAATGTTGTACATTCTATGGCTTTGGATTAATGTATAATATGTATCAGCCATTACAGTATTAGAATAGTTTCACTAAAAATTCTCTATACTTACCTTTTCATGCTCCACTATCCACTAACCCTTGGCAACTTCTGATATTTTCACCTTCTCCATAGTTTTGCACTGACCAGAATGTCAAATAGTTGGAATCATATGATATGTAGCCTTTTCATAATGGCTTCTTTCACTTAATAATAAGCATTTAAGTTTCCTCTGTGTCTTTTTACAACTTGATTGCTTATTTCTTTTTTTGTACTGAATAATATTCCATTGTCTGGATGTACCACAGTTTATCTATTCACTTACTGAAGGACATCTTTGTTGCTTGCAAGTTTTGACAGTGATGAATAAAGCTGCTATAAAATCTGTGTGGAGCTTTTTCTGTAGACATAAGTTTTCAACTCCTTTGTGTAAATACTAAGGTGTGCAATTGATGGATCATATGGTAATCGTATGTTTAAGTCTGTGAGATATTGCCAAACTGTCTTCCAAAGTGGCTGTACCATTTTGTATTCCTATCAGTAATGAATGAGAGTTCATGTTGTTCTGTATCCTCACCAGGATTTGATGTTGTCAATGTTCTTGGTTTTGACCATTCTAATAGGTGTGCGGTGCCATCTCATTGTTTTAATTTCCCTGAAGACATATGATGTGGAACATCTTTTCCCATGCTTCTCTGGCATCTGTATCTTCTCTGGCGAGGTTTGTTTGGCTCTTTTAGCCCATTTTTTAATTGGATTGTTTGCTTTCTTACTGAGTTTTTGAGTTCCTTGTATATTTTGGATGAGTCTTTTCATCAAATATGACTTTTTGTGAGTATTTTCTCTATCTGTGGCTTGTCCTTTAATTCTCTTGACAATGTCTTTTGCAGATCACATGTTTTCCACTTTAAGGAAGTCCAGCTTTCTATCTATCTCATGGATCATGCCTTTGGTGTTGTTTCTAAAAAGTCATCTCTGTGCCCAAGGTCCTCCAGATTTTGTCCTGTGCTATCTTCTAGAGTTTTATAGTTTTGCATTTACATTGAGGTCTGTGGTCATTTTTAATTACTTTTTGTGATTTCATTCGATTTTTTGCATTTGATTTGCTAGGTTGTAAGAGCCGATGTTTAAGCAAGTGTGAGCAACATCAAACATGTGAGGCTAAAGCCTCTATTTCTTAACTATTTATAAAGTCTGCTACAAATATCCCAGTCTTATCCTAGCCATTCAGTCTGTAATTTATACATTAGGGGTCTCAAGTCTTTAGGATGCTTGAGACATCCTGGCATACAGTTAATAATTCTCATTTATCCTATGTCGCTGCATTTCAGAGTTGCAAGAAAGTAATTCCAGGGACATATTTCCTACTTGTCAGGGTACGAGTTCAGACCCTTTGAGTCTTTCCCTGAGAACCTCATGTAATATCTTATTTCTTAAAGCTCTTTTTAAAAAAGTAATGCTGATATTACTTGTCTTCAATTTCAGAGGCTTAAAGTTCTGCAACACCTTATCTCAGCTACATATTTTTCTAATAGATAACAAAAGAGGCATTTTCTTCACTTTCTAGAAATATATTCTATAATATATTAGCTAAATGTGTACATATATCCCCATATCCTCTCCCTCTTGCATCTCCCTCCCACCCTCCCTATCCCACCCCTCTAGGTAGTCACAAAACACTGAGCTGATCTCCCTTTGCTATGCGGCTGCTTCCCACTAGCTAGCTATTTTACATTTGGTAGTGTATATATGTTAATGCCAATGAATGAGGTTACTTAAAAAATTTCAAACCCAAATTTTGTTCAACTGAACCAATATGCCAGCTAATAAATACTTATTTTGAAAAATACCACTTTAAAGTATTCTATTGAATTGGCTAAAACTAGTGTTGTTGTTCCCTCCACAGAACAATGTTCATATAAATAAACAATGTGCTAGTGGAGGTGCAATTTGGTATCAGTGTTTTACATCATCCTACCAGTCTTTCACTTACTTGTCAACATTCAGTGATTCTCCCAGTGGATGCTGTGCTAAGCTCTGTTATTGTGGCTGGGGAGGATGAATATGGAAAGATAGAGTAAGAATATACATATAAAGAAACAAAACACATCTGCCCTAGAGATAGTTTTAGTCCATTTGGGAAGTATTTGCAATACACATGGAAATAACCTAGGAACATGTTCTGAATAAAAACATTTCTCATTAAAATTCCAATGTTCTTTAGTAAAGGAGGAGAAGAAAACATATTTTATACTTTGATTTGGTTAGACAGCAAACATTTTAAAAAGAGTTTAATATTTACTTATAATAATGCCATCTGGGGCTTCCCTGGTGGCGCAGTGGTTGAGAATCTGCCTGCCAATGCAGGGGACACGGGTTCAAGCCGTGGTCTGGAAAGATCCCACATGCCATGGAGCAACTGGGCCCATGAGCCACAACTACTGAGCCTGTGCGTCTGGAGCCTGTGCACCACAACAAGAGAGGCCGCGATAGTGAGAGGCCCGCACACCGAGATGAAGAGTGGCCCCCGCTCACCGCAACCAGAGAAAGCCCTCATACAGAAACGAAGACCCAACACAGCCAAAAATAAATAAATTAATTAATTAATTTAAAAAAAAATAATAATGCCATCTATAGGTCTCATGGGAGATTCTAATCATAATTGAAGAACTTAAGTTCAAGGTTAAAGGGTCAGAGATGCCAAGTTATTTGATCTCAGATCTAACTTATCTCAAAGCTCATGTTACTTTTACTATTTCCTGTTATATAGGAAAAAAGCCAAAAGTTTTTCTAAAATTTTTTAATCACATTGTGGGAAACAAGACAAAAATTATCTTTTAATCTACATTTATACTGAAATATAAAACATTCCATTCAGTCTTTTACTAATGGCAAATGACCTGGGAAGGATTTATTGCAAATGAAAATGTATATTCAATGTACATATGAAGACATTATTTAAAATCATGGCCAAATCACAAGGTTACATTCAAACAAATGTACTAGACTTAGACAAGAAGTCTTATTTTTCAAATAGTAAAGTCAAAAATATAACAAGTCATTTTACAAAAAAGAAAAATCTCAAATTTTAGCAAATATTTATATAGGGTTACTCAATCAACGTACCTCATAGATAATGTTGATCATAAGAATGTCCTATTACTAAACAATTAAATATACAAACTTTGAATCACTAAGTATGTGCTTATTAAAAATGGCCTGTAATATCTTTGGGACATATTTCTGACAGAATATAATAATTAGCTCATTGTTTGGGTCAAGATATACTTCTAAGTTTTGTACTAAATTACAAGAATCATAAAAATATGATTTCTTTCAACCCCAAAATATTTCATAGACCTTTACTAAATAAAACTCTTCAACTAGGATGTAAAATCCAGGGATGAAAGAATTAAAACTTGTTGACTTTCTTTTTTTTTCCCTTAGCATAGTCCAAGTTGTTTGTTTTTCCTTTAATGAATTATTTTGGAATTTAACTTAACTTAAGCTATTTTGGGTCTTTTTATTCCACAGATACCTAGTTGACTAATTTGATAGATCTATTTTGACTAAAGTCAATTCTAATGGTTTTCATCAAGATCAAAATCTTGATATAATAACGATTGATATAATCTTCAATAATTCACCTAAAAAAATACTGCTTCAGCAGATACTACTTGCAAGAAAAGGGGCATGAAACTCATATACTGTATGATTCAAATTCTTTGTTTTTTAGTAAAAATTTCAAGGTTTTAGGGGAATTAAGTTAGATAACCTCCTCTGGAGAGGAAGGCAATACATGCTTTGTCTACTTAAAGAACCCAGTTCAAAAATCAAATGGGTAACCTGTCACAATATAGGATTTTTTTTTAAATTTATTTATTTTTGGCTGTGTTGGGTCTTCGTTCCTGCGTGCAGGCTTTCTCTAGTTGCGGCGAGTGGGGGCTACTCTTTGTTGCGGTGCGCGGGCTTCTCATTGCAGTGGCTTCACTTGTTGCAGAGCACGGGCTCTAGGCGCGTGAGCTTCAGTAGTTGTGGCATGCAGGCTCAGTAGTTGTGGCTCAGGGACTCTAAAGCGCGGGCTCAGTAGCTGTGGCGCATGGACTTAGTTGCTCCGCGGCATGTGGGATCTTCCCGGACCAGGGCTTGAACCCGTGTCCCCTACATTGGCAGGCGGATTCTTAACCACTGTGCCACCAGGGAAGTCCCACAATATAGGATTTTTGAAATGAGATCATTATTTTAAATATTCATTTATTTTATTTATTCCTGCTCTGTGTTCTACAAAAAACTAGAAAAGAAAATGTGAAAATAGGAAGAACAGATCTGGAAATTTCAGTTGGACAGATATTTATTGCTGTTTTGCCTTCAGGCTGTCAAGCCGCTTCATGACAGACTTTTTACTTTTCAACCGATTTTGCCACATGTAGATACAGTCTATGAATCTCCTTTGGTAATAGAATCTGTATGGCTTTTAAATTGAAGGCTTTTGCTTTGGGGAAGAGAAGCACATTTTAAGCAGTAAGTAAATAATGCAAAGCATCACAGAGAAAAATCACTTCTGATTTGGTTTCTATACATAAGATGCTGATCTTTATGTTAAAGCAGAAACAGAAATCATGAAAGAGACTATTTCTAAGAAGTAATAAAACCCAGAAAAACAACTTTGACTTATTCATTCTTTTGACTTCTTGATTGGCAAATTGTTTTTCTGTTCATGTTTTGTTTTTTTAAAGTTGTAAAAGGTAAACAATAGAAAATAATCCAGATATTACATTACCTGATTATTTAAAATGAACTAGAATTATGTAAAATAGACTTACCTTTATTAGAAAGGTTAAGGCACTTTTGTGTTTATGTGAACTAGGTGAATACTTGACTAACCTGATAGCCTATACGTACTTTCTGTTTTAATGAACATAATTTGAATGGAATCTCAGTAGTACAATTCCCTGTGAAAGCAGAGAAGGAAAAAAATGTTCCAATAAATGACATTCTACTATTGGCAACTTGAAACAGATTGCATAGACTTTTGGAAGCTTACTTCCATTTATTTGATTATTGCATAGTAAGTTAAAGCAAATTAAAGAAAAATATACTTCACAGGCCTAACAAACTGTGCACAAATTTGCAGTGGCATCAGTTGCTGCTACAGAAAGTTTATTTACATAAAAATACAAGTCATGTCTATATTCATGGAAATAGTATATAAGTCACCCAGTGCTAAAACAGAAGTTATAATTTTTTTCCCTTAATTCTCCTTATGAATGGATTTAGGCTTTGGATTACTTATTTAAACCATCTCGAATTCAAAGCTATTATTTAACTTACTTGCACAGATTTTATAAACATATTATTGAAGAAATATAGAAGCCAGTAGGAACAGAAATGTTATTGAGTGTAAATGTCAAATTGTTAGAGGCTTCCAAATGTATTTCACTGTGGAAATCAAGCTGTCTCTCGTTTTCAGATTGTTCTCCTTCATTATATTATCGGCTGCCTATTACTATTACTTAGCCATATTGAATTTTACATTATTTAGAGTGGAATTTGTATCACGTTCATTTTTATATTCCTGTTCTCACATATCAGTAATAACATACAGAGTAGAATGCTTTATATACCAGAAGTTCCCAATCAAGGTATATTATGTAGAGGTGAATTTCAACATAAATGAACATATCAAATTTTATTTTAGCCTTCAAGTTGAAAAAAACTGTTCTTTGTAACATAGATCCGGTGAAAAGGGGTAACATAAAATATATGATGACAATAATTTAATATCAAATATAATTCAGTATCAAGTCAAAACAACACTAGAAATTTTATAGAATAACAGAAATTTAGCAGGGCCAGTGTTTCTGGCACATAGAAAAAATAGTGTTAACTGTTATTTATCATTGATGAATGATTAAGCCTTGATGTTCCCAAGAAGTAACTTACCTGTTTGAGTCTCAATAGGTGTTTGACCCTTCCTTCTCCTTTACACATGAAATTATTAATGTATTCAGAGTGAAGACAGCCAGTTCAGTAATTTTGCTTATTGAGTCAACTAATTGGAAATTGTCTGTCTATCTCCATTTTGTTGACATGATCCATCACACATATTGAGCAAACCCTATAACGTGGCCATTGTGTACTTTCTGTCACCAACATTACAGTGACAATTTTCTGTACATTTTCTGCTGAATCTTTCAGACTGCCTCAGTTAAAAAACAAACAAAAAAGCCATTATCGACAGGAGTAATGTTGATGCATTAGGCAATGATGAAATGAAGACTTGCTGAAGGATAGCTTATATGGGCATAGCTTGCAGAATAGCTCCCAAGAGCAGTATTATAAAAAATGGAAACTTAGGCAGTTTCTCCTATAAATGTTTTAGTACTAACCAAAAAATCTTGAAATTTGACAGCTATTTCTTGAGCAGTAGTCACAAATTACAGGGCACAAGAGAACATAATTCAAGAATCTGAACATAAATTATGTTACCCTAACCCTAAACTCATGGTTTGATAGTAATCTAGTCTTAAATTTCAAAGAAAATAACTATTTTATAAAATTTAAATCTCCCTTAAAGAAGTAAATTCAAGATAATACTATGACTCAGTAGGTTAAAAATTGCATAAATATGGAAGAGCTTTGTAAACTGAAACACCATAAAATCAGTGACTTAAAACTTACAAAGCCTTTTTGCATTATCATTGGTTAGCATAATATTACTCAGCTTTATCCCCTGTACTGTGAGGAATTTTCTACACCTGCTCCTGTTAGTATATTCATCCATCTGTCTTTCCACCCAAGCTATTAGGCTGGGCATAATTTTTGACTTTCCCTGCTCCCTTAATCCTCAAATTGACTGAACAAATAAACATCTCATTTTCCCTTTAAATTATTTATCAAAATTTCTCTATCTTCCGTGACATATCAAATCCCTTTCAAATTTCATCTACAGTATTGCAGTTATCTTTTTTAAAACTGAGGTGTAATTGATATAACATATGAATTTTAGTTGTACAACATAATGATTTGATATTTATATATATTGTGAGGTGATCACCATAATTTAGTTGATATCTATCATACATAGTTAGAAAAAAAATTTTTTTGTGATGACTTCAGATATACTCATAGAAACTTTCAAGTATGAAGTACAATATTATGAAATATAGTCGCCATGCTGTTCAGTACTTCTCCAGAACTTATTTATTCTGTAAGTGGTAACTGTAGCTTTGGACTACCTTCACCCATTCTCCGCCCACTCCACCCCCCTGCAAGATCTAAGAGCTTGGTTTTTTGCTTTTTGTTTTTAAATTCCATATGTGGGATCAATGATATTTGTATTTCTCTGACTTACTTCATTTAGCATAATGCTTTCAAAGTTCATCCATGTTGTTGCAAGTGACAAGATTTCATTCTTTTTTGTGCCTGAGCAACTTTCCATTGTATGTATACCGCATTTTCTTTATCCATTCATCCATCAGTGGACACTTAAGTTGTTGCCATGTCTTGCCCATTGAAAATAATGCAGCGAACGTGGGGGTGCATATATTTTTTCGACTTTGTGTTTTTGTTCTCTTCGGATAAAGACCCAGAAGCGGAAATTGCTGGATCATATGGTAGTTCTATTTTTAATTTTTCAAGGAACCTTCCTACTGATTTCCATAGTGGTTGCACCAATTTACATTCCAGCAAAGTGCGTAAGAGTTCCTTTTCTACACATCTTTGCCAGCACTTGTTATTTCTTCTCTTTTTGATAATAGCCATTCTAATAGGTATGAGGTGATCTTGTATCTTGTGTTTATATCTACAGTATTACAGTTACTTTTCTAATTCTTCTCCTCACTTGAATCTTGCCTCCATCAATGAACAAAATATGCCCTTTTGAATGATCTGATTCAGGATTTCTCAAAATTCAATGCACATAGAAATTACCTGGTGATCTTGTTAAAATGCAGATTTGGATTCAATATATCTGGAATGCAGCCTGAGCTTTTGCATTTACAAGCTCACACATGATTCTGATAACATTCTGCAGATCACACTCTGAGAAGCAAGCATCTCAGTAAAATTTTAATTGCTCATATTACTCCCTTTCATTAAATTTGTCATGGCAACCCATCCCTGTTGGAATGGAGTCAATCTACTTGAGCATGGAATACAAAGTTTTTTAGGATTTTCATCATCAAATACTTGACATTTACAGCCACTTCTTTTAAGCTCCCCTCTTTATCAGCTTTAAATTTTAATATGTAGTCTACAATGTCAAATTTGAGTCTTTCTCCCCAAAATGAAGTTGAGTCATTCTATGTGAGTGTTGACTCACACTCTTGTCCCTGCTTAGGAATTTTTCATTGCTGATTTCTCTTGTCCTTTAAGAACCACTTTAATTGTTACCTCTTCCAGAAAGCCTTTTTTGGCAACCTGAAGCTTGGTTTGACTACTCTTACACATACTCCCTTATCACTCTGGGTTAATTCTGACAGCACTCTAGATTTTTCTGAAACGTTGAAGTGTTTATCCCATTGACCATGGTATTTTCATCTTTGTGTCCCACAGACTTTGTCAAGGTACTGATACATAATAAGAGCTAGTAAATATTTCCCTAACTCAACTGAAGTTATATGAGATCACTTCTGAAATTTGTCCAAATTATACATGTAACTGAATTATTGCTGGAATAAGTAGGATATCTTAAATAATGTTCTTTGAAAATAACATTTACTTATTTCCATTTTCTTATTTTTTATGGTCTTTAGTAATGTCCCTTTTACTGTTGATATTGGCTATTTGTTCTGTCTTCTTTACTTGATTTCTTTGCTGGGAGTATCAATTTTATTAGGATATTTCCTGGCTATATAGATCACCTTTGTTGTTTCCTATTTTCTTAATTTCTTGTCTTCATTTCTTTCCTTCTTAATTCTTCGATTTTCTTCATTTTTACTGTTTTTCTATCTTTGAGTCATGCTTAAGTCTTTAATTTTTAGTCGTACTATTTTCTAATGTGTTTAAATCTATAAATTTTCCTCTAAACCAATTTATAGCTGAAGCTTACAAAATCTAATATGTATAATTATTATTTAATTTGAAACGTTTTATAGCTCCCATTGTGATTTCTTCTTGACCTCAAGTTATTTAGAATTGTACTGCTTAATTTCAAAATATGGACAGGAATAAAGATGCAGACATAGAGAATGGACTTGAGGACATGGGGAGGGGGAGGGGTAAGCTGGGACGAAGTGAGAGAGTGGCATGGACATATATACACTACCAAATGTAAAATAGATAGCTAGTGGGAAGCAGCCGCATAGCACAGGGAGATCAGCTCGGTGCTTTGTGACCACCTAAGGGGTGGGATAGGGAGGGTGGGAGGGAGGTGCAAGAGGGAGAGAATATGGGGATATATGTATATGTATAGCTGATTCACTTTGTTATGCAGCAGAAACTAACACAACAATGTAAAGCAATTATACTCCAATAAAGATGTTAAAAAAAAAAAAGAGGATCATTAACATTTTATTACTGATTTCTGTCTTAATTACTTCATGGTCAAAGAGCATACTTTATATAATTTGAAACCTTTTAAATTAGAGACTAACTTTATGACACTACAAAGGACCAACTTTGTTGAAATGTTTAATGTGAAGTCGAAAATAATATGTATTGTGCTATTTTTTTTGTGCATGTTCTGTAATTATCAGGTGAGCCAATTTCATTAATCATTGTGTTCAAATATTATGTATCTCTTTTTTTTCTTTGTATCCTATCAGTAGTGATAGAATGTCATTAAAATCTCATTTACTTGGGGATTTGTCTATTTCTTATCAAGAGAACATTAGATTCAAATGTCCAGGTTCCCTCTCTTCTCTCCTTTTGAATCTTTAACATAAACATTTCTTGCAATGTTAGACCCCAATTGAGTTCATTTTTAAAGAAAATTTGTTTACTTTTTAAGTTTACATTGCGTACATATTTAGCCATTGCCAGAGGCCCTGGGTGGCTTTTTTAATGGTAGATCATCTTTAATTTCTAGTACAGCAAAGAGTCAATTCAAGTTTATTCTTATTGTTCAAATTTGGTATTTCATAATCTGGTTGGAAATCTGTTTTTTATATTTTCACATTTTCCCCTTAGAGTTGTTCCTAATGTTTTTTATCTTCTATCTCTATGTATGAAGAATCATATAAGTATCTGATCTTTAGGTACAAAAATATACCCTTTCCAAAATGAAATGAATAAAAATTAAAATAAGTGAAATAAAATTTTAAAAATCTAATCTAAAGTTAGAGTGAATCCAAGAAACAGAGTACAAATTAAAGAACCTTATGATATTTTAATGAGTGTATTCTAATGAAATATCAGAACATAAATGCAAACCATATGATCTTATTTTTTTTCTTTATGCACTAATTTTGAGAAGATTTGCATCTTTATATGACTGAGTTCCCATTCAGGAATACTATATATTTCCTATGTTGATTCTTTTGCATACCTCCGAATAGACTTTTCTATAATTTATTGCTGTTTTTTTAAATACAAATTCTGTAAAATTCTTGACAATTTCTGCTCCCCATTTATGTTCCAATGGGTTAAGATCAGTATATAGAAAAAGTCTCATTCTTAGGCCACTTTGTTGCATCAGGGATTTTGTACAAGATTTCTTTTTCCTTTTTCCTGCATGCAACAAACTTTCCAAACCTACTTATTCATCTAAAAAACTCTTATTCACCATTCAGTTTTTGACTTACTGCTTTTCCCTAAGAATTCTTTCTTGATTTTTGAATTTGGGCAAGGCCCCTCTCTTCTCCTTTATTTCATTTATCATAATATGTAACTCACTGCATTGTAATTACGTAGGATTAGTGGCTTTATTTGTTTTATTTTTAAATTTATTTTTGGCTGCATTGGGTCTTTGTTGCTGCACGCGGGCTTTCTCTAGTTGCAGCAAGCGGGGCCTACTCTTCGTTGCAGTGCATTAGCTTCTCGTTGCGGTGGCTTCTCTTGTTGCGGATCATGGGCTCTAGGCACTCGGGCTTCAGTAACTGTGGCACGCAGGCTCAGTAGTTGTGGTGCACAGGCTTAGTTGCTCCCCACGGCATGTGGGATCTTCCCGGACCAGGGCTCGAACCCATGTCCCCTGCACTGGCAGGCAGCTTCTTAACCACTGTGCCACCAGGGAAGCCCAGGATTAGTGGCTTTATACATAAAAGAATTGGAAAAAAAATTTTCTCTCTCTCTCTCTCTCTCTCCTAAAATAAAGGCACCTATGATTCAGCAGTTCTGATATGTGGCTCATGCTTGTGTATTTAACAAGAGCCTCCTCAGGCAATTCCAGTGTGGCTCTGGCTGAGGACCACTGCTGCAGATAAGCCCTTTGTAGAAGGGACTCGGAAACATTCAGTTTTATCTTTTAAGTAACACAATATTTGGCATACAAGTACTCAATCAGTTAACTGAAGAATGAATACACTATTGATTTCTTACCATGTATTTTGTAGTCAGCCACTTTAATGTTCTTCCAGAAGCAGTCAGTGTTTCAATTTTTTAAAATACTCTTTTCCTATTTCATTTTATTATGAAATTACACTAAGAATTCCAGAACAAAGTTAAATTATATAAGGCTACATTTTTGTCTTGTTTATTAAATTATTTTTTCATCTACTTTCAAGTATTATATTTTTTCAGTTTTATTGAGATATAGTTGACATATAACATTGTATAAGTATAAAGTATGCAAAGTGATGACTTGCTATATATATATATATATATATATATATATATATATATATATATATACTGCAAAATGATTACCACAATAAGGATCGTTAACACACCCATCACCTCATAGAGTTAACATTTCTTTTTTTCTTTTTTTTTTTGGTGGTAAGACCTTTTAAGATTTACTACTCTTAACAACTTTCAAGTATATGATCAGTATTGTTAACTATGGTCACCATGCTATGTTATGTTCCCCTAGAACTTACTCATCTTATAACTGGAAATTTGTACCCTTTGACTGCCTGTACCCTATTTTCCCCCGCCACCTAGCCCCTGGCAACCAACAACTTACTCTGTTTCCATAAGTTCAGTTTTGTTCAGATTCTACATATAAGTGATATCATAAAGTATTTGTCTTTCTCTCTCTGACTACTTTCACCTAGCATAATGTACTCAAGGTTCATCCATGTTGTCACAAATGACAGGGTCTTTCTTATGTCTGAATAATACTTCATTATATAATCTTGCTTTCTTTATCCATTTATTCATTGAAGGACACTTAGATTGTTTCCATGTCTTGGTTATTGTGAACAGTTCTGCAGTGAACATGGGGTGGGGGGGTGCAGATAACTCTTCAAGACTGTGCTTTTTGATAATAGCCATCCTAACAGGTGTGAAGTTATAGCTCATGGTTTGGATTAGCATTTCCCTGATGATTAGTGAGGTTGATTACCTTTTCACATACTTATGTTTCTGGTGTCATAAACAAAAAATCATTGCCAAGACCAATGTCAAAGAGCTTTTTCCGAATGTATAAGTTTAGCTACCCCTGCTTTCTTGTGGTTATTATTTGCCAGAAATATCTTTTTCTATCCCTTTATGCTCAGTCTATGTGTGTCCTTAAAGGTAAAGGGAGTATATTGTGGGATCTTGTTTTTTATTCTTTCAGCTATTCTGTCTTTTTAATGGATACTTTAATCCATTTACCTTTAAACTGATTATTTATAGGTAAGGACTTACTAGGATTGAGATTCTGTTGTTCTCTGACTGTTTTGTAAGTCCTTAGTTCCTTGCTTCCTCTCTTGCTGTCTTCCTTTGTGATTTGAAGACTTTTTGAGGCATATTCTTTGAGTCCTTTATCATAATCTTTTGTGTATCTACTACAGGTGTTTCCTTTGTGGTTACCATGAGCCTTACATAGGATGTTTTAACTGAAGACATTTTAAGTTGATAACAACTTAACTTCAAAATTTGATAGAATATAGAAATTTGTACTTTTACTTTTCTCCTTCCTCAGATTTTAGGTGATTGATATTACAAGTTACATCTTTTTATAGTGTGCATCCACAACCAAATTATTACAGTTTTTAATGTATTAGTTAACTTTTAAACTATAGTTGTGATTTATGCACCACCATAACAATATTAGAGAATCTAACTTTGAATATATATTTATATTTACCAGTGTCAACTGAAGAAAGTTCACATGAGCGTTGTAAGTTAAGTTTTATTTGGAGCAAAATTAGGACTGTAGCCTGAGAGACAGCATCTTGGATAGCTCGGAGGTACCGGCTTCAAAGAGGTTGGAGGAAAGGTCAGTATTATATATGATTTTAGAGGTATGTGCAGTCAAGCAAATATTTTGGTAGAGGCTTGCTGCGTCACGAAGAGCAGATGTCACCATTAATGGTTTTAATGCTTTTCTAGATATGAGGAGATGTAAGAATTAGGCTTATAAAATATTCTCCTGAAAATATCTAATTATCTGAAGCTCTGTACTGCCAGTTTATCCCAGAGCACAGAGTGCCTCATTCCTGATCTCCACCCTGAACTCCTTTCAGGGTGTATTGAAGGTCAGCAGCTACAGTAGCTAGTGACTTAACCCTTGTAGAGTCAGATGGCAAGTGCCAATTTTTTAGTTGGCACCAGTGAGTATATTTATGTGTTTCCTTTGGTGATGTCCTGCTGACCCAGTTCCTAGTGATCCTGGTATCTTTGCATTGGTAACTGTGCATTTGAGTAAGCAGTCTCCTCTTCCAGGCTTTACAGGTTTGATTCTGCAGGGAAAGACCATCACCAGTCGGATCAGCTTGGGGGACTGGAGGGCTCAGCTGGTAGCATTTGCAGGCAGGCAGGCTTTGTTGTTGGGGTTTCTGGTTGGACAACACCACTGCCTTCGTTCTGTCTTGGGAGAGGGTTACTGCTGGCTGGGTTCTGCAGTTGGATGAGTTTGCTGGGCTGCGAGTTCAAGTGAGACCACAGGATGGGCTTCCTGCTTGGCGGGGCTACAGACTATGCTCCAAGGTCAGGTGGGGCCACTCACTAGGTGGGCTCTGCAATGGCTCTCGGTTGGGTGGGGCCTCAGGAGGTGCTCTCAACTGTATGGTGCTCCTGACTGGACTCAGTTTTCGGACAAGGCCACATCAGAGCTTTGTTTTTGGTCAGAGACTCATGATGTGCTATGTAATCTGGTGGGGTCACAGACTGTGTTCTGAAGTTGGACAGGGATGGAGACTGGGCTTCCTGATCAGGTAGGCTGCTGGTTGTGTTCTGCTGTGGGGTGAGGTCACTGGCCTGGCTTTCTAGTGGGTAGGGCCTCCTTTATCCTGCTAATGGGTGGGGCTAAAGATGGTGGTCAGTGGTTGGGAAGGGTCAATGGCTGGGGTCCCTGCTTGGGCTAGGCCTCAGGCTGTTCAGCAATCAGTCAGGGCCATAGGCTGGGCTCAGAGGTTGCCTAGGTTCACTGTTCAAACACCCTGGTTCTGTGAGGCCAGAGGCTATGCTTGATAGTTGGGCAAGACTGTTGGCTTGGCTCCTTGTCTGACTGTCAACTAGGTTCCCTGGCCAGATAGAGCCACAGGCTTGGTTCTGCAGAGCTGCTGGCTGGGCTCTCTGCCACTGTTACCAGGAATGCAATTCACCAAGATCTGAGCACTGGTTAATACAAGGAAGGCCCTCTCCCCTTCACTGTCTATTGCATAGCTAGTGATTGAGCCCTGCAGGCCCTCCCACCCCCAGTGATCCCTTTGAGGTGAGACCCCAGTGGGCCTCTTAGGACGCATCCAACAACACTTGGGGAGCTGGATATCCATGTCAAGCTGTTTTTCCACTGGAGAAAGCCCTCTTTGTGCAGTCCTGTGCTGGCCTGGGAGAGGCGTGATGCGGTCAAAATGAAACTGTTTCTCTTTCCCTTCTAATGCCGTCCTTCTCAGTCAAGGGGGTGCTTTAGCCTGACCTCCAGGTTCTGGGATTTTCACAATGGTGTCTTGTCTGTGGGTAGTTGCTATTTGGTCTTCTGCTGCGGAAGACTGAATTGGGAATAACCTATGCCACCATCTTGATTCATAACTCCTTCTCTTGTTTCTTACTTGTTTGGAATGTAGTGTTTCACCATTAAGTATCACATGACATTGACAGTCATTTGGAGATTTATATTAACTATTTTAATCTTGCTAGTCTTATTTTACTAAGGGTTTCTTAAAAATAAAGATTGGATGTTGTATTTTACCAGGTGTCTTTTTATCAACTCCCTACATCTATGTACTTGGGTAAATCCTTTCTCATTTTCCTGTATTATGATAATGTGTACTGAAAAAAATCCCCACACTGGAAGGAAAGTGTTAGCAGCTGGTTCTGTGGCTTCTCCTATAAGCTCATAAATACCTGATGCCTTAGCTCCTAGGCAGATTATTTTTGCATCATTAACATAAGGAATCTATACAAAACAGTAGAGCCACTATAAATCGGAATCAGATCAAGAACTATCAATATGTGCCAGACCAACAACCAGTACTTCATCACTGATATTGTTTATTGACTAGCTGGTAACCAGTATTGATGAGCTGTAATGGCACTGTAGAATATGAGATAGTCATTACTCTTGAGAGGCTCTGTGACTAGCAACGTATAATGGGTGCATGGAAATTACAACTTCCCTGCACTTGGATGAACATGTGTGTCTTAAGTGTGAAATGATTTGGGGACATAAGAAGCTGCACCTGAGAGTCATAGGAGCTTCACTTTCCTGTTGCTGTATGTGCTACATTGTAACCCCTTTTTTTTTTTTTTTTACATTTTAAACATATACAGTTATATTTGCCAAAAGAAACAAGATTCAATTGTACCTTCTGTATTCTAATCTATTTTTTAATTTTAATACATATTTTAATGGTTATACTCCATTTACAGTTATTACAAAATATTGGCTATATTCCCCATGTTGTGCAGTACATCCTTGTAGCCTATCTTACACCCAATAGCCTCACCCTTATGTTGCTTCCCCCTTCCCTCTCTCCACTGGTAACTACCAGTTTTTTCTCTATATTTGTGAGTCTGCTTTTTTTCATTATATTCATTATAATTATAATGAATTATAATATTTCATTCATATATATTTCATTATATTCATCATATATTTCATTATATATATATTTTTTAATTCTACATAAAATTGATATCATACAGCATTTGTCTTTCTCTGTCTGACTTAGTTCACTTACCATAATGCCTTCCAAGTCCATCCATGTTGCTGAAAATGGCAAAATTTCATTCGTTTTTTATGGCTGAGTAGTATTCTGTTGTGTGTGTGTGAGTGTATGTGTGTGTGTATACACACACCACTTCTTTATCTATTGATCTATTGAAGGACACTTAGGTTGCTTTCATATATTGGCAATAGTAAATCGTACTGCTGTGAACAGTAGGGTGCATCTATCTTTTCAAATTAGTGCTTTTGTTTTTTTTCAGATATGTCCCAGGAGTGGCATTTCTGGGTTATATGGTATTTCTAATTTTAATTTTTTGAGAAACCTCCATCCATAGTGTTTTCCACAGTGGCTACACCAATATATATTCCCACCAACAGTGGACAACGGTCCCCTTTTCTCCACATCCTTTCCAGCATTTGTTATTAGTGTTCTTTTTGCTGAGAGCCATTCTGAGAGGTGTGAGGCCATATCTCATTGTGGTTTTGATTTGCATTTCCCTGATGACTAGTGATGTTGAACATCTTTTCATGTGCCTGTTGGCCATCTACATTTCCTCTTTGGAAAAAATGTCTATTCAGTCTTTCTGCTCATTATTTGATTGGGTTGTTTGTTTTTTTTTGATGATGAGATGTATGAGCTATTTATATATGTTGGATATCCACCCTGTATTGGTCCTATTATTTGCAAATATTTTCTCCCATTCAATAGGTTGTCTTTTCATTTTGTCAGTGGTTTCCTTTGGTGTGCAAAAGCTTTGAATTAGATTCCATTTGTTTATATTTGTTTTTATTTCCATTTTTCTAGGAGATAGATCCAAAAAACCATTGCTGTGATTTATGGCAAAGAGTGTTCTACCTATGTTTTACTCTAAGAGTTTTATAGTATCTGGCCTTACATTTAGGTCTTTAATCTATTTTGAGTTTACTTTTGTATATGGTGTCACAGAATGTTCTGATTTCATTCTTTTACATGTAGCTGGTTTTTTTTTTTTTCTTGCATGTTGTTTTCCCAGCACCGCTATCAAGAAGACTGTCTTTTCTCCATTGTTTATTCTTGCCTCTTTTGTTGTAGATTAATTGTCCATGGGTGTGTGGATTTATTTCTGGGTTGTCTGTCCTGTTCCATTGATTTGTGTCTGTTTTTGTGCCAGTACCACACCATTTTGATTGCTGTAGCTTTGTAGTGTATTCTGAAGTCAGGGAGCATTATTCCTCCACCTCTGTTCTTAAGATTGTTTTGCCTATTCAGGGACTTTTGTGTTTCCATACAAATTTTAAAATTACTTGTTCTAGTTCTGTGAAAAATGCCATTGTAATTTTGATAGGGATTGCATTGAATCTTTATATTGCGTTGGGTAGTATGGTCATTTTAACAATATTGATTCTTCTAATCCATGAACATGGTATATCTTTCCATCTGTTTGTCATCTTCACTTTCTTTCATCAGTGTCTTATGGCTTTGTGAGTACAGATCTTTCACCTCTTTAAGTAGGTTTATTACATTTATTCCTAGTTATTCTTTTTCATGTGATGGTAAATTGGATTGTTTCCTTAATTTCTGTTTCCTTAATTTCTCTTTCTGATAGTTCATTGTTAGTGTATAGAAATGCAACATATTTCTGTATATTAATTTAGTATCTTGCAACTTAACTGAATTTATCAATAAGCCCTAGTAGTTTTCTGGTGACATCTTTAGGATTTTCTATGTTTAGTATCATGTCATCTGCAGACAGTGACAGTTTTACTTCACCCTTTCCAGTTTGGATTACTTTTATTTATTTTTCTTCTGATTGCTGTGGCTAGGACTTCTAAAATTATGTTGACTAAAAGTGGCAAGAGTGGACATCCTTGTCTTGATCTTAGAGGAAATGTTTTCAGCTTTTCACCACTGAGTATGATGTTAGCTGTGGGTTTGTCATATGTGGCCTTTATTATGTTGAGGTAAGTTCCCTCTATTCTCACTTTCTGGAGAGTTTTTATCATAAATGGATATTGAATTTTGTCAAAGGCTTTTTATGAACCTATTGAGATGATCACATGGTTTTTAATCTTCCATTTGTCAATATGATGTATGACATCAGTTGGTTTGTGGATATTGAAAAATTCTTGCATCCCTGGGTTAAATCCCACTTGATCATTTTGTTTGATTCTTCGAATGTATTGTTGGATTTGGTTTGCTAATATTTTGTTGAGTATTTTTGTATCTATACTCATCAATGATATTGACCTGTAATTTTATTGTGATATCTTTTTCTCGTTTTGGTATCAGGTTGATACTTGCCTCATAGAATGAGTTCAGAAGTGTTCCTTCCTCTGCAGATTTTTTGGAATACTTTCAGAAGGATAGGTTTTAACTCTTCTCTGTATGTTAGGTAGAATTTTCCTGTGAAGCCATCTGGTCTTGGACTTCATTTGTTGGGGGTTTTAAAACTACTGATTCAATTTTAGTACTGGTAATTTGTCTGTTCATATTTTCTATTTCTTCCTGGCTCAGTCTTGGAAAGTTGTACTTTTCTAAGAATTTGTCCATTTCTTCTAGGTTGTCCATTTTATTGGCATATAGTTGCTTGTAGTAGTCTCTTATGATCTTTTGGATTTCTGTGGTGTCTATTGTAACATCTCCTTTTTCATTTTTGATTTTACTGATTTGAACCCTCTTTTTTTCTTGATGAATCTGGTTAAAGGTTTATCAATTTTGCTTATTTTTTCAAAGAACCATATTGTAGGTTCATGGATCTTTTCTATTGTTTTTGTGTCTTTTATTTACTTCTGCTCTGATCTCTGCTTTTTTTTTTTTTTTAATTCTACTAACTTTGGGTTTTGTTTGTTCTTCTTTTTCTAGTTCCTTTAGGTGTATTAGGTTGTTTATTTGAGGTTTGTCTTGTTTCCTGAGGTAAGCTTTCATTTCTATAAACTTCCCTCTTAGAATTGATTTTGCTGTGTCCCAGAGGTTTTGAATTTTTGTTCTCATTTTCATTTGTCTCTAGGTATTTTAAAATTTCCTCTTTGATTTCTTCAGTGATCCATGGGTTGTTGAGTAGCATATTGTTTCGCCTCCATGTGTTTGTGTTTTTGCCACTTTTTTCTTGTAGTTGATTTCTGATCTCATAGTGCTGTGTTTAGAAAAGATGCTTGATATGATTTCAGTTTTCTTAAATTTACTGAGGCTTTTTTTGTGGCCTAGCATGTGATCTATCTTAGAGAATGTTCCATGTGTACTTGAAAAGAATGTGTTACCTGTCATTACCCATCTTATATTCTTAATTAAAGCTAGATAAATTTGGTGTTATTTGAAATGTACTGTGTCTTATGAGTTTCACTATCAGTTTGAATGCAAGGTTACCACTGCTGATTGAACAGAGTGTGCTAACATAGAAACATCTTCATATCCTGAACTAAACCTACTTGGACATGATGTATTAGTCTTAAAATATGCTGCCAATTTTATCCCATAGGATAAATTTATAATTTATAATTACTTACTTATAATTACTATAATTTACTTAGGAATTTTACAATTATATTTCAGAAATAGTCTTTATATATATATATATATTTTTTTTTTTCCTTTTCTATCACATTCCAGTTCAAGCATTGCAATAGCTTAAAAAAAGTTTTCCAATTTTAGATTTATTTATAATTTCTATTATTTCTTTTCTGTTTCTATTACTTCTATATACATTAATTTCTCATATTTTGATTTATACTTTTTTCTTAAATATCTAAAGTGAAGTAGTCATTTCTTTCAGTTATGGCCTCAAATGATAGACAGGAGCATGCGGACATGCACGCACATGGGCATGCATGCATACACACACAAGTGTTTTTAATACTAAAATTCAATTTGAAGTATATCACTTACACAATTGCAGGCCAAGGTAAAGTGAGTCTCATAGCACATTAAGATAACTAAAGACAAACATCTCGTCGTTGTGTTAATAAGCCTTCTGGTTGTGAATTAATGTCTTGGTAATGTCTACCTGGGTCATGTACACTAGTAAAAAGAAAACTCAAGACTTCTGTCTCTAGATATGATAGAGTACTGGACTTTCATTCGTGCTTTAAATAATTAGGAAACCAGACAAAATACATAAAGCAACTCTTTTCATATACTGGATAACTAGCAGGACCAGAGTGTGATCAATAAAGAAAGGATAAACAAATGAAGTTCATGCAGTGAGAGCTGATGGTTTCTGCTTATGAAAGATATAAAAATAAATAAAAAGGAATATCAGAAATGAGAAATACAATAACTGAAATAAAAATTTTTCTAGATGAAATAAACCAGATTACAGTAAACATCTGCAGAATACAAGATCAGTGAACCTGAACACATAGCAATAGAAACTATACAAATTGAAGCACAGATTAAATATTGAAGAAAAGAAACAGACTCAGTGACTTGTGGGATAATATCAAACTATCTAAGTTCCGTGTAATATTTAAGACTTATTATATAGAAACTAGACAAATAAGGCTATGAAATGACATCCTAGACACATAAGAAAGAAAAGTAACGTGCATATATACCATAAATACATTTTTAATGGAAAAATTTGCCAAGTTACTAAATTTTCATGATGTAAATAGTAATGTGAGGAGGAGGACTGAGTGAGGAAAAAAGATTCTACAAATGAAGGGAATCCGTATAGAATAATATTCTTAATATATATAATTTGATAATAAAAATAGGCAAAGAAACAGTGGAAATATGGATTATTACTAGCTCATCCCACTTATTTGCATTCCAGAGGAAAGAGTAGTATTTAAATATAGAGCTATGAGCTCAATCATGTATCATATGAAGTTATTAATTTTTAATAGCTCAGAGGTGATATACTTAGTTAATACATGATTGGAAAAAATTCTTCAGTCTAAGTAAGATATTAAAAATCTTACATATTTTCCCACCTTTCTCTGGCTGCCTTAGATCTGGCCTAAATGTTGCATTTTCACTAAGTTCAAAGGAATTCCTGTTCTAAGGTCACATATAAAGAAGCATAATACCTACCATGCATTATATTTAGAGATATACATTTTTAATATTTTCCATAGTTTTTTGTATTTGGAAATATATATATATATAGCCCAGAAAGTTTACTGTAACAAAATATTTTCCAACTAGTATCCATTTTAAAATCTGATCAAGGCAGATCCAGGTTTTATGGAGCCTAAAGGTTACACAGTTTTGGGGGGTGGGGAGAAGGATACAAAAGGAAAAGGATAAAAACTATGAATAAAATTAGATATGGAAGTCAATGTTTACTTTGTGTGAGATTGACACCAAATTACAATTTTGAAAAAGCTGATAACACCATCATAAAATCCATAAATAGGTAACTTTTTTCTAATTATATAAACATATGGTATGTTTACCTAAAATTTTTACTTCACACTATTTGCCTCCACATCTCTGCAAATGGTACTATCTCGTTCCTTTTTATGTCTGAGTAATATTCCATTGTATATAGGTACCACATCTTCTTTATACATTCTGTCAGTGGACATTTAGGTTGCTTCCATATCCTGGCTATTGTAAATAGTGCTGCAATGAACATCGGAGTGCATGCATCCTTTCGAATTCTGGTTTTCTCTAGATATATGCCTAGGAGTGAGATTGCTGAGTCATATGGTTGCTCTCTTTTTAGTTTTTTAAGGAACCTCCCTACTGTTCTCCATAGTGGCTGTACCAATTTACATTCCCACGAATAGTGTAGGAAGGTTCCCTTTTCTCCACACCCTCTCCAACATTTATCATTTGTAGATTTTTTGATGATGGCCATTCTGACTGGTGTGAGGTGATACCTCATTGTAGTTTTGATTTGTATTTCTTTAATAATTAGTGATGTTGAGCATCTTTTCTTGTATTTGTTGGCCATCTGTATGTCTTCTTTGGAGAAAAGTCTATTTAGGTCTTCTGCTCATTTTTTGACTGGGTTGTTTGTTTTCTGATATTGAGCTGCATGAGCAGTTTGTATATCTTGGAAATTAGTTCCTTGTCAGTTGCTTCATTTGCAAATATTTTCTCCCAATCTGAGGGTTGTCTTTTCGTTTTGTTTATGGTTTCCTTTGCTGTGCAAAAGTTCTTAAGTTTAATTAGGTCCCATTTGTTTATTTTTGTTTTTATTTTCTTACTCTAGGTGGTGGATTGAAAAAGATCTTGCTGTGATTTATGTCAAAAAGTGTTCTGCCTATATTTTCTGCCAAGAGTTTTATAGTGTCTGGCCTTACATTTAGGTCTTTAATCCACTTTGAGTTTATTTTTGTGTAGGGAGTTAGGGAGTGTTCTAATTTCATTCTTCTACATTTAGCTGTCCAGTTTTCCCAGCACCACTTATTGAAGAGGCTGTCTTTTCTCCATTGTATATTCTTGCCTCCTTTATCAAAGGTGACCATATGTGCATGTGTTTATCTCTGGGCTTTCTATCCTGTTCCATTGATCTATATTTCTGTTTTTGTACCAGTACCATACTGTTGTGATTACTGTAGCTTTGTAGTATAGTCTGAGGTCTGGGAGCCTGATTCCTCCTGCTCCATTCTTCTTGCTCAAGATTGCTTTCACCATTCAGGGTCTTTTGTGTTTCCATATAAACTGTAAAATTTTTTGTTCTAATTCTGTGAAAAATGCCTTTGGTAATTTGATAGGGATTGCACTGAATCTGTAAATTGCTTTGGGTAGTATAGTTATTTTTGCAATATTGATTCTTCCAATCCAAGAACATGGTATATATCTCCACCAGTTTGTATCATCTTTGATTTCAGAGTACAGGTCTTTTGCCTCCTTAGGTAGGTTTATTCTTAGGTATTTTATTCTTTTTGGTGTGATGGTAAATGGGATTGGTTCTTTAATCTCTCTTTCTGATCTTTCATTGTTAGTGTATAGGAATGCAAGAGATTTCTGTGCATTAATTTTGTCTCCTGCAACTTTACCAGATTCATTGAGTTCTAGTAGTTTTCTGGTAATATATTTAGGATTTTCTATGTATAGTATCATGTCATCTTCAAACAGTGACAGTTTTACTTGTTACTTCCCAATTTGGATTCCTTTTATTTCTTTTTCTTCTCTGATAGTCGTGGCTAGGACTCCCAAAACTATGTTGAATAATAGAAGTGAGAGTAGATGTCCTCGTTTTGTTCCTGATCTTAGAGGAAATGCTTTCAGCTTTTCACCATTGAGTATGATGTTAGGTTTGTCATATATGGCCTTTATTGTGTTGAGGTAAGTTCCCTGTATGCCTACATTCTGGAGAGTTTTTAATCTCTCTCAAATGGGTGTTGAATTTTGTCAAAATATTTTCCTGCATCTATTGAGATGATCATATGGTTTTTATTCAATTTGTTAATGTGTATCACATTGACCGATTTGTGTATATTGAAAAATCCTAGCAACCCTGGGATAAATCCCACTTGATCAGGGTGTATGATTCTTTCAATGTGTTGTTGGATTCGGTTTGCTAGTATTTTGTTGAGCATTTTATGCATCTATGTTCTTCAGTGATTTTGGCCTGTAATTTTCTTTTCTTTTGATATCTTTGTAGAAGACTTTTTAAAAATAAAATAACTTGGGGAACGTCAATATATTAAACAGATACTCGTGGCTTTCTGTTAATACAAATTTTTAAAAATTTGATTTATATTTTATTTCTACAGAATCCATCAGTAAGAATATTGGAGATGATCCAAAGTAAGCAAAAAATTAAAATTGGAGGCTATAGGTTACATAGGCTTATAGCAGATTTTGCAATTAGATAATTTCTGATTTATTCCCTTTCATGATGTCAATACGTTCTTGATTCATATAAGTAATTACTTGTAACTAATGCCAAATATTTTTGTTGTTTTTTATATTGCATCATGGCTAGCAATACGTAAGCTCTACCAAAACAGATATCGTCTCTGTTGCTTCAGTTGTGTCCTTGGCACCTATAATAGGTGCTGGGAATACAAATATTTGGTGTGTTAATTTGTTGAATATATTAACGTCAAAACAACCATAATGTAATGGCAATCACAGAATCATATGTGCTTTACAGGTATTAATTCATTCAGTACTAATAAGTAAGATAGTTATAGTAGTACATCCAAAAGATTAGATTTTCCAAGGTTCAGAACCAGTTTGGATCAGAGCTGAACTTAAACTCTATGCATCCTTACTCCAGAGTAAACACTTTTAACTATTAATGCTACATTAAATTGCTCAAAACGAACTGAACTTAAAGCAGTTAGAATAAAATAATAATTAAAAATAGTGAGAAATTTTAATTAAAATAGATAATCAGTTTCATCATCACACTGATCACATATCAAGATCTCAATAGCTACATGTATCCGGTAGATATTGTCTTTGATAGTGCAGGTATAGAACATGTCCATTGTCACAGAAAGCTCTAGTCAACAGTGTTGACCTGGAGCAGGTATTGGCAACTTTTTCTGTAAAGAACCAGATAGTCTTTAGTTGTTGCAAGCCAGACTCCTCTTGCAGCTACTCACCATTGCCATTACAATGCAACAAAGCCATAGACAATATTTAAAATGAATCTGGCTGTGTTCCAATGCCATTTTATTTATGGCAAATGAAATCTGAGTTTCAGATAACTTTACATTTTATGAAATATTATTTTTTCTCCAACCATTAGAAGTATAAAAACTATTCTTAACTCTCAGCTCAGATAGTAACAGGCAATGGGCTAAAATTTACTGATTCCTATTTCAGAATTTCTCTATTTTAATTCTAAAATGCTACACCTTTTATGGAACCCACAAATTTTAGCAAAACTATTATCTATCTTATTATGGAATGTTAATAAGGACTACCTTTTAAGACTCATTCTCCCATGTTTTTTAACATAATTTGAATATTTCAGTATTCAGGGAAGTACAGTTAATTGTCTGAAGACTCGTTTCTCAAACTAGTTGGTGTTCCTTAAGGCTAAAATCCATGTCTATCGTTTATTGTAGTAGTCTCAGAACTTGGCAAATTTGCTGGCCATTAGTAGAAATCTGGCTCCTATTTCTTGAATTAGTAAGTAAGTAAGTTTAAAAATTCGAAAATATTTTCACAAACAGTTGCTTGTTGTACAGGTAATGTTTTACATACCATGACTCTTACATAGCAAGGACTGTACAATATAAAGCCTTATCATCATAAACACTTTTACAAAATTGATATAAACACTTAAGAAATAATAGTGAAATATGAAAAAGAAAATAGGATTAAGATCATCTTTGGGATTATGTCAGCTGACAATATCAGTTGACAATGTATAAGGTTCTCCAACTTCGTCATTTCTAAGAATAAAGAGTGGTCTACCATTTTATTTACATGGAGGTATTTTTCAAGTCATTTAAGAAACCTTATGAGTATTTACCACGTTTAGTACACCATTGTAACTTTCCTTCTACATCTGAAGCAGCAGATTGAAGATATTTGTTTCTGATTATTTCCTGAAAATTCAGACTATAGTGAAGATTTTATCAGTAATCTAAAAGAAAAATATCTGTAAACTTACACAAGTGGTTTTCAACATGATGCCCAGGACCTACAACAGAACATAAAGTTGTGGCGGAGTGAGCTGGTGACTGGGCATCAAAAATTACTTTTAAGTTACCAGGAGATTCTAATATGCAACAAGAGTTGGGAATCACTGATTTGACAATACAATCACTGATTTGACATGCATACAATTAAGGCTATTTCCTCAATTTTTTTATGATAGTAAAATTAGAGTTGAGCTATCCACAGAATGCATTAACAACTAGTGCACTGCACAGCACACCACTGGAAAGAATAGAGGACCAAACACTCTGCTGGTACAGTGATCATCAAAGATCCCGAAACAAATTATTAAATAATTTGTTTAATATCTTAATTTATAACAGACACCATACATCAGATCCTATGATGTATGATGAATTTAGGACATAGGTAAAAATAAGATCATAGTAATATAAGGAAGCATAAGATAAAAAATGTCAGATTATATCATATTAACGAACTAAAGGATAAAGATACTCAGGATACGAAAATGGTAAATTTAATGTGATTTTTTAAATAAAAAAGCTGAATGTGATATCAGTGGTATTATGGTCCTTCTGAGAAGACTAAAGCATTATAGATGATTTATAGCTGTATTGGAAAATTGAAGTTAGTATTCTCAGGAAATAAATAAAAATAGCAAAGGACTTACCATTAGGATTAATTATTCTAAAAATGATATGAAATCCTTGATAGGAAAATAATTGTCAGTATTAGGATGAAATATAAACCATATTTTCATTTTAAAGTATGTGGAAATGTCTAATTTGTCTATGATTAAGAATATTTCACAGCATTTTCCCCTTAGAAGATAAATAATACTGAATTTTATGTCAGGATTTTTTTCATAGTCACATAACTAGTATTTTAACCAGTGATTTTACCAAGATCAATTAAGGACACTTATTCATCGTAAAAATAGTTAGTTCATGACACAAGTACATGGAATAATTTTGTATAATGTGATAGACATTATGCATGTTTAGGTGATGGTAATTAACAAACTAATGTGAAAAGATTTGTAATGAGACACGATTTGTATATATCTCTCCTTTTCAAACTCATTTTTGTGAGTATATTATATTGGAACTCATGGACAATTGTTATGACTTTCTGTAACAAGATCTTATGGAATGACAAAAAATGAATTATGGTGAAGTGATAAAGTCTTCAATAACCAAAGTTTGAATTTCCTGGTCTGCTGAGCTTTGAATTTGAAAGTTTTACATATGTGACATATTTATAGGCGTAAAACCCTTAGAATGTTAAAACATATAAAAGGTACATCAGTATCAAACTAATAATGTGACTTAAAGTCATCAAGGAATCAATTCTGATGATGATTTGAGTTTAGTTTGGGAATGTGTCATTCAAGGATCAAATGTTTTCAGACCTCAATATTTTCTGCAGTGCACAAAAGGTCCTCCTATTATGAATTTGATGTATGTAGACATAGTCCATTATTTGGTTTTTACATCTTATGCATCACTCATGTATCATTGTTCTTAGAAGTCAAAGGGGAAATAATATGGCACTGTCACAAAAGCAATAGTGATTTAGGCTTTCTGGAAAATAAAATGATCTGTCAGTATTTTTGCAAAATAACAGATAGCAGTATAACTTAACAGATATAAATGAACATAGATTTCCATAGCTCAGATGTGACTGTGTATTGATATAGGTTAATAACAAATGTGCAAAAATCAACCTGGAAAACAGAACCTGTGTAAGAGAGAAATGGAGAAATGCTATATCTAAAATGCTTAGTTGGTCATACAATATGCCAACTTTAAGAGAAAGGAAAACATTCTTTACTTCCTGTTAGATCTTGTGTAGTTTTGCAGTTCCTGAGATTTTGACCAAGTTACGGTACACAGAAACTAAGATAAGCATATTTACTGGTAAATCAAGCCTGCTGATGCAGTGGTTTTTCTTAGAAGATAATGGTAACCTAATACTCTAAATATGTTTTTGATTAGATAAATGTATATAAGTGTATAAGTCATGAATCATTTCAACTTGATTCACCACAATGGTAACACCTCTTTAATACTGCATATTGAGAGTTCAGTTTTATTAGATTTTGAAGACTTGAAATTTGAATTTCAAGATGTTTGATAAAACATCTTGATGGATCCCTAAATATTTAAGTATAGCTCTTAATATTTTCCCAGTAATTATTTCTCTAGATTTTAAAAATTCCATTTTTTTAACATCTTTATTGGAGTATAACTGCTTTACAATGTTGTGTTAGTTTCTGCTGTATAACAAAGTGAATCAGCTATATGAATGCATATATCCCCATATCCCCTCCCTCTTGCATCTCCCTCCCACCCTCCTAATCCCACCCCTCTAGGTGGTCGAAAAGCACCGAGCTGATCTCCCTGTGCTATGCAGCTGCTTCCCCCAAGCTATCTATTTTACATTTGGTAGTGTATATATGTCAATGTTACTCTCTCACTTTGTCCCAGATAACCCTTCCCCCTCCCCATGTCCTCAAGTCCATTATCTACATCTGTGTCTTTATTCCTGTCCTGTCCCAAGGTTCATCAGCACCATTTTTTTTTTTGGATTCCATATATATGTGTTAGCATATGATATATGTTTTTCTCTTTCTGACTTACTTCACTCTCTATGACAGACTGTAAGTCCATCCACCTCACTACAAATAACTCAATTTCGTTTCTTTTTATGGCGGAGTAATATTCCATTGTTTATATGTGCCACATCTTCTTTATCTAATCATCTGTCGATGGACACGTAGGTTGCATCCCTGTCCTGGCTATTGTAAATAGTGCTGCAATTAACATTGTGGTACATGACTCCTTTTGAATTATGGTTTTCTCAGGGTATATGCCCAGTAGTGGGATTGCTGGGTCATATGGTAGTTCTGTTTTTAGTTTTTTAAGGAAGCTCCATACTGTTCTCTATAGTGGCTGTATCAATTTACATTCCCACCAACAGTGCAAGAGGGTTCCCTTTTCTCCAAACCCTCTCCAGCATAACTGTTTGTAGATTTTTTGATGATGGCCATGCTGACGTGTGTGAGGTGATATCTCATTGTAGTTTTGATTTACATTTCTCTAATGATTAGTGACATTGAGCATCCTTTCATGTGTGCGTTGGCAGAAATGTCTATTTAGGTCTTCTGCCCATTTTTGGATTGGGTGGTTTGTTCTGTTGCTATTGAGCTGCATGAGCTGCTTGTAAATTTTGGAGATTAATCCTTTGTCAGTTGCTTAGTTTGCAAATATTTTCTCCCATTCTGAGAGAAAATATTGTCTTTTCATCTTGTTTACGGTTTCCTTTGCTGTGCAAAAGCTTTTAAGTTTCATTAGGTCCCATTTGTTTGTTTGTTTTCATTTCCATTTCTCTAGAAGGTGGGTCAAAAAGGATCTTGCTGTGATTTATGTCATACAGTGTTCTGCCTATGTTTTCCTCTAAGAGTTTTATACTGTCTAGCCTTACAATTAGGTCTTTAATCGATTTTGAGTTTATTTTTGCATGTGGTGTTAGGAAGTATTCTAATTTCATTCTTTTACATTTAGCTGTCCAGTTTTCCCAGCACCACTTACTGAAGAGGCTGTCTTTTCTCCTTAAATACTCTTGTCTCCTTTATCAAAGATAAGGTGACCATATGTGCATGGGATTATCTCTGAGCTTTCTATCTTGTTCCATTGATCTATATTTCTATTTTTGTGCCAGTACCATACTGTCTTGATTACTGTAGCTTTGTAGTATAGTCTGAAGTCAGGGAGCCTGATTCCTCCAGCTCCGTTTTTCTTTCTCAGTATTGCTTTGGCTATTCACGATCTTTTGTGTTTCCATACAAATTGTGAATTATTTTGTTCTAGTTCTGTAAAAAAAAAAAAAAAAAATGCCATTGCTAGCTTGATAGGAACTGCTTTGGATCTGTAGATTGCTTTGGGTAGTAGAGTCATTTTCACAGTGTTGATTCTTCCAATCCAAGAACATGGTATATCTCTCCATCTGTTTGTGTCATCTTTACTTTCTTTCATCAGTGTCTTATAGTTTTCTGCCTACAGGTCTTTTGTCTTCTTAGGTAGGTTTATTCCTAGGTAATTTATTCTTTTTGTTGCAGTGGTAAATGGGAGCGTTTCTTTAATTTCAGATTTTTCATCATTAGTGTATAGGAATGCAAGAGATTTCTGTGCATTAATTTTGTATCCTGTGACTTTACCAAATTCACTGATTAGCTCTAATAATTTTCTGGTAGCATCTTTAGGATTCTGTATGTATAGTATCATGTCATCTGCAAACAGTGACAGTTTTACTCCTTCTTTTCCAATTTGGATTCCTTTTATTTCTTTTTCTTCTCTGATTGCTGTCATAAAACTTCCAAAACTATGTTGAATAACAGTAGTGAGAGTGGACAACCTTGTCTTGTTCCTGATCTTAGAGGAAACGGTTTCAGGTTTTCACCTTTGAGAATGATGTTGGCTGTGGGTTTGTCATATATGGCCTTTATTATGTTGAGGTAGTTCCCTGTATGCCTACTTTCTGGAGAGTTTTTATCATAAATGGGTATTGAATTTTGCCAAACCTTTTTCTGCACCTATTGAGATTATCATATGGTTTTTATCCTTCAATTTGTTAATATGGTGTATTACATTGATTGACTTGCATATATTGAAGAATCCTTGCATTCCTGGGATAAACCCCACTAGATCATGGTGTATGATCCTTTTTATGTGCTGTTGGATTCTGTTTGCTAGTATTTGTTGAGGATTTTTGCATGTATATTCATCAGTGATATTGACCTCTAGTTTTCTTTCTTTGTGACATCTTTGTCTGGTTTTGGTATCAGGGTGATGGTGGCCTCGTAGAATGAGTTTGGGAGTGTTTCTCCCTCTGCTATATTTTGGAAGAGTTTGAGAAGGATAGGTGTTAGCTCTTGTCTAAATGTTTGATAAAATTCGCCTGTGAAGGCGTCTGGTCCTGGACTTCTGTTTGTTGGAAGATTTTAATCACAGTCTCAATTTCAGTGCTTGTGATTGGTCTATTTATATTTTCTATTTCTTCCTGGTTCAGTCTCTGAAGGTTGTGCTTTTCTAAGAATTTGTCCATTTCTTCCAGCTTGTCCATTTTATTGGCATATTGTTGCTTGCAGTAATCTCTCATGATCCTTTGTATTTCTGCAGTGTCAGTTGTTACTTCTCCTTTTTCATTTCTAATTCTGCTGATTTGAGGTTTCTCCCGTTTTTTCTTGATGAGTCTAGCTAATGGTTTACCAATTTTGTTTACCTTCTCAAAGAACCTTAGTTTTATTGATCTTTGCTATTGTTTCCTTCATTTCTTTTTCATTTATTTCTGATCTGATCTTTATGATTTCTTTCCTTCTGCTAACTTTGGGGTTTTTTTGTTGTTCTCTCTCTAATTGTTTTAGGTGTAAGTTTAGGTTGTTTATTTGAGATGTTTTCTTGTTTCTTGATGTAGGCTTGTATTGCTATAAACTTCCCTCTTAGAACTGCTTTTGCTGCATCCCATAGGTTTTGGGTCGTCGTGTCTCCATTGTCATTTGTTTCTAGGTATTTTTTGATTTCCCCTTTGATTTCTTCAGTGATCACTTGGTTATTAAGTAGTGCATTGTGTAGCCTCCATGTGTTTGTATTTTTTACAGATTTTTTCCTGTAATTGATATCTAGTCTCATGGCATTGTGGTTGGAAAGGATACTTGATACGATTTCAATTTTCTTAAATTTACCAAGGCTTGATTTGTGACCCCAGATATGGTCTATCCTGGAGAATGTTCCATGAGCGCTTGAGAAGAAAGTGTATTTTGTTGTTTTTGGATGGAATGTCCTATAAATATCAATTAAGCCCACCTTGTTTAATGTGTCATTTAAAGCTTGTGCTTCCTTATTTTCATTTTGGTGATCTGTCCATTGGTGACATTAGTGAGTTAAAGTCCTCTACTATGATTGTGTTACTGTCGATTTCCCCTTCCTACATATGGCTGTTAGTATTTGCCTTATGTATTGATGTGCTCCTATGTTGGGTGCATAAATATTTACAATTGTTATATCTTCTTCTTGGATTGATCCCTTAAGCATTATGTAGTGTCCTTCTTTGTCTCTTGGAATAGTCTTTATTTTAAAGTCTGTTTTGTCTGATATGAGAATTGCTACTCCAGCTTTCTTTTGATTTCCATTTGCATGGAATATCTTTTTCCATCCCTTCACTTTCAGTCTGTATGTGTCCCTAGGTCTGAAGTGCATCTCTTGTAGACAGCATATATACAGGTCTTATTTTTGTATCTATTCAGCCAGTCTATGTCTTTTGGTTGGAGCATTTAATCCATTTACATTTAAGGTAAATATCGATATGTATGTTCTTATTACCATTTTCTTAATTGTTTTGCATTTGTTTTTGTAGGCCTTTTCCTTTTCTTGCGTTTCCTGGCTAGAGAATTTCCTTTAGCATTTGTTGTAAAGCTGGTTTGGTTGTGCTCAATTCTCTTAATTTTTGCTTATCTGTAAAGTTTTTAGTTTCTCCATCGAATCTGAATGAGATCCTTGCTGGGTAGAGTAATCTTGGTTGTAGGTATTTCCCTTTCACCACTTTAAATATGTCCTGACACACCCTTTTGGCTTGCAGAGTTTCTGCTGAAAAATCAGCTATTAACCTTATGGGGATTCCCTTGTATGTTGTTGTTTTTCCCTTGCTGCTTTTAATATTTTTTCTTTGTATTTAATTTTTGATAGTTTAATTAATGTGTCTCGGCATGTTTCTCTTTGAGTTTATCCTGTATGGTACTCTCTGTGCTTCCTAGACTTGATTGACTATTTCCCTTTCCATGTTAGGGAGGTTTTCAGCTATCATCTCTTCAAATATTTTCTCAGACCCTGATTGTCTTCTTTTTCTGGAACCCCTATAATTCGAATGTTTGTTTGTTTAATGTTGTCCCAGAGGTCTCTGAGACTGTCCTCAATTCTTTTCATTCTTTTATCTTTATTCTGCTCCCTGGCAGTTATTTCCACCATTTTATCTTCCAGGTCATTTATCCTTTCTTATGACTCACTTATTTTGCTGTTGATTCCTTCTAGAGTATTTTTAATTTCAGTAATTGTGTTGTTCATCACTGTTTGTATGCTCTTTAGTTTTTCTAGATCCTTGTTAAATGTTTCTTGTATTTTCTGCATTCTGTTTCTGAGATTTTGGATCATCTTTACTATCATTACCCTGAATTCTTTTTCAGGTAGGTTGCATATTTTGTCTTCATTTATTTGGTCTTGTTGGTTTTTACCTTGGTCTTTCTAATGTAACATATTTTTTTGTCGTTTGTTTTTTTTTAATGGGTGGTCCTGTATTCCTGTCTTATTGGTTGTTTGACCTGAGACATCTGGCACTGGAGTTTGCAGGCAGTTGCAGAGCACCGTGTCTTGGTGCTGAGATGAGGACCTCCAGTAGGCCTCACTCCGATTGATATTCCCTGGGGTCTGAGGTTCTCTGTAGTCCAGCAGTTTGGACTTGGAGCTCCCACTGCAGGAGCTTGGGCCTGACCTCCAGCCTGGGAACCATGAGCCCGCAAGCTTCGTGGCATGGTAAAAAGAAAAAAAAAAAAAGAAAGAAAGAAAAAAGGGAGCAGTACAATATCAAAGAATAAAACACAAAATAAAATTATAAAGATAAAAAAATATATTAGGAAAAATAAAACTGTATTTGAAACAACTGGTCACTGGGGCTTCCTCCAATCCCCTTAGGTGTCCGTGTTCCCCCCACCGGTGCCTTGGAGGGGCCCTAGTTGTGGGGAGATGTGAATTCTGCATTCTCCTAGTACACCATCTTGACCAAAATTCCATTTCTCAGATCAGCTTCTGCAGTGCTTTCTTATATCTTAGTTTGATGTGTTTGAGGTCAGAGAACTTCTCAATAGTGATGGGAAACTGGGATTTTCACTGCAACCACACTCAAATTTGATGATATGGTTTCATATAAAAATTTACGGCAAATGCTGCAAAATCCCATGGTATTGATTGCAGTTTAATTGGATTGTGTCTACAACTTAGTGGATCATTTTCATGCCAAATGATCTGGTGTCCCTGTGATTTACTGTCACTTGGAAAATGTGCTTCTAAAGATGTCTAGAATTTCAGCAGAAGGTGCATTTTAATTCTACTGTTCAGTTTTATGACTAAGGTATAAATTACTACTTGGCCCTTACTTATCTTTCTAACCTGATTTAATACTGTGTATAGCTCTAAATCCCCTATGCCCAATAAATTGTTCTTCCTGCTGTTCCCTTTCATTGTTTGAACAACTCTGCCTCTGTGTTTTGGCTCATCCTGCTTCTTCTGTTTGAAATTTGTACCTGATCCCTCCCACCCTCTCCCTCCTCTGTTCCCTCCTTTGATTTTACTTAAATGTTTCCTATCCTGTTTTCAGGGTCAAGTTTTTGTTCCAAATTGCATGAAGCCTTTCCTTACTGTCTCACCTTATTGATTTGTTCCTCCCCTGAAATCCTCCATTTATTTTTTCACCATTTGTCTGGAACTTGATCTATACTATGGTTTCCTGTTACATATTTTTTTCAAATACATATGCTCTGTTATTTTCTAATGACTTTAAATATCAAGAGGATCCCTGGCTCAGAAGTTTCATGGTTCAGTCCCTGTGAGATACCAAGAAAAATTGTCTGCAGTTTCTTAGTGATAGTGTTTTTCCTGGTGCTAATATTATTGGCCTGGAAGAGTTGGGGTCACAGGGTTTTATTATAGTCATTTTCTTTCACCCATTTTCAAGTCACCATTCCTAGATTTCACTAGAACAGCTATTTATCCAACAAATATTTGAGTACTTAGTGACTGTAGAGCACAGTTCTAGGCTCTGGCAAGAAACTGATAAAAAGACTGAGATATTTGTCCCCATGGAACTTGTATCCTAGGTTCAGAAATTGCTTAAATGTTGTCACAGTAGAAATTGCTTAGAATTCACTATTCATGTGTAGAAAATGAATTGAGGACTTTCATATTAACAAGCTGAATCAAGGACTCATCACCACACAGGTTCTTGGAAGCAGAGGCTTAATTTTGAAAGTATAGTGGATCAGCATATTGAGGGTCAGTATATGTTGGTTTGCAACCTTTATAGGGTGCTTCCTGGGTGCAGTCCAAAGCTGGGCCCCCCTATGTGGAAGGCAGAGAGAGACTAAAGAAAGAGGCAGACTACTTCAGATTGGTAGGTGGAAGGTTTAATAAGCAAGGGAACTAATTTGTCTTGGGTGGCTGCAAAGGAGTAGATTTCTGCAACCACACATTTAATCTTAACAGTTTATATAGAGGCTTTAGCTGGGTTCAGTCATGTATACCCTCCAGAGAGTCTCAGGGGTGTATATATGGGGCAGCTTCTGGGAATGGGGAATGCTAGTGGAACACACATTCCAAGTACAGGAAGAGGGGGTGAGGATCCTCCAACTGCCTGAGTCTAGCTTGTGGGTCAAATTGCAGTCATGTCTTCTTGATGACCTCCCTGAATAGTAGTGTAGTTAAGAGCACGGGGCCTGCTCCAAGTTTCAGAAACTGGCTCTGGGCCCTTCTCAAACTATTCCAAAAATTACAGAGGAAGGAACACTTCTGAAATCATTCTATGAGGCCACCCTGATTAAAAAAAAAAAAAAACAGATGAAGATATCACAAAAGAGAAAACAGGCCAATATAACTGAAGAACATAAATGCAAAAATCCTCAACAAAATATTAGCAAACCAAATCCAACAGTACATTAAATCTCACTTGATCATGGTATATGATACTTTTATCCCAGGGATGCAAGGATTTCTTTTTTAATATCTGCAAATCAATGTGATATACCACATTAACAAATTGAAGAATAAAAACCATATGATCATCTCAATAGAAGCAGAAAAAGCTTTTAACAAAATTCAAATCTATTTTGATAAAAACTGTCCAGAAAATGGGCATTAAGGGAATATACCTCAACATAATTAAGGCCATATATGACAGACCCCCAGCTAAAATACTTAGTGGTGTAAAGCTGAAAGCATTTCTACTAAGATCAAGAACAAGACAAAGATGTCCACTCTCACCCCTTTTATTCAAAATAGTTTTGGAAGTCCTAGCCACGACTATCAGGGGAGAAAAAGAAATAAAAGGAATCCAAATTCAGAAGTAAGAAGTAAAACTGTCAGTGTTTGCAGATGACATGATACCGTACATAGAAAATCCTAAAGACACAACCAGAAAACTACTAGAGCTCATCAGTGAATTTAATAGAGCTGTAGGATACAAAATTAATACACAGAAATCTGTTGCATTTTTATACACTAGCAAAGATTAGAAAGAGCAATTAAGGAAACAATCCCATTTACCATCACATTAAAAAGAATAAAATATCTAAGAATAAACCTAAGGAGGTAAAAGATATTTACTCAGAAATTTGTAAGACACAGTTGAAAGAAATTGAAAATGACACAAATGCAACGATATACTGTGTTCTTGGATTGGAAGAAATAATATTGTTAAAATGACCATACTACCCAAGGCAATATACAGATTCAATGCAATCCCTATCAAATTACCAATGGCATTTTTCACAGAACTAGAACAAGTAATTTTAAAACACTTGTTTTAAACACAAAAGACCCTGAATAGCCAAAACAATCTTAAGAACAGAGCTGGAGGAATAATGCTGCCTGACTTCAGACTATACTACAAAGATACAGTAATCAAAGTGGTATGATACTGGCACAAAAACAGACACATAAATCAATGGTACAGGATACAGAGCCCAGAAATAAACCCATGTACCCATGGACAGTTAATCTATGATAAATGAGGCAGAATATACAATGGAAAAAAGACAGTATTCTCAATAGCAGTGCTGGGAAAACTGGACAGCTACATGTAAAAGAATGAAATTAGAACAATTCTCTAATACCATATACAAAAATAAAATCAAAATGGCTTAAAGACCTAAATGTAAGTCCAGGTATTAAAAAAACTCCTAGATGAAAACATAGGTAGAACACTTTGACATAAATCACAGTAATAGTTTTTTGGTTCAGTCTCCTAAAATAAAGGAAATCAAAAAATAAACAAATGGGACTTAATTAAAATCTTTTGCACACCAAAGGAAACCATCAACAAAATGAAAAGACAACCTACTGAATGGGAGAAAGTATTTGCAAATGATAGGACTGATTAGGGGTTAATATCCAGCATATATAAACAGCTCATGGACCTCAACATGAAAAAAACAAGCAACCCAATTTAAAAAATGGGCAGAAGAACTGCATAGACAATTTTTCCAAAGAGGAAATGCAGATGGCCAATAGTCACATGAAAATATGCCCACCATTACTAATCATTGGGAAATGCAACTCAAGACCTCAGTGAGGTATTGCCTTACACTTGTCAGAATGGCTACTACTACTTAAATCTTGTCCGACTTTAAACCAAAGAAAAGAAAGAAAAAATAAAGCATGTTAAAAGATAAGGAAAAACAATTCTGAAGTGAAAAAAGGATCAGAACCAGACTCAAATATGATGTAGATGTTACAATTATAAGTGAAGAAATTTAAAATAACTATGATTAATACATTAAGGCCTGCAATGAAAAAAATGTTAGCAGAGAAACAAACTCTAAGGAAGAATCAAGTGAAATTATAGAAATCAAAAGCAAACTAACAGAAGTGAAGTATTCTTTGGTGGGTTTATCAGTAGACCAACATGGTCAAGTGAATACAGTTGACCCTTGAATAACATGAGGGTTAATTCACATATAACTTATAGTCAGCCCTCTGTATGTGTGCTTCCTCTGCATCCATTGATTCAACCAACCTGGGACTGTGTAGTACTTAGTATTTACTATCAAAAAATATCCATATATAGGTGGACACCTGCAATTCAAACCTGTGTTTTTTTGACAGTTAACTGTAATGAGTTAGCTTGGAGTTAGGTAAACAGAAACTTTCCCAATTAACTTGCAAAAGAAAAAGAAGAGAATGAGAACAAACAGAGCAGAGCATCTAAGAACTGTGGGACAATTTGAAAACAAATAATACTTTTGTGATTCAAATAAGAGAAGAGGGAAGAGAGTAGAAGAAATTTTTGATATTATAATGGCTAAATACTCTCCAAATTAATGAGATACTAACTACAGATCCAAGAGCAGAACATAAACTAACAATCTACTCTTAGGCATATATTCAAACTTCTTAAAATTAAGGACAGAGAAAATCTTAACAAACACCTTACCTAAAGAGGAACAAGGGTAAGAATTATAGCCAAATTCTCATCTGAAACCATGTGATTAAGAAGGGAGTAGAGTGAAATATTTAAAGTGTTGGGGGAAAAAAAACTGCACAAACCTAGAATTCTATATCCAGTGACGTTCTCTTTCAAAAGTAAAAGAAATACTCTCGGGCACACAAAATTGAAGTAATTCATTTTCAGAAAATCTGTTCTTCAAGAAATATGAAAAGAAGTTATTTAGGAAGAGGGAAAATGATATAGATCAGATACTTGGGTGTATATAAGGAAAGGAAGAACTCCAAAAATGAAGAGTTATAATAAAATATTTTATATTTGGATCAATTATGAATAACAAAAATAACTGCTTAAAATATTACCTATGTGGTGGGTGATTATAGCATATAGAGAAATAAAGTGAATAATAGCAATGTCATTAGTGATGGGAGGGAAGAATTGGGAATATTGTTATAAGGTAACTACTACATGTGAAGTGGTATAGTGCTGCTTGAAAATGAACTTACATTAATTAAAAATGTATATTGCAAACCTTAGGGAACCACAAAAACTTAGTTTTTTTAAAGGTGTGTATGCTGATCTGCTAAAAGATAAATCTTTATGAAATAATCAATTAAAACTAGAAAAGGCATAAAAAGAAGGGGGGAGGAAACAAACAAGTGCATTAAGTAGGAAACAGTTACAAACTTGGTAGATATAAGTCCAACTATATTAAAAATCACTTTAAATGTGAATGTTCTAAATATGTTAATTAAAATACATGCTTGCCACTGGGTTTTTTAAAAAGCACACACAAGACCCAACTCTAGGTTATTCATGAGAAACCCACTTTAAATATAAGGACAAGCTAGAGGGAGAGAAAGATACACCATGCTAACAATAATTTTTAAGAAAAGCTGGCATAGCTATATTAATTTTAGACAAAGGTGACTTATGAATAAAATTAGCAGGGATAAAGAGGGATGGGGTCATTTATCCAAGAAGATGTAACAATCCTTCATATGTGTGTGCTTATAGAGAATCAAAATACTTAAGAAAAGAAGCTGCTAGAACTACAAAAACACTATTGTAGTTGGAGACTTTAATACCCCCATTATCACTAATTGACAGATCCAGAAGTCAGAAAATCAGTAAGGATATAGCTGAACTGAATAGCATCATTAATCAACTGGATCTAATGGACATTTATAGAATAGTGCATCCAATAATAGCTGAATACACATTCTTAATTTTGCTTGAAACATTGACCAAGATAGACACATTCTGAGCCATAAAACACACTTTAACAAATTCAAAATAATAAAAAGCATACAGTGTGTATGCTCAAACAGTTATAGATTTAAAGTAGAAATCAATAATAGAAAAATACCTGGAAAATCCTCAAATATTTGGAGATTATTTACATTTTAAAATATCACATAGGTCAAAGAAATCTTGAAATTTAAAAATATTTTGAAGTAAATGAAAAAAAAAGTGTATCAAAATTTGCGGGTTGCGGTAAAAGCAGTGCTAAGAGGGAAATTTGTAACATTAATATGCATATATTAGAAAAAAATCTAAAATCAATAGTCTAAGCTTCTGCCTTAGGAAACTAGAGAAAGAAGAACAATTGAAGCCTGAAGAAAGCAGAAGAAAATAAAGTTAGAGCATCAATCAATTTAAAAATAGGGAAACAGAGAAAAATCAATGAAATTAAAAGCTGGTTCTATGAAAAGATGAATAAAACTTGATAAAGCTCTAACCAAGCTAACCAAGAAAAAAGACACATACCAACATCAGATATGAAAGATGATGCTACATATATACACACACATAAAACAGTGGAATATTACTCAACCATAAAAAATAATGAAGTTTTGTCATTTGTGACAACATGGATGGACCTGGAGGGTATTATGCTTAGTGAAGTAAGTCAGAGAAAGACAAATACTGTGTTTTTACTTATATGTGGAATCTAAAAAATAAAACAAATGAATGAATATAACAAAACAAATAGACTCAGATACAGAGAACAAACTAGTGATTACCAGAGGGGTGGGGGGATGTTCAAGATATGTGAAGGGGATTAAGAGGTGCAAACTGCTAGGTATAAAGTTACAATGGTGTAATGTATAACACAGGGAATATAGTCAATATTTTATAACTTTATATGGAATATAATCTATAAAAATATTAAATCACTATGTTGCACACCTGAAACTAATAAAATATTGAGTCACATATACTTCATAAAAGATTTTGAAGAAACAAAAATGAAAGAAGTGTAATAACTGGTCAAAATGGTATTAAAAGTGTTATAAAGGAATACTATAAACAACTCTATGCCTGTATTGAATTTGATAATCTAGATAAAATAGACCAATTCTTTGAAAGATACAAATAACCCAAGCTCATACAAGGATAAATAATCTGATAATAAATAAACCCCATATCAAAGAAATTGAGTCAATAATTAATAATCTTTCACAAGGGAAAGCATCATGACCAGTTGTTTTCACTGGTGAATACTACCAAATATTTAAGGAAGAAATTATACCAGTTCTCCAAAATTTCACTACCTTAGCCAGGTAATCAAAGTCTGCATCAGCATTGATAAGTATATTGGTAGTACATATTATTCATGTGATGTAACAGAAATAGTATTTTATTGCTGTGGTCTTACAAAAACCATAACCCCAGTCTAATCATGATTTTTAAAAAAGTCAGATCACAGTTGAGGGAAGTTGACTAATACTCCTAGAAACTGTAAAGGTTATCAAAAATAACAGAAGTTGAAAATCTGTCTTAGTCAAGAGGATCTTTAGGAGAAAAGAGAACTAAATGTAATGTGGTTTTTGTGGTATCCTGTATGCATTACTGGAACAGAAAATGGACGTTAGGTAAAAACTAGGGAAATCTGAATAAAGCATGGACTCTAGTTAACAATGATGCTACAATTAATAATATACTGTACTAATGTAAGATGTTAATATTAGGGGGAAAATGGATGGGGGGGAAATTTCTGTACTATCTGCAATTTTTCTGTAAATTTAAAACTGTTCTAAAATATTTTATTTTAAAAAATATCTCTATCTAATGGCTCAAATTCTCTGTATCTCAGAACAAAGCAATGTATTTAACTTCTCTATACCCAGTTTTCTGATCTGCAGAATAGTAATAATATTATTCTCAATCTTAGAGAGATATTGTAAAGTGGAAATAAATTGATGCAGGTAGAGAATTTAGAAGAATGTTTTACATATAATAAGCACTCAGTAAATGTTAGTTTTATCAATGATGATGATGATTTCATTATTGTCAAGAAGTCCCACCCAGCACTATCTTTTTCCAAAGAAAGCTCCTTTGGTGTCATAAGATAGAATGATGGCATGTGACCTGACCTTGGTCTTCCTCTATTCGAGAATTGTCAGAACTGGGAGCTACTATTCGCTGATTCATTTTTTCCAAGACTGCTATGGCAGAGTGCAGACCTAATTTCCATAGGCTTATTCACCCCACAGATTCTAAATCAGAAGTGGGGAGGATGAAACTACTTTATTTTTGTTGGCAATCCCCACATTATATCTTTAACCCCTACTTTTAATGTTTCCTTCTTCTTACTCTAGTAGGAAAGACTTTTGAAGACATTGCTTCCTTTGCAGACCATAGGTCTAATAGATAATCAACTTACATTATTATCTTACTATGTTTATTTTTTAGCTTATTATGTTTAGTATTATATAATGTTTGTTTTAATTATGTTTTAATTAACTTAATATGTTTAACTTATTGTCATGTTTATTTTCTGTCTCTCTACCTCTCATACCAGAATTTGAGCTCCATTGGGTTGGGGATCTTTACTTAATTTTGTCACTTAAGTGTTCCAAGTGTCTCTACAAACAATTCATGCCATTTTATAGATACCTACTAGATATTTGTGGTACATTGAATAAATATATAATGTAATCATCTTCTATCATTATGTGGCTTATCTTTCTAATTTGTTTTTGTTGTATTTTGTTCTACTGATGATTTTAAATATTATTTCTTTATAAGGTTAAATTTTATGGTTAGGCTTTTGCTGTCACAAAGCATCTTTCCATAATCAATATCAAGAGCTTTACTTTCTTCTCTAAAATTACTTATTTTTTATTCTTCAATTTACATGGAGATTTAAAAAAATGGGACAGTTTATTATTTTTTGATATGGTTAGTCAGTTGTCCCAGGAGTATTGATTGAACCTTTCCTACTGATTTTTGTGCTATAAAATCTTGTACCATATTTCCAGGTAAGCATTAGTCTATTCTGTTTTTTTCACTATATGTCTATCATTTGGCTAATGCCATTGTCTTAATAACAGAAGTTGTGTTTTCCTCTTTCGATTTTCCAAAGTTATGTTGATTATTCTTGGACACTTACTCTTCGATGTTAATTTGAGAATTACCTTGTCATTGGTCTATGAAAAGCTCTTTTAGAATTTTCATCAGATCACACTGAATTTACAGCTTACTTAGGGGAAAAATATCTTCACAGTATTTAATCTTCCTACCTTAATACTTTTAAACTTTTAAATTGAGATGTAATTGACAAATAACATGTTAATTTCAGGTGTACAACATAGTGATTCGATACTTGTATATATTGTGAAATGATTGCCATAGTAAGTCTAGGTAATATCCATTACCACACAGAGTTAGTTTTTTTCTTGTGATGAAAACTTTGAAGATCTACTTTCTTAGCAACTTTCAAATATACAATATAGTATTAACTATAGTCTCCATGCTGTACATTACATTCTGTGACATTTTATAACTGGAAGTTTATACCTTTTGCCCCACCTCCAACTATTTTGCCTACCACCACCCCCTGCCTCTGGCAACTAGCAATCTCTTCTCTGTATATGTGAGTTTAGCTTTTGTTTTTGTTGTTTAGGTTACACATATAATTGAGATCATAGGTATTTGACTTTCTCTGTCTGACTTACTTCACTTAGCATAATGCCCTCAAGGGTCAACTACATTGTTGCAAATGGCAAGGTATCCTTCTTTTTTACAGCTGAATAATGTTCAATTGTATATTTTTCTTTATCCATTCATACATTGGTGGACACTTAGCTTGTTTCATGTCTTGGCTATTATATATAATGCTGCAGTGAACACGGGGGTGCATGTATCTTTTTAAATTAGTGTTTTCATTTTCTTGAGGTATATACCCAGAAGAGGAATTCCTAGATAATGTGGTAGTTCTATTTTTAATTTTTGAGGAAACTATATCATTTTCAATGGTGGTTTTACCTATTTACAATCCCACCAATAGTGCACAAGATTCCCCTTTTTTCTACAACCTCACCAACACTTGTTATTTATTCCCTTTTTGATGATAGCCATTCTAATAGGTGTGAGGTGATATCTCTTTGTGGTTTTGACTTGCTTTCTCTGATGATTAGTGGTGTTGAAAACTTTTTTATATACCTGTTGGCCATCTGTATGTCTTCTTTGGAAAAAATGTCTATTGAGTTCTTCTGCCCGTTTTTTACTAATTGTTTTCTTTCTTGCTATTAAGTTCTTTATATATTTTGGATACTAGTCCCTTATCAGATATGGCTTGCAGATATTTTCTTTTGTTTGGTAGGTTTTCTTCCCTTTTTGTTGATGGTTTCCTTTGCTTTGCAGAAGCATTTTAGTTTGATGTAGTTCTGCTTGTTTTTGCTTTTGTTGCCTTTGCTTTTGGTGTCAAATCCAAAAATCATCACCAAGACTGATGTCAAGGAGCTTACTGCTTATGTTTACTTCTAGGAGTTTTACTGTTTCAGGTATTACAGTCAAATCTTGAATCCATTTTGAGTTGGTTTTTGTGTATGATGTAAGATAATGGTCCAGTTTAATTCTTTTGCATGTGGCTATGCAGTTTTCTCAACACCACTTACTGAAGAGTGTGTCTTTTCCCCATTGTATATTCTTGGCTCCTTTGTCATAAATTAATTGACCATATATGCATGGGTTTATTTCTGTGTTCTTTATTCTGTTCCATTGATCAATATGTATGTTATGTCAATACTCTACTGCCTTGATTACTATAGCTTTGTAATATAGTTTGCAAGTATCTCCATATTTTATCTTTTTCTCTGTTACAGGTTTTCTTTTAAGGTTGTAAATTATTCATTTAATTTTACTCAAGAATTTATTGATTATATATTGATTAAATTATTTCTAGCTACTTATAGTATGTGTTGCTCCTGTTAAGAGTATTTTCCTAAAACCCTACTACATTTTTAAAAATACTTTATTTTTTAAAACAGTTTGAGGTTTACAACAAAATTGAGAGAAATGTACAGAGATTTTTCTGACTTCCTGCCCCCATACATACATGGTCTGCCCCATTACAAACATAGATCACCAGAATGGTACCTTTTTCACCAAAGATGAACTTACATTGACATATCATAATCACCAAAAGTCCATCCTTTACCTCAGTGTGCACTCTTGTTAATGGTACTTTTTACAGATTTGGGCAAATAAAAAATGGATTGTATCCATCATTGTAGTATCATAGAGTATTTTCACAAACCCAAATTCCTCTGTGTTCTGCCTATTTATCTTCCCCTGCCTCCACCCTGGTGACCACTGATCTTCTGTATCTATAGTTTTACAGTTTCCAGAATGTTTCATAGCTGGAATCAAACAGTATGTAGTCTCTTTAGTTTGGCTTCTTTCACTTAGTAATATGCATTTAATGTTCCTCCATGTATTTTTATGGCTTGATAGCTCATTGCTTTTTAGGGATGAATAATAGTCCATTATCTGGATTTACCACAGTCTTTTTATCCATTCACTTACTGAAGGGCATTTTGGTTGGTACCACATTTTAGCAATTCTAATATGTATATGGTGGTCTATCATGGTTGCCCAAATCATTTTGGGTATAGCAACTTTTTTCTTGACGGTCTATATTCATTTAATACTTTTAGTGATTGTAGGACAAGATTGCATGGGTCTCTATTTTCTCTTGGGTCTATATTGGCAATTTATTGAAGATTTCTGATTTAAAAATTACTTGTTCTGGCTCCAAACATAAAGTAATAAAATGCAAAATATACACAGAAAAAGCCAAATCTCTGCTCAAAGATACTAATCTTCTTCAGATATTATGGACAGAACAGAAATTTATTGATGAGTTCTAAAGCCAAAAACAGTTTGAATTGTGTTCATAAGTCTGTCTATTCACTTCCCGAGTTTAAAAGAATAATGAAGATATTAATTCCATTTTATTGACTTTTATCTGAGTCTTCAACTAACTGTTGAGGACTGGGTTTTAGTTGTGGTTTGATTCCGTGTTAAGTTTGATACAGGGTCCAGACATTTTATTTGCTTTTAGTGAACAAAAATTAGGGATGAACAAAATTTCCAAGGTGAATTAACGTTTGTGACCACAGAGATACTATAAACTGTCAATGTTTTTTAGAAAAAAATAGGTAAATAATAGGGATAGACAAAAAGCCTTTTTCACAGTCCCTCTTGGAAATGAGATTTTCACATGGCATTTGAGATGGGGACATCATGCATACATGATAATGTAAGGGGACACTGCTAATGACTTGGAAAGAGTCTATATCTGTTATTGCTTATTAAAGACATGGTATAATGCCCAAATACTGCTCCATCATTTTCTCAGTGTTTCTTCCTGATGAAAGTTGCTCTCAGTGGATAAATCATTACTAAGATCTGAGAATAGTTGCGGCTGCTGTGCATATTTAAATACTGCCAGGGAATGAGATTACCAAATTGGACAGAAACCTGGTTTTTGTACCTTCTTGTGCAGAGACAACAGATCGTTTTCCAAGTTATTCTGTTTCAAATTGTCTACTCAACACCTGTGAACAACATAAAGAGAAGGAATAGTAGACACAGATATGTTTACTCTGACAGTGGGAGCCAGGATTTTGTGATCCTGTCATGCTTTGGAGAGCTTCCTTGGTCTTGCAGAAGACATATTTTTCATTAAACATATAGAGTATACATAGTAGTCATTTTTTTATAGGAGAATCAGGTGGTTGAACATTTAAACTTTCTCCTTTCATACTACCTTATTACTATCATCATTTATCATTATTTTGTAATTTCTCCCTTTTTGGGGGGAGGTTTATCTACTTACTGAGGTGGTGGGAATTTCCTGTATTTGTATTTTTTTTATTTTATCATTTTAACAGATTTTGGAACTCTGACTTCCATTAAAAGATGATCAGTAATTGGCATTGTCCAGAATTATTCCTAAAAGGCAAGTGCCTGCTTTTTAAACATTTTTTAAACTTGTTTACAGTCCATTAATTGGCTTTTACTTCTGTGACATTAGCATCATTAATGTTTTCCCCTTTAGAATAATAATTTTCTTTTCCTTTTGTCTTCATGTTACTAAAATAAACTTTTAACATTATCATTTAAATTCTAAAAATAATTACTTTTCTCTTAAAAATAAAATATTAGGTGAAAATAATGCTTACACTTTACTGTTTTCTTATTTGGATAACCAAATAATGTAGAAGGTGCTCTTCTTATATATTCTGCAATCATACAAACATACTTCAAAAAGAAACAGTAGCAGAAAATTGAACTAAAAAAAAACCTTCCAAAGATTTAATGTAACACTTTTCCTTGTGATTGAGTAGTATGTGAAGGTGTGAAAGCAATGATTTGAAAAATTTGCTCTTCAGAATAAGTATCACATTGGTACTTGATATTCATTCCAGTTCTTTCCTTGTTTGTCCTCCCTGGACAAATTCTGGCTTCCTTTATTTTTTCAGTCCCTTATTTATAAAGAATTCGTTTTTTGGTTGGCTTTGGGACATATTAATTAACTACACTCAGTTCTTGCCAGACTTTTGCCTGATTTGTCTGTCTTCATTTTTTTTTTTTTTCCTATAAATGGGAATTAAACCATCTTCAGAAAAGTGTGATTATTTAAGTTAACTATGTTGCTATTTAGCATTCCCATTTTGGAACTAAAAAGGATAAGCTTTTTTTCTACCACTAGGAAAACTTGTGACTAATGGAGTAGAGAATCCACATGGTTCATTCCTACACATGTTCTCAGAGAATTCATTTTCCAAAATCCATTGGCCAAAATGGTAAACCAACTACATATCAATAAAAATTACTTTAAAAATTCACAGTTCTAAAATAAATTACTTTATGTCTTAGTCTTTATGATTTGATGACTCTTAGACAAAGCACACTTTGCTGTTAGAACAAACCCAAGAATCCTCTTCCAAGATTTCCTTGTCTTAATACCAAGCATGAAAGGGATACTTGAAATGAAGATGGAGGAGGGAAAGATGATGACTGTGGAGAAGAAATATTTCCCTATGTACAAAATTATGTGATTATGTCATTTGAAAAAAACTGTCCATCTCAAATACTTTTGAGGAATTAATGTTGATGATGGAGAGGGGCTTGGAAATTGTGATTGGCCATCTAATTTTTCTGTATAGATGAGCAGTTTATTTAAGCTTTTAGCATATTAAAATACTTGTCATATCCCGTGGGATAAGCATGCTTTGTCATTGTAAAACTCAGCATGACAGAATTCGATATTTTATGGGGTCAGTAATAGATGGTTTGGTTTAAAAGGAGCACAGAGGAACAAGATTTAAGGTCCATGTCTTAGTCATTGCCCTATGGTTATTCCTTTAAGTGTATCTTATGTAGTAAAATACATAACATGCACTGAGAGTTTACTCTGTGCTAAGTACTATGCTAAACCTTTATAGGCATTATCTTATGTAGTCTCGGAACAAATTGCAGATGAGCAAAGAAAAAGAGGTTCAGAGAGAAGTGACTTGCCCAGATTCATGGAGTTGTTAGTACATGGGAGAGCTGGGATTTGAACTCAGGCAATCTGATTACAGAGCCCTCAGTCTATATTTGCAGAACAGTGGGCGGGCTTAGAACTGCCAATGTTGACCAGCTCTGTTTATCATCTCTTCCATAGTACTTTGAAAGAGTACCACCAGCCTCCATCAGAGCATGCTCTTTAGGACACTACTCTACATTAATAACATACGGAACAGGTACATGTTTCCTTTGTTAGGCTAATATTCAATATTTAGGAAAATAAAAAGTCAGTTATATCTAGGTAAATTTCTTGGTAAAAGTAGTCAAACCAATAATGTCATATCTATTGCCTTTTTTTATTTAACTTTGTCTAACTGAAGCAAAGCCCCCTAAATACAATCATCGTTTCCTTCATAATATCAATCTTATATTAAACACACACATACACTTATAATTTTCAATGGACTAAAATTTCAAAACGGGGAATAATTCTGTAGTTTTATTCTCAGTATAATGAGAGAAAAATGTAAGTTTTTTTTTAAGGAGACCAACAATAGGAAAGTAGCTTTCAGTTGGATAGTTTTTCATGCAGAAATGCTTACCTTTTTGGATTGAATATATATCTTTTTATTTATTTATTTATTTATATTTTTGGCAGCTTCGTTGCTGTGTGCAGACTTTTCTCTAGCTGTGGCAAGCAGGGGCTACTCTTTGTTGCAGTGCGTGGGCTTCTCATTGCGGTGGCTTCTCTTGTTGCAGAGCACAGGGCTCTAGGTGCACGGGCTTCAGTAGTTGTGGCACACAGGTTCAGTAGTTGTGGCTCGCAGGCTCTAGAGTGCAGTAGTTGTGGCACATGGGCTTTGTTGCTCCACGGCATGTGGGATCTTCCTGGACCAGGGCTCGAATCCATGTCCCCTGCATTAGCAGGCGGATTCTTAACCACTGTACCACCCGGGAAGTCCTTGTATATATATCTTTTATAGAAGATGTATATACAGATGAAACTCTGTTACAGGTGGATAGAGGCATGTACCCGTTTGTCATTGCGCTTGGTATAGCTACAACTTAATTTCCTATAATGTAATTAACAGCTATCTACTCTAACATACGAATCTAGACTCTCCATAAGCAAAGAACTGTGCATCCCTAGTGACTTTCACAGATTCTGGTTTAGAGTAAGCTCTCAATTACTGTATGTAAAATTAATTAATAAAACACAGTCATGAAATATTTATATATTTTAGTTAAGAAATTATGTCTTGTGTAAAAACATAGTAATCTAGGAAGAATTGTATGACAAATAAAATTATTTTGTACTTGATTGCAATTAATTGTAACTTATAAATACTATATTTTAGTGTATGTAATTTATGGATCTCTTTATTTTCTTTTTTAAAGGCTTGTAAGGCTCTATTTTGCTTATAATAGACTTTCCTAAGGGATCTAGATAAGGGTACAAATAGGATAAAGGTCATATACAGACACACACACACACACACACACACACACACACACATATATAATTTATGACAACAAAGGAAAAAATGATTTAGAATACTACTCAGTTTTCTTACGGTAAAATACTCAAATTATGGTTTTAAAAATAGCTCTTAAAATATTCAAACAATTTATTGATTCCCCACATAAATGTATCTTAATGATCCTAAATAGCATTCCTCTCTCAACCCTCATTGTCCAATTCACCTATTTTTCATTTTGTCTGACTACCTATTAAAACACTGTATCAGGGATAGGCCAAATATTAGGGAAGTGCTTGGATTCTGGATTGAGCCTTTTTTTCTGTTTTGAACTGAGTAATTCTACAACATGAATGTTGTTGCAACGAGGTAAGTCACTTTAAAATATGGCCCAGGTGTTGCTTTGGGTGTATTCATGATGGGTACAAGTGGCTGTTTGTTTTATATTCACAACTGACGCTGTCTATTTTGTTACTACAAGATGAGTCATTGTTTTAATACTCCTATGAAGACTTAAGAATGCATTCAGGCATGTTCAATCAATCAGAAATCTCCCTTAGGATAGCACAGAGATTTTATTTTTTCATTTCTAATTTTTAAAGTAACATGTGTTTGATGAAATATTCCAGATCAGTAAACAATCTTAAAGACTGATGGTCTCTTAAATCCCTTGAAACACAACCAATGGATGATGATTGCTCCATGAAATTCCAACTCTGTTTTGGAGAATGACTTTTCAGAAGCCATAGAAAGAAACATTGTTTTAAAAATATTTAGCACCCTTTGAGACCATGAGGTTTCTGGAGGATATATCCTCTTTTCCCCTTCCTCCTTTCTTTCTCCCTTTTATGTATTTTTTTCCCAACAAATAGAGTGGGCATTTAACATATTTTAGGCCCCATGCCACATTCTGGGAATGTAAGCCTGAATAAGACACAGTTCATATCCTTTAGGGTTTTATAATCTATTTAATAAGAGGAACAACTAAGAAGAAAATCCCCAGTAGAATATCACATTGTCACTGGTAGATCTTTACCTGTTATTTAAAAAACAAACCAAAACACTTTCTTGAAAGGTTTTACCAAAGGTATGTCATATATTACAATTGTTAAAGGTTCTAGCAAACTTATATCCTGAAAAGAAAGGCAACCTCTAACTGTAATTGTGAAAGCTAGAGTTTTAAAAACTTTTCAAGTCATAATTTTTATGAATAAAACCTCAATATATTTTTAAAATTTTTATAGGAGTATAGTTGATTTACAATGTTGTTTCTGCTGTACAACAAAGTGAATCAGTTATACATATATTCACTCTGTTTTTAGATTATTTTCCTATATAGGTCATTACAGAGTATTGAGTAGAGTTCCCTGTGCTATACAGTAGGTCTTTATTAGTTATCTATTTTATATATAGTAGTGTGTATATGTCAATACCTATCTCCCAATTTATCCCTTCTCCCCTCCTTCCTCCCCGGTAAACATAAGTTTGTTTTCTATGTCTGTGAGTCTGTTTCTGTTTCATAAATAAGTTCATTTGTATCATTTTTTAGATTCCACATATAAGCAATATCATATGATACTTGACTTTCTCTGTCTGACTTACTTCACTTAGTATGATAATCTCTAAGTCCATCCATGTTGCTGAAAATGGCATTAATTCATTCTTTTTTATGGCTGAGCAATATTGCATTGTGTATACATACCACATCTTTATCCATTCATCTGTTGATGGACATTTAGGTTGTTTCCATGCCTTGGCTATTGTAAATAGTGCTGCTAAAAGCATTGGGGTGCATGTATCTTTTCGAATTAGAGTTTTCACTCTTATATGCCCAGGAGTGGGACTGCTCAATCATATGTTAGTTCTATTTTTAGTTTTTTAAAGAATCTCCATACTGTTCTCCATAATGGGTCCTACACTGTTGGTGGGAAAACTAGATGTTTTAATAACATATATTTAATAACATGTTCAATGAGGAGACCTTTAATTAAAAATAGCACTAAATCCTGAAGATCTCTCTTCTGTGAATTAACAGCTCCAGGAATGAGACTAGGCTGTGGGATATAAAAACAACTGACATAGCAGAATACTGAATCTGAAGCAAATTGACCTCCACCCCTGCCAACCTGGTACCCAGAATCTCCTCTGTAGTCTTCCTTGTGGAGATTAAAGTGGTTCTTGGATACATGTTTAGCTTTACAGTGTCCCCTTTCAGTCCTTGTTTATACACCATTTATGAATTCTTATACCTCTTCTACTTATGGTAAAAAATATATCATGACTAATGTATATCATTCTAAATATATCATTCTAAAATGCTAAATATAAGTTGATTTTCTTCTGTGGAGTTTTTCTTTAGGAGATTCTCAAATATTTCTGAAAGCAGTCCTTGATTTTGCATAATTTATTTACTACTTGGCCTTCGATTTGAAATTTCTAAAAAGAAATTAGAATTAGTCTACTTATATGCTGGAATTTGTGAGGTGGGGTAGAGAATTTGAGAATTCCTTTTCATGTTGTATTAATCTGTTATTATGAAACGGCTTTTAAAATTATTTCCCTGATTTATATAAACATATAAAATATGAAATAAACCTGCTCATAACAAAACTCATATTTAACCACTAATAGTATTTTAGCATCAGTGTTGGTATTCTTATATATTTCTTACATACTTGTTATCATACTGTATACACACAGCATTAATCCTCTTTTTAAAGCTTTTTAAAGCTTTTTTCCCCTATCTCATTAAAAGATTCCTATTCAATGGCTGCATTATATTACATGATATGGTTCATTTCTCTGTTCTTGGATTTTTAAAGTTGAATCCATATTTCAAAGTATTAAATATTTTCTTTCATTATTTCAAACTTTCCATACACTATCCTCTCCCCTTTGTCATCTGATCTTTGCTACAATTAAGGAAACACCCTAATCTTATCAAAGGTCACTCCTTCCACCTGTGCTCCAGATCCATCCTATTTCATCTTCTAAGGTTATTAATCCTGAAATTTCTTCTGCACCATCAATTCCTCCCCATCTATTATATTCATCAAAATAAAACATTCTTTAGGTTCTCCCAACTATTAAAAACAAAAAAACCAAACCCTTGCTTCTTTTAAAATATAACCACATTTCTTTCCTCCCTTTTATAGCACAGCTTCTTGAATGAGTTGTCAGTAGCAAAACTTTCTCATCTGCATTTTCCTCTTCATCAAGTTCAGCCAGACTTCTGCTCTTCACTACCATACTCAATCTGCTCTTACCAGATCACCAGTGACCACTATGTTACCAAATGCTAAATGACCCCTTCTCAGCTCTCAAATTACCTTATCACTAGGCTCATTCTGTCTAGTTTGACCAATCCCATTTTCTCTAAATAAATATTATTCTCGGTTTCTTTTGTATTATACTCTATTGGATTTTCTCCTGACATTTCCTCCCCCGTCTCCATTGCTGGCTGCTTTTCTACATCTGTTTTTAGGACTCAAATTTGTTACCATTTTCTTCTCTATTCATAACCTCTTCTAGAAAATCTTATCCATTGCCATACCTGAAAATGCCTAACTGCTAATTAACACTTCAGTCTTGATCTCTCATCTGAACTCCAAACTCATAACCAGCTGCTACTGTACATCTCCACTTAAATATCTTGTAAATATCTGAAAGTTAACATAGCTCAAATTAAAGTCTTAGTCCACAAACACCTTTGGTTATGTACACCTCAGTAATGTTGCCACCATCTACCAGTTGCTTAAGCCAAAAAATCACACCTGGTACCATTGATTCCTCTGTTAATCTCCAGGACCAATCTGCCAGGAAATGCTGCCACCTGGAACTCATCATGGGTTCGACGTGTTTAATTCTCTTCTCCCTATGACCACCTTAGTCTCTCTCTACAACTCTACTCATTGGTTATCTAGTTTGCTCCCTTGGCTGCTTATAATTTATTTATAAGAATTATCCTTATAAAACACAAATGACTTTTTTTTTCACTTATCTGCTTAGCTCCCCCCCCCCATTGTTTCCTATTGTATTTACTTACAAGATCCAAATTCAGTACTGTGAGCTTTAGGATCCCAAATTAATCAGATCCTCAATACTCCTATGACTTTGTCTCATACAACTCTCCTTGAATTTACTTTTTCTAGTGTCACGGTCACTTTTCCTCTTCTTGCTTTTACTTTAATATGCCAAGTTTTATAACCTTTATGTGTGTTTCCTACATTCGGCCTGTGTCTCCCTTTCCTATTGCTGGCTCCTACTTTTTATTTCTCAACCTAAATGTTACTTCTCCACTAAGGCGTTCCTTTAATGCCCAATAAAAAGCAGCTCCTCAGTGTCTCTATCACATTATCTGGTTTTATTTTCATCATGGAACTGATACTTCCTTATTTATTCATTTATTATATTTAAAAATTTTTGTCTTCTGTGAGAGTGTATAAGGCAGAGAATTGTATTTTTCTCTGCTTTATCCCTGTGCCTAGAAAATATGTGAAATTCAGTGCATGAAATGGGATGTTTTTGCATAGATACACCTTTGTCTGAATTTCTGGTATTATTTCCTTAGAAAAGATACCTCTAAATAAAATCGAGTTCTAGCCAATTGTTTTCTAGGAAGTTTGTACCTATATTAGGGTTGTCAGATTTAACAAAAAAGAAATATAAGACTACCAGTTAAATTTGAATTTTATGTAAACAATGAATAGTATTTTAGTACAAGTATGTTTTATGTCGTATTTGGGACATACTTATACTAAAAAATTGCTCATTGTTTATCTGAAATTCAAATTTGATTGGGTATCTTTTATATGACCCAGCAATGCTATCCTTTATGCACTCCCAATTAAAGTGGATAAAATGATGTGCTGTGGTCCTCTTTTCACCATTTAAAAAAAATGCATGGCTTACACACACACACACACACACACATGCACACGCACATGCACGCACACACCCACCACCACCCCCACACCAGACACAGGGCCACTAAAAGTAACGGGAAAATGTAAGTCTGTACTTATATTTTGTGAAACAGATTATAATCTAACTTTTATTTCATTGAGATCCTGCTTGAAGGCCTAGTCATTCTGTACAAGCCATAGATGCTCAATACCAGTCTTTCTCATATTCAGGTATGAATCTTTATTAGACCATAAACTTGTTTTGATCGGAATGGACTTTAGGAAATGTCATTCTTCCCAGATAAGCAATAACAAGAAGGATCCCTGATTCTGGCTGGGAGTTGTCGTATGCAATAGAAAAATGGCCAGAGGCCTAGCATTTGTAGAATCTAGAAAACATGAGGAGAATTAGTCTGGGATGTGTTAGGTCACTGAGTATGATCAAAAAAATAATCTCTGAGGTGATAGTTTGTGATCTAGAAATTCCTAAGTATTCACATAATACTGCGCAAGTATTTTGGGTCACTCTATAAAGGAATTTAACCTTATAAATAGACATGGGATAATTTTTTTTTTTGAAAAACAACTAGCAAAGAAATAATCTTAATATCGATTTAAACTTTCCTTTTGCTGTTGTGTTTTTGTGTTACTGTAAACTCATGTAAGAAAGATGCTGACTATAAGTGTAAGAATGATATCAAAATGTATTTTTGTCATGTTTTTCTCCATTAATCCACAGTAAGTCTCTAATGTGTTAGGAACTTGAAAGGGAAATATAAAACCTGGGAACCACATTCAATGAAATGACAACATTGAAAAGTCTGAAGTAGAAAAGGATTCTCATTAGGGGGTTCCTGCATTTTAAAAGCCTTAAAATTAAAATTGCTGCAAGTAATTTTTATGAATAGCTGAGATTTTTGGTTTATACTAGATTAGCAACTGAATTAGGTGTTGAGAATATCCTGTCTATTGTCCTCAACCAAAAAGGTTTCACTGTTTCATTTAGCATTTTCATAAAATGCTAAGAACTCAGAAAATATTACATTATTTGTTGGCAGTGCCTTTCTTTCATCTGTGACTTAAGTCAGCAGGGTTTGTCATTATCATGAGTAGCAGTGGGAAAGGAAGGAAAATACAAAGGAGCTATACTAAACACCTGACGTCACCAGTCTGTAACCATTTACCCTTACATTCAGGATTACAGAATAAGTAATCATATTTCAATTCCCTGTTTATTAGATAATAGTAGCAATGGTTAATGTACTTTGTTCACTCTAGTGTATATAAGTATATATTTTTTGATATTTAAACTGTCTGAAAATGTAAGCTTTCTTTTCCACTTACCTCCAAATGAATGTTGTTTAATAATAACAACCTTCTAGAAATCAACCATGAGTTCATAAATAGTAGCTAGTGACCTGTGTGCAACAGCCTGTTCCTCTTTTTCTATACACTTTGCCTTAAATGTCATAGTATTCAGATTCAGCGTATTGAGTAAAGAGCAAGGTCTCTGGTCTCAGTAGAACTGGACTTGAACTCTATTATTAACCACATGTTAGTAAATAACTATAACCCACTTGAGTCTCAATTTCTATTTACAACATGGAGACTTGATTATTTAATAAGGAAGAAAATGAGTATCCTAAGAAAAACACTTATCACCGTACTTGATGTGTGAAATAGGAATCCAAAAACTAATACTTTACTGTCCTCTTTTCCCAAGGAAGAGTCCTAGAGCCATTATACTTTATACCTTATTGGGTGCATTTTATGTGCTGGACAACATCTAATTGCCTTATATTTGTTCTTCACAGTGCTCTTATGAAGTAGTTTCTGCTATTTTCATCACTCCCATTTTATAGGGGAAGAAAATGAAATACTGAGGCTTAAAGAGATGAGTCACTCTCAGGTGTATCTTACTCGACTTTGGCTTTCTTATCCACCTGGTTACGTAAAATGTGAGCATACAATCATTTTAGATATATATCGTACTAAATAATACTCTCTATCTTTCCATCAACAATATTTAAATTCAAGGATTCAAAGTGTCTTAATTGCCTAAGTATAATGCCTACTAGGCACTGTGGAAAGATACATATCTGACTGAACTTCTGTCCTCAAGGAACTCATGATTGGAAAAAATTAATATTAATTCCAACCACAAATCCATTGACTGAAGAATGAGGTGTATGCTATGATCACTAGAACAAAAAGAAGAAAACAACTATGTTGTATTCTTTTAGGCTATCAGAAATTAGAAATTGTTAATATAGATAAATTGCCAAGACATGCAGCTCAATTAGGAGAAAAAGAATAATGGATATGAAATTTACTCAAAGAAGTAAATCTAAATTTAGACACATTAAGTTTAGTTTTGTTTCTGAAACTTCAGGAAGAGGTCATAAAATTTAGACCTGAATTTACTGGCATTTAATCCCAATTATAAAAACTTGAAGAAAAAGAAACCTAGTTGAAAGACATTTCTTTGACCTGTCCTTTCCTACCCACCATAATACTCAAGTCTCTATTTTATACTAAAAACAGTTTCTGGCTAAATATTAACATAATTGAATTTTAACTAAACATGTCAGAATATTATCAACCATACTAGTTTTTTGTCTCAGTATTACTGCCCAGGATGCTAAGTACTTTTATCAGTTTTTCTGCAGTTGTTCAAAACATGTGGTAAACTAATTTTTGGAAATTACCATTACAATTGAAATCATGTTTATTTGAATATTCAAAATTATAGTAAATCTACCATAATATATACTTTTAAATAGGAAAAAAAGTTGCAAAACACATCTTGAGGAAAAATTTAATTCTACATATGAATATATGTGTTTGTGTGCTATGGAAAATATTTTAGACTGATAAACACAATAAGATTAACTCTGGTTATTTCAGGAAGGTGGGTGAGAAAACAGGAGAAAGGTATTTAAATTTTATTTAGTATTTCTTGGAATTATTTTAATTGTAAAGATGGGCAACATATGTAATTGAGAAAATAAATCAGTGGAGTTATATTTAAAGAAATGCATAGAAAACAAAAATGCAAAAAAAAAAAAAAAGACTTTCTTTCTACAGGGAACAAACACCACATGACTCCTTAGGACCTCCTCAAAGTAAAGAGTGAAATGATGAGATTGATGAATTGAAACAAAAAATGATAATTAACACATATTCCAAATATTATGTTAAAAACAATTTTTCTTCTTTGATTTTCACAGCTCTATCTTGAGAAATTGAGATTTATAGAGTTAAATAACTTGCCAAATAATACATAGCTACTGAATGTTAAAATCAGAATATTCACTCTTTTAAAATCCAGGACCTGAGTTTCTAACCACTACATTATACTGCCCTGTAGTATTTCCACAAAACCCATGTATTTCCTCCTGAAGTTCTTTTTATTTGTACTAGGGAAACAAGTGAAAAACAATATACACCCTTCCTTAATTGAAATATCTTTCTTGCTGTCCCATTTAACTTGTAAAACTACTTCATTAAGAGGTGTCTGATTTTATTACTAGTAGCTTGCCACTTCTAGGATAGTTTTACAATTTAAAACTTATTTTAAAACACTTATTTGTTTTCACCACACCCTGTTACGTGGATCAATAAGATGAAAATGTCTATAATTTACCCTTATTTGTGGGTATTCACACACACATGCAGTATAGCCTATCTCCCCTTGAATCAAATTTATTTTTAAATTTTTACTTCTTTGTTTCAAATATAAATTTGATTCAATATGTGAAAGAGAAAGTCTGCCCTGAGAAATTTATCTATTGGAGCAGACAATTCTCTTAGATTATTGCTTCTTTGTCATGTTTTGGGTTACAACCTTTCAATTCACTTGAATTTCTAGAGGAAAAGAACAGAATCATTTGTAAATGTACAATTATTTTCTGAATATTTAAGCTGTATGAATCTTTTATACAGAAAAACTTTTGAGTGATCATAATCTAGAAACATTCATGTTTACTACTGAAATATAGTGATTACTGAGTACTTGTAACAATTGCTGTACTCTAAATATTTGAAGAATAGGGAAACCATAGAAAATTGCATTATATATCTTTTACTTTTATTGCTAATAACATACTATTCTTTTAATAAAAAATAGAACCACCTTCTTACTATAAATCCCTAATAATCAATTTTATTCTAGATTTTATTAGTGGGATATAACTTTTATTGTGAATTTGAAAATATTATCAATAAACATTTCTATGTCACAGCATTTCTTGGTAGGAGCAGTTGCTAAAGGCCACACTGTAGAATATGTGGGCTTGGAAGTGGTGAACTAGGTGACACAAAATGTAGTAGTATGCTGAATGCACTGAAGTAAAAAGTCATTGGATTTTGTCATTTTAAATAAGTCCTACTATCCAGAACATCTCAAACCATTTTCTTTTCGGTACATACCTTGCATTGATTCTATTATTCTTTTTGATACCACTGTCTTCTAATTATCTTTTCTAATGTTAATATGTAGTAGCATTTGTTTACATATCAGACAAAATTTGTGTTGAGTTGAAGTATCATTCATCTATACTAGAAAAAAATTGTTTTTCTATAGCCATTTATAAGTTTAAACAACAGAAGAAACAAAACAAGCAAAACTATCCTCATGACTACTGAAAAGACAGTTTTTAAACATAGTGGAAAATAGTATTAAAACTCTTTGTTAAGAAACCTTCAAGGCCTCCCTCATTTGGCCAGACTTTTTCAGTCTAACATGAACACACTGGAGAGTTGGTGGTATGTGGATATGTGTGACAGACTCAGAATGGAGGAAAGCAACTAACTACAAACTGAAACATGTTTATTCCAGGAATAGAGAGGCCAATCAGACAACTATCCATGAGAGTTTTTATTTACAAAATTTCAGAGATTTAAAATTTGCTATAATTTTGATTTTACAGTTTTGAAGTCATAAGAATAATTTGCTTCTTAAGATTTTTAGAATCTGATTTTTGTTTAAAAGAATTCTAAATAAGATATTGTTCAAATATTTTCCCTTTTTATTTTCCAATTTAAACACTAGAATTTAATACATCTCAAAGTGTGAGAGATGAATTGTACTAAATGGTGGTTCAAAAATAATCTTCAGTAATTATTAATACTTTCTTAGTGGAACCTGCCTCAGTTAATGTTATGGATTGAATTTTGTGCGCCCAAATTCATATGTTGAAGCACTAATCTCCAGCGTGACTATATTTGGCATTAGGGCCTTTAAGAAGGTAATTAAAGTTAAATTGAGGTCATAAGGGTGGGGCCCCAATCTAAAAGAACTGATGTCCTTATAAGAAGGACACCCCGGATGCATGCACACAGAGGAAAGGCCATGTAAGGACATAGCAATAAGGCAACCATCTGCAAGCGAGGGAGAGAGGCCTCAGGAAAAATACCAAACCTGCTGACCCCTTGGTCTTGGACTTCTGGTTTTTAAGACAGTGAGCAAAAAATTTCTGTTGTTTAAGCTACCCAGTATGTGTCATTATGGTAGCCCTAGCACACTAACACAGATACCTTGAATTGAACTTTAACCAAGGGATTAGAGCTTCTTATATTTGGATTTCAAATAAAGTCTGCTACAAAAGAATAAATAATGAGACTATATATTTTTTTAACATCTTTATTGGAGTATAATTGCTTTACAGTGTTGTGTTAGTTTCTGCTGTATAATAAAGTGAATCAGCTATATGTATACATATATCCCCATATCTCCTCCCTCTTGCATCTCCCTCCCACCCTCCCTATCCCACCCCTCTAGGTGGTCACAAAGCACCAAGCTGATCTCCCCGTGTGATGCAGCTGCTTCCCACTAGCTATCTATTTTACATTTGGTAAGGTATATATGTCAATGCTACTCTCTCACTTCGTCCCAGCTTACCCTTTCCCCTCCCCTTGTCCTCAAGTCCATTCTCTACATCTGTGTCTTTATTCCTGTCCTGCCCCTAGGTTCATCAGAACCTTTTTTTTTTTTTAGATTCCATATATCTTTGTTAGCATACGGTATTTGTTTTTCTCTTTTTGACTTACTTCACTCTGTATGACAGACTCTAAGTCCATCCACCTCACTACAAATAACTCAATTTCATTTCTTTTTGTGGCCAAGTAATATTCCATTGTATATTTGTGCCACATCTTTATCCATTCATCTGTCGATGGACACTTAGGTTGCTTGCATAACCTGGCTATTGTAAATAGTGCTGCAATGAACATTGTGGTACATGACTCTTTTTGAATTACGGTTTTCTCAGGGTATATGCCCAGTAGTGGGATTGCTGGGTCATATGGTAGTTCTATTTTTAGTTTTTTAAGGAACCTCCATACTGTTTTCCATAGTGGCTGTATCAATTTACATTCCCACCAACAGTGCAAGAGAGTTCTCTTTTCTCCACACCCTCTGTAACATTTATTGTTTGTAGATTCTTTGAGGATGGCCATTAAGACTGGTGTGAGATGATACCTCATTGTAGTTTTGTTTTACATTTCTCTAATGATTAGTGATGTTGAACATCCTTTCATGTGTGTGTTGGCAATCTGTATATCTTCTTTGGAGAAATGTCTGTTTAGGTCTTCTGCCCATTTTTGAACTGGGTTGTTTGTTTTTCTGATATTGAGCTGCATGAGCTGCTTGTATATTTTGGAGATTAATTCTTTGTCAGTTGCTTCATTTGCAAATATTTTCTCCCATCCTGAGCGTTGTCTTTTTGTCTTGTTTATGGTTTCCTTTGCTATGCAAAAGCTCTTAAGTTTCATTAGGTCCCATTTGTTTATTTATTTTTTTTATTTCCATTTCTCTAGGAGGTGGGTCAAAAAGGACCTTGCTGTGATTTATGTCAGAGTGTTCTTCCTATGTTTTCCTCTAAGAGTTTTATAGTGTCTGGATTTATATTTAGGTCTTTAATCCATTTTGAGTTTATTTTTGTGTATGGTGTTAGGAAGTGTTCAAATTTCATTCTTTTACATGTAGCTGCCCAGTTTTCCCAGCACCACTTATTGAAGGGGCTGTCTTTTCTCAATTGTATAGTCTTGCCTCCTTTATCAAAGATGAGGTGACCATATGTGCATGGGTTCAGTATATGCAAATCAATCAATGTGATATACCATATTAATAAACTGAAGGATAAAAACCATATGATAATCTCAATAGATGAAGAAAAGGCTTTTGACAATATTCAACAGCCATTTATGATAAAAATCTTCAGAAAGTAGGCATACAGGGAACTTACCTCAACATAATAAAGGTCATGTATGACAAAACCACAGCCAACATCATTCTCAATGGTGAAAAACTGAAACCATTTCCTCTAAAATCAGGAACAAGACAAGGATGCCCACTCTCTCACCACTATTATTCAACATAGTTTTGGAAGTTTTAACCACAGCAGTCAGAGAAAAAAAAGAAGTAAAAGGCATCCAAATCAGAAAAGAAGAAGTAAAACTGCCACTGTTTGCAGATGACATGAGAATACATAGAGAATACTAAAGATGCTACTCAAAAACTAGTAGAGCTAATCAATGAATTTGGTAAAGTAGCAGGATACAAAATTAATGCACAGAAATCTCTTGCATTCCTATACACTAATGATGAAAAGTCTGAAAGAGAAATTAAGGAAACACTCCCCTTTACCATTGCAACAAAAAGAATAAAATATCTAGGAATAAACCTACCTAAGGAGACAAAAGACCTGTATGCAGAAAACTATGACATTGATGAAAGAAATTAAAAATGATACAAACAGATGGAGAGATATACCATGTTCTTGGAATGGAAGAATCAACATTGTGAAAATGACTATACTACCCAAAGTAATCTACAGATTCAGTGCAATCTCTATCAAACTACCAATGGCATTTTTCACAGAACTAGAACAAAAAATTTCACAATTTATATGGAAACACACAAGACCCCGAATACCCAAAGCAATTTTGAGAAAGAAAAACGGAGCTGGAGGAATCCGGCTCCCTGATTTCAGACTATACTACAAAGCTACAATAATCAAGACGGTATGGTACTGGCACAGAAACAGAAATATAGATCAATGGAACAGGATAGAAAGCCCAGAGACTATATTATTAAATGGAAATTAGGGCTGCCATTAACAGAACACCAAAAGCTAGGTAGCTTAAGCAACAGAAATTTAATGTTCCAGAGTTCTGGAGGCTAGAAAACTGAAATCAAGGTATTGGCAGGGTTGGTTCCTTCTGAGGGCTGTGAGATAAGGATCGTATCCAGGCCTCTCTCCTTGGCTTATGGGTGGTTGACTTCATGTTCATATGACCTTTTTCCTATATGCATGTCTATCTCCAAATTTCCCTTGTTGATAATGACATCTCTCATACTGTATTAGGGTCGACTCTGATTGCTTCATTTTAACTTTATTATCTCTGTAAAAACCCTATTTCCAAATAAGATTACATCCTGAAGTATTGAGATTTAGGACTTCAATATATGAATTTTTGGAACAAAATTCAACCTATAGCAAGGACATATGTTTTAAGAATTTTGATTGAGAGAACCCTTGTAATATTTTTTTCTTCCTTTTTGGGTTAGTGAAATATGAAAGTGAACTAAGATCTTACAAATACTTTTTTCAGAATCTAAATGTCAATCTTTGCAGTAATTATTTTAAATTATTTTATTTTAATGAAAAATTTTCTAGATATATGGCTTTTATTATATATTTAACTTAAACTCTGACTTGTATATGAAGTAATTATCATTTATTTATAATACAATATATTCATAAACTGCAACAGATTTTATAATAAAAGACATTTCTTGGGGAGGCAATAATCACAAAGTTGTTATCCCCAGATCATCCTTGAATTTAGTTAGAGCAGATATGGAGGCCCAACTCTATGGCAACATGAGCTGTGAACTAGTCTGATTTATACACTTTGTACTATCTTTCTTTCTTAGCAGAGGGGATATTTTTTAATGTTTAATTTATAAATGATTCTTACTAATGTCTTTATTACCTGTTAATTATTTCTTAAAAATAGAGAATCAATGCCTACTGACTACACTGAATTGATATGTATCAGATGGATGGTAGTCCTTATGTATGGAAAATACAGGCTAATGAATAGCAAGAGTCCCATGTGAGTTGTGGGTATCCATTATTAATTTATAAATATTATTAAAGTATTGAAGAAATAACATTGAATACACATTGAGGAGATTAAATCAAAAGGAAGACTGATCAGAAATGGCTAAGTTTGGTTCAAAAGCAATTCATGATGGTCTCCAGTATGTGGAACTGGAGAGGGTTTAACCTGAATTATAACACAGTGTTTGTGTATTTACTGAGGTACGATTTACATGGAGTAAATTTGACGTATCTTCAGTATTGAGTTCAATGAGAATTTTAAATTTGTACAATATAATCACCACCCAAAGATACAGAACATTCCCTCACTCCAAAACCATACCTTTGCACAGTTTGTCATCCCCAATCTTCAAAAGCCCCTCATTGTTTAGATTCATATCATTATAGATGAGTTTTGCTTGTTCTTAAATTTCATATAAATAAAATCTTACACTTTGTACTCCTTTGTGTCTGGCTTCTTCTCAACATAATGTTTTGAGATTTCTTCATGTTATTTTCTATATCTGCAATTCGTTCCTTTTGTTTCTGAATAGTATCGTCTGAAGATTTCAAAATTTGTTTATCTAATCTCCTTTAATGGAAGGTTGAGCTGTTTCCAGGTTTTGGCTATAATAAATAAGGCCTCTGTGAGTATTCTTTTAAAACATTTTTGTGGACACATTTTCCTCCCACTTCTCTTTGGTAAGTACCTCGGAGTGGAATTGCTAGCCATAGGGTAAGAAACTATCAACCAACTTTCCAAAGTTGTACCACTTTACATTCTTATCAGCAACATATATGTGTTTTAGCTCATGTGTTTTGCTCATATTTTCCTCTTTCCTTCAGGAATTGTTAGAGTTTTTGAAAAATTCCCAAGACACTACAATTTCTATAAGATAGTAAGAACACAAACAGCACTTCTCTCTGACTTATACAAGAGTGTGACACAATTGAAGTGGGAGTAAACTCAACCTTTCCTTCTATACCATTCCCCATTAGATCACATTGTTGTAAAATGGTTCATAACAATGGCTGAAGTTATTACCAGAACATTTGCATGAATAGGGTGTAGAAATGCAAGAACCGATAGATTTTCCAAAGTGGAAGAGCATGACAGTAATGACTGTTTGATTGCATATGTGAGACAACCCCTAAGGGTGTCTTCAACTAGTAAGGATAGGGTGCAGCTAGGATTTCAGAAATTCTACCAAAGAAGGCATAGTCAGATAAAATATTACTGCTTGCCAGAGTGTTAAGGGAAAATACTCATATCTGGTTGAAGTTGGAATGCTGTCTTATAGATATAGAGACAGGTACATGTGTTTTGCGTATGGCCTGGCTGTACGAACAACCGTAGAAAGAAAAATGACTCTCTTATAAAAAGCAGAGTTTACTTCTTTATTTCTTGACCTAATAACTAATTGCTAAATACTTGCAGTGGCTAAGCAGTGGGGGATGAACATCAGGATTATCACTACAGTTGACCATTAAGTCACCTAAGTTTTTCTATTAGGTTGAAGAAAAGATTTTTTGTGATAGTCTTTGGTTGATTGAATAGCATAGAGTGAGTTAAAATAAACAAGCAAATCCTTCCTGTGTCTTTATCACATATGTTATGACTTTTGAAATTTCCCGCAATTAATCTAGCAAAGGTTACTCACTCCAAAATGTTAATGCAGAAAATTTTTACAGAATAGGTAAATTGTCATTGAAAGACTGCTACTTCAAAGATTTTCCATTTCTAGGACAGACATAAAATGTAGACATCTTCATATTTGTAATTTTTTTCTAAAGTTCATTTATAAATTGGTTATTTGAGACTCTGAATATATTTTCATATAAATTAAATGCTGTGTGGTTGTTAGGTCAAACTCCAAACTGTGTATCATCATACACTGAAGTATAATAATATCGCAGGATGTCTGGGTTGGAAAAGTTTATTCTGTAATATTACATATAATACGGGGACTACAGTGAAAATAATTTCAAGCTCCAATTTAGATTCTAGGATAGATTAGCCATGCCCTAACAGTAGTAGATCAAATTCACAGATTTCTTGCACCCTATTTACTTTGGCTCCTGTGATGTCTCTGGTAATGGGAATGATACTAAGGTGCTATGTGGGCTAAGTTACGAGAAACTAAAGGATGCATCAGCCACCTACTCTGCCAACCAAAATAACATCCTGTACTAAACTAACTATACAAAACTTAAAAAACATCATAAGAAAGTTCAAGAAGAAGGTCCTTTATAACCACCTGAATTGGAATAGAGAAGATATGTTACTGATATAAATAATCAGTTGACTTTAGGCATTCACAATTTGGAAGCTCTTTCTCTTGCTCTTACTTTCTTGGTGGTGGGGTTTGAGAGTCTCATCCAAGTTTTCTTGAGGGAAAAATAAATGGACCACTTACTCCCTACTTTTACTCAGCTCAAGAGTCAAAGTTTACGAAAAGAAGTCCAGTTGACCAAGTTAAGATCACACCTTTCAAGTACAGAGAGAAATTTGGAGGGAAGGATCTAATCACCAGAAAATAACAATGGGGAAGATGCAGTTGTATTTTGCAAAAGGAAATCATATATTATTAGGGAGATGAATGGATATCGAGGACCTCAAACAAGAAAATGCTCTAAAATTCTTCCAAACCCACAATTCTTGATTTTTTTCTGACGTCTCTCTCCTTGGCTTGTAGATGGCAATTTCTCCCTCTGTCTTCACATGGTCTTTTCTCTGTGCAAGTCTGTGTCCTATTAGGACACCAGCCATATTGTCTTAGGGCCCACCTTAACAACTTCATTTGACCTTAATTACCTCTTTAAAGGATCTGTCTTCAAATACAGTTACATTCTGAGGTACTAGGGGTTAGGACTTGAACATACACATTTTTGGAGGAGAGGACATAATTCAGCCTGTAACAATGATATCTCTGGAAATTTATTTACGGAAACTCTGAATTGGCAACCCTTACCCACTAGGGAAAACATTCACTACATTCTTCTAAGTTCTTGGAATTACATGTTAAATTGTGGCAGAAAGATTATAATGAAATGTTTAAAAAAATATACTTTCAATCAATTTCACAGTGAATGAAAATCCTAATCAGACACCTAATATTTTAATTAAGACTATTTCCTAAATATGTATATAAACATAGTTTATGACTTAGTTATTCCTCCTAGCATAAGGGAGCTTTATTGACCAAATAGCATTAGATGCATATCAGGCAGTTGTTCAAAGAAGAGCAAGCACACTGTTTGATTAAGGGATCTGTGGTGCATATTAGACTATGATAGTGTATTGTGATTCTAGAAAATAGTATCCCTCCTCGATAAGCCCTGAAAATCCACTGAGAAATCACTTTCAGTGGCACCACAACTACCTTACAATACACAAAATTAACATAGCTGTTCCCCTCTAGAGAGCTTATTTTTATATAAAATTTATAGATCATTTCTATCCAAATCAGCCCTTGACTTGGCATTTGACTGACTTAACATAATTTTGTAACACCCTACTCCAAAGTCTGTTTACTTATAAATGATTTGTTTGGTGCTGATGACAATCTCTTGTTAGGTGTACAACTCAGGAGAATATGTGATAGAAATCTATGCTTAAAAAATCTGTTCAGTGCTTAGATAGCAGTCACTTTAAATCTATGCATAATATAAAAAGTCAGTAAGGAGCAGATCAAGATGATAAATTGTCTGTTTTGACCATTTTAAAGATTCTCCAAATGAAAGATTCTTTTCATAAATGCCAGCTATACTAAAATGCAAAGCATCAACCTGATAAAATAGTGCATATGGCCATTCAATTAGATTATCTTCTCCCTCTAAAGGAGAACTGCAACTAATGGATGTAATTGCCTCTGAGAGCTTGAGACATTTTTATCCCGCGCCACATGCTTTATATTTCATTTGAATAACAAGAGCTTTCTGTGGTAATGCCCTTACACTTTAATTAGAGAATTGAAGTCTGATTTTCATGTTCAAACAGCCCGCTAAAATGGAAATTGTAAATATTTTTGAAGAAGAAATACCAGCAGAATTGTGCTAAACTCTACTGCTAAAATATTATAAATATAACATGTGCTATGTTTAATTAACTTCCATTATCCATCAGAAAGGCTACATACCTGGCAAAATACTGAACAGATGTACAAATACTAGAAGAGACTCTTATTGAAAAATTCCAGAGATGTTTCTCAGTATGTCCAGCCTCCTGCTAGAGGATTTGCCACTTTAAAAAATTGTGGCAAACATTCTGAACTTCACATAGAAAGCTAAATTTTGGAGTGTCTTGACAGCATGGGACCAGATTCCCCCTCCTAAAGGTTTAAATTGAATTTAGTTTTTAGGGTATATGTAAACAGTGACCCATGCTGCAATGTTAGCAGGTGAATTTAGGAAACAAAATATATCAGAAATAAAACTCCCCCCCTACCAAAACAGCCATCCTCTGTTTTCACTGAAAAAAATAAAAATATATGTATAAATATACATGCATATTAAACATATGTAAATGGTAGTGGTGTGTATTTTATTAGTACTTAAAGTTTGTTCTTCCAGATGGTTATCATTTAGAGTATATACAATTCAATGTTAGGTGTAAGTTAGAAGAAATGATGACAGGCTATACCATATTCATTGGATGTGTGCAAACATTGGTTCTTGTGTAGGAAGTATAGGAATTCGGGTGTCTCCACTGCCCAAGCTCTTCTCCTGTGGCCTGTATCCTTATAAGAGTTGAGTGGGAAAGTGCAGACACCCAGAATATGTTACAAAAAATCGTCCTTATGCTTGCTCTATTTGGCAAGACACTGTTGGGGGAACTCCCCTCATGGTGTCACTCCATCTGATGATAATCCAAGTTTCCATCACTAAAATCTAGGCTACCTGGCATGCTTAGAAACTGTGATAGCAATACATACACAAAAAGAGCAGGCAAGAGAGAAAGCGAGAGGAAACAAAGAAAGGCCATTCTTTAGCTTTTGTAATTATCACTATTTCTGATTGTTCTCATGAAGTCTGTTAATACTCAGGAGCAATGAGTGCTCCTAAATTTCTAGAAATTGGGCACTCACTATTTTCTGTTTGTTCCTGCTCTATACCTCTGTTGTGCCTTTTTACCGCCAAACAGCAAAGGGACTGCAAAAAGGAGAAGACAGACAAGAGGAAAGGATTGATGATAAAAAGAGGAGTGGGGAAGGAAAAGTTTGGGGGCTGAAATGAAGGTAGACAACAAGGAAAGAGAATGGTATGGGATTACTGAGGTTTATAAGGTAAATGGCCATATTTGTGATCTCATCTTATTTGCCTTATGTATACTTTGAGTACACCATATAGCTCCAGTGTCCTGAAAACAACAAACCACGTGTGTCAATAACAGGTTCTGGAGATTGGAGAGCCCAGAAACCTACAGGAGGCGCCATCAAGTAACAGGCAAATTTCCTTAGCCCCTCCCCCTAACCCCCCGCCCGGTTTGTCTAATTTCCCTCCTTACAATCGTACATCATTTTAAAATTTCAGCCATGAGGAAGAAAAACAAAATGGAATTCTGCAATCCTTAAGAATCCTTAGTCCTTCACCAGGATATCCCTCCTGTGGCCTGGCATGGGGATGGTTTGACAGCACTACTGAGATGATAGTCTAACCTGTCTCCCTGGCAGTGCAACTCTTTTTACCAGCAACTGCGTTTAGATAAATGTTTATAAAATTCTGCTTCTGATCTATCACCTCCTATGGATCATTTTTAAATGGATTGCTATTACAAGATAAAATACAAACTCGGAGCCTGAAACGCAGTACTCTACCTACACAGTCTGCTCACTGACTGCCTTCGTAAACATCTCTCCAGCTATTTCCTCTCTTCCAACAGAAACTCGCGTTCTCCAATCTCCCATATCTGCCTCCTGAGCCACACAAATCACTTCCACACCTGAGTCTTTGCTTACAGCCTCCCTCCCACCTGAGCTCCCCTCTTTCCTTTCTTCATTCACATCCCAACTACTCTTCTTGACAATTTGTGTCCCATTTTCTCTGAGATGCTATCTTCACGCTACACTGTCCAGGAATTATTTCCTAAGCTCCCACTGCACTTCCTTAATGACCATTTATGTAACACTTGTATGTTGGGAACGAACTTGCCGCTGCCGTCTTTTTCCTCTAAAAATATAAATTTTGTGATAAATAGTCTTAGAATCTTTATTATTTATAGAACCTGGTGTGTTAAAATATACATAGCATGTACTTATAGATTATTAAATGAGTGAATACAGACTTCAAAATTCTTTTCATTTAAATCCTGCAGATAAATGTTTAAGGCCCAAAATTAAGTTTGATAACCAATTAATTGCAAATTAAGAATGTAATAAGTATTAAAACCATACTAATTTATAGACATACATATGAGTTTCTCTACAAAATAATAATAATTTATAAAATTTTAAATGTAAAATATAACCTGGCAATTCCACCTTATTTGATACTGAAATTAAAAGAAAAATTCATAATACCCTTTGACGTATATTACTATGTATAATTTTAATGTCCAAGATAATAAAAAAATAAAAAATACAGGTTGACCCATAGTTAATGAGTATCACTCCAATAATGCAAATAGTATTCTTTTTTTTTTTTTAATTTGTTTAACATCTTTATTGGAGTATAATTGCTTTACAATGGTGTGTTAGTTTCTGCTTTATAACAAAGTGAATCAGCTATACATATACATATATCCCCAAATCTCTTCCCTCTTGCGTCTCCCTCCCACCCTCCCTATCCCATCCCTCTAGGTGGTCACAAAGCACTGAGCTGATCTCCCTGTGCTATGCGGCTGCTTCCCAATAGCTATCTATTTTACATTTGGTAGAATATATGTAAGTCCATGCCACTCTCTCACTTTTTCCCTGCTTACCCTTCCCACTCCCCATGTCCTCAAGTCCATTCTCTATGTCTGTGTCTTTATTCCTGTCCTGCCCCTAGGTTCTTCATAACCAATTTTTTTTTTTTTTTTTTTTAGATTCCATATATATGTGTTAGCATACAGTATCTGTTTTTCTCTTTCTGACTTACTTCACTCTGTATGACAGATTCTAGGTCCATCTACCTCACTACAAATAACTCAATTTCACAATTTGTATGGAAACACAAAAGACCACGAATAGCAAAAGCAATCTTGAGAAAGAAAAATGGAGCTGGAGGAATCAGGCTCCCTGACTTCAGACTGTACTACAAAGCTACAGTAATCAAGACAGTATGGTACTGGCACAAAAACAGAAATATAGATCAATGGAACAGGATAGAAAGCCCAGAGATAAACCCATGCACCTATGATCACCTTATTTTTGATAAAGGAGGCAAGAATATACAATGGAGAAAAGAGAGCCTCTTCAATAAGTGGTGTTGGGAAAACTGGACAGCTACATGTAAAAGCTCTACATCGTATTCTTAATAAAAATAACAACAAAAATAACAAGACATGTAACCAGACCATATTTATAAATTGATGAGGACCCAACTCTTTCAAGGTCTGAAAGTTTCCAATTAAACTATTAAAGTAATTGGATTTTGTACTTAATTCCAGCATCACATAAACTGTACATTGAGATGCCTTTCACAAATACAGTGATAGGAAAAACCATCTCTTCCTATTTTGTTATTATAGTTGACATAAGAATATAGACAGTAATAAAAGTGTTTCTGCTATCTACAAAAAAATGCAGCTAGGCCATTTTCCCCTTCCTAATAGAAACTTCAAAAAGATATCTTTCCTTTCTCTCTTTATCTTTCTTTTAATCACAAATACAATCTGTAACAGAAGCCAAGAATAAACTTAATCTCTTGGTGAGTTTCAGACATTTGACAATTATATAGGTTGACTCATCAAATAGGCATTGATTGTTAGCATTAGCCAGAAGTATATAAACACTTATAAATATTGCATGCAGAAGAGAAGCTGCACTTAGATGGATGAGTAATAGTCCTGTTGTTGGTAATCTATTATATCTCTTTTGCATGGAAAAAACAATTAGAAACGCATTTCTGACTATCCCAGACAGACCTTAGATGCTTCACAGTGGAAAATTAAAATTTTAGACATTGCAAAGAATGTAATAAATGTACCTTCACTCACCACATGATAATGGTACCTGGGGGACCTGGACAAGATCATAAGACCACAATTTGACTTACCTTTCTTCCTTTTGATAATCTATTTTTATAAAGCCATGGAATTATTTATTTTGATAGTAGATTTGTGTGTGTGTGTTTGTGTTGTGAGCAAGCGAGGGGGAAGAGATGGAGAGAAAGAGAAGAAAAAACTTGCTTCAGAAAAATAAGTGTTAACGCACAAGAAATGGCAACTTTGACAACTGTACCATAATAAACCTATATGCATGCATGCCAGGAGTGTAAAACAACACTCAGAAATGAATTTTACTATCAAACTTCCAGAGACTAATTATAACCTTTGAGTAAAATTGATTTTTTAAAATATGAAAAAACCCTTTGTTGTATCCTTAGAGTTTTTCATTATATCCACTATACATTAGATATTATAAATCAGGTAAGTCATTTTGGGCTAAAAACTGCCATATCAGGTTTCTGTCTGGAAGAGAATTATGACTCATATTATTATTATCATCACTTACACTGAAGAAATCCTCACATTCTAGGAAAACTTTTAAAAAATCAGTTTAAATTATGCAGAGTATTGAGCTAAGTTCATGTTATTAAGAATTCATTAAAAATCCTTCACAGGTATTTCCTTTCCTTCCTTTTAAATTGTCATGGGATAACTGGATTTTTTTTTTTTATAGTAGAGAAATTGGGCCTACAGAGGACAAAAGACCTGAATTCAGTTCCCGCAAATAACTGCATTTTTCTTGATTGTTACATGTCATGTGCTTACTGTGTCTGAATAAAGAAAAAAAAACCAGAAACAGGATATTGTTTTAGAATTATTAGCTTGATCATCTTCTATTTTTCAGAAACATAAGACAATTTCCTATATATATGAATACATTTTCAAATTCTAAATATATATATATATATATATATTTGATTCTGAATAGTATAATGGTAGCATCCTGAATAGTATAATGGTAGCATTTCTATTAACATAACAAGACCTTACTGTTAAGTTAATAAAACCTAAAATTTATGCAGTACCTCTTTCCTTTGTATTCTTTCCTCTGTAACCTCCAACCTATAAAACTTTGAATTGGATAAAGGTGAATGTTGAGGGTAATAGTAATGAATAGGAAAGGGAGTGGATGGATTTACTATTGATTTAACTTGGAAGTGTGTGTTTTATGTATTGTGATCACCCTAACACCCAACTATATCAGGGTCTATGTCTGTGATAACAAAAGTGATTTTGGAGAAAGAGAAATGACAAGAAATGACAGTGACAAGAAAAGGAAAGGGATGAGAGCATATGCTTATAGATAATAAAACAATGACACTTAACAAAAGCACATCTGATGCATATTTTCCTGTAGTTAAAATCTTCGCTTAGCTGGGGATACTGCAGTATTCCCAATTAGAAATAAAATCCCCAAATAGAATGAAGTTCTAAATTAACTACTTTTTAATTACTCATATAGCATAATTTTTCCTTAGTCTATGATGAAGTTTGAAATAATCTATAAAATGTACTGACCAGTAGGAAGGGCTTATCAAACAATGCTGAGTCTTTATAGAAAGGCTTTCTTCTTAAGTAGTTTTAAATAACCTTAATAAATGCTAGTCAAATCATGCTTTGATGGTATACCTTTTTTTGTCAGATCTGACTGGGATTTTTCTGGATGATCCCTAGTATTTCCCTAGTTTTAGAATTCTTAGCAAGGTCCAAGGCTACGTAATAAACCTTTTAGGTTGACTGGATAGGTGTGATTTTCAAGCTCAAGTAGATGGCCAATCTAATTGCTTCAGTAGGGCCAAAAAGCTGGACTCAGTAGCAGTTATTGGTCCTCATCAGGGAACAGGTTACTAAGAAAGGCTTCATTTGGTGAAAAAAAACAAAAAACAAAACATAAAACACCTCTTCTCCTCTCCAGATAGAGGTTTGAGGAAGCCAGAGACATGGTTCATGTATTGCATCTGTGACAATTTTGGGGCAGAGCAGTATACCTTTATTGCCCATCTAGCTGGGAGAAAGCTTTATTAGACACATTTATTGTTCCCATTGCAAGTGGTGTTCTGCAGTATTACCCCGTAAGCCAATTGTGTGGCTGTTTTTTGGGCCGTGTGAATAATGCACCACCGAAACAGTCATTGGTTATTTTGGCTATAGGAAGAATCTAGTTATACTGATTTTGTGGCAGTCTCATTGTTTGCTAAGAATTTGACTTATGTTGAAAAAATGAAATTAACCTGTAAAGAGTTGATTTCATATATCTGTCTTTCATTATACAGGTACCTAAAAAAGCCATTTATTTTCTAGAGAATTATAGTAAAACAAAATATGGCCACAGATTAATCACAGTTCTCAAATATGCGTAGATACACACAGCCTCCCTCTGCTTCAGCTCATTTCTCTGCATGCTCTCCTCATGTCATTTATAAAACTGCTTTTCTTTTGGACTCTGAAGGAAAGCAAAGTTTTGGGCCACTTCATCTCTGAGAATGATTCTAACCTTAGCAGCTTCCGATCCCTCTAGTGCTATTTTTCTGAATGGATTTGTTTTTGTTCAGCAATGTTTAGAGTACACAGACCAAACTGCATGTGAAATATTGTCCACCTGCAAAAGCTCTCAAAGGTCACTAAATGAGGTAACCATGCCATGCAAGAATGATTGTTTCTGGGATAAGAGGATGGAACTATACAAAGGCAAAGCTCTCTAGGTAAACCTGAAAAGAGTCTTTTGACGTATTTCAGGGAGCAAACAGAACAGCTTTAAAAAGGCTTGTTTAGTAACAGAAAAGACTGAAGTTGGCAGAGCTATGCATTGGTTTGCTTAGATTGGTTCCACATTTGCCAACCCTAAATATAGCTTTTCCTATGTATAATATTCTTCTTTCCTTTCTTACTTCCTCCCTTCCTTTTTTCTCCTGCCAGAATGTACCAGTGCAAATCTCTGTTCCTAAAAGTACATGGCAACCCCTCCAAGTTCACTGTGCTCTTTCCTTAAAATGCCTATTGAAATTATCTAGATGTTTAGTTATATATTACCTTATATGATCTCACATTATTTATTACCAAATTTTCTCTGTGAAGTCTGTCATAGGCAGAAAACTATTTGTATGTTTCATCAAAAAGAGGGAAAGAAACCAATGTCCATATTACCCAGTTTAAATATAAATATTAGCTCTGATTTTGAAACTCTTATGTGAAATATCTTTTATGTATTTTTCCAAGTTTTCTACTAAATTGTCTTCTTACTGTTTTGTAGGAGTTAATTTAATATTCTAAATGGAATCCCTCCTCAGTTGTGTGTTCAAAATCTTATATAGGTTTTTGGCTTAAACAAATCTTTAAAAGAAAATTAGGAAACAATTCTTCATGAATTTGTGAATAAGAAAGGATTGTTTTTAAACAAAACATAAAAACACAAACCTTAAAGGAAAGAATGGAATATTTTTACTACATTAAAAATGAGAATTTATTTTAATGAAAAAGTAAAGAGAATGAAGAAAATAAAATCATCCCCAAAACAATTGGATAGCTATTTTTTCTCATCAATCTAAATATATTATTTCATTCTCTTCTGACTTCCTTTTTTGCTATTGAGAGCTGTCTGACCACCATTCTTTTATATATTAACTTATCTTTCCCACTTATTGCTTTTAAAACCTTCTCTTTTTTCTTGTTTTGCTCCATTATTTTACCATGACACGTCTAACTGTGGATTTTCTTTTTATTCATCTTGCTTATGATTCTTTGAATTTCCTGAATCTGAGGAAGGGTATCTTACAGAAAATCTAGGCTATTATTTATCATTACCTTACTGAATATCCTATTCTCAGCTCAAAATTTGATTAGATAGAGTTTGGGCTTATTCACTTTATCATCCTTATTTATATTTTTTAGCTCTTTGTCTTTCTGAGTAATTTTCTATAGAACTATGTTCCACTTCACTAATTCTTTCTGCAGCTATGTCCAATTGCTTGTAACTTGAAGCATTAATTAATAAAATTTGAAATTTTAATATGAGTATTTTTTATTTTAATACTAGCATTAATAAAATTTTAATGTGTATTTTTCATTTTTTAAATTTTAGTTTGTGCTTTTTCAAAGTTTTCAGAATATTTTGTTCACCATGATAACTCCAATGCCCTTTGTTTCTTTACATGTACATACATTTATTTCATATCCTTATCTGATGATTCCATCATCTGCAGTTTGGGAATCTGACTTTTCAGTTTGACTTTTTTGCTGGGTTTATGTAATTATGTGATGATGTGGTTCTTGATGGGTTTCATTATTTTGAATGGGGGCTGCCCTTTGGGATTCCATCAATAGGAGAGATTTGAGGCCTTTATTTAAAATGTCTTCCTCCAAAGAACATTTATATTAGTTTTATCCAGATTCCTGTAGGCAAACCAACATGCGGCTGCATTTGATTAAATTTTCTTTTTTATACTTTTAAGGCAACAGATGCTATGATTTCATGACACAAACATGTGTGATTATGAGGTTATGGTTAGGGAAGATTTCTTTTTTCTTTTCTCTTTTTTTGTTCCTTTCTACTCAGTCTCAACTCAGGGCCAAATCAGGCAGGCATGCTTTTACAGGGATTGGATTTGCTTATTTTTGGTTTGTTTTCCTAACTCATTTATTGAGCATGTTATCTTTTTGGGGTATTTGTTTTATTTGGAGAATTCTGAGTTGATATTCTTTCTTCAGAGGCCCAGTTTATCCATTTTCCTGGCATGTGATCCTTCTTTTAACCCACATTTGTGGCCTCTGAAGATTGACAGATGACTTTCATCCAAATGTTAACTTTATTACTACCTTGTCCTTATTTAATCACACATTCTCCTTTTTCTGGCTTCTATTTCCCTTACAATACTGCTCGTTCAGACATGATTTAATATATGTATATTAAATATGCAGAGTTTTGTGTTCTGTCCCAAGAGTGGTTTCTTTTTTGGTTCTGTCCCATCTTAGGATTTTTTTCTCATTGTAGTTATAAACTATTTTTGGGTACAAATGTTATCATAGTTCTTATTGAAATCTAAAATGGACTAATGTTTATATTTACTCAATGGACTGAAAATCTTGTATATCAGTTTCACTCTTCACTCTTGCATATTGGAAATGTATATCAAGTACATACAACCTCTACATTGAGAACTTATTCTCTGCAAGGCATTGTGTCAATTCCTGTGCTCACAAGGGGCAACAACTGAACTCAATTGGCTGAAAGTAATTTAAGTTGAATTTGAAGTCCCCCAAAAAAGTAAAAGAAAATATCTTACTCATTTTAATTTCAAATTTTTTTTACAGTTTTGCCACAATCCCTGATGCTGGAAACATTTTAAAAATTGACAAAATATATGTATATATGTCAGACTTAATTGGAATGGCATACCTAGTTGAAACATAATCATTGAATTTTTTTTTTTACCGACTAGTAAAATCTTTAAATTCATTAAAAATTTTTTTCTTATTTAAAATACTAATTTCCTTCTTTGGAGTTAATATAAAGAATTCAATGTAAGTTAAAAGTCCTTCCAAAGGTTTGGTGAGACTGACTGACTTCAAACATTTGCTCTCAGGAGGAAGGAGCAAGGTTAGCTCAATCTACAAGAAGTAATATGTAACAATGTAAGAATTTGAGTGTGACTTACTTATCTGAATCAAAGCAAGCAGAAAGTTGCTAATGTAACCTCAATTTTGTAAGTATGATTACAGCACAATATGTGAAAAATTCAACTCAATCACTTAAATGAAGCTGTCAGTGAAATAATCATGTGAAGGGTACCTTTAGTTTTTGCAGAGTCAATATTTTTCACTAATTTCCACCATTGAATATATTTTCTGTATTTGTTTTAAATTTTGTTTAATTTTGAAAAGTTTTACAGGTGCAAAAAATTTGCAAGTATATTCTAGAGAGTCCTGCATACCCCAATCTTGTTTCCTCTATGGTTAACATTACTGTGGTACATTTGTAGCAACCAACAGACCAATATTTATACATTATTATTAACTAAAGTCTATATTTTATTCTGTTTTTCTTAGTTTTCACCTCTTGTCTTTTTTCTGTTCAGTATCCCATCTTGGATACCATATTACACTTAGTCATCATGTCTCCATAGGTTGCTCTAGACTGACGGTTTCTCAGACTTTCCATGTTTTTGATCACCTTGACATTTTGGGAGTATACTGGGCAGATGTTTTTTACAATGACCTTGAATATGGGTGTGTTTGATGTTTTTCTCATGATAAGACTGAGTTTATTGGTTTTAGAAGAAGATATCACAGGTAAAGTGCCATTCTTACCATAATATCAAGGGCATATGTTATTAAAATATCTTATCAGTGATATTATCTTTGATCACTTACTTGGCTGAGGTAGTGGTTGTCAGGTATTTCCATTGTAGAATTATTCCTTCTTCCTTCCATACTGTACTCTTTATGAGGAAGTCACTACATACATCCCACGATTAAGATTGGAGGAGTTATGTTCTACCTCCATAAGGAGGGAGTTCCCATTGCTCTACTGACATGGGAAATATGGTACAACTTTATGTGTCTTTCAATTCAAATAATTAAAATGATGAATGAAACACCTTTACAAATTCATTTTAAATAGATTGCTGAGCTGGTACAAAAGAAAATAGGTTACCAACATGAAATTTTAAAAACAGGGCACTGGGTGGTAAGGATACCTTTCATTTTGGAGGTTTCTTTTGAATCCTGGACATGATGAGCATTCACTTTAATGGCAACAGGAGGTTTGAAAAAGGATAAAACTTAGTCACTCAGTCAGTGGACACTGTGATGTGCAATCCAACCCCCCTTCATTGAATAAGTTGCCCAAACTGCTGAGAGTGTTGTCAGTAGATAGCCTTATACTGACAAGAGTGTCAGGGAATGCCTCAGCGCTGGCCCACATGCAGTGATCTCCCAGTGCTGTTTGATGCCAGAGTATAAAGTCCCTCTTGACTTCTCAGGACTTCCTGAGGGCCATTCAAAATCCACCACTGAGACTTTCACTGGGGCTGTATTGCTGCAGATCAACTAATCCCTCTGCACAATTCTATTTTCTTTCTCTTCCTTACAAAGGGTTTGATCCTAAGGCTCTTCCTTATTAAAAATCCTGCATGTTAATTTCTCAGAATCTGTACTTCAGTAAAAATTTGTCATATCCCTATATGATTTTTTGGAATATGCAGTTTTCACTGAATATGTTTATAAAATCCAACCATACTCTTGTTTTCACTGATATATAAATAAATTCTAGCTCTTGATAGGAGAAGAAGCAAAGGGATTTGCATATGACAAAGGGAAATGCACACAAGGAAGGGAGGAATTTGAGGCCATTAAACAATCTACCACAAGTAAATGTTAAACTTCACAAGATAACATCAAGTAGTTTTCCTAGGTGTGTTTTGAACTAACTTAAAATTGCCCTAGCAATGTGTAAGAGATTCTATTGCTGCACTGATCTATATTGTCCAACATTTGAACTTGTCTGACTGCTTAATTTTTGCAGATGGAAAAGATATTAGATGATGTATCATTTTAGTATCAATTTACATTTTTTTCTTACTTATTTGGAACATTTCATATTTTTAATACCCATGTATTTTCTCTTTTATAAAATGCCTTATCTATTGGATTGTTTGCTTTTTTTTTTTTTTTTTTTTTTTTACTGGTTTATAACTCCTTTATATTCTTGAAAATGTTTTCTCAGTAATGTGTTGCAAGTATTTACTTCAATTATGTAGATAAGTTTTTGACCTCTAAGATATCCATTGATGAAGAGAACTTCTTAATCTTCATATAAATTAATTTATCAAGTATTACTTTTTATTTTAGAGATTTGGGTGTCTTGTTTAGGAAATCTTTTTTTAACCTCAGATTAGAAAGATATTTAGTTATATTTTTAAAGTTTCAAAAGTAACCTTTTCACATTTAAATTCCTAGTTTATCTGGAGTTATCTTTCTCTCATCTTTCATTCTTTCTTTTTTATTATGCAGTGGGAAGTAAGAATCCAACTTTTTTTCCCCTATAAGAAAAAAACATTTTTTTCTGGCACTTTTTTCTCTGATTTGCCATTATATCTTGGTCAGATACCCAAACTCTGTGTATGTATGATTCTGTTACCTAGTCTGCTCTGTTCCATTCAACATTTAGTCTACCCTACACCAATACCAAGCATCTTACTTAATGTGGTTTTATCATTATCTTCACATATGGTAAAACAAAGTAAATCTTCTATATTCTTCTTCAGGAATGGTGACTTCCCTGGCTTTGCTCTTCCATGTACACTTGAGAACAAATTGTTCAAATATTGTTAAAACCCTGTTAAGATTCGGTTTAAAGTTTCAATAAATCCATATATCCATTTGGGAGAATTGACATCTTAATGTTATGAAATCTTCCTACCCACACCCATGAGATACGTCTTATTAATTTAGCCCTTCTTTATTGACTTTCAGTAATGTTTCATGATTTTCTGGGTGCAAATCTTGCATGTCCTTGTTTATATTTTGTTATAATTTTTTAATATTTTGGTTCTGTTTTGAATGTTTTTAATATTTTTCCTAATCTTTGCTAGTACATGGAAATGCAATTGAATTTTGTATATTGATCTTTATTTAACACTTGCTTAACCTCATTTTATCTAAGGTTAAAAATCTTTTTCTTCTCTATGTAGATATTTCTATCATATGAAAAACCTCCTTTCTAATTATTTTGCTTTTAATATATTTTTCTTATGTTATCACACTGGCAAACAATATTAAACAGAAAAGGTGAGAATGGGCTTGTTTATATTCTTTTAATAATTTTTATATAACATTAATTGTGATTAGATTTAAAAAATCATGGTACAGTTTCCAAGGGTGTTTTCAAAAGGACAATTGCTGCTGTTAATTTAGCCTTCCTATAAGTAACAGTATAGCAGAAATAATACAGATTTTGAAGGGACAAAATCCTTGGTTCTAATGTTAGTTCTACCACTCACTGCGTGGTGGCTTTGGGAGTTTCCCAGGAAATTGACCTAATATATATCTCTTAGAGTTGAAGTGAGGAATCAAAGAGCAGGTTAATATGGCAAAGGGGCATATACATAAATAGATAAGTGAGGCCCAATTTTACTGTACCTTACTCACTGTAGATGGGGACAAGTTAATACAGTGTGTTAATAACTACATTTCCTTTGCTTATCACACATAATGAATATTTCTGGAAGTTCCAAGGAGATTTATATGTGCTTCCTTATTATAGTCAGTTTCCCCCAGGGCTGTTGCACCCTTTTTTGGGAGTACTCCACTAATTCAGGTGGCTTTTCTCTGATTTGTGATCACTCTTGGCCTTTTAGGCATGACAAGAGCTGTCGACAATTGCTTCTGTTTTATCAGATGACTGAGTGGAACTCTTGTGCTGGGAATAGCTGAGCTCTCTCTTGGCTGTCTCTATCCCTCAAAAAGGCCAACTCACATTCTGGTCTTTCTCACTGTAGCAAACAAGGGCTCCTGCCTCTTTGTATACATGCTGGGATAAGGATCATAGAATAGCATTGTCTATATCTCATAGTAAGACACTTTGATTTTTACTAACAACTTTCTTTCTCCCTTGGAATTGAATATGGGACCAGGGAGTAGGGATGAAAATATATTTGAATAACTGCCAAACCCCTGAACTGAATCACTCCCCATTAAATAACTAAGACTTTCTTTGTAGCTTCAGTTCAAACCTGGGCACTGAGACTCTTCTTATGATCAGGGTGGATTACCTAGCAGAGATGCACACATAGATGGATTTCTATTAGACCCCATGCCACAAATATGAAACACAGCAAAGATAAATCTGAATCCCCAGCAGGAGACAACACAGCCTAGGTACAAGCAGAAATCCCTCCTATAACAAGGTACCAAAATAAGATTGAGCATAGGATTCATGTCTGATTTCTTTAAATCAGGAGAGGAACACAGTGTAGTCCAAGTAGCATTACATTACTCGGAGTAACTCAGCTTGGGCTTCAGTCAGATTTTCTCCATTTACTTAATTTTCACTAGAATTTAGAATAAGTTTTTTGCCAATTCCAGGTCTTAGATGTAAAAGAGAGTTTTAATTTCCACTTCACAGTTATCATTAATATCAATTAAAATGCATAATCATTTTGGAGATAATTGGAAAGATCTATGTTGGACATATTTCTACCTTGAGATTTAATTCTTAGATCGAATATATACAACAACACAGTGACATATGCCATTATTTCTGTGAAACAACAGATTACTTCCATGATAAAATAGGTGAAAGTAATTTTTTTGATAGTGTTATAGATAAAAAAGTACAGTGATTGTATTTTTCACATTTCAAATATGGGTAGTCAACCCATTCAAAGATTCTTAGAGTATATATCATTAATGGCATTTATATCTCTGCATTTCTAGCTGTAATTCTTATTTATATCATTTTTATGTTATGGTGATTATCACCAAGAATAAAAATTTGACATTGTGGCATGAGCTATGTATAATAAGAAAGCCAGTCACGACAACTGCTTACTCAAGAATATATGAAAATCTGACTTATGCAGAATTTAAATAAGAGAATCTCAGCATTTCTTAAATAGTTTAATGCTTAAAGTAAGCCTAGTTCAAGTACTGTGTTAATAACAATAGTCACCATGCTGTACGTTAGATCCTCAGAACTTATTCTTACAACTGAAAATTTATGCCCTTTGACCTCACCCTGAGAGTAGATCTTAAGCATTCTCACCACACACACACACACACACACACACGCATGCACACAAGTTATCTATGTTAACTATGTGAAGTGATGGACGTGTTAATTATCTTTATCTTGGTTACCATTCTACAATGTACATTTATATCAAATCATCATGTACATTTTGAATAAATACAGTTATATTTGTCAGTTATTCTCCACTAAAGTTAAAATATAATAAAAATAGACCTAATTCATGTAGAATTGTAAAGTCAATGGTATGCTTTTGCAAATTAGAATAGTTTGAAAACATATTTTCTTCATTTTCTAAAACAAAATAAGAGAAAATTGCATTTCTTTTTTCTGTCAAGTATGCATTAAGGCTATTTGGAGAGAACCTTAGAGTTATTAATAATACTGCATCATAAGAGCCATCATTTTATTTTATTTTCTTCAGCTATGTTGAGGTATAATTAACAAATAAAATTGTAAGATATTTAAGTTGTACAACTGATGATTTGATATACACATACATTGTGAAAGGATTCCCCCTTTGGGTTAATTAAGACATCTATCACCTCACATGTTTATTTACCTTTTTTTGGTGAGAACTTTTGAGATCTATTCTCTTGCCAAATTCCAATTATATAAGTAAGAGCTATACTTTTCTGATATACTCTTTCAGGTTTTTGACCTAGATTTACATCCATGGAGATTATCAAAATATAAGACTAATTCTTTAATGATAAGGGCAGTAAGAACTATTAGATAATGTCCTCTAGGATAGTGATTCCTGAATTTGGCTCTCTATCACAATCCTTGGCAGTAAATGGGAGGTGTTTGTTAAACAATAAATTATTGATATTTACTCACAGTGATGCTGTGTCCTAAGGCCTGAAAAAGTAATGTGAAATATCTTTTATAAGTTAACATTCCAAGTGTCTTTGTTGCAATAAATCTGTACACAGGATTTGAGAACCACTTCTCTATCATGTCTTGAATTATTCTGATTCAGTACATCAGCTACCAAGTATGGCCATCAGCTAGAGAGATATTTTTTTCCAAGTTTCACACCAGAGGATTTGTAACACAGTGATAGAAAAGCATTCATGCCTATTATCGGCAAATGCTTAGTTGATTTTTATTTCACTTTCTCTCATCAAAATATTCCCTAGTTTATCTGCTTAGTAAAAGACTAAAGGTTACTTTCATATTTAACTGAGTAGGGATGCTATTTTTATATGGCATGCTGTTTGTGTCTCCTTTAATCATAATCACTAGTCCACAAATCCAGAGGCTGAGTTAAGTCATGATATCAAATATATAGAGGACTGATAAGTACCCTATGGCCAGCTGATTGTTTAATGCCCATGTAGCTTTATAACTTGACCCCTAATAATCCCATTGTCTTGTAAAGGGAAAACATGGCTCAGAGAGATGAGGTGACTTCCCCTGAGTCATGCATATGGATGCAAGCAGAGTAAGGCCTAGATAGTGAGCATTCCTAGATCAGATTTGAAAGGTATGGGATTCTGAGAGGAGACTGACTCTGAAAGAGGAAAATGATGACAGTATATGTGACGTTCATCGAATCAGTGCATGTGTCCTGGAAGCAGGAATGCAAGGAAGGGCTGAGGCCTTTCTCAGTAGTGCTGTAAAGGTATACAAGAGCTATACTGCTGACTCTTAAGTGGGTGCTAGTCTTCAGGGGAGGATGAGAGAGGAATCTCTACTGGAACCAGGTAGAATGGAGGATGGGAACTAAAGAGTGTCAGGAAGGGGAGAATAGGTCCTTTTTCTATCCTAAATGTGGAGCCTCTTGATCCTAAACATGGGGCCAGAGGGAGAATTTACATGATTCAGAGGACCCTGAGAACTGGAGCTGTGAGTCTCTCTTCTCTGCTTTTGATGACTAGGGAGAATGTATAATTTAATACCATACATATAGATATTACTAAACACAGTTGCTATGATAATGTTAGTGATAAAATTCAAATGATTAAAATAGGAATATGTAATTCAAATAGAAGTAAAAATATTTTACAATACAATGAAACAGCAAAAGGAACCAGCTTCAAAACTGACATATGTAACAGCAAACTTTTGTTCAAAGGCACTGTAGTGTGTACTTATCATACATTTTTTGAAATTTTAACTAAATAAACAAATTAATTTAGTGAATAGGAAATACTAAAAGAATACCCAAGTTCAGTTGCAGATACTGCATTTCCCAATTTTTAAAATGTAAGATTTATTAAAACATAATGATATCTCGAGAATGAATAGTCTCTGGTTCAAAAATTGTGTTCCACTCTACTGTGGAAGATATTAGATGTGAGACCACTGGCAACTTTCAGATCCTCTATGCAATATCATAGTACTATTCAGGTCAAAATTGTTTGGGATTCACTCTATTTGCTGGGAACACACATTTTACCTCTTCATTTAAAACTAGTTGTATTAATTATTTTTGTAAAAATATTTTTCTGCTGCCTATTCTTAGAATAATTTTATATAGAGAAAGATCATGATGACTTATATACAATGAAATGATGAAAGAAATCTAGGAGTAATTGATCAGGCAAAAAAACATTTTCTTCACCTCTGTCAGAGTAAAATAAACTTTGGGAGCTTTGTTTTATATCCACTATCACACTTTTGTAGCATATATGAGACTGACCAACAGATCTCGAGTTATATCCAGAAGTATAAGGAACTAGAAAGTTGAGAAGATTTCAGATTTTTTTTCTGTAATAGTATGTCACTTGAGGACAGCGTAGAATTAGGCATTGAGGTCCTTATAATATTTCACCATACTGGGTGAATTTCTCAGATAGATATTCAACCTTGTTCCTTTTTTTGTTTGTAAACATTTGACCCAGATTTCAAGGTCAAAGATTTACTTAATCATTTGTAATGGCCCTTTGTGATATTATTCTATAGAATTCTAAGATGAGAAAACTTTTAGTATCTCAGCTCTCTAATTGTCTAAAAATAGGCCACTTCATCTTTAAGTTTGGACATTATGAGCTGCCTACATTCCTGTGGCAAGCCTCCCCACCACAGCAACAGCAAAACCTTCTCATTTAAGGAAGATCAACAGCCATACACATTTTTCTTTTATGCAGTCCAGTTTAAACTCACTTTTAATATCATTTAAAAGTACATAAGCAAATTCTACATGACATTTTTATTGCTATTGTAATATCTCAAGTTTAATTTTTGGCAGTAAATATAGTCTGGTGCAAATTTAGAGGCAAAAAAAAGAAACTTGAGTTTAAGTATATTTTTGATTTATATGATCGTTTAACTTTTGGAGGTGACTACTATCTTTGTAGAAGACACCTGTGCATGTGACGAATCTGAAGTAATTGGATTTTCAAGTGACCTCTAGAGGTTATGTTTTATTTGTTTTTAATAGGCATTACATTTTAGAAAGCCTACGGGAGTTAAAAATTATATTTTTGAAAGGCTTCAGGTATAGTTATCATTGGTACATCAATTGAATTTAATTGACCCAGTCTACCAATTTATGTTTTTTGAAAAGCCCCAAATTAATTCCAGAGTCCAAAGAACCAAAGGTGATTATTTTGCCTTTGAAGATGAGTTTAATCATTAATACAGATGTTTAGAATCTGTTAGGTAAAGGAGAAAAACAGGTTAAAAACCAGGACTCTGACATCACATAGACTTTGGGTTTCAATTTCTGCTCTGCATCTTAAAAGTTGGGTATTCAAGGCAAGGTAATTTATCCTTTCTGAAACTCAATTCCCTTATCTCTAGAAGAGGGGAGGGTGTAAAAATAGTCTTTACTTCATAGGTTTATTGTAAAAATAATTGTAATAGTACAACTAAAGAGCACAGTAGAGTATTTAGAACATAATCATCACACACTAAATATTGTTCCCTATTATTATTCTCTTTCTCCAGTCCAGAAATGGATTGGTGGAGATTGATGGAAGGTGAGGGTATCCAGGGGAAAAGACACTGTAGATTAGTAAGTACTCTAGAAAGGATGAGTAGTCTAAACTTATGAGGACTACCCAGAACTCACACCAGAGGGCACTCTGCCATTATCTTGGCAGTGTAATGAAGAATAATGGTTCCCAAACTTTGTAGGTAAACCAAAACAGTTCTACCTGCTTAGGCTGCTTTCTCTGACTCATGATTACTGTACCTCAGAGATTCATCAGAATTAAGCAGTGATGTCATTTTGAGTTTTCAAAAGTTAGTTAATACAGAAACATGGTAAAATACACACTCACCTAAGATTCACAAGAATAATGATTATAATTATTAATAAGGTACTAGAACTATTTAACCTGTTTATAAATGTAGAACAATGACACTTGTTTTTTTTTGTCTGCTTTGTCTCACTTTTTGTTACTAATGAAAGCATATACATGAAAAGTATTGAACACCTTTGAACAAAACAGTGAAGTAATTGAAATATTATTGTTACTGACCTACTTTGTGGGAAAGACTCAAAGCAAGCATAGAAATGATAGGAATTGTGGTATTATATATGTGTATTTGAAAGAACTGACTTTTCAATGACCTAATATTCTAAAGAATTTTACTTTGTTTTGTATCCATGAAAATATGGATTTCTTTTTTTTAATTTTTTTTTACTTTTACAAGAGAAATAAACTGACACCAAGCATTGTAAATGGATGACCACAACAAAAGCAACAATGATTGCAATTACCAAACACGAAACACACTCATACTATGTCATAATATTGACATTCAGTCCAGTAATCCTTCACTGTAACAGCTCCTTTACTTTGCAGTGAAAATTGATTTGTATATTTTTTGCCTCTGAGTCCTTGTGGGATTTTTTTTTTTTTTTACTCAAACAGAAAGTCACAAAAATTATAATCATCCTCATCAGTTCACTCAGTCCCATGTAATTAACTTTATTTTTCATCTTGATCTTTTGTTAGCACTTTTATGAATTCATTAGTTTTCCATTAGAGTTCTGAAAATGCTTATTCATTCAGTTCAGCAGTATAGTCAGTTACCAGAAACCCGTACTTGTCAGAGTCTTTTCCATGAATTCCTTGAAGATGAAACCTTTTTATAGGAACATTTTTGCAAAAGTATCAGAGTACACCCAGAACTGTCTGTAAATGACAAGAGACTTAAAAATGACCACGGTTAAAGATTTGATGAAAGTTCATAATAATGCAATTGACAAGGAAATTTAGTTCTGAGATATACAGAAAATATGGATTTCTGAAATAGTTGCATTTTGCCACTCAGGTTGACCATTATGTGTTTTAGTAATCCAATCAGCAAAGCTTTTAATTTCTCACTGTGTTTGGAAGCTGCTTTGGCCAGAATTTGGAGATCCAACAGGGTAGAGTCCACTTCATCTTGGCATCTAGTAAAGAATGGTTTAATGACTGGACTCTCACAGCCTGCTCAGGCTGAATCATTAGTACTATGTAAAAACCTTATGATTTACTTAATGTGCTTTCTATACTGTATATTTTGTTATTTTTAAATCATAGCATGCCATGACTGTTTTAAGTCACGTCACCTTAAAATTTGCTGGTTTCTGTACATTATCAAGTTAGGGTATTTTAAAGATAAATTGTTGAACACATTTGAGTTTTCAGTGCAGTATTCAAATATATTTATTATGTAATAAAATTGGTTATGTGGAGTACTTAACATTTGAAATTAAGTGTATAAAGATGTATGGAAATCAATGAGATAGCTGCACCACTGATTTCAATGAAGTTTGATATGGAAGGAATACCGCACAATCATATTGCTAGTATTGTATAGAAGGGGTCTAAAGTAACTATATTAACTTATTGGGGCCATCTTTCATTCTGTTATTACTTGTGCTACCATGCGTTTTGCCCACTGTGGTCACCATGCCTGGTAGAGAGAAGTACTCTGAAAAATGTCAAAAGCTCTTTTGCCTGAAATGGTATGTCCTCCTTTCATCTAAGGATGCTTTCACAGAATATTATACACAAAATGATTAGCACATCAACCTCTTTATTGACCACCTCCCTCCAAAAAGCTCTGCAAATGAGTTTTTATTTCAGGTGTTAATGATTAATATTTTTTTCTGATTCACTTACATTTCTCATTGAAATGTCATCTCAAAATAAATTGAAATCTGTCTATATGTATATAATTCATTACATTGAAGCTGACACTCAATGTTTTTCTTTTAGGTAATAAAAAATTAATAGCACTGATTTCAAGTTGAAGTATATCCACCATTTTTATTGCCATTTCCATTTATTTACTATTAGAATTTCACATATGGGAATTATGGGTATTGGTATGAAGGAACATCTCTATTGACTGTAAAATACTCTAGTAATTATAGATAGAAGGAAAAGAGACCTTTGGAATATTAGATAAATATTTTTTTTACTTTCTTTCATTTATAATTTGACTTTGCTTATAGTGGACTTTGTCTTGTAGATTTAAATTATATATATAGTGGATTTTAATACATAAAGAACACCTACAATTACATTAAAACAAGACCAAAACCTAAAAGGAAAATAAAAAGAGAACATTTGGGAACAAGTAGCCCATAGAAATAGAAATAAAAATGACTCAAAAGATTAAAACTCTGCTCATTCTTACATATAATACCAAAAAATGCAAAACAAACTGTACTCAAACACATGCTCCCTCTCTCTATATATATATGTATATATATAACATGGTACATGATAGTATCTGATATATCTAATCTACCTACTCTGATTATGTATATAGAAGTATGTATATATAATCAGAAATATATATACATATATATATATGTATATATATATATAATCAGAGCCCTTAAGAAAGAACAAAGTATCATCTACCTACATAGACATATAGATAGGTCAGATTAGAAAATAACCCCAGAAATACATGAGAAATAACTCACATTGTTGCCCAGGCTATGGGAAAGCAGAGACACTTGTATACAACTGGTTTCAGTATGGACACCTTGAGTAATATAACCACTATGAAAAGTAGTTTGGCAATATTGAACATAATTATAAACATACCTATTCTCTGACCTCCCCAATTTAATTTTTTTAGATTTAGCCTGGAGAGACATTTTGCACAATAAAATGACATATGTAAAAAGATAGTCATTTCAGCATTATTTAAATAACAACAGAATGGAAACAATCTATATGTCTATCATCAGGGGACTATTTAAATTATAGTACAGCAATTAGAAATATAACTTTTTTGAGCTGTCATGGAAAGTCTCTAGGATTTATTGTAGAGTAAAAAAGAATAACTGTGAACATAAACAAGAGACTAATAGCAGTGATGTGGGGTGACAAGTGTGTGACTGTGAGAAGGAAACTTTTTGATGTATATCCTTTTGTACCTTTTGATTTTGGAATCAATGACGGTACTATCTATGCAAAACTATTATGAAAATAAAATTAAAAATAGAAATAAGATGCAGTTAAATTAGCTAGGGTATTCTTACTTCCAGATTATTGTTCTCTGTAGACATAAAATCAACATTGATACCTACATAAAATGATTGCTCCATAAATCATAAATAGAAAGTGTATTAAGGAACCAAGAACACTGGTAAGTAGCAATAGATTTACAATTGATTGAAAAGTATGGCGGCAAGAATTGATATGCAGAAATTTCACATCTCTTTGTCTTTGCATAAGCCATTCATTATGCCTAAAATTTCCTTCTTCTGAGTCTTCTGTATTTTTATTTTAGAATCACTATTCATTCTCCAGTTCCCAGTTTAAACCTTTATTTTTTAAAATTTAAACAGACACTCCAGTACCATTAGCTTGGTTTGTTCTTTCCTAACAACTCTGATTATATATCTATTTTAGCACAGATAATCTTTTACTGTATTTTTGTTTCTTCTATTTTCCCCTAACATACTGAGAGCAGGGATTGTACCCTTTTTCCTTTTCTCTTCTCAGCATTGGCAATGTCTGACACATAGTAGGAGATCAATAAGTGTTTTTGAAATAATTGAACAATAAAGGTAATGCACAAGGTAATCAAAATGGTTGTATGAATATAAACTATTTTAAGGAAAAAATATAAGAATGTAAAAGAAAATGTCTTTTTATACTGAGACTATTTATTATATTTACAACCATTATGAGGTATAGAAGAGTGCTATTAAAGGGGCACATCAGCAACATTAATTTTGAACAGTGTGCTCAGACCTTTACATTATTCTAGTTTTGCAGGTTAGTTAACTGAGGCGAATAAAGGTTAAGTAATTTTTACCAGATAATACAATTAAAAAATTGAACATTTAATTTGAAAGCAGTCTCTATTTCCCCCAAATTCTCTACTCTCAACAATTCACAGATACTCTAAACCAGGATGATAAAAATGACTAAAGAAGAATATAGACTCCAGGAATTACCTAGAAATAAATCTACAAATATTTATTCTACCAATTGGGAACCATTTGATTAATGAGAAAATCATGTAGATGGCTGATTAGTACCATATCTTTTGATTATTTTTCGCCATGGCTAAATGTTCTGCTCAACATTCATGGAGGATGTAGGAGAGGAGAAGATGAAACCAAAAACCATGATTTTTTTTCCAAAATATATTTCCTGAGAGAATGAAAAACTGTCAAGGGTAACTATGAGAGTGTGTGCACATTCTAATGAGTTAGTCTTTTTAAGGTAGTAAGATTATCTGGTGACTAACATGTTTTGTATTTGTTTCTATCAAAAGCTAGGTTGGTGAGTTCTTAAAATTCCATCTTGCAATGTCTCTATTCAGTCGGTGTTCTGAGTGTTAAATGAGGAATTCGGTTTTAGGTCTCAATCCCTATACTACTTTCCCCTTCTTTATTTCTAGCCTTTAAGTTTTTCTTAGTCATATACGACAAAACTAATATTATTTATTTTGCCTGGGAGATTTTACTACTACATTCAGTTAAATTTCTCCCTCATTATTGGTTTATATGTGCTCAATACTGTGTTTTGTTTTTTTTTTTTTGATACTTAATATACATCAGTGGAAATGCCATTGCTTACTGTTCAAAAGCAAAAATAATAAAAATAACATAAAAAAACAAGAAATGAGGCTCAAACTTGGTTAGAAAAAACACTTTTGTTTATATGTTTAATTAAGTGAATGTATTCAGCCTAATTTTTTTTTCCATAGTTTTAGATTTAATAAAACTAAAAATAGAAAATAATGAGTGACTACTAAGTGCTAATTAGTATATTTGTCAACTGTGATTATTTTATTTTATGTTCTTTAAAATTGACAAAATCATTATGTACCTTAAATTACAGGAATGATATGGAAATTCAGTGATACTTATTAAATAATTTGATATAATAGAAGATAGTGTCTCCAGAGACTTACATTTATTACTTTTATACACGACTGACATTTATGACTTTTTTGATGTTTGACATATGTTTACTCCAAAAGTCATGAACTCTCCTTTGACCTTGAGAAACAGAGAGAAGTTTTTCAGATAAAAGCCTTTTTAGACATTAAAATAGATCACTCAAGCATTTATCAGATAGTCAGCCAACACATTCTGTATTCTCAGAAAGGTCCATTTCCTACTGAAAATTATTCTTTTGGTCATACAAATCCATCGGAAGTTAAGATAAGGGAAGAAAACCAGTTTCACTATTTATTTCAACAATCTCACCTAATGTATTATTCTTAAAAATCTAACCACAGATCATGAACTAGCTAAACCTTGGTTTGGCATATGCAATGACAAGTTGAGAAGAAAAGGGAGTGGATAAACTTAGGAGGGAAGCAGAAGAGGAATAATTTCTATTTCCATAGTACATTTTTTTGAAGGAGCTCAGGGCAAGTGATGAAAAAGATATGACACTATATACAAGCTAATTTTCTCTCAGAGGCCATATCTAAAAACTAGGAATACAAAATACTCACTGGCACATTGCGTTGTGTGCTGAGGAATCTTTATAGGCCATTTGTTAACCTAAGATCTGATCCCGACACAATACAATGGTAATGTAAACCTGAGCTTAAGAAGATAACTTATAATTTCAGACTGTTAAAGAAGAGCTTGTTTATATTTGTTACTGAATAGATGATTGTAGATATCAAACCACAATACTTATAGTCTACTCTATTGGGTGTATCTAAGAGTAATGTGCATCTACCATTCAGATTATTTTTTCTAACTAGAATTCCTCTCTAAAAAGAACCAGCATTTCTTCTATTGAAGGCTGGTCTTAGGTCTGAGACAGAAAATATACAAAATAATTACTGGGGCAGCTTTTTTCATGGACAGAAAGAAAGTAAAATATTAAACAAAAGCAGACGAAAGAAACATAATCAGTTATATCAAAAATGAGACTGTCACCAGTAGAGAATACAATTAATTTAAGAATATTGAATACAGGTTAAATTGTCCAAAATGGCATGTAATAAAAAAGAAAGCCAACAGAAAAGTCCCAAACACAACTCTTTAGGTTGAGTTGCAGCTAATTGGAGTGTTGATAACTTACTCTAGTATTTGGATATTTAGAAAAAAATTATCAACCATTCATCTTGCATTTCTTGGGCAAACTGTGATCTAGGTTAACTTGATAGTCATAATTGTTAAAGGAAATTTCTCTTTTCAGAATTCCAGCTAATGAATGTGGATGGAATTGTATAATTATAAAATCATTATTTTATAGCCTTTACTTTTTTTAAGATAATGATCATCAATGGATGAATCTGAAAAAGGAAGAGAAGATAGCAGCCGTTATAATTCAAGAAACCGGCTGCCATCATTTGAACACACTGAAATCTTTGTATCCCTAAAAGTGATGCAATCATCCTTTGTCCTTCTAATAATATGCAGTGTAAAGCACCTGGCATCCCTTTGAGGCCTTCTTGCCTAAATACTTTTACCTAATTTTAGCCTTGATAGTGGTTATATTTATGGGAACTACAGGAGATAAAAGAAGAAGTTAAATAATACAAAGAGGCAAATTGAAAACTTCAGAATGTGGATTATTCTAGAGGTTAACTTGTTCTGATTCTGTAAAGAATTAGTGGCACAAAAAATGAGAAGGAAAGAGGAAAATGTATGATTAAAAAGATACGAGTTACAACATCAAATGGGTCCTTGGGTAGATCTTGTTTTGAATAAAATAACTTTAAAAAGATTTTTTGAGAGAAATAGAAAAATTTGATTATGAACTGCTATCAGGTGATACCAAGGATTTATCCTTAATTTGTCAGGTATGATAATGGTTATAATAGGAAAGTACATATTATTTAGAAATGCATACTAAAATAGAGTAAAATGACATGATTTCTGGGATTTGTTTAATAATGTCTCAAGAAGGAGAAAAAAAAGTTTTAGCTGAAGCAAAATCCAAATTTTGAATCTGGGTAGTAGATAAGGAGGATTCAGTGTACTGTTCTCTTTTGTGAAGTTGATATTTCAATATTTTTCTAACAAAATAAATTTTAAAGTGTTAATATCTACATTTTTCAGAAACATTTTATTTGTAATTAGTTATATGTATGACAAAATCTTGCATTTCTACCTAATAATGTGTAAGAGGTATATAGGTTTTCAAAGTTATTTTGGAGAGGTTCAAAGAATTTTGAAGAACCTGGTCAAAGTATACCACCAAACCTATTGAACCTGGTGCCAATGGCCTGATCTTGAATATAAATTTGACATCTATGATCTATTTAGATACCATACCCATAAAAACCCAGTTAATATGGCTGCAAAGATTCTAGAGCTATGTGTTTATTTATTTACCGACTTACATATTAATTGATTGATTGATTGATTGATCTGACATCCAGAGTTTTGCTCCTGAGGTCGAAGTTAAAACTCTTTATCTGCCATTTTTCTCAGAACAGATTTCCTCTATTGATTACTTCCATATCCTTTTGAAAGCAGAACCCTGGGATATTTTTAACCCTGTTTAAGTTTCCTGTGTGAACTTGAATTTAAAATTATAAATTTCTTTCTCCTTAAAGTGTCATATTCAAATGATACTTAATCACTTTCAAGTGGAAATTGGGGTTATGAGTTGTCAATTTCTCTGTAAAATATCCATTTTTCCATCAGAAGAAAGAATATCTCCAAATACGTTATACATTTGGACAAAGTCCATAATAAAATACCGTCAAGAGCTTTCCCTTAAATACCTGTTTTTGAGTGGCTATCATGTATGAAATTACAAGTAACTACATTTTATTGGCCAGTAGGTGGCAAAATATAGTGTTAGTTACAGCATCAAAATACAAGTTGTGTTGTGTCCCAAGTTGTGTTGCAATGAAATGCCATTTCTTGAGCAGCAAATGCAAATAAATTGGGGCATTAAGCACCCAAATTCTAAGACAAAAATATTGAGAGTGAAACATAGTTTGTATTTGCAGTTACAACACATGGACTTTACCACACATCTCTCACTTGAATAGGGCACAGCTGCTTCTGTATTAAGTCATTTTGCAGTATAAAAGAGAAAAATGCAGTGAAAGATGTGTGTACTGTTATTTCACATTGAAAATGTTTTTCATTGTACACTTCTGAAAGGATTTACCACTTGAGAAATACGTTACGGTAAGCCTGGAATATGGAGTGCCATTGTGCTCTTTTCCTATCATGTTAAAGTAAAACAACGTGGGATAAAGCAGTTAAGGAGGGGAGGGCGGGTCCATTAACACACTGACCTCACACCAGTAGTTTGACAGAGCCAGTACGCAGGACTTGAATTTCATAATGTACAATCTGCTGAAAGGAAAGTGTAAACAAAACCTCAGAAACAGCAGGAGTGGGAGGATAAAGGTGTATTGCTGCTCTTATAAAGCACTCTGTACCCTGTGCTCATGTCAGATCTACACAATGCTCATTCAGGGAGAGTGAAAGTTCACAAACAAAGATGTTAGAGTGCTCCAAGGCCATCTAGGGAATGTTAAGACTCAGAGGGACTTAGTGGGCTTAAAAGAAGCATCAGCCAATTTCTCCCAAGAACCTTTCATCCTCAGAAAATGTACAGCTGTGTCTTGTTTTACATAAAGTCATTAAATGGGGCTAACAAAAGACCTTGAACCAAGAACATACCATTAAAGTGAGGCTTATCAGTAGGTGAAGTAGGATGTTTCTTCAGTGTGAATTAGAGGGATTTAAAAGGACTCTCATCCCCAAATGTCCTTTTCTTTTACACACTCGCCCTGACACACAGAGACAAGATACACTGAAATTGTTGAAGTCTCTTGCACAGCTCATAATTTTTTGTGTTTTTGTAATTTAACTATTTTCTCTCTGCAGTGCAATGCTCTTCCTCCTCAGTCTCATCTGATATCCACCTTGTTCTTTTCCTTTGAAATTTATTTCTAAATAGTCTATGGGAATATTTTTAAGATTGTCATATTCTTTAATCTTTTACCTCTACCTTCAGCTTTTCCCTTTCTTCCGAATTAAGACAACCCGAGAAAGTCAAACATGCTACCCAAACTAATCACATAAGATTCCGCACTTTAAGTTAGCCCACCTCCAGTTTCCCCTGCCAAAAACCTCCATTCAAAGCATCCCTGAAGTCTTTCTTTTTTCACTACAAAGCTTCCTGAACCTCTTGCTTGCCTTTGAATTTCTGACAAATGTTAAGTCATTGTGGGCTGACTCCTTTGCTCTAGCAAACTTTGAACTAAAAAAAAAAAAACCTCTATTTTTTCTCATTTGGAGTCTTTATTTCTACATGATTTAAAAAGAATCTCAGAAACCTATGCATTTATAGATTAAGAATATTGGACGTAAAGCCTGTTATTTTTCCCTTCAAGATGGCAGAGGGAAATTAGGGAAGAGAAGGGGAAGTCAGTGAACTTATATAGGATAGGACATAATTTGCATGCCTATAAATAAGAATTATCTTGCATTACTGTTACCTGACATTCACAGAGTTGTAAAATAGCTTTCATAGGATCTTTATCAGACAATTCTGCAGAGTGTCCTCCAAGATCTCCACAATGCATAGTTTTCCATTGTAACACAAATTTTTCCTATGTACCCTTCAGCTAAACCTGAGTTTTGGGTAAGAAAAACTAGATATGTGACAGGAGTGAGTCACATTGTTCATGGTGACTCCCTAACTTTTATTTCTTCCAGATCTCATGCTCTCAAGCTACCTACATATGCAGCAGGTACAAAGATAGTCTTTTCCCCACATCCCTGTGTGTCCCCTATCACCACCAATGACTTCGCTTGTTCAATCTAAGTTGAAACCCCTCATATTTTTATGAGGCAGGACAGATTTTACTAGTTTTAATTTTCTACAAATAACAAAATTAAGAAAGAGTTAGTGTAAGTATATTCTGATATATGGGGTGTAGTGCCTGGCTAGACCCCATATCAGAGAGCTCTAAGTTACACTCTCTTTACTTTAAAATATATGATTGTATTTGTGCCCATGGATCCCTCTCAAGGCCAGTGTCTTACTAAACACATTTTCATGGCACAGTGTATGTGTATTTGAAGTAAAAACAAATCCATTCACCCCCCCAATTAAAAAGAACAAACTAACAAAAACTAGCACGAATTGTGAAGAAATGTGTCAAATATTAGCAAGTACGTACCTTCTGTTTGGCAGTGGATGTTGCAATTATAATTCTGAGTATCAGGATGGCACTTTGTCATGGTAAGTCACCCTCCTGTTCTGCCTTAGTTTACTAATTTTTGATATCTACTCTTTAGAGTTTATGTCACTGCCTATATGTACAGTCATCTGGTACTTTATTACAACAGATGATAAGTATTTTTTATCTCCAATTCTCCATCAGTGATGCACAGACAAATTAGGGAGAGAGAGTTTCAGAATCTGACCAGTACCATCTAGTGATACAAAATTTATTTTTTCCCTTTTTGATATATCATCTAGTTTAGCTCTCACCCAAGGCATTGAAGAAATAATCTGTGTTAGATGATTGGCACCTAGATTCCTACCAACCTAGCAGGCTGCTGAGCAGCTTTCATTCTTGCCCACTGCCTCTCTTGTGGACTCCTGGTTTTGTGAAATGAGAGATTTTCTCAATAAGACTGTAAACATTATGGCTTGCTCTCCCACTGCATATGTCAGGTTGTAGTGGTGAAGTTATTGGAATCATTTTTCTCTTCTAATACACAAGCTTGTGAGGTCATTAACAGTTTCATGTAGAAATTTACTGCAGGCTGATCCTCAGTAAGGATCATTTTTCAGGAATCATTGCTTGACACAATTTAGTGTTGGATAGTGAGCATATGCAGAACTGAGGTTCATTTTTCAACAAAGGACCACATGTTTTAACCTTCATCACAATCACATATAATGCACATTTATTCATAAGTTTATTAAATGTTACTATACCTACTATGTTTAATTTTCTCTCTTGAGTGCTATGAAGGATACAAGGAATATAAAACATTTTTTAATGAGCTTTTAGTAAAATAATGGAGATGTGTTCAAAAATTACTGTAATACAAGGCAGCATATTTTGTACTGTAAGAGTACTATTTGTTACCCCTAAGTACTGTGGGGTTTCAGGAAGAGAAAGATTGTATCTTTATATAGCACAGGATTTGGGTTGGGTTTCTAAGGGTGGGTGAGATTTTGAGAGACAGATGTTATAAATGGAAAACACTGTTACTAGTTAGACCTGGTAAAGCCCAAGAGATGTCCAGCGAAATGGAAGTCGTTTTTTTTGTAGGGTAGGTTATATCTGGGAGGATGATAGGATACTGTGTTTCTAAACAGAGAAAAGGAGATGGGGGAGGAACTGTCAGTGATCTACTAAGGAATTTATATCTTCTTTAACATAGGCAATAGGGCATCACTGAAACATTTTAAGCGAAGAATTGGCATAATGTGTTGCTATTTTAGAAGGGTTGGTCTGTTGGCTATGGGCAAGATGGATTGTAAGGGGTTGGCAGGAGAATAGAGCAAGTGAGTCCAACTTGGGAGAAGGTGTGATAATTTAAGAATATTATTTGTCTTATTTTATCTCTTATTATCTAATAATATACATTTTAATATATTATCATTTTTAATCTGCTTATTGAAAAACCAAATCAACAGGTTAATGGAAATCAAAAATAAAAAAAATTTGGCATGGCGTACTTTGAAGAAATGTGGTAAAAATTAAAAGGTTGATTTGGATGACCACATATTTAGACTTTCATTTATTTACTTATTTATTGAAGTATAGCTGATTTACAATATTATATTTTATAGGTGTACAATATAGTGAATCACAGTTTTTAAAGGTTATACTTTATTTATAGTTATTATAAAATATTTGCTTTATTCCCTGTGTTGTATGATACATCCTTGTAGCTTATTGTATACATAACTGTTTGTACCTTTTAGTCCCCTGCCCCTATATATCCTCTTTTCCCTTCCCTCTCTGCAGTGCTAGCCACTAGTTTGTTCTCTATATCTATGAGGATGTTTCTTTTTTGTTAGTCAATGGTTGGTTGTATTTTTTAGAATCCACATGTAAGTGATATCATACAGTATTTGTCTTTGTCTGGTTTATTTCACTTAGCATAATTTGTTGTTGCAAGTCCATCCAGGTTGTTGCAAATGGATAAAATTTCTTTTTTATGGTTGAGTAGTATTCCATTGTGTGTGTGTGTGTGTGTGTGTGTGTGTGTGTGTGTGTGTGTGTATCACATCTCCTTCCATATCTTGGAAATTGTAAATAATGTTGCTATGAACATTGGGGTGCATGTATCTTTTCAAATTAGTGTTTTTATTATTTTTCAGGCATATACCCAGGAGTGGAATTGCTAGGTTGTATGGTAATTCTATTTTTAGTTTCTTGAGAAACCTCCATAAAGTTTTTCACAGTGGCTGTACCAATTTACATTCCAACAACAGTGTACAAGGGTTCCCTTTTTTCCACATCCTCACCAACATTTGTTATTTGTGTTCTTTCCACTCCCCTCTTGTCACCCAAGCTACATGTCGTAGGGATTTCCCCTATGAGGGCTGCCTGCTTCCTTCTGTTGTGGTAGGATGACAGTGTGGCAGTCTGGTAGGCTTGGTTGACCCTTAGCCCATTGGTTGCCAGGTCCTGCCTCTGCAGAGGCTACCAGCTACTGGTTGGCGGAGTCTGGTCATGAGGCAGCTGACTGCAGACATCTAGGGGTGTCCAGGGCTAGTTCTGGCTCACTGATGGGTGGAGACAGGGTCTAGAAGACTGGGGCTGTTGCCCGCCCATTGGTGGTAAAGCCAGGTCTTCGGGTTAGCCAGACTACTGGGAGGCAGAGCTGGTTCCTAGAGTCTGGCTTCAGGGCTCAGGAATTCCAGAGCAGGAGTCAGATCACTGGTGGGTGGGGCCAGTCCCTGACACAATCAGGTAGGGAGTTTCAGGGCCTCCCAAATATTGTGTTGGCCTACTAGTGGGCAGGACCATGGCCCAACTGATCCCAGGGCAGTGTCTGGCCTGCTGTGTGTAGGCTGGGTCCACAGGCTGTGAGATTGTGGTTTTCTTGCATCTGGTGTCTGCCTTCTGGTAGGTGAGGCTGGTCCAGAGGCTAGAGTGGGATTCCTGGAGGACAGGGAAAATTCCTGCCCACTGGTGTGTGGACATGGGTCCAGGTCCTCTGGCGGGCAGTGCAGTGTCTAGCGGCATGTCTAGAGGTGGTTGTGAGCTCAGGAAATCTTTAGGCAGCCTATCTCCTAATGGGTGGGGCTTGTGTACCCACCCAGTTAGTTGCTTGTCCTGAGGCATCCCAGCACTGGCATCTATAAGCTCTTAGGTAGGACCAGGTCTTGGCGCTAATGAGCTAATGGATTTCACAATGGCATCTGCCTGCACCAGTGTCCACACAGTAGAAAGAGCTCCCAAGAATGGCTGTCATCAGTATATATGCCCCCAGGGTGAGCTGCAGCTGCCCCGGAGCTCCCTGGGAGATTCTCCAAAGCTAACAGATAGGTCTGGCCTAGACTCCTACTGCTTTTACCCTGGGTCCTGGAGCACATGAGATTTTGTGTGCCCCCTTTAAGAGTGAACTTTCTGTTTCCCTCAGTCCTTTGGGACTCCAGAAATTAAGCCCCCTGGCTTCAAAGCCAAGTGCTCTAGGAGCTTGTCTTCCCATTGCAGGACCCCTGGGCTGGGGGCCTGACTCGGGTCTCAGAACTCTAACTCATGTGGGAGAACCTCTGCAAAATAATTATTCTCCATTTATGGGTTGCCCATCCCGGGGTATGGGGCTTGATTATATTGTGAGTACATTCCTCCTACCTGTGTCGTGGTTCCTTCTTTACGTCTTAACTGTAGAGGATCTTTTCTTTACGTCTAAATTATAGAGGATCTTTTCTGGTAGGTTTCTGTCTTTTTCTTCGAAGGTTATTCTGCAAACAGCTGTGATTTTGTTGTGCTCATGAGAGGAGGTGAGCTCAGGATCTTTCTACTCTGCCATCCTGGCCAGTTTCCCACATGTTTTGATTTAGATGTCAGGGAAAAGTATGGCAAAAATAGAAAAGTTATGTGAGGTGTGCTTAGAAGGCAAAATAATCAATCTTAGACCTGCTGAAATTGAGTATCCTAGGACATCTACCCCAACATGTGCATCTAGAAATATTATTAGAATCTAGGTAGTGGGAAGCGTTAATAATTAAGATTTGAATGTCTTCAACATATACTTTAACATCGAATTTATGAGACCGTATTAAATTATTTAGTGACATAAGTTTATACACATTTACACATATATTTTCTTTTAAGCTCCAAATTCAACTCTGCACATTAATCTATTACCTCACTTATTTGAACTACTCAAATAAGAGTTTTTGATAATTTGAAAGAAACTATGCCATCTGTGAAAAACAGAATTTGCCAGCTAAATCCATTGGGTAATCAG